>NC_086156.1:63252070-63856802 GCF_035149785.1 Candoia aspera
CATCTTTAGTTTTGAATAGAGTAGCAATCCCCCAGAATGAACTGCTGTGCAATTGGGAGGCCTCCTGGACTTGCAACTCCTGCTCAAAGAGCAGATAGTAGCTGCTACTAGGAAGGCTGTCGCTCAGTCCTTTCTCACAATCAACACTTTAGTTATCTGTTATAATGCTCTACCTGGGGCTGCCTTTGATGACCATGCAGGAACTGCAGGTGGTACAGAATGTGGCAATATAGGCAATATGCCCATGTGACACCTCTGTTACATGAGCTGCGCTTGCAACAAGTATCTAGGTGCAATTTAAGATGCTGGTTGTGACCTAGAAAGTAATTCATAGGGACTGGCTATCTAAGCAACTGCCTCTCTTCTGTTGTTTCTGCCCATCGAGTATGGTCAGATAGAATGGGCATGCTCCAGCCTCATCCTTAAAATAATGCCATGCAATGGGATTTAGGTGCCATGCCTTCTCTGTCATAGTGACTGTCCTCTGGAGTATTCCCCCCCCCACACACATTTGAGCTGCCCCAACCCTGACATTCTTCAAGATCTGGCTCTTTTCCTAGGTATTGGGTTTGGAGTATGTACCTTTATGTTATTAAGTGCTGACTATTTTGGTCTCCAGTTATTTCCTGGGTTTTTTTAAAAAATAATACTGGATTTAGACCAGTTTCAGGCCAGGATTTAGCATGGAGACATCCTTGGTCACACTTGTAGATGACCTATGGCAGAGCTAGGATGGAGCTAGCATATCAATTCTTGGGCTCTTTGTTCTCTGGGCGGATTTGATACACCACAATATCCTTCTGGATTAGCTCCAGGGATTGGAAGCATTGTTTTATGGTGTTATCCTTTCTTTTGGAACAGTTTCAGTCAGTGTTGACTGTGGGGGAGAGTTTGTTCCATAAGCCCCTCCTTTGTGGGGTGCTATAGGGCTTAATACTTTTGTTAGATGTTTAACATCTACATGAAACTGCTGGGTCCACTGGTTTGGGGTTCAGTATCACCACTATGCCTCCCCTCTGGAATGAGGTTCCCCCAGAGATCTGTGTGGCCCTGCTGGCTTTCCAGAAAGCCTTAAAGACCTCGCTTTTCTCCCAGGCCTTGGGATGGGGGGGTCCAGGCTGTCGGATATATTTGTATGCATGGGTGTTGTTGACCAGAGTTGACATCTTATCTTCTTTTTACCTTTATTATGGTTTTTTGGTCTTGTTTTATTGTGAGCCACCCATAGTCAGTCTGCAGACAGTCAGTGCCTATATTGAATTGAATTTATTTACTTTCATGCTGCCAAAAATTGTTGGGTAGCCTATAAATCTGAGTTATACATAAACATAAATAACTTAGAATGCAGAATAAATATCTATTATACCAATAACTATGGATCTGATCTAATGTCTTTACAAATAGATGTATACATATTTAAATCTGCAAACAGGGCTGAATCATTAGCATATTTGGACTTGAACCTGACAATTTAAAATAAATGTAACCCATACAGCACAGATGTGGTTTGAATTACCAATAGCCCGTTTGAATTAAAATCTGGTTTCTTTGCCTCATATAGCCCAGCTTGGATTTTGATAGAAGAAAAGACAAAGAATGGATGTAATCAGCATACTAGTAAGATAGTATAAACACTCTTTCTCTAGTGCAAACAATTTTTAATATTGAAGTACTACTGTAGCCATACCTCATCAATAAGTACAAATATAAGGGCATCTTTGTCATCAATTAATTCTTGAATCTTCTGAAACATTTTTGTAACAAGTTTGCCACTCTAAAAAAAAATGGAGTAAATTGATGTATTTCTTTCTTCTATAGGGCATTAATACGGTTTACAATTTAGCACTTGCCTGATTGTTGCTTCTCAAGGCAACATGTTCCATACTTGCTGCTGACACAAATTCTGCATGGGTGAAAGGATACATTTCACATGTAGAATTTTAACTATGAGTACTCCCCCAAAGGAGAAACAACATGTGGAAATCTCCTCAGAAGTGGAAGCAACATGAAGGATTCTATATTTCAGCAATCACCAAAATTGTAGTGTGCAAAAAGGTAAACAAAATTTGGGGTATCATAGGACTTGGAGCCAATGGAACCTGCCTTCTCCTAACACCCTGGATTTATGACTATTTCTTGACAAATAAACTGCATTCAATCACATTAGATTTTGGGATGTGACTACAATTCTAAATATTGTAGTATATCTACTTAACTGTATCCTAGTTTGGGAAAAATTAATATGCTGACCAGCAATAAGGCTGAGTTTAGTTGTTGATTCATTCTGTTTTTTTCTGGAAAGTTTTAGGAAATAGTCTATCTTTTTGATCATATGGTAGATAGCAGGAAGAAATAGCATACATAAGAATCTCTTCATAGTTATATGTGGAGTCAGTTATAAGCATTGGGAGATTTATGAGAAAGGATATTCAGAAGGGATCTTTAACTTTAAAAAAACTCAGAAACATTACAATTAGCTACTCAGGCTCTTTACATATTACTTTTTTTACTGGCTTGTAGTCCAAATCCTTTGAAGCATAAGGAAGGAAAATTCTGAGAGTGCCTTGGACTGCAAGAAGATCAAACCAGTCCATGTTGTTGTTTATTCGTTTAGTCGCTTCCGACTCTTCGTGACTTCATGGACCAGCCCACGCCAGAGCTTCCTGTCGGTCGTCAACACCCCCAGCTCCCCCAGGGACGGGTCCGTCACCTCTAGAATATCATCCATCCATCTTGCCCTTGGTCGGCCACTCTTCCTTTTGCCTTCCACTCTCCCTAGCATCAGCATCTTCTCCAGGGTGTCCTGTCTTCTCATTATGTGGCCAAAGTATTTCAGTTTTGCCTTTAATATAATTCCCTCAAGTGAGCAGTCTGGCTTTATTTCCTGGAGGATGGACTGGTTTGATCTTCTTGCAGTCCAAGGCACTCTCAGAATTTTCCTCCAACACCACAGTTCCAAAGCATCGATCTTCCTTCGCTCAGCCTTCCTTATGGTCCAGCTCTCGCAGCCATATGTTACTACAGGGAACACCATTGCTTTAACAATGTGGACCTTTGTTGTCAGTGTGATGTCTCTGCTCTTAACTATTTTATCGAGATTTGTCATTGCTCTTCTCGCAAGGATTAAGCGTCTTCTGATTTCCTGACTGCAGTCAGCATCTGCAGTAATCTTTGCACCTAGGAATACAAAGTCTTTCACTGCTTCTACATTTTCTCCCTCTATTTGCCAGTTATCAATCAAGCTGGTTGCCATAATCTTGGTTTTTTTGAGGTTTAGCTGCAAACCAGCTTTTGCACTTTCTTCTTTCACCTTCAGCATAAGGCTCCTCAGTTCCTCTTCGCTTTCAGCCATCAAAGTGGTATCATCTGCATATCTGAGATTGTTAATGTTTCTTCCAGAGATTTTAACTCCAGCCTTGGATTCCTCAAGGCCAGCTTGTCGCATGATGTGTTCTGCATACAAGTTGAATAGGTAGGGTGAGAGTATACAGCCCTGCCGTACTCCTTTCCCAATCTTAAACCAGTCCGTTGTTCCGTGGTCTGTTCTTACTGTTGCTACTTGGTCGTTATACAGATTCTTCAGGAGGCATACAAGATGACTTGGTATCCCCATACCACTAAGAACTTGCCACAATTTGTTATGGTCCACAGAGTCAAAGGCTTTAGAATAGTCAATAAAACAGAAATAGATGTTTTTCTGAAACTCCCTGGATTTTTCCATTATCCAGCGGATATTGGCAATTTGGTCTCTAGTTCCTCTGCCTTTTCTAAAGCCAGCTTGTACATCTGGCAATTCTCGCTCCGTGAACTACTGAAGTCTACCTTGCAGGATCTTGAGCATTACCTTACTGGCATGTGAAATGAGTGCCACTGTTTGATAGTTTGAACATTCTTTAGTGTTCCCCTTTTTTGGTATGGGGATATAAGTTGATTTTTTCCAATCTGATGGCCATTCTTGTGTTTTCCAAATTTGCTGGCATATAGCATGCATTACCTTGACAGCATCATCTTGCAAGATTTTGAACAGTTCAGCTGGGATGCCGTCGTCTCCTGCTGCCTTGTTATTAGCAATGCTTCTTAAGGCCCACTCAACCTCACTCTTCAGGATGTCTGGCTCTAGCTCACTGACCACACCGTCAAAGCTATTCCCGATATTGTTATCCTTCCTATACAGGTCTTCTGTATATTCTTGCCACCTTTTCTTGATCTCTTCTTCTTCTGTTAGGTCCTTGCCATCTTTGTTTTTGATCATGCCCATTTTTGCCTGGAATTTACCTCCAATGTTTCTAATTTTCTGGAAGAGGTCTCTTGTCCTTCCTATTCTATTGTCTTCTTCCACTTCCGCGCATTGCTTGTTTAAAAATAATTCCTTATCTCTTCTGGCTAACCTCTGGAATTTTGCATTTAATTGGGCATATCTCCCCCTATCACTGTTGCCTTTTGCTTTCCTTCTTTCTTGGGCTACTTCTAGTGTCTCAGCAGACAGCCATTTTGCCTTCTTGGTTTTCTCTTTCTTTGGGATGTATTTTGTTGCCGCCTCCTGAACAATGCTGCGAACTTCTGTCCAGAGTTCTTCCGGGACCCTATCCCTTAAATCGATTCTTCACCTCCACTGCATATTCCTTAGGAATATTAGTGAGCTCATATCTAGCTGATCTGTGGGTCTTCCCTAATCTCTTTAGTCTGATCCTAAATTGTGCAAGAAGAAGTTCGTGATCTGAATTACAGTCAGCTCCAGGCCTTGTTTTTACCGACTGTACAGATGTCCGCCACCTTTGGCTGCAAAGGATGTAGTCAATCTGATTTCGGTGTTGTCCATCTGGTGAAGTCCATGTATAAAGCCGTCTCTTAGGTTGTTGGAAGAGAGTGTTTGTTATGCAGAGTGAATTGTCTTGGCAAAATTCTATCAGCCTATGTCCTGCTTCATTTTGTTCTCCAAGGCCATACTTACCTGTAATTCGAGGTGTCATTTGACTGCCCACCTTAGCATTCCAGTCTCCTGTGATGAAAATAACATCTCTTTTAGGCGTGTTGTCCAGTAGGTGCTGCAGATCCTCACAGAACTGCTCTACTTCAGCTTCTTCAGCATTTGTGGTTGGGGCGTATATTTGGATCACTGTGATGTTAGATGGCTTGTCCTGAATTCGAATTGAGATCATTCTGTCATTTTTTGGATTGTATCCAAGCACTGCTTTAGCCACTTTACTATTAATTATGAAGGCTACTCCATTTCTTCTGTGGTCCTCTTGTCCACAGTAGTAGATCTGGTGGTCATTTGATGTGAAGTGGCCCATTCCAGTCCATTTCAGTTCACTGATGCCCAGAATTTCTATCTTTAATCTTGACATCTCACCAATAACCACATCCAATTTGCCCTGGCTCATAGATCTTACATTCCAGGTTCCAATGGTGTGTTGATCCTTAGAACATCGGATTCGCCGTTCACCACCAGCACCGTCGGCCGCTAGCCGTCCTTTCGGCTTTGAGCTAGCTGCGTCATCACGTCTGGGGCTAGTTGAACTCATCCTCTGTTCCTCCCCAGTAGCATTTTGACCATCTTCTGACCTGGGGGTCTCATCTTCCAATGGTATACCGACATATCTCTGGTTGTACTGATCCATTTAGTTTTCACGGCAAGAATACTGGGGTGGGTTGCCATTACCTTCCCCAGGGATCGCATTTAGTCTGACCTCTCTGTCATGACCTTCCGTCTTGGGTGGCCCTTCACGGTTTAGCTCATGGCACCATTGAGGTGCTCAAGCTCCAGCACCACGACAAGGTAACGATCCTTTGCTGAAGAACCAGTCCATACTCCAGGAAATAAAGCCAGACTGCTCACTTGAGGGAATGATATTAAAGGCAAAACTGAAATACTTTGGCCACACAATGAGAAGACAGGACACCCTGGAGAAGATGCTGATGCTAGGGAGAGTGGAAGGCAAAAGGAAGAGTGGCCGACCAAGGGCAAGATGGATGGATGATATTCTAGAGGTGACGGACTCGTCCCTGGGGGAGCTGGGGGTGTTGACAACCAACAGGAAGTTCTGGCATGGGCTGGTCCATGAAGTCACGAAGAGTCGGAAGCTACTAAACGAATAAACAACAACGAAGTCCAAATCCTTTGAAGCATAAGAATACAAATACATAAAATAAAAAGACTTTACTCTAAACCAATGAACCTACATTTCAAAATATAACACTATTGCGCAATGCCAGCCCTTTTGCTATTAATCGATCTCTCTGCATGGCTGCTTGTAACAGGCTCAAAGAGCAAGAGTTAACCAGGATGTTAACGCTTCATAAGGTCTCAGATGGGGATATGATTATTATGCAGAAATATATAAACAGAATCCAGAAGTCAGTTACTTTACTTGCCAAAATGTTTACTTGCATAATAAATGTAAAAAAAAAAATCTAACAAGAACAATGGACTCAGAAAAATAGCAGGGCTCCTTTCACTGGATGTATTCAAAGGCCAGACAGTGTTGAGGATGCTTTAGCCTGGGTTCCTGTAAAGAGCAGGGGGATAGGTTCAGTTATCCCTTCTAATTCTATGATTAGAATTCTAATTACCCTTTAAGGGACTTGATTGAAAAACATGAGTACAAATTCTGGGATAATTGGTTTCACTTTTTCCTCTTTTCACTCAGTATTCTATCTGACTGCTGATGGGATATTGGCTGGCAGACTCCTGCCAGTTTGCTGGATAATACTATCACTAGGATCAGTCACATAGGGAAAGGCTGCCTGAGTCCACTGGATTTAACTTCAAATTATGGACAATGTGTTTTGTGAGGTCTCCATTATCAGTTGACAGAAACATCTGCTGCTAATCTATTTTATCAATGTAATAAGAGGACTAGGCTGATTGAAATTCATTGCTGCAAAATGTAATTTGGGCTATGATTCTCAGGAAATCCATGTGTGTGTGTGTGCGTGTGTGTGCGCGCATGAATGTATATTTGGTTTTTATGACATGTTCACAAAACTGTCAAGGGTAATGGTCCCAATAGGTTTCCTATAATCTGGACTAATTGTAATTTTTTCTCATTTTAAATGGGTTAATTAATATTAATTAACCCAACATAGATACGATGAATAAATTGCAAGTGTAGAAAGCTTATTTGATAGGGGAGAAACTATTTAGATTAAGCCCCACAGTTTATCCAAGTTTAGATTTACTGGTTTCAGTTTCTACTGAGTTCTCAGTGAAATTTAATGAAAGAGAAGTTTATTAGCAGGATTCTCTCCCGGTTTTCTGTTAGTGTGTGACTGAGGTCTGTTATCTTATTCATGAGAGTCTGCATATACCAGCACTAGTCAAATATTAGGTAAAAAGTCATTCTTACTGATACAAGAATTTGAATATTAAGGAGACTGAGCTATCTGAGAGCTAGCAAGAATAGCAGGATTAGGAACTGTGTGCGCAAAGAGCGGATCTGGACAAGACTACACCAGAATTATAGGGGTGGGAAGGTAAGGGTCGGGGGGATTGGATATTGTGAAGAGGGAGGGCAGACATGGACATCATAGTAGTGATTGGAATTTATTTATTTTATTCTTCAGATAAAAGATATGGTGGCAGACGGGGTGGGGCACTCTTGGGGAAGGCAACCTTGGTATTTAGTACCATAGCTGCATTCCAGCCCCCCATTCTCAGCCCTGAGGACTGGTCTTCAGAGCTTCACTGATCCTGGTCTCCATCTGTTGTTACTTAATGCAAGGTTGGTCTGTAAGAAGACTCATCTCATCCATATTTTAATCATGAGAATCATTGGTTGGAGATGGGCAGCTATATAAATAAAATAAATAAATAAAACCTGATATGCATTACCAAAACATGGCTGGACATGGGTGAGCCCTTGCTTGCACTCCTTGACTCTGAACGAGTTGACTGAGACTGAGCTTTTTCAGAGAGCCTTCCCCTGACCTAAATTGTGGTTGCCATCTTTTATTCTCTTCCTATTTTTGTGTTGTTGTATTTTTAATTTTTATATGGGGGTTGTTTTATATTGTACTTTTTATGTGAGCTGCCAAGAGTCAGGTTTTTTTTATTGCAATGGCATACAAATATGTTTAATAAATAATAATGAATGGAAATTAAACTCTGTAGCTTCACCTCCTAGTAAGTTTGATGTGTGCGAGTAAGATCTAAGATTCAAAAATGATAAGATGGCACAAAACATTCAAGACTTGATTTAGCACAAATTACAATAAACTTCAAGATAGTGGTTAAGGCATCAGGCTAGAAAACAGGAAATGGTGAGTTCTAGTCGCGCCTGGACTAGCTGGGTGACACTGTGCAGTGGCAATGCGGAAGACCATTGTATCTGGAGGAGTTTAAGGATTTTGATTTTTCTCCTTCACACGAAGCTTAGTTTACTTTGAATTATACTAATGTTTAGCTGGCTTGTTTTTTATTTCTGTTTGAAATGGGGGGGGGGGGAGAAGAGAAAACCCCAAGATGTTTTTGTTAAGCTCTAGCTTATCTAGCTTATCTTCCCAGACTCTTGGATCGTGTCATAAACAGTTGCTCCAGACCCTGGGAACTATCCAGTCAAGGTCAGATCCTACAGCCTCAGTACCATGGAAGCAGGGTCACCAAGTTTTAGGGCCAGACTTTGATAAAAACTTTTTGAGTTTGGGAGCTTGGCCACAGACCCTGATACCGAGTGCTATGTGCAAAATGGGCTTGGGAAACTTCCCCTCACTTAGGGCTGAGTACTCCAGAAATGGAGCCACCCTGGGGTATGTTTGCGGGGACCTTCTGCACAGACCTGAGCGCTGGGTGCTGTGGAAACTGAGCTGCCCTGGGGTATCTCCACTGTCATTATTAAGGGGCTCTTGACAGCCTATGGGAGATTGGGTATCAACTTGCTTGGTATGTTACAACTTTTCTTTCTTTATATTATGCTGTTTATTCTTCTGTTTTATCTGCCTAAACTATGTTTCTGTTTAACTCTGTTTGCTTAAGTTTATAATAAAGCTTGAAGTTTCTTTATCCACTGGTGTGCTTATTGTCTCTGTATCTAAAAGAACCAATTGTCTGAGCACCTGATCACTGCTTGGACACTTGGCAGAACACCCTGGGTTGGTCACTTTCCCTCAGCCCTAGGAAGGAGGCAATGGCAATCCACTTCTAAAAAACCTTGCCAAGAAAACTGCAGGGACTTGTCCAGGCAGTCTCTGAGAATCAGACACAATTGAACAGATTAAAAAACAACAACAACAATAAAGTTCACAGATCCAGTGGGTGAGATCTGAGGATCAAATGTAAGGTGTCAAAAAAAAAAGTGAGTTTGCTTTGTTCAAGAACAATAACCTTTAGTTACAAAAGTTACTCATCAAGCAGACATAGCTCCCATAAAATAAAGGTTAAAATTCTTACAAAGCATTCTAACTACTGTCTTTTTAGGATATACTAGACTCCGAACTTTACTCAGAGGCTAGGCAGTAATTCTCCCGTGTTCCTGTTTCAGTCTCTCTCCTTTTCAGAGATGTTTCTCAGCAACTTGCCTCCATCTTTCTCCCAAAGACCTCTCCCCTAAACCACAAACCTAAGAGTAATTTACTTTAAATTCCACTCCAGCCTCCCTCCCTGCTCCATCAAGATTTATCAGACCACAACCTCCATCTGTTTCCGCCAGAGAGATCTCAGCCCAGAACCTCCCTCAAATCTACTTTTCTCTCTCTTACTAGCTTTCCCCCCAAATCTCTCTTGAAGCAATCTCTTTCTCCTATATTACTAGACAAGGCTTTTTGGTTTTGCTCCAGCAAAACTCTCTTCTCTCCTCTTGAGGTTAGGGTTCCAAAATAATTAACCTTTTGTTCTCTCTAGCCCAAAGAAAGGGGCTATGGATTATTCTCTGCCCCTCCCCATACGTTATCAGGTATTTCCCTACTTGAGAAGCAAAAGTTTGGGAACCATGTTTGATTGATCAGTGTAATTAGCCTTTTGGGCTGAGTCATCTTGCCTACTTTACCTACATGTGGCAGATCCTGGAATGAATAAGGGCTTGCCCATTCGTTACCCAAGTTTATTATATTGAGATATGATAGTTCATTTTTACACCAAAAGCTAAAAAGATACGCGTATAAAAGCCCTAGCAACTGACAGGTATTCAGGGTCCCAGAAATCACAGATAGGCAAAAAATAATTGCATAAACATCTGAGAAAATCATAGAAATACTTACCTCAGAGAACCACTTAGAGAAGAGGCTATGACTATTTATCTCTATCAACTGTCCATAGCGGTACCTAAAAGTTCAATTAAAATCAGTCCTTAAAACAAAGATTATTATTCCTGTCATGTCTTTATAAAGCATTAGATCAGATGAGACTTTCCCCAATAGTCTTAGAGTTATGCATATAGCAATGATTAAACCAAAGCTGACCATTTCTCACTTTACTGTGAGAATTAACTAAAACGAATGAGGCTGAAAACAGGGTCAACTTTGGCTGGATTGCGACAATAGGTCCTTGATTTACGACCACAATTGGGACCAGAATTTCATGTAACCGCATCACTTAGCAACAGCAATCCTGGCACTCCCTGCTGCCATCGTTAAGTGAATTCCACTGGCTATTAGGCGATGACCCACCCCAGTCCAAGCTATTCCGGGCTTGGTCCTTCCCAGCCCTGAGCCTCGGTTCTTCCAAGGTAAGGGACTACCTTCCCTTCAAAATCCCATTCCCCCTCATCTCTGCCCTTTTGGCCACCCTGCACCCTGCCTTGCAGGGCAGCAAGCAGCCCCAGAACCAAGTGGCTCTGGGGCTGCTTGCCATGCTGCAGCTCCGGGGCTGCAAGAAGCCCTTGCGTCCCAGCACAGTGCAAAGCTGCAGCCACCCCAGCCCAACAATGTGGCTCAAAGCCACCGCATCCTGGGAAACCCCAACAGCGCGATGCAAAGCCACAGCTCCAGCAGTATGGTGCAAAGCTGCTGCATCCCAGGAAGCTCCAATAGTGTGGTGAAAAGCCACTGTGCCCTGGGAAGCTCCAACAGCACGGCACAAAGCCACTGTGTCCCAGGAAGTGACCCAACCCTGCCCCACCCACAGTCACCCTCAACACCCTGCACTCCAAGGCCCCTGCCACCCCAGCTGACCTTCACCATCTTCTTGCTCCTGCTGCGGACAAGGTGTGCCACCCTTGGCCCTTCGCGAGGCAGCTGCTGGCCACATGAGGCCATCTTCCCCAGGTCTCACAAGGAAACCGTCATGCTTTACCCTGGGAAGAAAGCCCTGTGCAGTTAGCAGTTGCTTCGTGAAAGGCCAGGCCAGGCATGCTTGGTCAGCAGCGGGAGCAAGAAGATGGCGAAGGTCAGCTAGGGCAGCAGAGGGGAAAAGTGCAGGGGGCAAAAAGGGCACAGATGGCAGGAGATAGGTGAGTGGGTGAAGTGTCACTGTGGGCAGGCTGCCAAGTGCCTGAATTGTGATCACATGACCATGGGGGCGCTGCAACGGCCATAACTTTAGGAACCCATCGTAAGTCCCTTCGTTCAGTGCTGCCATAAGTTTGAATGGCCGCTGAACAAATGGTCATAAGTTGAGGACCACCTGTACATTCTTCCAGTTTTATAACTTGAAATAACTATTATTAAATAAGGAAAACTATTCAGTGTCAAGGGAATTAACAATTTCAGAGTTATTACAGGTCATAATCTTTAATTTATATTGCTCTGAAATACACTACTGCTTTTAATTTGTTTTCATCTAAATATTTATATTGTTGTGGAAGTGGAGGTTGCACAGCAGGAACAGAATGATGTCCAAGTAGGAAAGTTAGTTTAAATGAAGAGCAGTGAACACGCAATAGGGAACCTTTGCAAATTAACGTTGAAATGCTAGCTTTTGGATTTGATACTATTTTAATTTTGAATATAGAAAACATTACTTAAAATTACCTATGAGAAAGTCTAATAGTCAACTTCTGAGCCATTGCTCTACAAAGAGAAGTTTTACCAGTACCTGGAGGACCTGCAATCAAAGTATAGAATACAGTTACTATTAAATAATTTCATTCAGCATGTTTCCTGCCACGTCAGCTGACAGCATTTGCTACTGTGTTATGGCTGCTCTCAAAATAGCAATGTCACACAAAGCTGCTCAGTATATGAAAACACGGTGTAAAGTAGTAACTGGGAATACATTTTGCTTCATCTTTCAGCTTCCCTTATACAATAAAGTTATGGGGGTAATAATACTGATTTTCTTAAAGAACTATTCTAAAATTACTTAAGCTACTAAATGTGAAACATATCAGTCTTACAAAATGCTATAAGCTAAGCATTACACTAAACTGTTCTAGCTGCATACTTTTTAATTAAAAAGGTAATAGTTACCATGTAATAGAATAACTCTGTTCCATGATATCAAGTTGTTATCAACATTTCTGTCAGAGAATAGTAATGTTGTAGTCACATAATTTAACAACTAAAGAGAAAAGTAGAAAACAGCATATTAGAACAAAATTGAACATTTTTATTAAACTCATTGCTTCCATCAATTTGAAAAGCAAACCAACTATATTTAGACATAATAGAAATAGGGATTTAGAATCCTTTCTTAGTAAATAACTATTTTTCCAAGATACTTTTTCCACTTTGTGGAATGGAGGTAAGTGCATCCTACAATAGATACATAAACATAAGATTTTGGAACAAATCAAATTATATCAAAACAGACTGAATTTCAGAATAAAATAGTGTACTTATTTCTGAATGATATCTTTCCTGTAAATAACTAGAATTTCTCAATATCCTTACTTTTAAATGCCTGCTATTTCTTCAGGATTCAAGACTGTAACATACAGTCCTTAATCCTAAACTGGATAATTTGGCTTTTTTAAAATAGGGCATTTGTACAAATGATTACATGAGGCTCCCTTCAGAAAATGAATGTCTTTCCCATTCATAGGAAATTAATGTATGTACAAACATTACCAAAATACATGAAATGAGCCAATAAAAGGAAAAAAAAGATTTTTCCCTAATGCCATATCACAGGTTCAACAAAGGCTGGTTCTATTCTATTCTTCTGTTCTACTAAAAACATTATGTGAAAATTTCAATTGATTAAAGTTATGATGGACTGTGGAGGGCAGTATCTGTGGAAAATAGGTATGTTGTGTTTGCAAAACTAAGAGAAAGGGAGAGTACACAATAGATCTAAATGAAGGTGATCTGATCTGGGGGAAGTAAATTGTTGAATATATCCGCATAGAAGTAAATGTGTAGATTAAGTATGACAAAAGGACTAAAATCCAATGTACGAAATAGTGTCACCTAGATATATATGTGTGTATAAAAAAGTAGGAATTTATAGGTTATTTATAATTTCATGTAAGTCTTTGCCAAAAGAAAGAGAATTCCTAACCCTACAGAAAAAAATTAGCAGGCTTGAATGACTTCCCCCATTAATTCAAAACCACAAAACCCAGCAGAAAGTAATATAATGTTCACACCTGGAAGAGGAGTTATGTTGGATATGAAAGCAAGGTTTGCCCTGGTTATAAAATGGGCCTTTGGTCATACTGGAACATATAAGTTAATATGTGCTCCCAACAGCCCAAACTTTGCTCACCTTAAAGATGGGGGTAAAAGAAAGACATTTCACTTCTGATGTCAGAAATAATTTCTGCCTTGCTTAACTCCTATCATTAAAAAACCAAAACCAAACCAAAAACAATCTTAACTTATGCACTGTATGTGTAGAATTAGCCTCAATGCCAACACCCACTTTCACTCCCTTGTTGCAGATCCTAATTAAGAGGAAATGCTTTTCAAATTGTCTTCCTTCAAATGTTATGACTGCCCTTTAAATGGAAAATAGCATTTATTATGGCAAAAGCTTTTGGCATTTAAACATTGTGATATATATTTTTGTCGACTAGACTCCACTTTACAGGATGCATGAAGTCTTACTTTCAGATGTCAGATGTACTGGCTGTAACAACACTATTTAAACCTAAAGTAAAGTTATATTCAATAACAATTCAAAATAGCAGTAAAAATTATTCACATAATAAATGTTGGATGATTAAAATATATAGTACTGGCAATGTGGAAAACAACACCGCCAACTCCAATTGCTAAAATTCCCTATACAAACCTAACCTCTCCTTACCATCAACTCCACTCTATTTTTTCGTTTCCTGTAATGCATTTCTATTTTGCAGCAATCAGGAGGCTCCAACTTTTCCAATGGCACAAATAAATGCTAGGAAATACAGTGAAATGGTTTAAGCAAATCAGCTATTAATACTTGTTATCAATCATGGGAAGGAGGAAATTCTCTCTTGTAATTAATAGTTCAATTCTGATCCTGTAAAATAATTCTAAAAAAGACATCTTTTTAAATGAAGAAAATGTGAGATAGCAAGATTGACTATGATAAATTGTACTGTTTCAAACATTTGCATTAGACAACATTTATAAATCTGATAAAAATGCAACTTACATCTGATTTTATTTCAGCATCATAAATCAGGCTCTCCCACAAACAATGGAATTCAACTGTGAAACACAAAAACTATATATTATTTTAAAAAGAGAGAAAAAGATGAACGATTTAAAACAGTGTAGTAGGAAATAGAAACACTTGGAATTTTGGAAGTAGGTTGTAGTGACTATAATAATGAGGGAGAGGTTAGTTTGCCCATTCACAAAATGTTGCCATACTAGCCAGTCACAAAACTCCCAATTAGCTGAAAAGAAGTATGTGAGAAAATGAAAAACCAAAATCACATGGCTTCAAAGTAAAAATGAAAACAAAAGTAGTGATTGCATGTATTTTTATGGGGTGTTCCTTATCTTACTCTTAGTTTAAATGGTATATTTGTAAAAGCGGTTGGATAAAAGGATTGCAAAGTAACATATTTTAAAGTCTAAAGCTAAGAATGTATATTTCTGATCAAATAACATCCTTCCTTCCATCTTTGCCTATAGAAATCATGAGGTATAAGCCAACCATTAAAAAAAACTTTTAAGTCCCAGGAATTTCAGCATAAACACTTTTCAGCTCATGCTTCATTTTCCCACTGGAATTTGAAAATGTTTAAGTTCATCATTATGTCTACTAGAATGCATTTCATCATCTCAGAAATATTTTTAATTTCATAAAGCAGTGTACTTCATTTCAAAATGGTGTTCAGTATCATTATTGTTTCTCTTAATTTTCATTTAAACAAAATCTTGTCCATTTAAATAACCAAATTGTACTTGCAGGTTTTCTTGAAATACCTGTAGGTAATAACCAATGATTAGCTGCAACAATATCCTCATCCTCTGCATCCAGATTTTCTGTACTAGGCCCTTCCTCGTTGAGATGAAAAATATGGATTAAAAGTTTGCATTTATTCAAGCTGATAGGCTGCAGTGGAGAAGAAAAAACAAGTTAGGCTGCAATTACACCCACACTTACCTAGAAATATGCTGTAATGAGAAGTACTTCTTGACAGATATGTACAGAACATCACAATCACTATCAATTATTTTAGAAATCTCTTAAATGCATGGTTAAATGTTATAAAAAATACTGACAGTTGATAAAAACATTTAAGGTGATTTTCAAAAGATTAATCTAAACGGGCCTTATTCATCACAAGACAAGGTCGCATCTACCTATGAATTAAAATGAGATAGTATTGTTCCTTCTTTCTATTCAGTTATTAGTTAGGAAATAACATGTTTAAATATTTCTCCATGAGTAGAAAAACACTCTGCAGATAAAGTTAGCATAGCTTTGAGTAACATCAACATACATCAACATACACATTGTTATACTTGTTTTCAACTTGCAGTTAGTTTTTCATCCAGGAGGCATTTAAACATGTGATCCATTGTTGATGGTGGTATAGTTCATCTCTAGAATCATGTTTTTGCATTTTTATGATTATTAAATTATGGATGCTACAAATTATGGGTGTGTCACTGCTAGGAATTCTCACATGCAATGTACTCTCTTGAAATATTTGGGAGAAGGGAATAACTTTGGAACACTTTTTTCATAATCAATCCAAAAATAATTGTGTTAGGATTTGCTTTCATTTCAGTAAGCTTGTTCTATGGAAGTAACTGATAGCATTTTATCAGAAGTCTTGTAGCACCTTTTCTCACTAACAATTTTATTAAAAGGTATAAGCTTTCGTGAACTTTTTTAGTCAGAAAAGGTGCTATTAAATTTCTGATTTTTGCCACCATAGACTGACATGGGTCTCCTCCTACAATGATAGCATTTTAGTTATATTTAATAACAATTTAATGGTTGAATAGTTAATTTAAAATTAAATATTTAAATAATATATTTATTATATTTAATTGTTTGATTTGTGTGGCTGCCCAATTACCAAAAGTAACTCTGGGTTACTTACAAGTTGTACAAGCATAAAAACAAGGAACTAAAAATAAAAAACAGTAAACATCTAGAATAAAGAACAGAACAACAAAAATAACAGGATTAATTTAAGCCAACTAAGCATATCTCATGCAAGACCTTTCTCTAAACAGGGTCATTGTGCATTCTGATCCAATGCCCAGGGAAAGAATCAGTTTTCAGGACCTTACAGAATGACAAAAAGATTGGGACTATGTTGTTTCACAGAGCAGGCATTACAATAGAGATAAGGCAGGCCTCCTGGGTCCATTAGCTGACATTATTTCATAGAAGGAATCTGAAGCATGCCCACTCTGCTGGATCTCATGGACCAAGCAAAGGTAATTGGAGAAGGTGATTCCACAAATAACTTGATCCTATGCCATGAAGTGCTTTACAGGTGATATTGATTATATGTCATCAAGTTGGTTTAGTCTCTTAGCAACTTAAATTGCACTTGGAAGTTTATAGGGAGCCACTGCAGAATGCAGAGTAATTTTGTTACATGGATACACCAAGATGCTCCCATAACTACTCATGTCACTGCACTCTGAACAATTGCAGTTTCAAGAACAGCCCTATGTAGAGCATATGGTAATAGTACAAACAGGAGTTGACTAGGGCATGAATGGCCATAAGCATTATTTGAATATTATTTGAAAAATAGTAACTATTTTTATTATTCACATTTCAAAAACATTTCAATAATTTTAATAAAATACTCAACATGAAGAAATAAATAAATAAGCAAAAGAAGAAACACCAATTACCTGTCTTTCTTTCAGATTTAGCTCGGTATCCACAACTGCAACTGACTGCACATTATTTGTTAGGAAACAATCATCAAACTCAGTCCATTTGTAATCACCAAAAATAACATTGTGCCTGTTCAGTAGCTTTAAGACACTTAGTTTGGTATCTTCTCTTTTTGCAGTGCTGATTAAAATGGGGGGAGAGGGAGAGAAATCAGCTTTACCCATAACTACTACACCCAGGAAAGATACAGTGCCACTTATTTCAACCAGCTGAGACATGAGATTCCACCCAACCTGCTACCAGAGGATGGTAAGCACATACAAAGCACACTTCACTGATAACCCACATACTTCTGATTATAATATCCTTAAGCAATTGAAGAAAATATACTAATTTGATACCAATACCAGAAGAAACTTAAAAAAAGAAAAGCCTGCATAGTTATGATTGAACTACTAAATCGTACAGCACAATCTCCTGTCAGTACTCATACTGACATAAGTGGGAAAAAAGCCTTTTGATATAAACAAGATGATCAGTTAGCTGCTATAAACAAAAGCAAAGATAACATTCTGTCTGCAGACTTGAGTGTCAAAAGAAAACTTAGGCAACCTTTCTGGGTACATTATGAAGTTTGAGAGCACAGGCGCTCTCACAAAACAGCTGCCACGAGGGATGTTTGCTTATTCATAAAACGGCTTCTATAAGCAATCACAAAGCCCTATTTACCAAAATACAAAGCAGCATGATTACGCTCTCCTCCACCTGCCACCAACTTTCCAGGATATTTATTATCATCTCAGCTTATCTTCGTATTTTTCTTTGGCAGGTGGGTGCCCAACTTTTTTTAAAAGAATGCTCAGAAAGCCACAGGCAATCTTCTGAAGAAAGATGACATTGCAGGCTAGAACTCTGCTTTGCAGTTTCTTTTATCAGATGAATTAGGGCAGGGCTTTTCAAACTTTTTCATGCCATGGAACCTGTTTAAAAAACAACAACCAGATCCCTGATCTGCAATATGGTGGTTGTAGTATTCTTTCACAGGAGAACAAACCCTGCCCTTTCTACTGTACCTTTGAAAAAGTGCAATGAATGTCCCTGTCTTTGAGTGAACGTTTTTGGGGGGAAGATCTGTACTCCCACATGGAACCCTTTTATGAGGGTTGGAACCAGAGTGTTCTGCAGAACAGCGTGAAAAAAATTGAGTCAAGGTGCCTGGCAGCCACCAAAAATAATCTTCATGAACAATTATAACCCTTATCCTTGTAGATGGTGGTTTCATATACTTAATGTGTCTATTACATCCATTGGAATACTAATTGAGAAGAATTGTCTTCTCTAAATATGAAGGAAAAAAAAAGGTGAAAGGTCCCCTGTGCAAGCACAGAGTCATGTCTGACCCTTTGGGGGGATGCCACTTTTGCAACGTTTTCTTGGCAGACTATATCTGGGTGATTTGCCATTGCCTTCCCCAGTCGTCACCTTCCCCAGCAAGCTGGGTACTCACTTTACCGACCTCGGAAGGATGGAAGGCTGAGTCGACCTGAGCCGGCTACCTGAGAATCCAGCTTCCGCTGGGATCGAACTTGGGTCGTGGGGAGAGTTTCGGTTGCAATGCTGCCGCCTACCACTCTGTGCCACACGAGGCTTCCTTCTCTAAATATATTATGGGTAAAATGAAGACTTGCGTCTTTTGGAACTACAGTAATCCTTTGTCCACCTACAGCACATGTTATTCCTCTGGTAGAAATGGTAGGAGAGACTCCCTGCAACACAGAACAAAATCTGTAATGCAAAACCAACCTGTTTGATTTCTGATGAACTTCCACGTGTATCTGCAGGGATTCAGAGTCATTTTGAAGAGGCAGTTTTAAATCACCTGCTGCTTCATCCATTTTATAAAAACCTAATTAAAAGAATGGTTATACATTTAAAAAGGCTTAGAAATAACATATTTGATCATTCTAAGCATATTTTCATATTTCATTAGCCAATTTCTCTATTGTCTTTTCATTTCTGATTTGCTTATCAGACACATTAAAGCAGAAGTGGCCCCATGACAACCATTTTATGGAGGCACCCTTGTCAGTTTCCTGGATTTCCAATCTGTCCATAGTCTGAAAGACATTTAAGATCTAAATAATGAAGAATTTAAAACAAATTTAAACCAAGTCTATATTACATTCTAAATGTCCCTGGAACATTTAAAGCATATTGGCTTGCAACTGAACAGTGCCTTTATACCACTTAGAAACATAATTCAAAGCTTCTGGTCATGCAGCCCATATTCATTTTGCATTATAGTGCTATGTTAGGTTTCCATTTGACTATTCTTGTACATATCCAGTTATATTAAGCAAGATCACTTCCTAGATTGGTTACAAACTACCTGTGCTCCCAGTTTACTCAGAAGATTTCCCTTTTTCGTCTTTTGCCATTATTATGCATGGGAAAGTATGGGAGGATCAGCAGTATGCAAGGCCTAAATCCCCTATTCTTGCTTTTCCAGGACACATTCAGCATGGGGAGCAGTTTCAGCCCCTTCTTGGCAAGCTCATTGGGCAGTTTCAAGAGTTATTGATAGAGGATGTCCTTTTTTATTTTTTTATTTAGCTTATTAATTTTTTTATTAATTGTTCAAGATATAATTAAGGCACATAATGCAGAAGGCTTATTCCTGTACCATTTTAGCTTTTCCTGTTTCTCTTTGAGATTTGTATTCTATTGATAGAGGATGTTCTTGAAGAGGAAATGACATCACTTGTAGGTTGCTTTTTCCTCCACAATTCTGACATGGAATGGGCAAGACCAGCAAGGTTAGGGCTGCTGTATCTGGGCTGCAAAAACCCGGACAACCACTAAATGGCAGCAAAGAGTCCATTTTAATCTGTATCTCTTTGCTCCATGTAATGATTGTTGGGATTTCTGCAGCTCATTTATATTCAGTAGCTCTAAGCATTGGGTTTCTGTTGGTGTTAACTCTAACTCTTGAATAGCACTGAAGTGATACATTTGGCTAAGATCCTCTGCTAGAACAAAAGGAATAAATCTGGGAACTATCCTTCCCCTCCCTTCCTCCTAATGTTTCTTGTAGAGAGAAGCAAAAGAAGAGCCTTGCTAGCCATAGCTGCCCACCAGTTCCCATTGCCAATTCTTCCAAGGTTTGCAAGGATGCAGAAAGTGCAGCCTGGTGGTCACATGTGGCTCACAAGTGTCCAGGGGCTAACCCTTTTGGACTTTGTATTCACTGAAGATGTTTAAGGGATCCATTTCATTCCTTTAAAAAAGTAAAGAGTCTTGCTCCCACCAACCGTTAGTCTTGTCCTTTACTGAAATAAGGCATAGAAAAGAAATATATTATATTTGGGGGTGGGGAGAGAAAGAAACCCCATTATTTATGTTTAGGATGATACTTCTCAATTGGTAAAAGATTTGTAAAGCGCTACATTTGTCAGCTTTCAACTTTACTGTTTTGAAACTTATCTTACAAAAAGCTATCTATTAAAATTAAAAATGTTTTTATGGTGTGTGGACCAAAGTATTTTTGAAGAGAAAAGCATTAAATTACTTTATATTCTCGATCTTTCAGCATTTATTGTATCACTTCATGTAACAAAACTGAGTTTATGTGAGATGCATAAATATACTAAAATAACAGATGGGGGAAGCCCTTTATTTATAAGCCACAGACATTAGAAATAATGTACACATACTGTAGATTGAGGAGGCAATTCATTTATTTAATATATTTAAAGTGGTTTGGACATTTAAGGTTGAAAAACTGTAAAACTGGATAACCTGTTTAATTCCATGTGCTGCTCATCTTAAAAGCATAGGTTGTAGGACAGGAAATTATTCTATTTTACAAATAAGGATAGAACATAAGGCTAGAAACCAGGAGACTGTGAGTTCTAGTTCTGCCTTAATCATGAAAGCCAGCTGGGTGACCTTGGGCCAGTCACTCTCTCTCAACCCAACTTACCTCACAGGGTGTTGTGGGGAAAATAGGAGGAGGAAGGTGTATATGGTATGTTCGCCACCTTGAGTTATTTATAAAAATAATAAAGGTGGGATATAAAATAGATTAAATAAATAAATAAAATATTGTTATCATTGTCTGAATAAGAATCAGAAAGACATACAATTAAATGCATACATCTATATTTTATTCATTTAACTGTTGATATTTAATTGATTTAAATTAATGTGTTTTTTTACTCTCCCTTCTCCATTTTGTGACTAGCCTAGGGTTACCAGATGACCAGCAATAGCCAGACATGTCCTCCTTTTTGTTCTCATGTCCTCTGGCAAGGATAGCCTTAAAATTAAATACTTTTTAGTATTTTTAAAAAATTTGGACTGTTTTCACAAAGTAGTCATTCAAACATCCATGTACAGCTTTGTAAATTGTCTGCTTTCTTTTCCTCATCTGTCAACAGACTCAACAGCCTAGATTTATATTATTTATTTCCTGATTCCAGCAATTGGCTTCAATCCAGCCCCTTCAAATCTATGATCATTATATATCACATGATTTTTACCATACATTTCCTATGGTGAAATTTGAAAACTGTGTCATTATCTCTATATTATTGCTAGCATTTTCTTGAAAATTAAGATTTGAAAACTATTGCAATTGAAAACCAGTCTTTCCGATGCGGAAAATTTAAGTTCATATACATGTAGGCCTAAGTACATTTTTGTTGTTTTTTGCTGTAATTAAACAGTTAGTGTGTCCTCCCTTCCCTCCTTTGTCCTCCTTTTCAGTTGTCTGTGACCTCCTTTGCCTGTTCAGACTTCTGGTAACCCTAGACAAGCCACCTCCTATGTCCGCCATTTTGTGACTAGCCACATCTTATCGCAGCCATTTTATGGCAGTGTTCCTGCTTGTTCCCAAAGCTCTAAATATGCTCTTAAGGTCTCCAAAGCTACTCACCCCTAACTTATTCAAAACAAGTCTGCAATTTTATGACAAATACCCAGAAACTGATTCAGCTGAAGAAAATACAGTTTCTCTACACATTTAGCCATCAGGCAGTAGAAGAGCATAACCCCCTACCACATCTTGAGATCAGTGGATGTTCAAACACCTGTAACGACTTCTTGTCTCTTAATTTAACGCAAAACTGCAAAACAAACACTTGACTCTTTGTATCATAATTTAATTTTTGCTCGATGTCCTCTCTTTTCTGGCACAAAGACATTAGTTTAATTTGATAAATCATTTACTCATTTTTAAAAAGCCCTTCTAATAGACTGTTCATATTATCCACCTAGAGCCAGTTTGGTGTAATGGTTAAGGCATTAGGCTAGAAACTGCCTTAGGCACAAAGCCAGCTGGGTGACCTTGGGCCAGTCACTCTCTTTCAGCCCCAGGAAAGAGGCAATGGCAAACAACTTCTGAAAAACCTTGCCGAGAAAACTGCAGGGATTTGTCCAGGCAGTCTCCGAGAATTGGACACGACTGAACGCATTAAATATGTGTGTGTGTGTGTGTGTATCTCCATATATATATATCCACACCCCACACACACACTTTTCCTTCCCTACCTACAAGATAATTTCCAAGTACCTAACGTTGCTTTCCCCAGAGTAGTAATCTTTCAGTTCACTTACTCAAGAAAACGAAAGCCACATCCACAAAGCTTGGGATTACATCGGTTTGTGGAATCCTACGGCCGTTTTGTCTACATTTTCCGGGAACCCGCGCAGCCTACTTTGCAAAGGCGAGTGAAAGTCAAATTTCCTTCTGTTTATATAGTTTCCCTCCTAAGTTCTGCTTCTTAGTAGTCCTAAGAAAAATTTGGAACAATCTTACCTTATATAGGCACATCAGTTCACATATTTCATCAAAGGCGAGGGTGTAAAAAACCCATAACCCACGTACCTAATAACCAAGACGTCTTCAATTGCAATCGAGAACATGTTTTGGTTAATTACTTACGTCTGTACAAATTTCCCGCGCTTCTTCCTTCAGTAACCACGATCCAATGTGAATCATAAGTGTTTCCGTGTTAGCTTCTTACGTCATTTCCTTCCATCTCCGAGTTGCTTAGATTAGAGGGAGGAGTGGCTTCCAGGTGGGGTGGGAAAAGTGAGTTTTGATAGTTGATTATAATTATAGTTATGGGGAAGAAACATAAGAAGCATAAGGCGGAATGGAGATCTACATCTGCCCCGAGTGTAACTGCTACTGGAACCGGCGCCGCTGCTTATGACGGTGGGTTGAGCGGGCAATCATGGAAGAGGAAAGGGAAGCAGGAAGGGAGTGGGAGGGAGACCCACAGACGTGCATCTCGAAAAGCGTCCCGCTTTGCGCACAGTTACGCGCCTTTGTCCCATTTTCCCCAGGCTGTGATAGAACTCCATGGGGAATGGTAATTCTTATTTCCCGGAGTATTTTTTATCATAATTATTGCGGGAGGAATCCACTTCTTTCGGTAAATCTGAATTGTGACCAAATAAGACTTCACATATGTGGCAGCATTGCCTGAGTCTCTACAACGGGGAAAGTACATTACAATAAAACTCCCAGCAATTGTGTGTAAACTTGGGGAGGGTACCGACCATATTGACACCTCAGAGGGGCTCCTGGACTGATTTATTTTAAATTCTTCTGGTTCTGAAGAGTTTGTCTCTGATGTTGTTTTCTCCCAGTCAGATCCTGCTTTTGGGTCTGAACTGAGATAAAGCTCAGTGGAGATGTCAACATTTCATGCATACTTGCCTCTTTGCCACTCTCCCACTTCTGAAACTTATGTGATTGAGGCATGTCTAAATTTGATGACATTTCAACAGTAGACCATCTGATGTTGTTAACCAATCCCGTCACTGTGTGCACCTTATCGTAACTCTTATTTGTGCAGGCACCTATTATGCTGTAATGAAGATAAAATGTGTGAAGAGGCCAACCTTGCTGTGATAAGGATTTCAGCAGAGAGCACTGTTATATAAGTGAAGGGTCTTTAGGCTTAAATCGGGAAAACTTTACTGGGGTCCATCTCATCTCCAAAGTTCACTGCCTGACCTTGGACCATTTTCAAATCTGTTAGCTAACCCTACCACAAAAATTAATTGTGAAGAAAAAGCATCACAACTCTGTTTTGTCTTGTACATGACAGCCCTTCAAATACTTGAAGGCAGCTATCGTATTGCCCCAGAATCATCTCTTTTCCAGGCTAAACATATCCAGCTGTTTTTCCTTTGAAGCTCATTATCATTTTTGTTCTCTCTTCTAGACATATTCTAGTTCGTCAGTATTCTAGATGCAGTCTGACCAATGTAGAATAGAGAGGAATTATTCATTTTGCTAATTTCTGCCATTTTTCCAGCTTGTCAAAACCATCTTTAATTTTCATACTTTCCTCTAGGGCAGCCTTTCTCAATCTTTTGACTCTGGAGGAACCCTTGAAATATTGTTCAGGCCTTGGGGAACCCCTGCGCATTCAGGCTTAAATATAGGCCAGATGTTACAAAATTATTATATATGTTTCATGTGTAGGGCTGTATATATGCATTGACAGTCTTCTTAAACTAAAAATAAAGAATGAAACATACCTCTTTAATGTGAAGTTGCCCAAATTTGAAATAATTTTTTAAATAAATAATGATCTCCCAGGGAACCCCTGGTGATCTCTCTTGGAACCGTAGGGTTCCATGGAAGCCTGGTTGACAGACCCTACTCTAAGGTGTTTGCTGTTGCCCCATTTTCATATCATCTGCAAATCTGTAGTCTTATTTTCTGAAAATAGGAATTGAGACATTTTCTTCCAGCTTGATTTTATCACTTTTATTTTTAATGCCTTTAATTTTCCTGGACAGTTCTTGTTTAGCCCAGTTTACCCACTTCCATTTTAAAAAAACTCCATCAAAATTGATCTTTATTTTCTCTTCTTCCTTGTTCTCTGACTAATATCTTCCCAGGAATCAATATCAGACTGACTTTAATGGGTCTAGTGGTTAAGGCAACAGGCTAGAAACCAGAGAGTTTCTAGTCCTGCCTTAGGCATGAAAGCCAGCTGTATGGGGGTATAATACCATCTATAAATAACTTTTAAATAGTTTTCTCTGATCTTTGCTGATATAGATTGTAATTGGAGTTCTTCCAAAGTGTAGCCCATTGTTTGTCTGAGATATTGTTAAATCTGATTCCCATGTTTCTTTGAAAGACATTCATCCCACTCCAACCATTTCTAACAGGATTTTATATATTATGGATATTAGACCTTTAGAGGACTCTGAAGGTTCTAACATAAGATTTTCAAAATCTATTAATGGTTGCAATGCTACCTTCTTACAGATTTTATTTTTAACAAAAAAACCTCATTTCATTAATTAGCAGCCATACATGCTGATTTCTGAGATGGGCAGCTATATAAATTCGATAAATAAATAAATAAATAAATAAATAAATAAAATGCCTTTGGGAGTTACTTGATTATTTATGAAATAATTCCTTAGCCTAAACATTTTTGCTGTTTCCACACATTACTGGATAGCCCTGCTAGGTTTTTTGGGGAACAGCCGTGATCCATAATTGGCATTAAGGGGGAAGGACAGGGAACTAATTTGCCCCCCCCAATATTTCCAAATCCTCAGAGAACATTCAAGAAACCTGTTAATACATGTTGGATTTACCCATTTTATACCTCTTGCTTTCAGAAAGGGTATCAATTCTGTTCTTTGATTTATCAACCACTTAGTCTCCATTCATGCTGACTTTCTATATTTAAAATTTTCCACCAGAAATAAAAATTGTCTAAGTTGGAATGATGTATAATATAAATGTATATTCAAGAAGCCCCAACCCCCTTTTTGTAGTTTCAAAAATAGAAGGTTTTTTTTTTCATTATTCTTGGTCTTTTTATATTAAACACCAATTTTATAAACATTTGTTGCCAGGATTTCAAGATGTTATAATTCAAAATATATTGGGATAGTTTGGAATTAATAAAACAATTTTGGAAAAACTAATAACTCTAGGACAACTATCTGTTTTTTTACAGTTAATTTTAAATCCTACTAGTTTTCCATAGTATTTATTTTTTGAATAATAATTGGCAGCTCTTTGGTTGGTTTAGATAAGAACAGTGCAGTATCATTGACATATACATTCACATCACATTCACTTAAAAATTCACTGTTTAGCAACTGCTCATTGTTTTGGATTCTCCATAATAGTGGCTCTGCAGATTGTATGTATAGTATGGGAGATAAAGGGCATCCCTTTTTTGTCCCTTTATATATCTGGAACCTTTTGGACTCTAAATTATTAGACCTTACAGTAGCCTTTACAGTATTATACAATTTAAGTATAGCTGAGCAAAAATTTTGACCCAAGTTATATTTATTCAAGTTTTTCTCTAGAAAAATCCATTCTAACTGATCAAAGACTTTGTACGCATCAAGAGAGAAAACAGCAAAAGGTGACGTGTGTTTTTTGTTATATTCAATACAATTTAACATTTTTCTAATGGGATCTGAGACTTGCCTTCTTTTCACAAAGCCATATTGGTCTAAATTAATATGTTGTTTCATTAGTTCTTTCAATCTCATAGCTAATATAGATGTAAAAATCTTCAGTTCTTTTTACAAATTATTTAAAGACAAACTAAATCCTTATTTAGGTAAATTATATAACAATATTCTTAGTCTGTAAAGTGCCTGATACGTGGCAGGACTCAAGAATTGTGGTCATATTGAAATCAAATAACAATTCAACAGAGGTAGCTAATTATAGACCAATTGCTCTGCTAAATCAAGATGCAAAAATTTTTACGAATGCAAGTACTGAAGCTATGCAGGCTGCACTTTGATTAGGGTAAGTTTCAGACACTTTCACCTTAATAATTTGACCAGGAGTTTTAATGTAGGCAACAATCTTACAATTGAAATTGACCAGGCTGTTTTGGTATGTGGGAATGACCTTGGTAGGGGGGGTGCTGCCTAGGGAACATCAGATAAAAGGTGGGGGGAGCCCACAGCTGCAGAAAGGGAACAGAAAGAAACTCAGAAAGGATCCTCCCTAACTTACCAGTTGTCAAAACAGACTGCAGGTGATTTGTACTTGCAAGATTCTGTTAATGTAGCCTTACAATAAAGTAGAATTAGCTCATCTGATTGTGTTTCCTGTCTGGTCTACCTGAGAAGGCTGACACAGGCTGACCACTATTGGGACAAAACTTCATTTCAAATTTGTTGACATCTCTTTATTTTATATAGCAATATACAATCACTCAGTGAATTCTTGAGCCTAAGAAGGCAGAATGTTGTAACTTCTGCTTCAAATTCTACTTCACCTTTTTGCTTTGGCAGACATTGCTTCTTGGCATCATCTTACGTTTGTTTGTTTGTAAAAAGTATTGAATAGCAGATTGGTTTTTGTACTTTTCTATCAGCGATTCCTTAAAGTCTTCTTTGCTTCTACTCATTCACATCTCTGAGGTTGCTGATGTTCTCCCACCAAGTTTGATTCTGATTTCTATTTTCTTCATTTTAACATTTATCGTGATATGTTCTGCATTTAAGTTAATTAAAGTGACAGTATGCTACCTTGAGGTACTTCTTTCCCAATTTAGTTGCTTTATATTCCATTCTCACTATTGCTTTCTAGCCATCATACAGATTCTTCAGTAGGCAACTGAGGTGACCTAGTGTATGCATGTATTTAAGAGCTATCCAATATATTGTGGTATATAGCATGCAGTCAAATGACTTTGTATAATTAATACAATAAAAATAAAATTATTTTGGAATTCCTTTTCCATTATCCATTGGATGTTAGAAATGTGGACTGGGATGCCTCTGCCTCTTTCATATTTAGCTTCTATAGTACATCTGGTAGTTCATATATTGCTAAAGTCTTCACTGCAAAATCTTGAGCATTACGTGTTGCGGTGAATGTCTTATCCTGGTATCTGGAGGCTGTGAGGTTCCGGATGGGGAACAACAGCCTTCAGCTGAACCCTGGCAAGACTGAGTGGCTGTGGATTTTGGGGCCCTCTGGTTCCAGGGCTATGTCATCTTTGGACCTGGATGGGGTTGCACTACCATAGACAGACCCAGTGTGCAAACTGGGGGTCCTCCTAGACTCATGACTCCTGCTCGAGAGCAGGTGGTAGTCGTGGCTAAGAGGGCCTTTGCACAGCTTCATCTTGGGTGCCAGTTACGCCTGTTCTTGCTTACAGTCACTCATGCCCTAGTCACCTCCAGATTGGGCTACTGCAGTGCACTCTACATGGGGATGCCCTTGAAGAGTATCTGAAAGCTTCAGGTGGTACAGAATGCAGTGGCATGGGCAGTTATGTGCACTCCAAGAACAGCGCATGTTACACCTCTGCTCTTTGAGCTGCATTGGTTGCCAGTTTGCTTCCAGGTCCAATTCAAGGTGCTAGTTTTAACGTTTAAAGCCCTTCATGGCATGGGACCAGACTATCTGGGGGACTGCCTCTCCCTGGTTACATCAGCCTACCCCAATAGATCTCGCAGAGAAGGCATGCTGTGGGTACCTTTGGCTAGGGACTGCATTTGGTGGGTTCCAGGAGACGTGCCTTCTCTGCTGTGCTGCCCACCTTATGGAATATCCTTTCCCCCAGCTCCATCCCTTCTGATACTCCGAAAGGCCCTCAATACCTGGTTATGTAATCAGGCCTGGGGCTCCCAGGGGACCAGAGTCTTGCTTAGATGGCTCCATTATTTTTGTTTTTAAAATAGTCTTTATTAAATTATTTACACAAATAATACAGACATACAATGACATATCAACAGTAAACATAAAATACAAAAACAAGAGAAAAGAAAAAAGGAAAAGAGAAGGAAGAAGAAAAAAAAGAAGTTTAAAAGAAAAGAAATGGATTTCCAACTCCCTAAGTAGTACAATTTTATACCTTAACTAAGTAATTTCTTTTCACAATTCACTAATTTGGTTTCAGTAATTCTACAATTCTGTTAAAATTATATGAATCAAATACATAATATTTACATCTTATGTTATATTTATATATTTTACACATTCATGTTAATTTTTTGGGTCGATTCTACATAGTTGAAAAAAGGGGTTCAATCGTTTTGAAAATCTTCCACATTTTTATCATTTAACTGATCTGTAAGTTTTGCCATCTGCGCCAGATCCAGGGATTTAAATGTCCATTCTTCCATTGAGGGGGTCAGTTCTTCCTTCCACTTTGATGCATACGTAATTCTAGCTGCGGTGATCAAATATCGTAAAAGTGTTCCATGTTTATGTTCCAAATTCTTATCCAAGATGCCCAATAAATAGAGTTCCGGTGTTCTATTAATTTCTTTAGTCAACATTTTACAAATTATATTGTGTATAGATGTCCAAATTTTTTTCGCCTTTTTACAAGTCCACCACATATGATAAAATGTTCCTGTTTCTTTTTTACACTTCCAGCAGACATTTGAAGTGTTCTGAAACATTTTGGATATTTTGTCCGGAGTGATGTACCACATATACATCATTTTATAAAAATTTTCTTTTAAATTGTAATTCAAAGTAAATTTCAGCCCTTTGGTCCACATTCTTTCCCAAACATCATAGTCAATGTAATGTCCAAAATTTCTCTCCCATTTAATCATACATTGTTTAATTTGTACATTTGCCATTCTTATTTGTAATAACATTTTATATATTTTAGAAATCATATGGTCACTGTTGGCATAAACTAAGTTATCCCACCAGGTTAGATCTTTTGTGAATTTGTAACTTTGGGCATCAATTTTAAATTGTTCCTTTAATTGAAAGTACAAAAACCATTGGCATGGATGTCCCTCATTTTCCAATTCTTCTCTTTGTTTTATATGTAGCCCCTTCAAATTTTATTAGGTCCAAATATCTTAGCCACTTGCAGATTCCTGTTTTTTCTCTCCTACTATACGCTTCTTGCGGGGAAATCCGTAACGGTAGAGTGGGTGTTAAAATAGATTTATATTTTTCCCAAATTCTGAGAAGGGACTTTCTAATACAATGGTTGTTAAATGCTTTATTTACTTTCAGTTTGTTATACCATAGGAATCCATGCCAACCAAATTTCAGGTCATGGCCTTCTAGATTTAATAATCTATAATTTTGTAAAGTATTCCATTCTTTTACCCATAGTAATCCACATGCTTCATAATATAATTTAAAATCCGGAAGACCCCAGCCTCCTCGTTCTTTAGCATCCTGCATTAATTTGAGTCTAATCCTTGGTCTTTTCCTTTGCCAAATGAACTTTGAGAGGTCTTTTTGCCATAATTTAAAAGTTTTGTCAGTTAATAGTACTGGAATATTTTGAAATAAAAATAACATTCCTGGCAAGATAGTCATTTTGATTACAGAGATTCGCCCCATAAGTGATAAATTTAGTTTTTCCCACTTCCCTAAGTCTTGTTGAGTTTCCTTCCATATTTTTGCATAGTTGTTTTGGTATAGATTGTTAGTTTTAGCTGTAATCTCTATCCCTAAATATCTGACTTTTTTAACAATAGAGAATCCTGATTTATTTTCTAATATACTCTGAATATTTTGTGACATATTTAAATTTATCATTTTCATTTTTGCTTTATTTATTTTGAAGCCAGCTAATTCTCCATATTCTTGTAACGTTTTTAATAAGTAGTCAAGAGATGTTAGTGGATTTTGTAGGGTAATAACTAAATCATCTGCGAATGCTCTTAATTTATATATTTCTTGTTTTACCTTTATTCCCTCAATCTGATTTTCCTTTAAATATTTTCTGTTAAGACTTCCAAAACCAATATAAATGGTAAAGTGGAGAGCGGACAGCCCTGCCTTGTTGTTGTTTATTCGTTTAGTCACTTCCGACTCTTCGTGACTTCATGGACCAGCCCATGCCAGAGCTTCCTGTCTGTCGTCGACACCCCCAGCTCCCCCAGGGACAAGTCCGTCACCTCTAGAATATCATCCATCCATCTTGCCTTTGGTCGGCCCCTCTTCCTTTTGCCTTCCACTCTCCCTAGCATCAGCATCTTCTCCAGGGTGTCCTGTCTTCTCATTATGTGGCCAAAGTATTTCAGTTTTGCCTTTAATATCATTCCCTCAAGCGAGCAGTCTGGCTTTATTTCCTGGAGGATGGACTGGTTTGATCTTCTTGCAGTCCAAGGCACTCTCAGAATTTTCCTCCAACACCACAGTTCCAAAGCATCGATCTTCCTTCTCTCAGCCTTCCTTATGGTCCAGCTCTCGCAGCCATATGTTACTACACGGAACACCATTGCTTTACCTATGCGGGCCTTTGTTGTCAGTGTGATGTCTCTGCTCTTAACTATTTTATCGAGATTTGTCATTGCTCTTCTCGCAAGGATTAAGCGTCTTCTGATTTCCTGACTGCAGTCAGCATCTGCAGTAATCTTTGCACCTAGGAATACAAACTCTTTCACTGCTTCTACATTTTCTCCCTCTATTTGCCAGTTATCAATCAAGCTGGTTGCCATAATCTTGGTTTTTTTGAGGTTTAGCTGCAAGCCAGCTTTTGCACTTTCTTCTTTCACCTTCATCATAAGGCTCCTCAGTTCCTCTTCACTTTCAGCCATCAAAGTGGTGTCATCTGCATATCTGAGATTGTTAATGTTTCTTCCAGCGATTTTAACTCCAGCCTTGGATTCCTCAAGGCCAGCTTGTCGCATGATGTGTTCTGCATACAAGTTGAATAGGTAGGGTGAGACTATACAGCCCTGCCGTACTCCTTTCCCAATCTTAAACCAGTCCGTTGTTCCATGGTCTGTTCTTACTGTTGCTACTTGGTCGTTATACAGATTCTTCAGGAGGCATACAAGATGACTTGGTATCCCCATACCACTAAGAACTTGCCACAATTTGTTATGGTCCACACAGTCAAAGGCTTTAGAATAGTCAATAAAACAGAAATAGATGTTTTTCTGAACCTCCCTGGCTTTTTCCATTATCCAGCGGATATTGGCAATTTGGTCTCTAGTTCCTCTGCCTTTTCTAAAGCCAGCTTGTACATCTGGCAATTCTCGCTCCATGAACTGCTGAAGTCTACCTTGCAGGATCTTGAGCATTACCTTACTGGCATGTGAAATGAGTGCCACTGTTTGATAGTTTGAACATTCTTTAGTGTTTCCCTTTTTTGGTATGGGGATATAAGTTGATTTTTTCCAATCTGATGGCCATTCTTGTGTTTTCCAAATTTGCTGGCATATAGCATGCATTACCTTGACAGCATCATCTTGTAAGATTTTGAACAGTTCAGCTGGGATGGCATCATCTCCTGCTGCCTTCTTATTAGCAATGCTTCTTAAGGCCCACTCAACCTCACTCTTCAGGATGTCTGGCTCTAGCTCACTGACCACACCGTCAAAGCTATCCCCAATATTGTTATCCTTCCTATACAGGTCTTCTGTATATTCTTGCCACCTTTTCTTGATCTCTTCTTCTTCTGTTAGGTCCTTGCCATCTTTGTTTTTGATCATACCCATTTTGGCCTGGAATTTACCTCTGATGTTTCTAATTTTCTGGAAGAGGTCTCTTGTCCTTCCTATTCTATTGTCTTCTTCCACTTCCGTGCATTGCTTGTTTAAAAATAATTCCTTATCTCTTCTGGCTAACCTCTGGAATTTTGCATTTAATTGGGCATATCTCCCCCTATCACTGTTGCCTTTTGCTTTCCTTCTTTCTTGGGCTACTTCTAGTGTCTCAGCAGACAGCCATTTTGCCTTCTTGGTTTTCTCTTTCTTTGGGATGTATTTTGTTGCCGCCTCCTGAACAATGCTGCCAACTTCTGTCCAGAGTTCTTCCGGGACCCTATCTACTAAGTCCAGTCCCTTAAATCGATTCTTCACCTCCACTGCATATTCCTTAGGAATATTAGTGAGCTCATATCTAGCTGATCTGTGGGTCTTCCCTAATCTCTTTAGTCTGATCCTAAATTGTGCAAGAAGAAGTTCGTGATCTGAACTACAGTCAGCTCCAGGTCTTGTTTTTACCGACTGTACAGATGTCCGCCACCTTTGGCTGCAAAGGATGTAGTCAATCTGATTTCGGTGTTGTCCATCTGGTGAAGTCCATGTATAAAGCTGTCTCTTAGGTTGTTGGAAGAGAGTGTTTGTTATGCAGAGTGAATTGTCTTGGCAAAATTCTATCAGCCTATGTCCTGCTTCGTTTTGTTCTCCCAGGCCATACTTACTGTAATTCCAGGTGTCGTTTGACTGCCCACCTTAGCATTCCAGTCTCCTGTGATGAAAATAACATCTCTTTTAGGCGTGTTGTCCAGTAGGTGCTGCAGATCCTCATAGAACTGCTCTACTTCAGCTTCTTCAGCATTTGTGGTTGGGGCGTATATTTGGATCACTGTGATGTTAGATGGCTTGCCCTGAATTCGAATTGAGATCATTGTCGTTTTTTGGATTGTATCCAAGCACTGCTTTAACCACTTTACTATTAATTATGAAGGCTACTCCATTTCTTCTGTGGTCCTCTTGTCCGCAGTAGTAGATCTGGTGGTCATTTGATGTGAAGTGGCCCATTCCAGTCCATTTCAGTTCACTGACACCCAAAATGTCTATCTTTAATCTTGACATCTCACCAATAACCACATCCAATTTGCCCTGGCTCATAGATCTGACATTCCAGGTTCCAATGGTGTGTTGATCCTTAGAACATCGGATTCGCCGTTCACCACCAGCACCGTCGGCTGCTAGCCGTCCTTTCGGCTTTGAACTAGCTGCGTCATCACGTCTGGGGCTAGTTGAACTCATCCTCTGTTCCTCCCCAGTAGCATTTTGACCATCTTCCGACCTGGGGGTCTCATCTTCCGATGGTATACCGACATATCTCTGGTTGTACTGATCCATTTAGTTTTCATGGCAAGAATACTGGGGTGGGTTGCCATTAGCTTCCCCAGGGATCGCATTTAGTCTGACCTCTCTGTCATGATCTTCCCGTCTTGGGTGGCCCTTCACAGTTTAGCTCATGGCATCATTGAGGTGCTCAAGCTCCAGCACCACGACAAGGTAACGATCCTTTGCTGAAGGCCCTGCCTGGTAACTTTTTCTATTACGCATTCTTGTGTTGTATCTTCGTTTATCACAATTTTGGCCTTTTGGAATGTATAGATTGCTTTGAGTGCCTTTATAAATGTATCACCAAAATTCATAAATTCCAAAGTTTTAAGCATAAAATTCCAGTTTAAATTGTCAAAGGCTTTTTCTGCGTCTAAAAAGAGTAGCATAATCTGTTTTTCATTATGAATTTGGGCATATTCTATTATATTTATAATAGTCCTTATGTTATCTTTTATGTATCTTCAGGGTAGGAATCCACTTTGGTTATGATCAATTATTTCTTGTAATATGATTTTTAGTCTTTCAGTTAAAATTAAAGTAAATATTTTGTAATCATTATTCAGTAGCAAAATAGGCCTATAATTTCTACATAGTGTCGGATCCTGTTTCTCTTTTGGAATTAATATAATATTCGCCTCAGACCAAGATTTAGGAATTGGATTTCCTGATACAATCATATTCAATAAGTCTTTAAATGGTAGTAATATTTGATCTTGGAAATATTTATAGTATCCTGCGGAGAAACCATCTGGTCCTGGGGCTTTACCCGTTTTCAGTTTTCTAATAGCATCTGTGATTTCCTGTGTTGTAATGGGGTTGTTAATTGTTGCTTTTTGATCTTTAGTTATGTTTTAGCAAATAGTTTTCAATTTTGTCAATTGATATTTCTTGTTTCTTATATAAATTTGTAAAAAAGTTATGAAATGCCTTCTTAATTTTATCATGGTCAACTAATTCTTCCCCATTTTCTCAAATTTTGGTGATGGTTTTTTTTCCCTTATCTTTTCTTATGCCAACCATTTACCTGCTTTATTAGCATGTTCGAAGTTTCTTTGTTTAATATATCTCAGTTTCTTTTCAATTTCATCTGTTATAAGTATTTTTAATTGTTCTTGCAAAATTTTTATTTAGCGATTTATTTCCTCATCAGATGGCTTTGATTGAAGCTCTTTTTCTTTTAACTTAATTTGATCTAAGATTATTTGAGTTTTTTGTTGTGCTTTCCTTTTCAAACATCTATTTGGGTACATGAAGTACCCTCTCAGTACCAATGCTTACTTCTTTGTTTAGATTCCAATCAAAAAAATCCTTTAGTTTATTTTTACAATCTTCTACAAATTCTTTATTTCTCAACAAGGTTTCATTTAATCTCCACCTATAATTTTTTGGGTGGAGTTTTATACTCAATTGACTCAGGTTATGATCTGGGGAGGGTTGTTATGTCAGAGATTTTATTTGCCAGATTTTTAGATAGCCATATCATATCAATCCTGGAGAACAATTTGAATCTATCTGAGTAAAAGGTATAGTCTCTGGCCATGCCATTTTTGTGTCTCCAGGCATCTACAATAGCCAAATTTTCCACCATATCAAAAAAAGATTGAGGTAGTTTTCCTTGATTATTTTTAATTTGTTGTTCAGACTTTCTATCAATAATAGGTAAAGTAACCCCATTCCAATCTCCCATCATGATCCAATTATTATAGGATAGTTCAGAAAGTACATTGAATAGATTTTGATAGAATTTTTTCTGATTATCATTCGGAGCATATACTCCAACCACTAATACTTCAGAGCTTTGCAGTTCCACTTCTGTTATTACGTACCTTCCATTTTTGTCAGCACTTATCAATTTAGAGTTTAAATGAGACTTTGCATATATTACAATTCCATTTGTTTTTTTTCACTTGCTGCTATAAATTCATTTTCTAATTTCTTATTTATCAAATATTTATCATCTTTTTTAGCAATATGCGTTTCCTGGAGACATATAATGTCTTGTTTCAATTTATATAAATAATGGAAAACTTTTTTCCTTTTAACTGGGGAATTAACTCCATTTATATTCCAGGAGAGGCATTTTAGTTCATTCGTTTGAGAGGAGTATTGTGAACTCTTTAGAGCTAGAAGCTAATTCCTCTGCACTGGGATCTTCAGAATCCAGACACTTCTTTACTTCCTCTACTTTTGAGTCTATCACTTCCCTCTATGTCTGCTTCCAGATCTTTCTTGTATTTTTTAAGAAATTCCTGCACTTTTAAGATGGTGTTCAGTTGTATCTTTGTTGTTTAAACATAACATTAACTCCCTCCAGAACTTCCCATCTAAAGGGAATTTTATTTCTTTTTAAGACATCAGTGAGAAAAAAGTATTCTCTTCTCTTTTTAAGTATTTTCAGTGGCATGTCCTTCAGTATCATGATTTCCTTTCCTTCAGTGTTAATTTTTTTGCCATAAGAGGCCTGTATTATCAATTCTTTTGTACTCTTTCTTGCAAATTCAATTATTATGTCTCTTGGTTTCCTATGAACCTTTGCATATTTCGAGTTAACTCTATACATTTTTTCTATATTTTCTTCTAATTTTTCTTCATCCCCGTCGATTAAGTTAGCAAGCATTTGAGTCACTATTTCTCTAATTTCTAGCTCTTTTTTTTCTGGTACTCCTCTAAGCCTAACACAGTGTTCTTTTTCTTTTAACTCTAACACAGTTAAACGGTCAAGTTCAACGTCCTTTTCCCATTCTAATTTCTCCACTCTTTCTCTTACTTCTTGGATATCTGCTTTTATTATTTTATCCATTGTCGCTAGCTTATGGTCTAATCTTTTCTCAAAGCCATCAATTTTCTCTTCCAATAATTGAGTTAAATTTTGAGTGATGTTTTGAATTGTTTTCTGTGTAAAATCTTCAGACATGGCTTTCAACCATTCACCTTCCCCCACTTCTGGGCCTCTCCTATTCTGTCTTCTTGTATTCATTTTATTTTTGTAAGAATCCTTCTTAATTTTTAAGCTTATCTTAACTATTAATCCTAATACACTATTTGTTTATATATTACAGTATACAATATACAACATCTATTTCTACTTATACAATACAAAATATACTTAAATGTTTATATAAGGCTATGGTATATTACAATATGGCATGATGAATTAATTAAATAAATCAGTTTTCCCCCTTGTCTCAGCAAAGACTTGTGATAAAGTCCTCCCCCCCAATTATAGAGTTGTTTCCCCCCCCCATACTTAGGAAGTTTCTTCTTTTTTCTTTATTTAACCAGTAATTATTGTTCCTTTCAATGAAGTGAAGGGGGTAGCAGAAATTGCCTAGAATGCTTTACAACCGCAGGGCTTAGCTCTGGAAATTCTGGGCTCAGTTACCGTCGTGAAATGAGGACTACCTGTATATAACTTATGGAATTCTTCAAATTCCAGATGGGGAGTGTTCTGCTCCAATTATCTCTTGGCTTCCTTTCTCTTAGACTGTTTCTCACTCAGCCTCTTTATCTTATGTAGCATAGTCACTCAAATAACTGGGCCCTATGCCATGAAGGGCTTTACAGGTCATAGCCAACAACTTGAATTTTACCTGGAAGCAGACTGGTAATCAGTGCAGCTCATGGAGCAGAGGTGTCACATGAGCATACAGAGGCAACACCATCACTGCCTGCACCACTACATTCTGGATCAGTTGAAGCTTCCAAGTGGCCTTCAGGGACAGCCCCATGTACAACACATTGCTGTGAGGTGACTAGGGCTTGAGTGATCATCGGAATAGCCTCACCCAGGAAAGGATGCCACTGGCACACCAGAAGAAGCTTGTTGAGCAGGACCCCACCCAAGGTCAAAGTTGGAATCTCCCTGGATCTAATGGGGCCTGACAACCACAGCCACTCAGCCTTGGTAGGATTGAGCTGAAGATGGTTCCTTCCATCCAGGCCTGCACAACCTCCAGGCACTAGGACAGGACTGACAGCCTCATTCGGCTGGGCTGGGCTTGAAAAATGTAATTCGGTATCATTGGCATACTGGTGATACCAAACTCCAAATAGCTTTCAATCATCTTCCTCAATAAATAAATGAACAAGTATAATGCTTTTGACTCATTTGTTTGATTGGGTTCTCGTTATTTAGTTTTAGGACTTGTGTAGAGAACAGAAGACATTTTAGGTCATATTTTTATGCAGAAATATTGAAAATTCAAATAGGTTTACAGACTTTTAAGCATTACTGTAGGTTTATACATAGTAAGTTTAGGCAAACCTTTTGGAGGGATGCCTTCCAAAACATCCTCCAACATTCTCCAGATCCATTGCTCAGAATGTCTGTCTCTTTGAAGGCTTGACACAACCACTTTATGGTCCTTTGAGTAAGTGCACATATGTACAGAAGACACCATTGCCCCACATCTCAGAAGACAGAGCTTTCAAAATACCATAACAAAAGATGAACCATCTGAACAATTTAATTTGAGTGAAAATACTAATGAATTAAATACAGAAAATCTTCAATAAAATACTTGACCAATGAAACAAAAAGAAGAAGAAACCTCACCTAATTTGACAGCAGTCTGATCCTGCCACCTGATGACACCATGTCACTAGAACTAACAACCAAGAAGGATGGTCTAGTGGTTAAGGCAACAGGCTATAAACCAGGAGACTGTGAGTTCTAGTCCCGCCTTAGGCATGAAAGCCGGCTGGGTGATCTTGGGCCAGTCACTCTCTCTCAGCCCGACTCGCCTGACAGGGTTGTTGTTGTGGGGAAAATAGGAGGTGGAAGGAGTATTTAGGTATGTTTGCTGCCTTGAGTTATTTATAAAAATAATAAAGGCGGGATAGAAAATAGATAAAATGAGGAGTACTACAGTAATAGGTTCCTTGTTTGATTCCACCTTGAGTTATTTATAAAAATAAGAAAGGTGGGATATTAAATAGATAAATAGATAAATTTAAAAAAAAGATAAATAAAATAATAAAATGAGGAGTACTACAGTAATAGGTTCCTTGTTTGATTCCTATATATACCTGTGGAAAGTGACAGAAAAGTTAATTGTTAAATTGATATACAGAAATTGGGAGTATCAGTTTACATATACAAATCTGTTTCTAAAGATGTTTGACACAAGAATATTTTACACTTTGGAGAAAGATGGAGTTATCTTAGGTTGTCAGGCTCAGTATAACTGAGCCAAAAATATGCAGTGAGTTTCTGTGGCTAAGAGTAGACGTGAACCTGGATCTCCCCAGTCTTTGTCTAACATCTTAACACAACATTATGTCCCCAGGAAGTTTTACTGTGTTCTTTAAAATCTCTAAGGGAACCTAATAAATTGTTAAGTTATCTGAAACAGAGATTGGCAAAGACTCCCAATACACAACTTCCTTGATATTTCATGCAATACCCCTTCAAGTTGTTTGCATAACAGTTAAATATACCACCTGAATTTAGTAGTTTCATAATCTTGATTGAGCCTTGTGTGGCGCAGAGTGGTAGGCAGCAGTATTGCATCTGAAACTCTCCCCACGATCTGAGTTTGATCCCAACAGAAGCTGGATTCTCGGGTAGCTGGCTCAGGTCAACTCAGCCTTCCGTCCTTTCAAGGTCGGTAAAATGAGTACCCAGCTTGCTGGGGAAGGTGACGACTGGGGAAGGCAATGGCAAACCACTCCGCTATAGTCTGCCAAGAGAAAGTCACAAAAGTGGTGTCCACCCAAAGGGTCAAACATGATTCAGTGCTTGCACAGGGGACCTTTCACCTTTCACCTTCAATACTTGATTAGATAGTAAAGTCCAGAACACGAGGCTGTTGCCTCGTTTCCTCATATTCTCTTTCTGCAAAAATTAGTTCAGGCAGAAGTATCTACTCAAGACCTTTTGGAGAAAACAGATACAAAGAATTCATTCAGATTTTCTTCAGTTAAGAATCAGTTTGGCCTAGTGGTTAAGGCAACAGGCTAGAAACCAAGAGACTGTGAGTTCTAGTCCTGCCTTAGGTATGAAAGCTGGCTGGGTGACCTTGGGCCAGTCACTCTCTCTCAGCCCAACTCACCTCACAGGGTTGCTGTTGTGGGGAAAATAGGAGGAGGAAGGAGCATTAGATATGTTCACCGCCTTGAGTTATTTATAAAAATAATAAAGGCGGGATATAAAATAAATAATCTATTAATTTTATGTTCTTTTGTTACTGTTACTTGTTTTGATTAGATTATATGGACAAACCTTTGGAAAAGCCATTGAAGCTGGTGTTGAAAGTTGGGGGTAGTGAAGTGACGGAGCTTTCAGGATCAGGGCATGATTCCAGTTACTATGATGACCGGTCAGACCATGAGAGAGAGCGGCATAAGGAAAAGAAGAAGAAAAAGAAAAAAAAATCTGAGAAAGAGAAAGAAAAGCATCTTGATGAGGAAGAAAGGCGGAAGAGAAAGGTAAACAGAGCAATTGGATGGGAGTTCAAGTAATGCATTTTTAAATACAGTCGTGTGAAAAAGAAAGTACACCCTCTTTGAGTTCTATGGTTTTATGTATCAGGACATAATAAAAATCATCTGGTCCTTAGCAGGTCTTAAAATTAGGTAAATACAACCTCAGATGAACAACAACACATGACATATTATACCGTGTCATTACTCATTTTACAAAAATAAAGCCAAAATGGAGAAGACTGAATTGCACTGAAGAATCTAGGAGAGGAACCAGACAAATTGATAGAAATCTATGATTGGAAGTTAGTTAAATTTATTTCCAAAGAAACATACATATATCATTATTTCAGAAAGGTTTTTAGGAGGCAACTTAAAAAGTAGCAACACATTTGTTTATCTATTTAAAAGATTTTGGCTGTCTATATTATATAAAATAACTCTGGGCAGCTAACAGCAGGTACACAAATAATGATACCAAAAATTAAAAACTTTCTCATATCATCAAGCACCCTTAACAACCCCATCACAAAGTTACCATTGCCAGGTTCACCTCTCTTCCTGATCCAGTGCCTAGGGGAAAAGCCAGGTCTTAATGGCCTTCTGGAAGGCAAGGGGATAGGAGCCTCTTGCCACAAGGTAGGTACAACTACAGTTTTATTTAATATATTGTATATATTTCAAAGAATTTTAGCCACCTTTTTCTGAAGCAGTAAGAACATCTTAACGCTGAAGCCTATGTACACTTGTTTAGAAGCCCTGTTAAATTTAGTAGCACTTTTTTCTGAATAGAGATATGTAGGATTGCAGGATCAAACAATATGAAACAATATCTATAAACCATTGTATTCAAGAAGCAAAATAAAAAGAGGATCAGTAAAAATCATAAATTACTCTTAATAAAAAGCAAAAGATTTATATGATCGGGTTTTGCTGGTGTATAAACCTTAAAAATTGTTTTGCTTTTTTAAAATGCAATATTATCTGTGCAAGAGTTAAGCAGCTGGATCCTTTATTTTCACACAAATTCAACAAAAAGCAAAAATGAAGACTTGTTTTTGCTGAATTTGTGCCTATTGGTCATTCAGGCTATCGGGAGGGAGGGAGGGAGGGAGAAAGGAAGGTTACTTGAACTTTCTGAGTTGGTGGAACAGTAATCCAATCAGCTACCAATCAGTCAAAAAAATTGGCCAAGGGATTTTAAAAGCATTAACAAAAGTCCTGATAGGGAACAATTCCTTTCATAAAGTGAATTGGGTCAAGATTTTTGTGTGGAAACCTTGAAGCTCTGTACTTACGCCAAGAAACGTGGAAAGCTCTTACAATTGCACAGGCTGCCTCTCATTCCAGAAAAATAGTTACGAGTCTGCCCCCTCTTCAAACACCTCGTAGATCAAAATAGGTGGTTTCAGCCTCAAATGGGGCTGTTTCGACTTGGATCATTCCCAGTAAGGTTGGAATAGCTGTTCTGAATTCAGAGCAGATTGTTTTGAATTCAGAATATTTTTCACATAATTTGTCTTTAATTCTCCAGATCCTACAGAAGTGGACAGTTGTTCCTACCTATAATATACTTCCGTTTATATTCACAGTCATTGAAGGGTTAACTTCCTCTCTTCTAGTCAGAAGGCAGGGCTTTAGACTTTTCACTGCCTGGTGGATGACAAAATAGACAAAGGAGACAGAGTAGTCCAGCGCAACAAGTTTATGGGAGTAAGGATGGCAATCAGGTGGTTATGGCACAGGATGCAGGGTAGCAGTCAACAATGATATAGATTCAGTCAGAGGAGAAACGATGCCTAGCGCTTACAGATTTGACAGAACAATCAACTAATGCTTGTAGTGAGCCAAAAATAAGTGATATGAATTTGACAACATAAAAGGAGGCAAGCATTCACAGTTGAACCATAAGCTATTGGCAGATAATGCTGAAGACTGGATGAGAAAATGTTTCAGCTGACTCTTAGTCAACAAGACTATAGTTTCATCTGGGAAACTGTGAGCATCTGTTAGCCCTCCCAGGTAAACCAGACAGGAAACATGACCAGATGAGCTACTTCTATTTTATTGTTAGGCTACAGTCAGAAAGTACAAAACTCCTGCCATCCCTATTTACCACCTAACCAGTTAGGGTGGTCCTTTCTAAGTTTCTTTCTCTGCCTGTTACTCAGTTGCAGACTCCTCCCTCTTTTATCAAATCTTTCCATAGGCAGCATTTCTCGCCCCCTCTGCCCATTTTCCAAGGTCATTCTCACATCCCATTACAGCATCTGAGACCAAGCTAAATCCAAAAACAGTAGGGAATTCCTGGAAGCTTGGCATTCAGAATAATCAGCAATCAGTAGACATATAGAGATAAACAACATTTACACACCATTCAAAGAGACAATAAAAAGCTAAGAAGGAAACAAAAAGATGAGAACACATCCTCTCCAGCAGCCAACACCCAGATAAACAGGGATTAACACCAGACAAACAAACAAGCAGAAAACAATAATCAAAGAAGTACCAAGGAAAAAACCACAGACCCACCAACACTGGCAGGGCAAGCTACTGTATATAAACAGGGGGCAAACGCCACACTCACTAGCACTGATGATGTTACCTAGTCGGATAATGAAATGTCTGCAAGCAAACAACCAAGCTCAGAGAGCACCAAGGACTTCATGGTTAATTCTTTGGCAGGCAAACCTTTGGTTTTGTTTCTTACCATCCATCATTTTTCAACTTCTCTTATCTTAAGTTACGTCTTGCCTACATTTTGGCTTATACATAGGAGGTCAAATTAGCTCAAATTCTTTTTCATTTAGGGTTTGAAGTGGGAAGAATAGCTGAGTTTATTAGTGAACATACCCTGATTTTTAAACCCCAGTCATTCCACATTCTTCATTATATGTTGTCAATGTATCTCAACCTTGGCAGCTTTAAGATGTATGGACTTCAACTCCCAGAATTCCTGAGCAAGCCTGCTGGCTGGAGAATTCTGGAAGTTGAAGTCCACTCATCTTAAAGCTGCCAAGGTTGAGAAACGCTGACAGCATATAATGAAGAATGTGGAAAGACTGCACTGTCCTTGGTGACAGGAGATAAAATATCTTTGTCCACACTTACTTGATCGTATCTTCTATGATTGTATCTTCTCTGAGTTCTGTTTCCATAGCCATTGTACTGTTTGTGGCTTATTTTGTTTTCTTCTATAAAAAAACTGTCTATCTTTCTATGTGACCACTTTTCTGTAACAAAATCCAGTTCAACTAAAGGATGAGGCAGCAATGGCTATTGTTCCCACTGCTGCAGTTGTCTTATCTGTGCTTGGAGAAATCATACCTAACAGCTCTAGAACCAGGATGTCTCACTGCTCTTTCTCCTAGCTTCAAGCTACAAGGTCGAAGGAGCCACCTTCCTTTTTAAAATCTTATAGAGTCATTCTTGGTTATTTTGTCCCCTGTTTAATATAATTAAAGTGCTTACTAATCTTTATATTATTACAATAATGAATGTTTTGTATAAATATAATATTTATATATGAAAACATTGATCACACTTTTTGTTTTTTGATATCAGGAAGAGAAGAAAAGAAAAAGAGAGAAAGAACATTGTGATACTGAGGGTGAAATGGATGACTTTGATCCGGGGAAAAAAGTGGAAGTTGATCCACCCTCTGATCGTCCAGTCCGAGCCTGTAGAACTCAACCCAGTGAGTAATTTAGATTTGATATATCAGTAATGTCAGTCAATCACAATATGCACTTACAATGAGATCAGGACAGACTTTTTCCAAAATGCTGTGTGAAATTCTATACACAAGTTGTGAAAAATGTTAATGGTAGACAAATATTTTTTCATCTCAGATTCTTATCCATGTCCAGAATTTGTTTATTCTGGAAATATAATATAAATTCATATAGATAGAAACATACGTTCATCCTGTACTATAAAGTTCCTTTTTTGTTTTTAAAAGAGCTAAGTAGAAGGTGCCATGGATTAAATAAGTCAATATGTCAATCCATTGCCACACAGTGAGCAAACAGAATTCTGGCTGATTGGATAATCCCTAAACTGTACTGTGTCCCATAGGATCTATCATGAGTGGGCAACCCCATTGCAGCAGATACAGTAAATTATATGTTATCCCAATTTTAGAATCACCTTTTTTAAATACCAGCTGAATCATCTACTTCTGTACTCTGTGCTAAAAAGCTAAATTCATCTATGTTAGGAGAAGCATTTTCTCAGTTTTTGGACATACCACTTTACCATTTTACATACTATATGACAGTGATATTGACTGTTAGCAGGATCATCACATTTTCCTGTTAGGCAATGAAACCAGCAGTGATACACATCTATATAGATATTTCCTGTTCCAAGGGATCAAGTATCATAGAATCATAATGTTGAAAGGGACCTTGGAGTCATATAGTCCAACCCCCTGCCTACAGCAGGAAACCTCATACCATCCCAGAATCCAAATTCTGGCTGTCATTGTCTTGAAAATCTTTAGTGATGGAGCACCCACAGCTTTAAGAGGCAGGCTCATCCACTACTTAAAAGCTCTTACAGTCAGGAAATTATTCCAAGTTTGGATCAGTCTCTATTAAACTTTCACCCATTGGTTCTTATCTTACCTTCAAGTGAGTAAATTCATACCCTTTCTGCTATAAGATTCCTTCTTATCTTGGAAGACTGATATCATGTCACTCCTTTTCCTTCTCTTCTTTGGCCTAAATGTACCAAGTTCCTTTAACTGCTGTTTGTAGGATTGAGCCTCCAAGTCCCTTACCATTCTTGTTGCTCTTCTCAGCACTCTTTCCAATTCCACAGCATCCTTTTTGTATTGTGGCAACCAGAACTGGACTCAGTATTCCAGGTGCAGCCTGACCAGTGCAGCATAAAGTAGTACTACCACTTTCCATGATTTTGACCTCTGTTGATGTAGCCCAAAACTGCATTGGCTGTTTTCGCAGCTGCAGCACATTGCTGGCTCATGGTTTAATATGTGGTCTACCAAGACTTCCATATTCTTCTTGCAAGTACTACTAAGCCAAATACCACCTACTTTGTACCTTGTATGTGATCATGATCTGGGTATTTGGCAACTGCTTGCACTTACAGTGCCGTTGCAGTGTCCAGCAGTCACGCGATCGCGATTTGCAACCCTCCTTGCCGGCTTCCCACAAGCAAAGTCAATGGGGAAGCTGGCAGGGAAGGTTGCAAGTTGCTGGGATAAGTCTCCCCCATCTGCTCCCCCTTCCCCAGCCCCTCTGTGCTTGTGCCACTCCCCTGCAACTCACCCATGTGCCCCCTCCCTGACCCACGTGGCACCACTCACACACCCTCACGCACCCTCCCTGACCTGTGCCTCTCATGTACCCCTCACACCCTTGCACACCCTCCCTGACCTGCACCACACCTCTTGCACCTCCTCCCCAACCTGCATGGTGCCTCTCGTACATCCCCTCACACCCTCCCCAACCTGTGCCTCATACACACACCCTTATGCACTCTCCCCAATCCCCACCATGCTTCTTATGCACCCTTGCGCACCGTCTCACATTCTCATGCACCCTCCTCAACCAGTGCCTCTCAGGCACCTACCCCAACCCCCACCATATCTGTCACACACTCCTTTTCATCCTCATGCACCCTCCCCAACCAGCGCTGTGCCTCTCATGTAGCCCCTCGCACCCTTCCTGACCCACGCAGTGCCTCTCACACTCCTGCTCACACCCTCGCGCACTCTACCTGACCCACACGGCACCTGTCATGCACCCTCCTGACCCTCCCGCACACACCCATGCTGCGCCACACCACACCTCTTGCACACCTGCCCAACCTTCCCCCAAACCCCTGCACATCCCCTTGCTCCCTCCCTGACCCAGCAGCAGCCACTTGCCTGCCTGCGGGCCTGAGACTTGCAACTTCCTGCTGGCTTCCCCACTGACTTTGGAGGCCAGCAGCAAGTTGTCTCTCCTAACAACTGTGGAATTCAGTTAATGATGGCAACCGGGATTGCTATCTCTAAGTGATGCAGTCGCGGTTTATAACTGCATCACTTAGTGATGGAAATTCCAGTCCCATTTGCCGTTGTAAGTCGATGACTACCTGTACTAATGATGTATTGAGCATTAATTGTATAACTTGAGTCATTATCTGTCCATTATTTTTTTTAATTGTATGGCATAAGTTCTGTGTTCATGCTGCTTTTTCTTGCTGGGAAATCCTTGTGAGGACTATTTAGCTGTGACAAGTCACATTGCCTGGGGTGCACCACGAGGAGGCTAGTCTACATTGCACCGATCTGTCCATCTATAGATATTATCTTTTTAAAATATATACTGTATATTTGTTTTAAATTTTAAAAAATAAAAAAATAATGTGATCCACATGTTCCTGTCAAAAGCCAAGCTTGACAGCAGTTTCCTTTAGGATGTTCTGCCCATTGTTGTTAATCAGTCATCAACTTTTCTCACATGAAACTCACCAGTTGCTGTCACAGGTCATCACCTTGGTTCATGATCACACAAATCAGTTCTTCCTGGTTCTCCATCTTTACATTTTTTAGCCCACAGATGCACAGCATTCAGATCAACAGTCATTACCATAAACAACCTGCATTTTGGTGATGAATTTCAGTTGGAGAGATTCCTTTGGCAATCAAAAATTCAATCATCACATCTTGCTTAAAGCATATTGACAAGTACTCACTGCAGGCTTACATTTCCCAAACAATAGCAGTTTTCCCCGTGGCAACTTTGCACCAAAGTGAAAGAACAGATGCTAAAGATGGGATACTTTACTTTTTTATTCAATCTGCGTAATTATTCAAACTGGCCACTTTGGAGCCACATTAGAATCTTTCCCTGGAGATGACATTTAGAGAGACAAGATCCAAACCACAGGTAGTTCTCGTTTAGCAACTGCCTTGTACAACAACTGTTCACAGTTACGACAGTGATGAAAATGTAACTTTGCGATCAATCCTCGCATTTATGACCTTTGTAGGTCTGTAAAGCAAAGGAAAGCTGAAGTAAGATCATAAGCACAGTTGCAGTTTCGTTTAACAACTGCTTTGCTTAATGACCGAGTTGCCAGTTTCAATTGTGGTCACTAAACAACTACCTGAATCTGACAACTGGACCAGCTGAAAGCCTGCCATACTGCAATGCTTGTCTTTAGATTGTTGGACCTTGGAATAACGTTACTTCTTTTTGGAGAAAAGACCACTTAAAATGACCTTGTAGGGTGGTATTATTACTCCCTATAAGTGTTTCTCAACCTTAGCAACTTTAAAAGGTGTGGACTTCAACTCCCAGAATTCCCCAGCCAGCCATGTATGATTCTGGGTTTCTGGTTGGCTGGGGAATTCTGGGAGTTGAAGTCCACACATCTTAATGTTGCTAAGGTTGCGAAACACTGCTCCCCATGTGTGTGTTTAAATCTTAGGAGTTACTATTGGAACATCTGGATATACATGTAATAAAGTAATAATACAGTTTTCAATATGATCCCATAGGCTGCTAATGTCACTATGTCTATAATAGATAGTAATATATAATAATAAATATATAATATTATATATAATATTATAAATAAATAAATTCCCTTCTCACCCCTATGGTGATAGGTGTTTTCCTCAACCTTTGGTCCTCTACCAGAGGCCTGGGAGTTTGAGGGTTCTGTGCATCTTAGCTGTTCCTAGCACTGTGCTCTTCTGGACAGAGAGCTCTGATGTTGTTCCTGGGATCTGTTGGAGCCACTCTCCCAGCTTGGGAGTCACAGCCCCAAGTGCTCCCACCACCACTGGGACCACTTTGGCCTTCACTTTCCACATCCTCTCTAGTTCCTCCTTCAGGCTGGGTACTTCTCCAGCTTCTCATAGTCCTTCTTCCTGATGTTTCTGTCACTTGGCACTGCTACATCTATCACCACCACTGTCTTCTGGTCGTTGTCTACTACCACAATGTCTGGTTGATTGGCAGTACCTGCCTTTCCTTCTGGATCTGGAAGTCCCACAGGATCATAGCCCTATTATTCTGCATGGCCTTCTGTGGAATCTCCCACCTCCCATCTGGACTTGGGAGGCTCTAGGCCATATACTGTGCAGATGTTCCTGTACACAATGCCAGCTACTTGGTTGTGCTGTTCAGCGTATGTCATTCCTGCCTGCATCTTACACCCTGCCACTATGTGTTGGACTGTCTCTGAGGCCTTTCTGTACAGTCTGCACTTTGGGTCCTGTCTAGTGTGGTGCTTAGTGCCTGTTCTTGTGCTGCTATGATCAGTGCCTCAGTGCTGTCCAGCCCTTTCCAGTCACTGGCAGGATTTCCCGAGGTCAGCCACCTCAGCTGTCTGTCGATGGTACATCCCATGCAGGGTCTTGTCTTGTCATGCACTTCCTCTGCTTGATCTTCCTCCCATGTCTGCTGCTGCCTCAGGCATACTCTCAGCAGCTCATCTTTGGGTGCCATCTTACTGATGCTTTGGGTTTCATCCAGGACAGTGGCTTTGACACTCACCAGAACCTGCCCGACGTCTTTCTGACTGGTGTACAGTCTCTGGGTGTTGGACTTGGGGTGGAAACCTCCATACATTGCGAGTTGCTTCTGGGTCTTCACACTGGCAGCCTCCATCTCCTCCTTTGACCAGCTCACTATACCGGCAGGTTGTCTAATGACTGGCAGGGTGTACGTGTTGATGGCATGGATCTTGTTCTTCCCATTAAGCTGGCTCTTCAGGATCTGTCTTATCCTTTGGTGATATTTGGATGTTGCTGTCTTCCTTGCCTCCTCCTCATGGGTCCCATGTGACTGTGGGATACCAAGGTACTTGTAGCTGATCTATATGTATGCTGTGTGGCTCACTGGTAGTTCCACCCCATCAGATTTAACTATCTTCCCTCTCTTTACTACCATCCAGCCACACTTCTCTAATCTGAATGACATTCCAGTGTCCTCACTGTAAATCTGTGTCAGGTGGATCAGTGAGTCGATGTCTCGTTCACTCTTAGCATACAGCTTGTTGTCATCCATGTAGAGCAAGTGGCTAGGGGTAGTTCCAGTCTTGAACTTGTATCCGTATCCAGTCCTTGTGATTATCTGCTGACAGGGTTCAAGCCTATGCAGAACAGCAGTGGGGACAGTGCATCACCTTGGTATATGCTGCACTTGATGGCCACTTGCGTGAGCTGTCTTGAGTTGACTTCCAGTGTTGTCTTCCACAGTCCCATTGAGTTCTTGAGGAAGGTCCTGAGTGTCCTGTTGACTTTGTATAGTGCAAGGCATTCACAGATCCATTTGTGTGGCATTGAGTCATAGGCTTTCCTGTAGTCAATCTAGGCTGTGCTCAGATTGGCCAATCTAGACCTTGAGTTTTAGGTGACTGCTGTATCTATGAGCAACTGGTGTTTTGAGCCTTTGGTGTTGTTCCCAATGCTCTTCTGAGCTATGCTCATGTACTGGCCCATATGGTCCTGTAGCTTGGTGGCTGTGATGCCTGACAGGACTTTACATGTTATGGGGAGGCAGGTTATTGGCTGGTAGTTTGATTGTTCTGTTCCCTTGTGGGGGTGTTTTATGATCAGCACTGTCCTTCCTTGTGTTAGCCAATCTGGGTGGGAGCCTGCTGCTAGCAGCTGATTCATCTGTGCTGCTAGGTGTTCATGCACTGCTGTTAGTTTCTTTAGCCAGTAGGTGGGGATCATGCCGGGGCCAGATGCTGTCCAGCTCTTTATGTTCTTGACCCACTACTGGTTATCTGCTACTGTGATGGTGACTGGTTCCTGTTCTCGGAGATTGCTGTGGTCTGCTCTCAGATCCTGCAGCCACTTTGCACTGGTGTTATGTGTCTTCTCTTTCTCCTGTACATTCCTCCAGTACCGTTCAGTTTCTGCCTTTGGTGACTCAGCTGCTACTGTGTTGTTGGACTGCAGTTGGGAATACACCTTGGATGGTTCTTTGGAGACCAGGGCATTTATATTTTTGGCCTCTGCTTCTCTAGTGTATCTCCTTAGCTTGGTAGCCAGTGCTGTGAGCCTTTGTTTAGCAGTCTCTAGGGCTTCTTGTATTTTTCAGTGACAGTCTTATCCTTAATCTCCACACCCTTCTGTAGTTCTATCAGCTGGCTAACTTCTCTTCAAGTTGCCTTGATCTTAGCCTCCCAACCTCATTTTCCAAGGGGTGGTGGTGGTACATACTGCTGTTCTTCTTGATCGTGTAGCGAAGCATATTCAGGATTACAGCTGCTGTAGCATATAACAGTTCATTGGTTTGAGTTATGGTGGTAGTAGATATTGTCGTGAAGGCCCTGTTGGTATCTTCTAACATACAATCTCAGTGGTACTTCTCCAACAGCTTCAGGTGTTGGCTGCACCTCCAGTTGTTCTTCCGGGTCGTCTTGAGTCTGGGATGTAATGTGTAGTTGGTCTATCTCAAGTTGTGAGAGCAACTTCCTCTTCACTATGTTGAAGCGCTGGGTAACTGGCTGTTTCTCAGTTAGTGTGGATACAGGTCTTCTGTTTGCCATTGGGGGCTTGGAGTCTGAGTTGGAGGACAAGGAAGGGCAGCCGGGCCCTGGGGCAGCCTCAGAGGGTGAGCAGGCAGCACAGGGCACACCGGATGAACAGCTGCCTGGGCAGGCAGAGGAGGCAGGGATGGCCAGTGGGCAGCAGGAACAGGTGCTGCTGCTCAGCGAGGATGAGGATGCGGAGTTGCCGCCCCCTCCCAGCATGAGAGCAAGGAGAGTGGAAAAGAGAAACAGAGTAAGTTGGCGAGGCTACTCGCAAGAAAGCAGCCCACTGTCCTAAATGAGCTCCACCAGGGCTACTCTCATTTAAAGAGAGCTGCAAACCCAGACTGGTTGTTGGAAACATCCATTTGTACTCCGACTTTCTGCACCTTGCCTTTGTCTTTGCCTCGAACCCAGACTGGCTGATGATCTTCTCAGTGCCTTGGAGTTCTGGCTGCCTGACCATTCTCTTGCCTGCTCCCTGGACTTGTTAATTGGACAAGTTGTTGGACTGGTGCCTCTGCGTGCGTGTGTCTGCACATTTGCCCTTGCTTCTATTTGTTCTAAGTAAAAGTTTATAGCTGCCTCCCTGGTGTGTTTTGTGTGCCTGGCCTGGGAGAGGACACTGTCCATCCATAGTTCCCTCATACATTTCATATATCCCCTCTCATTAGGTCTACTGTTGTAGTAGCATGGTTTTCTTGTCCATTTCCTCCAGAATCCTCTGGAGCTGCAACACAACCACTTTCTCAACCACCTTTCCCAAAAAGGGAAGGTGAGAAACAGGGTGAAAATTGCCCAGTATAGTAGGATCCAGGGATGGCTTCTTGAGGAGGGGGTATACGTGCGCCTCCTTAAAGGCAGCCGGCAATACCCCCTCCCTTAAGAATGTATTAACCATCTCCTAGACCCAACCACAAGTCACCTCCCGGGCTGATTTTACCAGCCAGGAAGGGCATAGATCAAGATGGCATGTGGTTGCATTTGCATTCCGGAGGATCCTGTCCATTTCCTCAGGCCCAACAGGATCAAACTGTTCCCTGATAACAGGGTAAGTACATTACCCTGGAATCTCCCCAGACTGTGCCTCATGCTTAGAGTCCAACTTAGAATGGATCTGAGAGATTTTATCCTGCAGATGCTCAGAAAACTCCTCTGCATGGCCCGGTAGATGGATCACCGAATCTCCCTTACCCAAGAGGGATCGAGTAGTCCTAAACAGGGCCGTCAGGCAGCATTCTGCAGACGCAATAAGAGCAGACAAATATTGACGTTTCGCCGCTCTTACTGCCACAAGGTAGGCCCTAATAGCAGCTCTAGCTTGTGTTTGGTCAGATTCAGTCTTTGTCTTCCTCCAGTGGTGCTCTAGACGTCTCTTGATCCTCTTCAAAACCTGCAGCTCCTCCGTAGACCATGGAGAGCGCCAGGTCGGATGAGGCAAGAGAGGTCACACAGGTGCGATCCTGTCCAAGGCCCCAGCCACTTCCCTATTCTAGGCTGCGGCTAGGACCTCCACTGGACTGGGCAGCAGATCCTTGGGTATAACTCCCAGCTCCCTCTGAAACCCCATAGGGTTCATCAGTCATCAGTCACCGGGGGTGGACCAATCGAATGGGTCCTGCCTCCCTGCGAAGTGGGGTAGCACCAGAGAATCTCAAGGCCACCAGGGCGTGGTCTGACCATGACAATGGGGACAGATCTAACTCTCCCCTCAGATCACATTGCCACTGCTCCGACAAGAAAACCAAGTCCAGTGTGAGACCACTGTCTCGAGTTGGGTCCCGAATCATCTGGGACAGGCCCATGGCTGCCATGGTGGCCATGAACTCCTGAGCTGCCTCCAAGGCATGACCCTAGGATGGCAGGTTGAAGTCCCCCAGAACCATAAGCCTGGGGACCTCCACCACCAGCCCCGAGACGGCCTCTAGCAGCTCAAGCAGGGAGGTTGCTATGCAGCAGGGAGGCTGGTACAGCAGCAGGGAGGCTGGTACAGCAGCAGGGAGGCTGGTACAGCAGCAACACTCCCAACTATCCACAGGAGCCGAACTTGAAACACAGGATCTCACAACCGGTCACTTGTGGAGCAGCGCCCCTGAAGGCCAGTAGAGACTCTTGGATGACAACTGCTACCCCTCCTCCCCTACCCCGGTGTCTCGGCTGATGCCACACCTGAAACCCAGCTGGGCACATTTCCGAGAGGGCTACCCACCCTTCTGAGCCCAACCAGGTCTCAGTAATACATGCCAGGTCTGCCCCCTCCTCTGTGATCAAATCACACATGAGGGGGTCCTTGTTGTTATCTGACCTGGCGTTAAGCAGCAGCAACCAGAGACCGGGGCCCTCAAGGATCTGTTGTCCAGGTCCTGGGTTTGAAAACAGAGGGCCAGAACACGCCACTGGTAACAAACACCGGGGACGTCTTCCTCGAAGATGGCCTGCCCTCTGGTTCCCACCATAACATCTCCAGCCCGTCAGCACCTCAATAGGGTAACCCGCCCTGCAGCCCCCAGAACTTCCAGGCCCAGTTGCCTCCGATCCCAGACCCTCGGAAACCCTGGATTGAAACAAGGGTCCCTTCCCCTATGCACACATTCCCTCACACACAAAGACCCTCAATGGTGGCAGCCCCCCCCCCAGTGCACCAGCACCCGCTCTCGGCGCTGTTTGGGCCTAACCACCTCACACACACTCTGTGCCCCCCCCAGCCTCTCTCACTGGTCACAGGGGCACCTACCCACTCCTACCAACCTCCTTTCACTTAGGGGTGGGTACTCTTACATAAACAACATACAATCCTGGGCTCCCCCCGCATCTCTGACACCCGAGGGGAGTATCCCACTCACACAGAGGGGACCCTAAAATTCTCTGCCGCATCCAGCCAATTGGAGGAGTGTCTAATCCTCCACTCCAACACTCCTTCTTTACTGCTGGGATCTACCAGCTGTTGGGTCCTTGCCTTGTTAGAGTCCATAGGGTGTCATGCCAAACCATTCTACTACCCAAGTCCCTTGTGTCATCTGACCTGCCCTTCCACGTCGCCGAAGTCCACCAGGCTGTCGGGCCCCACTCCTTCACATTGGGGCTTGCTGCCGGGACTTGCCGCCTCAGCAGGGCCAATTTTCCACACAGGGGCTCGCCGCCTAACAAACCCTCACTCCAGGAGTCCACCAGTCCCCAGACAATGGTTTGCAAGGCTCTTTCCAACACCCTCGAAATCTACCTGACTTCATTGTTGCCACTGCCGCCAGGCCCACCATGTTCTGCTGATCTCCGCCAGGCCCGCCGTGCTCTGCCGCTCCACTGCTTTGCTCGGGGGCCTCGCTGCAAGACCAGTCCCACTCCGCTGTCGCTTCCAGGCCGCCAAGGGTTTGTCGGCATCTACAGGTCCTGCCTGTCCTAACAGCCAGGTCTCTAATGTTTTATTGCTTGTACATAACAGGAATCCTAAAAAACTGAAGAAGCATGGAAAAAACCCAGACATATAAACCCCAAAGGTTAAGGCGGTCCCGATCTGTGTCTCTTTGAATGGCTGCCCAATTCCTCAGTGCTACGCATGTGCTTAACAGTCTGGATGGGAGCCCCCTGCTCGCCATCCTTACTCATGACACTGCCAGGGTCCAGCACAATCCAGCACAATCTGTAGGTGTTGACCAAGCTCGCCCAACACCCCCCCTGGAATATCCACCTGGGTCCACCGCTACCACTAGGTCTGCTGCTCCACCATGTCATCGCTCCGCCCAAGGCGGGGAACTCCAGCAGTCTCTAATCCTGGCCGAAGATGTTACAGATCGGGGGACCCCTAAGTTGGGGTCCACAACACTGTCCCCAAAACCCTGGCTGATAGAAAAGGGGTTGGGGATTAGGGTCCCAGAGACCAGGCACCTCCCCCTCCAGAGCAGCAACTAGTGTCTGCTCCCGGTCGCCATCTTGGTAAGGTATTCAATCTCTTTGACATGTTTTTATCATTATTTTATTGTAAATCGCCCAGAGTGCCCCGTTGGGGGAGATGGGCAGTGATATAAATTTAAATAATAAATAAATAAATCCATTTCAACTTAATAATCAAGATCAAAGTTATAACTTCATTTTTTCAGTTACAAACAAAAAAACACAAAAGCAGTTCTCTACTAAAACCAAATTTAAACTAAATATTATCACACATACCTATAATCAGTTTTGCCTTCTCTGATAAAATAAATTTATCTTATTGTTCCCCTAATATTACCTTCCACCAATATATGTAAAATATGTTACTCTTATTATATACAGAAATCCAAATCAAACTATTATTTCAAACTAAATATTCAACAAACTTACAGGGGATAAATTCTATTATACATTCAGTTTAAAAACCTTTAGTTACAATACAATTCTTTTCCCAGTAGTTCTTGAGATTGTTAAAAAAAAACAAGAAATACCTCACTTTATAAATCTTAAGAAAAAAATTAAAAAAATCTTTTTAGTACAACGTAAACAGTATTTCCATTGTCAATATTAATATTATTTCAAATAAAAGAACATCCTGAGTATTCATCTTAATCACCAAAATCCATACCAACCATAATAATAAAAATTTATCCCACCTCAAAGAAAAAGAGAAAGAACCTAAAACATCTCTTATTTGTCTTATTCATAAAGTACATGTCTAATCTCAGTACTTCCTAGCATTCTTATATGTTCACTCTAAATAACAAAAAATATCTTCACCTCATATATCAAACGTAGAAAAAACTTATTACTAATATTTAAAAAATATTACCATTATTAATATCAGTATGAGAGTAACATCCTGGGCAAAGCAATCATCTCAACCATCAAAAATCCATCCAAACAAGCATATTTAGAATTTATCCCACCTCAGAATAAACCAAAACATCATTTACTCTCTAATTCATTAGTACATAACTTTATACAGAAAACTTTATCCATCTCCTCTTCCATCTTTTCTTCTTCCTGTCCTAAAAACTCCAAGTTCTTTTCTGGGGCCTTCCACATTTTTAAACTGAATTCCTTTTCTTCAAGCTCCAACTGTATAGTCTTATTCATTTCTCTTTCTAACTCCTAATCTTTCTTTTCTTCATACTCTAACAGAACAGTTTTATCCAATTCTTTTTCTAGCTCCAAATCTCTAATTTCCATCTTATTCTTTGAAAACTTCACTTTGTTCTTTTAAGTATTTGGCATCCTGTCAGTTTTTTCCAGCTGTTGATTCGTTATATATTGAGCAACTTTAAAAATAACCTCCCTAAAAATCACTTTAAAATCTTCTATGTCTGTCTACAATAATCTATGGTGCCCTCTAGTGTCCCAGAATACCACACATAAAAATAAACTCACTCTGGAAGCAAAAGTTATTATGGAGAAAGCAAGAGAAAGTTCTCAAATTACTATTATTTATACAGCTAAACCAATCAATGTAGCAAAAAATGATAACAGAAAAACTTTCCCACAGGAACATAAGAACACAAAAACAGAAAAGACAGATTCACCAAAAAAGGAGATCTTCAGTAATCCATACAACTTCACTTGCTTCTTAAAAAGGAAAAAAAAAATCAGCAATCTCAGCTTCCGTTTTTTGCAATATATATGAAGCACAAGTTTCCAAGCCGCTCACTTAATGAAAACATTCCAAAAAAATAATGAAAATCTCTAAGAGAGTTAGCATCTCTTCACTGTAAGAAGCCTCTCTTAAGTACCAAATAAGCATAATAATAAAGTGCCTTAGAAATGGTGTGGTTGGCTCCGAGTCCTTTTTTCTTCGAAGCAGCTTTGAACAAGATGACAGCCCCGCCTCCCAGCTGTTCCAATCATGGGTCAATCGCTGAAATTCCATTTCGCAACCTCCCTGCAAGGAGCAGCCAGAGGAGCAGCTGGAGGACAAGTGGGGTGATTTCCAGGATTCTTCTTGGATCTGGAGAATTCTTAAGGCTCCAGGAGCCATCCCTAGCCCCGAAAAAAAGTGTTGTTGCCTCCACTTCAGAGGAGCTGGTCAAGCCACCATGATCCCCATTGGAAGTCCCTATGTCACTCTCATATCTGAGGAAGGCAGGTGAAGCATTAGGGGGTCTTTGCCCAAGGACCCCTACTGTTAAGGTAGGTACCAGCCAGGATTCGAACCCTGGTCTCCCACATCAAAGGGCAGCGCTCTAACCACTACCTTATCCAGCCACTATTATAATTTATATAATTTATATATATAGAAATATAGAAATATATAATATTATATAAATAGAATAATAAATAGAATATTGTGAATCTTAAACTGGAGTAGGAGGGCTAGGGCCATGTTTGTATGTGGCTCTAGGAATCATAGGAATATTAAATTTAGTGGAAACAGCTACAGTATACTCAGTCCTCCTGAGAGTGTCCCATTTTTTACACTGCATAATGTTCTAAGGGCATAGGGAACATATCCGGGTATAAGGAGGTTGTCTATAGTCCAGGTTTCTTGGAAAAGTCAAAGGCAACATGTAATCCAAAAAGGAAGCATTCAGGCTTTTGGCTTTCTAGTCAGTGATGTTCCAAGAAAGCATGGAGATTAAATCATAATCATGGAGAAGTTAGTTAACATCAAGGACTTCAATTTATGAACTGGAGAAATGGAACTAATTGAATGAAGGGAGAATCTGGAGAGTCAGCAGCTAAATGGTGAGGGCAAGCATCATCGCTAACAATTGATTTGATTTGCCTGTCAAATCTTCAGTTAAATTAGGTGAAGATGAGGCAGGAAGTTGCTTTGGACTAAGAGGGAAGGTTCTATTTCATTAAGAATCCAGTATTATATATTTTTCATGGAGAAAAACTATCTATATGGTTGGTAAGAGTCAACACTGACTTGATGGCACATAATCAATTATAACTTTTTCATCATCTTGTTTGATTGGATCAATGAAGCCAACTATATGTATCCTTGACCCTTGCTCAGCAGTGCTGAATTAGTGGTTAAAGGGCTGAATTAGTCCCCTTTTTGGGAGAGATGGGCAGTGATAGAAATTTGAAGAATAAATAAATAAATGTCAGATCTTCCTGATGTTTAGTTTCTGTTCCATTCTTTTGAAGGCAGTAGTTCAGCTTCTTTTAAATAAGTAATTTTGGGATTTCTGTTTAGAATAATTATCAACTAGTTCAAATGTCCCAAAGTGATGCTCCAATTCTAAGAATTCCTGGATGAAACTGGTTATCTGGTTCCATTTAAATTAGACTTAATTTCTGTTTGTTTGTTTGTTTTTTTAAATTAAAATAGCCTTAGTTGCCATAGTAGACCTAGGCAGGAGGAATAAGAAGCTTGTCAATTCTGCTGAACCTTACAGCACTCTTGGGGTTGGGAAGAGATTGTTTTTATGATGGCTTTGTGAGTTTGTGAGTATTTCTCAGAAGGTTGTGCTGTGAATCTTTTTCCGTTGCCCTTAATGTATTACATCTTACAAGATCCAGTTTTGTCCCCATGCTTTCTACAAGAAACTTCTGAAAGAGATCATTTAGAGATCTGTTCTAAACAGATTTGGGTCCAGCTGCTTGAAATACTTTCTTCAGTGTAACCTGCCTCTGCTGGACCCTCTGGTGTGTACTGGTATGTTTAATGGCTTGTTGCAAAAGGCCCTTCTTATTGCAGTGCCTTATATATGAAACTTCCTATGCTGAGAGTTTTCTTCCTCTTCACTGGTGTATATCTAGTAATAAGTTCTGTTTAAGAAGATACTTGATTCAACTGTCATTTAATTTTATTTATTGCAGTTTCATGTGTGGTATTTTGTGTCTTTGCTGTTCCTTTTGTATGTATATTTTAATAAGTTCTGAGTTCTGTTTTTAATATTTTTATGTCTCTTAAGCTGTTTTGATCAGTTCTTTTTCTGGGGAGGAAAGTGGAGTATGCATTTCTTAAATGATAAATTGTTATCTTTCTTATGAGGAAACAGTATCAATAGTAGAAGCTCTCTGTATGAATAGTTTATAGTATTAGAATTGTGAGGAACATATGAGAATTACTGTCAAAACCTATTTTTTTATGTTGAATTATAGCAGAAAATGAGAGCACTCCTATCCAACAATTATTGGAACATTTTCTTCGTCAGTTACAGAGGTAAGAATATATGATATACAAGCAAAATAAGATGTGTAGCTGCTATATTGAGTTTTCAAATTTAGATGTTTAACAGTGTGTCCTCTGTGGTTAAGAGTTGTTTTAAAGTTGATTTTATTTTCTATTGAGAGTTTGTATAAGTTTAGATATAGTAGAAGCAAATCTGTCACTCGATTCATGTCTGTTTTAATCTTGTTTGAAAGTGTGAATAGGAATCCAAGTTTTAGAAACGTGAGTGTTTGGGACATTCATCATTCTCTTCTCTATAGCTTAACTCTGGAGATCCTCCACAGGGACACTTTAATATTTATTTATTATTGAACCAAAGAAGGAAGGGAAGTTTCCCACAGGGCTTTGAAGCATGATGAACCCAAACTTCTCTGCAACACCTTAAAGCAACCATAGTCTGTCTGTAACATACTGAAGCTCCCAGGCCCTCCAAATCATCTTTTGAAGACTGAATTCAAAGTGCTGCACAGCTCTAGTTGAGGACCAGAGGAAATAAAATGAAGCATACATTAATAAAGTAATGCTGAACTTAAAAAATTGCAGTCAGCTTTCTCTTCCCTGCTGACATACCTTTCAGTATATCTTACCTATGTGTTTATTCAGGTAAGCTTTACTGAACTTGTTAGAACTTATTCTCAGGTAAGCAAATTTGTGCTCAGAGAGTTTTGGTGGACATGGTTGAGAGTGGATTTCAAAGACTATGTGTCATCCTGTCATATCTGTTGCCAGGCTAAGGTTTGCTCCAGCCACTCCCCTTTCCTCCTGGATCATGGGACACAGTTTCCCTGAATTTTATTATAAGTCTTCCAGCTATGCAATGACCATTTTGGTGGGAGGAGATTTCTTACCAAGATTACTCACTTTATTCCTGGCAAGGGTCTACTGTCACCGCAGGAGACTCTGCAACTGTTTATGGACCACATTACTTGGTACAGGTAGATGCTTTTGAATCATAATTCTTAATTTACCCCCAAGTTTTGGAAGACCTTTTACCACTTACTGGACATTTATATTCACTTGTCTCCTCTCATTGTCTGGAATCTAATGGGAGTGGAGAACATATTACCTGTGTTCACACACATTACTTGAACTATATTTGCACTATTATGTCTCTTTATCAACAGGACAATTGAACTGAATTATTGCCTCTTGCAGAATTCATCTATACAACTTGTTGCATTCCTCTATTGCATGTCTCCTTTCAAGCAGTCTACAATTAACCTCCCCCCCCACCAAGCATCTTGTCCTCAGAGCTCTTGCCTCCATTGTTCCTTGAATTTCTGACTTTCTCCAGGAGAGATAGGATGCATAGATCCTCTTAAAGAACCAGTTGGATTTGGCTAAGGCTGCGTAGAAACATGTAGCAGATGTACTTAGGCAAAACAGCACAAGGATTACAATGGAGAATTTACAGTACCTTTCTACTAAGTTTTTGCCTACCTCCCACCTATCCAAAACATAAAGTTTATAGGCCCTTTCCCTGTTACACATCAAATTAGCCCAGTGGCTTTCTGTCTGCAATTGCCTGCTTCAATGAAGATACATCCAATGTCTCATCAGTTGCTCCCTGTCTGAGAGGCCCTCATTCTGTCCCTTGCATTCTGAACCTGTTCCTCCTACTGTCTCACCCCTGGTTCTGGTGGATGGGAAAGAGGACTACAAAGTGGATATATTCACTGGAAGGCTAACTTAATCAGAGGATTGGTGGGAGGGAACAAAGGATGTCCAAGACACCACAACTTGTCTATCAGTTCCATCTGAAATTCCCCCACAAACCTCATCCTTATGACCTGCCTCCAAAATCACCAGACATTGTCTCCCAGGATGAAGGAAACTCGGCTTCCAGTCATGTCAGACTCTCCAGTTGTTTGCTATGCAAAGGAAGGAATAGGTACCTTCCAGCTGCATCTAGTTCTGCTCTGTCACACTTGCCCATTGACCTTGGCGAGTTGCTGGACCCATCTTTAAGCAAAAGAGATTATGTTGCCATTTTCCTTGATGAGTTGCCTGGCCCAACTTCACATGTGGGAGTGGGGAGAGATTCTGACGGGAGCGGTGATATGACAGAATGTAGATCTGACTTTTAGAAGGAGGAAGAAAGTAGTGAAATATTAAGAGGAGAGAAATGGCAGTTCAGTCCTGAGAAAGTGGAATGCATTAAAAAGAAACCCAAAATAACACCAGTTTGATTTTATATGATATAAGATAGGGCAGAGAGGAACTCTGACAGGGTTTCAAGATTCTGTTATCCTATCCTACAACAATAAAGAACATCCTGGAATCCTTTATGCTTTTGTTTCTCGATTTTGTCTACATTGAAGGGCTAGTAAATCGTTCACTGGATTGTTGGTAATATAAGTGTTGACTGCATCTAGGTTAAGATAAAAAGGCAAGCTAGCAGAAGGGATATCTTACTAGGAGTCTGCTACAGACCACCAAATCATTTGGAAGAAGTTTTGTTAAAGCAGATAAATAAAGCCTCAAAAAACCATGAACATATCTGTTGGAAAACTCATTCTTCCATAAACAAGATGTCAGATAAATTCCTGACTTGTTTCTTTTTCAAAAGGTAGAGCTGGGCACTAGATTTACTACCTTGGAGTTGGTCTATACTAACAGAGAATAGTTGATTGAAGATCTTAAAGTGGTGAGAACTTTGAGTAAAACTTTGACTGTATTATTAGAATTCTTGATTTTAACAATTAGATACATTTAAAAAACAGTCAGATGCAAACCCTGGATTTTAGGAAGGCCAATTTTAATAAACTGGGAGAAATAGCAGTAAGTAAGCAAGATACCCTGTGAATAAAACTTTAAAGCCAAAGGAGTTGTAATTGTCAGGGATTTCTTGAAAAGAAAATTAAGACTAGTGTAGTCTCAAACAATAGCGATGAGAAAGAGAACTAGGAGACATCTAAAGGAGCCAATATGCACTTCTATGCTTGCAAAGAAGTGAAATTAAATAAGGATGCTTATAGGAAATGGAAGAAAGGGCTAACAGCCAAGGAAGTCTACTGTCAGCCCTTCAAGCTAGACCAAGTCAGGAAACAGAGCAAGGATTTCAGGAATACTACTTTACTGTTGTAGAGTATAAAAACAGACTATTGAATGCTTGGCCGAGCATTCTTTTGCCATCTTATACAAAAACAGAATCATTGCAGGCTAATTTAAGTTTATTTCTCATGCCTTCTTTCTTAGGACTGAATTGTCATTTGCTTAATGATTCTTGTATTTCTTCATCAAAGTTATCTCTACTCCTCTGCATCTATGAAGTTTCAGCCCAGTAGGAATGAGGTCAGAAAAACAAAGGCAGAAAGCAAGCTAAGGCTAGCAAGAGAGGCAAAATCCATCAATAAAGATTTCTTAAACATGTCAGTAGCAAGAAAGAAATAACAAAGGCTCACTACTTAGTTCAGGTGGAAAAAAATTAAGATGAGCAAGAAAAAGTAGAGGAACTCAACTCCTATTTTGCCTCTGTCTTTACATCTAAAGGAACTAGTGATTTGAGTAGCATTTGAGGAGTCCTGGAGAACTGGCTGGGGGTGCCAGAGGAGTGGAGAAGAGCAAATGTCTCCCTGTTCAAGAAAGGAAAAATAGAAGATCCTAATAATTATTGAACAGTGAACCTAGCATCAGGACTTGGAAAGATATGTTAGAGCAGATAATAAAGCCGGTCATTTGTAAGTTTCTTACAGACAATGTTGTGATTGCTAAGAGTCAGCATGATTTTGTCAAAAGTAGGTTCATATGAGACAAATATCTTCTTTAACAAGGGAACTATTTTAATAGATGGGGGAATGCGGCAGATATAATTTACTGTAATTTCAGCAAAACTTTTGACAAGGTTCCATGTGACATTTTCATTGACAAATAGCTAAACTATGGTTGGGATAGTCCTACAGTAAAGTGGGTCACAACTGGCTAACTATACTCAGAGTCAACATCTATATTGAGTTGGAGTACAGTAGCCAGTGGCCTCCCATAGGGATCTCTCTTGGGGCCAGTATTATTCAACATTTTTATTAATGACCTGGATAATGGAATTGGCTGCTTGTCAAATTCATGGATGGCACAAAATTGGAAGGTCTGGCCAACTCAGGAAGATAGAACAAGATTGAAATCTAATCTAGACAAGTTGGAGGCTTGGATTAGGGGAACAAGATATCCTTCAGTAGGGATAACTATAAGGTATAAAATTTAAGGAAGAAGATGAGGGATTTTTAGCTTGGAAGCACTGCTTTTGAAAAGGATTTGGGTATGGTCATTGACAACAAGCTGCACATGAGTAAGCAATGTAAGCCAGCTTCTAGAAGGGCTAATACAATTTTGGGCTGCATTAGAGTCATTGCAGCAAAGATGTGTGAAATCTTTATTCCACTCTATTCTTCATTGGTAGGACCATACCTGGAGTTCTGTTAATGATTCTGGGCACTACATGTCCAGACGACATTGGCAGTTTAGAACAGGTTCAGAAGAGGATGACAAAGACAATACAGAGACTTGAGTCATGCCCTACATGGACAAGATGAAAGAACTGAAAATGTTAGTCGAGAGAAAAGAAGAAGATATAATATCATTGTTTGGGTACATATAGAAGAGTGCCATTGGGAATATGGTCAGGAACCCAATGACACAGAAAGTAGACCCAGAAATAATGGGTGCGAGTTGCAGCTATGTAGATTTCATATAAATATAAAGAAAAGCTTCCATAAGATCCATACAACCGTGGAACAGTTTCTCTAGGAAGGAAAAGTTTGGTCTAGATGATTCTTGTGGCCTTTTCCAACTCTACACTTTTATGATTCCATGACATTTTTCTCAGATAGATAATTTCTCTCAGGAAAAGGGAGCTCATCTGGCAAGGGGGAAGAAAGAGGCAATTTTGAAGAGAGAGGTTGAGGGAAGAAGAATTATGATTGTTGATGACCCAAAATGGATTCTAGGCAGCATTGGCTGCTGGAGCTTGTTTGTTCCAAGGCAGACCCAAGACCACTGAAGCAGCCCAAAGGAGAATGGAACAAAGCTCTTGAAATGGAGCTATATGAGGTCCAAAAATCACCAGAGAAGGAAGATGGGTGTTGAGCGCATGGTTTCTTGGTGCAGTTGGTCCTGGGAGGAGGGTGTGTGTGATTGAACATAGTGACTCCATTTTAGCAGCCTGAAAGAGATCGCCAGTCAGTGTAACTGGTGCCCTTACTCTCTATCTAGATGGAGAGGGTTGTAGAGATACTATGCAGTTTACTTCTGCTTTCATTAGGAACAAAAACAGAAAAAGTTTTCTTATTTTTGTCACAAGCCTGCACACCTCAGATAGAAGTAATGGCACAAGCTGAATATTTGTTATGCTCAGATATTTATTCATGTTAGCTGCTCTAAGGTGTTTGAGTTTGATGGCTTAGGGATTGTATTTCAGTACTTTATGTTTCCCATTCCTTGGTTTTGCCTTCAGGCATTGCATATTTGTTGATAATTAACATAATATAGTGTGGCAATATTATGCCTAAAGATAATGTTAAGTTTCTGTGCTTTTTTTTTTTTTTTTTTTTAGGAAAGATCCTCATGGTTTCTTTGCTTTTCCAGTCACGGATGCTATTGCTCCTGGATATTCCATGATAATAAAACATCCTATGGATTTTGGTACAATGAAAGAAAAAATTGCAGCAAATGAGTACAAGTCAGTAACAGAATTCAAGGTGAATTAATAAAGATTTATTAAGGTTATACGAATGCTAGTGTGAACTGCCAATCTTTGTTTCCTCTGTGACACGAATAATATTATGAGGTTCCAGAGATAGATGTACAAATCTTTGTATTCTACAAGGATATGCTTGGAAACCTATATCTAAAAAGTCAAGGCCATTCAATATATTCAGTGTATTATACTGTTACATGCACTATTTATATGCATTTTATATACTATAAAAGTTTGTTTTAAGGTTGTACCAGCCTTTCAATAACTTAGTGCCTTCATTTATTTTTTATTTATTATTCTTCAGATCTGCCCAGTAACTGAAGATCTGTAGGCAATTGCTTAAAATATTTTTTTTCTAAAAATATTTCAAAAATAGGGGAAAATAAAATAGTAAAATGAAGCAGGTAGCCCAGATGTAGTAGTCATTATTTCTTGTTTGGTTCTTTGGAGGCATCCTCTCTCCCTCTCTTTTCCTGCCTTTGCTGAGATAAATCCTGTACTTCCATACCTTTTCCCCCTTTTCAGTCACAGTATTTGTGCTTCTCTATACAAACTTGCACCACTGCCTTGTCTTTTTTTTCTATCTTCTGTTGACTCCAGAGAAAAAATATTCTAGAACTCCATACTCTAAGAAGTACATAATTTACCACATCAAAATGATCAGAGCAGTAACAAAAAGCTCATTCAGCTCTCAGGCTGCAGCCAAGGACATGGTACACTTGAATTCAGTAGAAACAGTGCACTTGTGAAATTGGACACTAAATGCCCAGAAAACCATCCTGAGACTACCCATGCTGGCTTTATTCACCATCGTGGCTTTTCACAGAATCATAGAGTTGAAAGTGACAATTTTAGCTATCAAGGCCAACCCCCTATTCAGTAGAGGAAGCCAGATTAAAGCTTGTTGTCTGTTTGCAGAGAACTACCTACCTCTCTGGGTAATTGGTTCCACTGTTGAACTGCTGTTACTGTTAGAAACTTTCTTCTAGCGTTCAACTGGAATCTGCTTATATTCACCTAATTGTCACACCATTCATCTCACATTAAACTAGCTGGCTAATCAGCATATCATGAGATACTTGGCCAAATGCTTTGCTTAAGTGAAGGTATATTATGTCTACTGCATTTTCACGATCTATTAAAAAACTTACACAATCAAAAATGAGGTAAGATTAGCCTGGTATTTTTCTTGACAAATTTGTGTTTGCTTCTGGTAATTTTTTTCAACATCCATACAGATCTCCTTATGAATAGCTCTAGAATCTTCCCAAGCATTAGTGTCAGAGGGACTGGTCGGTAGTTTGCTGGACCTTCCACCTCCCTCCGCTTTTCTTTTAACTACAGGAACAGCAGTTGCTGTCATCCAGTCATCTTAGTATTTCTCAAATACTCAGGGTTTGATAGATCATCAATCAGCCCCTTCAGTGTCAAGGGATGCAATTCATCTGGTCATGGAGATTTAAAGTTCAAAGTAAAAAATATATACTTTGGCTATATTTCTGTCGAGGGACACGGTGGCGCCGCGGGTTAAACCACTGAGCTGCCGATCGGAAGGTCGGCGGTTCGAAACCGCGCGGCGGGGTGAGCTCCTGTTGCTAGTCCCAGCTCCTGCACACCAAGCAGTTCGAAAACATGCAAATGTGAGTAGATTAATTGGTACCGCTTCGGCAGGAAGGTAACGGCGTTCCGTGAGTCATGCTGGCCACATGACCCAGAAAGTGTCCTACGGACAACGCTGGCTCTAAGGCTTAGAAACGGAGATGAGCACCGCCCCCTAGAGTCGGACACGACTGGACTTTACGTCAAGGGAAACCTTTACCTTTACCTATATTTCTGTCAATCTTCCTAACCCCTTATATATATTTTGTGACCTGTCCTCTTTCTATTTTCTGTATGTATCCTTTCTAGTTTTCAGATCTTCACTAAGTTTTTGGTGTAACCACATTATTTCTTCAACTGCCTTCCATTTTTCTCTCCTCGTTGGAATTGTTTGTACTTGTGTTTTAATGTCTCCTTCTTTAGGAAGTCCTAACTATTTTGAGCTTCTTTTCCAATTAGCTTCTACTGCCATGTGATCCTATTTAACACTGTTCAGAAATTATTAAAATCCACTTTTTTGAAGTCCAAATGTGTTTACCTACAGTTTTAATTTTCCTTAAAATCAGGAACTCCAGCATTCCATGTTACTTTCTCTCTGATTAAACCATTTTAAGCTGAACATGACTTGAGTGGTCTTCTATGCCCACATAATTTATTGCATCTGGAAAATTAACATGCAACATTTCACTTGTTTTATGAGAAGTAAGCCTTAAAAACCACTGTGAGCAGTAAACCAGCTTAACCAGCTTAGCTTAAACTGCAAATAACTCTGTAAATGGCATAGATATTGACATTTTGAATAGTTAAATCAAGCAAAGGATTGGTTTTAAACCATTTTCATTTGTACCATAAGTAACCAAAAGGATAGCTTGTAAAATAATTGGTTAAATGTTTATCATCTCGTTTACATTGTAAGATTCTACTGAAATTGAACTTCTTAAACTATAAATAGGTTTTGAAAACACAGCAATGGTTATGTTTATTTTTTTCCAGGCAGATTTTAAACTGATGTGTGACAATGCAATGACTTACAACAGACCAGACACCGTGTACTACAAACTGGCCAAAAAGATCCTCCATGCTGGCTTTAAGATGATGAGCAAAGTAAGACAGCTAAAACCAGAGAACATTCGGGACCAAAAATATAGATTAACCTAATCTACAACATTATTTTATACTTCCAATTTAGATTCAGTTTCAAAAAGGTGTTCAGGTGCATGGGGATATGAATGCAGCATACAGGTAGTCCTCGCTTAATGACCATTCATTCAGCATCTGTTTGAAAACACGACAGCGCTGAAAAAATGGACTTACGACTGATGCCAGAAAACACGGCAGTTGCAGCTCCCCTGTGGTCATGTGATCAAAATTCAGGCACTTGGCAGCCTGCCCACACTTATGACAGCAGGGGTGCTGTAACACCCCTCAGCTGCCTATCTGCCCCTTCCATATATGCCTTTTGGTACCCTGCCACCCCAGCTTACCTTGCCGTCTTCTTGCTCCTGCTGCTGACAAGGCATGCCCGGCCTGGCTGCTGGCTGGGCTGGGCCAGCTTCGGCTGCAGAAAAAGGAAAAAATGGTAAAGGAAGCCCCTTTGCAAAGAGCTGCTAGGCAGGACTGAGCTAAGCTATCTCAGCTGCTTTGCAAAGGGACTGCTTTGAGCCTTTTTTTTTCTTTTTGGAATGTGAAACTAGCCCTGCTCAGCAGCTCTTTGCAAAAGGGCTGCTTTGGGCTTTTTTTTCTTTTACAACTGAAGCCCAGCCCAGCAGCCAGACCAGGCATGTCGTTAGTAGCAGGAGCAAGAAGCCAACAAAGGTCAGCTGGGGTGACAGAGTGCAGGGGTCTTGGAGTGCAGGGTGGCAAGGATGACTGTGGCTGGGACTGGGCTGGGGTGGCTGCAGCTTCCTGGGGCGTGGCAAGCAGCCTCAAAGCCACCTAGTTCTGGGGCTGCTCGCTGCCCCACAAGGCAGGGTGCAGAGTAGCCAAAAGGGCAGAGATAGGGGGAGATAGGCTGGTGGGGGGAGTTGGAGGCAGTCCCTTACCTTACTGAGGCTCAGGACTGAGAGGAACAAGTCTAGAATGGCTTGGCTTGGGGTGGGTGCTCGGCTAACACCTGGTATAATTCACTTAATGAAGGCAAGGGAATTGCCAGGATTGCCGTCACTAAGCAATGCAGTCATGTGATATCTCACTTTACAACTGGATCGCTTAGTAATGGAAATTCCAGACCCAATTACCATTGCTAAGGGAGGACTAACTGTATGTCTAAGTGACTTATTAAAGCAATTGCTGATATGCTGCATTCATACTTCCACATGCTCTTCAGCATTGAACTTTACTTTAAATAAAGTACCCTACTTTGGATTAGATATTTAGAGTCCTAAAGGGCAGACCATGCCTTTATAAAATAAAACTGGAATTTTAAGGAAGCTGAATTCTGTTCTTAATACCAAATGGTGGTTTCCCCATGCTGCTGGCTTTAATAAAGGTTTCATTGGCATTTCTATTACGAATCATTCCTTTTACGCTGAATACTATTCCTTTAAGATTTGGCTTTTTCAACATAGAACTGTTGAATTGAAGCTTTCACTCAAGAAATAAACATTGCCCTATTTAAATAAACTTTGAAACAATTCTAGAATGTTAAGCATTTTACTATTTTTAAAGACTCTTTCCATAAAATATTGAAGAAAATATATACATACTCTTTTTAAAAAAACTGATCAAATATTTAATGAATTCCTAAATATAATACCCACTCCTTCACCTACTGAATAAAAGCAGACAAGTATAATGGAAATGTTTATATAAAATGAGCAAAAGATGGATTTGTGTAAGACATACCTATTATATGATACCATGTTTCAAAGTTATGAAAAGAGCTGTCTTTTAAACTGAACCTTTGACTGTCTTGTTTGAAGATTGTGGTAACTTCTGTGTTCAGATAGGTGGCCATTTGTATATATGGTTTCTCTTCTGAGATAGGTTGCAGGTGTTCTAGTGTCATGCTGTCATGATTGAATCACCTTGCATCCTCATTGAAGATGTAGCTCTTAGGTGCAAAGCCATGGCCATTCCCATCCCATCCCATCATCATAGCATCTTCGCTATGAGGGAAAGGTGTAAAGTCCCTGCTGCTCTGTCCTTTCTAATTCTAGGAACGGCTGTTAGCTTTGAAGCGCAGCATGTCGTTTATGCAGGACATGGATTTTTCTCAGCAGGCAGCTCTTTTGGGCGATGAAGACCCAGCTGTTGAAGATCCAGTGCCTGAAGTTGTTCCTGTGCATGTAGAGACTACCAAGAAATCCAAAAAGCCAAGTAAAGAAGTTATTAGGTAAACATTGGAGGAAATGTTTTGCTCTTTTATGCCTTTATTTGCAAATTAACACACCCCCATTTTAGGAATGAATTAATTAGAGCATTGTTTTTCTGAGTTTATACCTTTAAAGAACTGGGACAACATATAATTGTTTGTCAAAGAACTTATGTACCTTGGGCACCTTGAACAGAATCATTGTGCATCCCAGAAGATTTGGGGGCATGTTGTAGAGCAGCCTTTCTCAACCTTATGACCCTGGAGGAACCCTTGAAATATTTTTCAGGCCTCAGGGAACCCCTGCACATTCAGGCTCAAATATAGGCCAGAAGTTACAAAATTATTATATTCGTTTCATGTCTAGGCCTGTATTTATGCATTAACAGTGTTCTTAAACTAAAAATAAAGAATGAAACTTACCTCTTTAATGTGAAGTTGAAGTGAAGTGAAGTCCCAAATTTGAAATTTTTTTAAAATAAATCTCCCAGGGAACCTGTCATAGAGCCCTAGGGTTCCATGAAACCCTGGTTGAGAAACCCTGTTCTAGAGTATCCAGTCAGTATAGGTGGCACTTTGAAAATGAGCTGGAAGAATTGACAAACACTTGGCATTCATTGCAGCAGCTGATCTTTCAGGTTTCCACATGAGCCAGAAAAAAGGGTGCAGCTATAAGAGGTGCATCAATTTTAATGAGCTGACTTCTTAAATCAGCCATATCTTTTTTGAGGCTGGAATGGAAGCCTGAAAGAAGAAGGGTTGTTTTAATGAATAGCAGAGTGGCATTCAAATTCAGAGTAATTTGAAGCAGTTCTTCCAAATTATTTTCAAAATGTTTCTTGCACTAATGGGTATTAGTCTGGCATGCTATTCCTATGAAAAATCAGACTCCAGGACATTTCCAGTGTTCCTGTGTATTTCAAGGGACTATGGGTAGTGGCCTGTCCCTTGTTTCCGGTCATGTTAGAACATGACAGTAACCTTCTAAGGACTCCAGGACTTTCCAGCAAACAATTTCAAAACTGCTGACATCATCATTTGCCCTTTTCATTTGTAAAAATGGATGGTGCTCTTCTTTAATTAGTAATCCTTTTAACAAATACGATTGCTTTTAAAAATGAAGGGTTTTCTCTCTCAACTTGTATGTTAACTATTCTTCATTAAACACCTCTTTTTTTCTTATTTGCTTTTTAGAAATAACATTGCACACTAATCTTCATAAGATTTTAAAAGAAGCTAATTTAGAAGTAATCATTGGTTCTGAGAAGATTTTCGGCTTTAATTTGAAATATTTGTTATTCTAAACTATGTATTTTTGGTACATTGTGAAATTTTCCTTCAGTGTAGCAATGTAGTTTTCAGGATACTGCAGATGGGAGTCTCTGTATTTATAAGAGAGTATTGCAATTCATACATTTGGTTATCAGCATAGTTGTGGGTAAACAGATTCAAAACTGCTGATGTTAAGAATCATTTATTTATAGTATAGATGTATATTCATATGCCACCTCATTAAAGACTCTAGGTGGTCTACATTAATAAAAGAAATAAAACAGTGCCCTAAAACAGCACCAATAAGTAACATTTAAATATAAAAACCATCAACAACATTAAAAACTGGACGTTTCCATGACATGTGGTACCAAGTGCTATGAAATCTCTATGGAAAAGAACGGTCTTCATGGCCTTTCTGAATGTGGGCAGGAAGGAACTATCCTAATCTTGGGAGGCAAGGAGTTCCAGAATGAACAGACTGTAATCAAGAAGGCCTTTCTCCAGGTTTCTATCTCTTGAACTCCCTGGGAAAAATCTGCAACATGTCCTCCTAGCAAGTACATAAATGATGGCAGATTCTTGTTGGTATAGACAGTCCCAGAGGTAATGAGAACCTAAGCTATAAAGGGCATTATAGGTAATGACCAGCATCTTGACCTGGACCCACAAGCCAACTGGCAGTCTATGCAGCTCCTGCACTGCTTGAAGTCATCTTCAAGAGCAGCCTCATGTGAAATGAATTGCAGCAATTCAAACACAACATGATAAGGCGTGAGTAATTTTGCCACCACCTCTTGATCCAGGAGAGGCTGAAATTGGTACACCAGCTGAAGCTGAGCAAACACTCTCCTGGCCACAGTGTCCACCTGCTGAGCTGGTGGGAGCCACAAGGCTAGAGGAGCCACCACATTGGATGGGGTTGGGGGTTACTCCTTCAAGTGTTTTATCTGTGCACACATGCTTTTGAGTCTGGACCCTGCAGTTTTCTTGGCAACATTTTTGGAAGTGGTTTGCCATTGTCTTCTTCCTGGGGCTGAGAAAAAGAGTAACTCACCGAACGTTAGCCAGCCGGCTTTGCACCTAAGGTGGGACTAGAACTCACAGTCTCCCGGTATCTAGCCTGGCGCCAAACTGGCCCTCAGCCCATCTAGTACTAAATGTGGAATTATGATAGAACCAGGGGCTAGCAGCCACTCTGTCATGCTGGAATTCATTCTACTGTATGCTGTTCGGTCCTATCCAATGCCTCATAGCTTCTAGGTACCAGGTTAAAACTTCCACTGTGTTTTCTGCTTGGCCCAGGATAGATAACTAGGTATCATCATCATACCGATGATACCTGCTTGGCCCAGGATAGATAACTAGGTATCATCATCATATAACTAGGTATCATCATCATACTGATGATACCATACCTGACCTTGAACCAGTTAATGACCTCCCTCAGTGGATTCATGATGGGGAAGAGGGCTGAGTCCTAGAGTATCAAAGGGCTCTGGTTTTCCTTCCCAAATACTGATTGGAACTGGCCATGCAGGAAGGAGAGGAATCACTGTAAAACAGTACACCAAACTTGATAGGTGATACAGAGGAATACCATGATTGATGGTACTGAACACTGCTGCAAGACCTAGCAAAATGAGAACTGGTACAGTATTCTATCCAAATCCCACTGAATGTCATCCATAACTTCAGTGTTAAAGCCTGTTGTTTGCTACACACATTGAATTTCTTCCTCTTTCAAATTCCATATCAACATTTGAGTTTTCTCTTTATTGATCTGGTAACTTGACCCTAAACCATATTGTTCTATATGTTCCATCAGCAATGTTAAAGAATCTTTAGGCTGAACAATTTAAATGCAATATCATCAGCAAATAAATTTTAATTTATATTCTTGTGTAGTTTAATTCCAGAAATTTTGTTATCTTGGCATATAGCTCAATAGGCAGTGATTCTAGTGCCAGTAAAAATAATGGAGAGGGGGGCACCCTTGTCCCCTTTGATATAGTATATTGCTATGAAATAAGACCATTTACTACAATTTTGACTGTTCTTTATAAATGCTCTGTAAATATAAGAAAATTAGGGCCATAGCCCATTTTTTTTCAAAACTGCAAACATAAAAATAAATTGTTCATTGCCCAGAGTCACTTGGTTGAGATGAGCAGCCATCGAAATCGAAATAAATAAATTCCCATTCCAAATTGTCAAAGTTTTTTTTAGCACCAAGAAATATCATAGCCGATTTTTCATTTTTCTGATGTGCCTTACTGATAATATTTAAATTATATCTAATACTGTTTTTCATGTCTTTCTTTGAGATAAAGTCATCTAGTCAAGAGGTATCATTTCACTTAAATGGCCATTTAGACTCTTAGCAACGATCTTTGTAAAAAGCTTATAATCTACATTAAGTAAAGAGATGGGTCTGTATGATTCAGGATGGGTTGGATATTTTCCTTCTTTATAAATCAAAGAGATGAAAGCTTCTTTCCATGATGAATGAGGTTCTTGGCATACTTGAATCTCATTCATTACTTGACTTAAAGGCTTAATTAGAGTTTCTTGAAAAATTCTATAGTGAATTGTGGAAATACTGTTGGGGCCTGGAACTTTATTCAATTTCATTTTTTGATTGATTCTTTGGTTTCATGTTCCATTGCAGTTGACTAAGAATTTTTTTTTGTTGATCCATACATTTTTACAGTAATATTCCATTCAAATTTTCTTCAGTTTTTACTGGATCAGATTCCTGTTTATTATATAATTTTGAATAGTAATTAATGAATCGCTGCATCATATGCTTCATTGTAGAAACATATTTAGTGCTGTCCCAAATGGAAGTGATTATTCTTTTGTTTTGTTCAATACTTAATTGATAAGTTAACAGTTTGTCTGGCTTATTGCCTTTTTCAAAATATTTATGCCTGGTGAAGTTCATTTTTTGTTTATAAGTTTCATTCACTCCCAATCAATTATAATGGTTCCTTATTGCTTTTATTTTTTGCTCTAAATCTAAAGTTGGATTGAGTTTGTAGCTTCTAATTGTTTTAGATTATTCAGTAATATATCTTCCTGCTTTTGCATGACTTCCTTTCTGTTTGATTCAGAGACATAAACAACCCTCCCATAAATGCTTCACTCGCCTCTCATATTGTAGCGAAGAATAGTTCAGAAGTTAAATTGTACTGGAAGAAACTTAAGTTCTTGGTGATACTTCAGTTTAATATTGTCTTATAATAATAATTCATTCAGATTCCACCTAATCAAGATGGCAGTTCATTAGGAGACACAAGATCTGTCTCTTCCTGACTGTTTTTAATTGTTAAGAACTTGACAGAAGAGCTAATTTTCCTTGGAGGCATGTTCCCAGAGGGTAAAGCCAGGAGTCTGTAAATCTTTGTAAAGCTGCTTGTAGTTATGGTGAGCAATTATGTTGATAAGAACCCTGGACCTGCACTTAACAGATTTACAGATTAAAATCTCCCCTTTTTCCCTGAATTTCTGGATTTTATTGCTTTTTCCAATCTACTGAAACTAATTAGGACTTAGACTTACTTTTTCATTATCTGAGTGGACTCTTGTCTGAATTATTTACAGTATTGCCTTTTGAACTTTCTTTTTTCATGATTCTTTTAACAGCTTCAGTTAATAGCTTTGGTTAACACAGTAAAGCAAAGGTCTTTGAGAACTTTTTTTAAGATTCTGGGATCCTCTACTGCACAGATTAATATATCATCTAGCTTTCAAGATATTTCTTAAATTAAGAACTTCAGTAATCTGCAGCTACATATACTGGACTTTTTAATATACATTATGGTATCTTTTTTCTAATATAATTTCGAGAGAAGTTTGCTTTGCTACCAATGATATTTACTACAAGATATTTCTATAATTAAAACTGACTAATCTGGTTTGAGTGGTAGACTATATAATACAGTGTTTGTTGGATATTCTAAACTAGAAGTTTTTCCTGCATGCTAGTCTACCATCTTGCTGTCAAAACCTGTTCTGTTTTCAGACTGTTTTCTTCTCTTTAGCTACAAGAGGCCACTTCATCAGAAGAAATAATAATTAGTGAACTTTTTACAGCATTATTGCTAATCTTGATAGATTTCCTTTAAAGTTATTTCTAATGTAGTTTGATTATATAGTTAGAATTGATCTAGGTTCATCTGTATCTGATGCTTGTTTGTTCTGTTTCCTTTTCCTTTTTCTTGTTGTTCACCTTAATTAGCTTTTATTATTGAAAATATATTCAGTTAATTTGTTGTGATAATTTATTTGTGTATTTTTATATCAATTGTTTATTGTTTATTTGTTTTATGTCAAACATTATTGATGCCTTTTTAAAATTTTTTACTCTCAACAATGTATTTGTTTTATCTTAATGAACAGAATATTGGTATGTCCACATCTGTTAAAAAAAGAAAACCTTACATGGGGTATACTTACTTTTTCACATAACTTGTAAAATTTACCTGTTTTGAGACTAAAGAGGCAGTATTGGAACCAAAAAGAAATTAAACCTATTTGAAAGTGTGGGATACTATAATAAAAATTTTGCCAGTCTCCACTGTCAGATATTCTTAGAAAGAAAAGAAACTTAAAATTTTTAACAACTGTCCTTCAAGACAAAAAAATAAAATACAGATCGGGTACTCCATTCCAGCTGAAGATTTTTATAGATGCAGGCAAAACTTTCATTCACGCCAACGATGCAAATAAGATGGCTTGACACAAGAGATTGGAACTTGGATCAGTCAACTGGCACTTCTGAGAATGAAGACCAAGAACAGGTGGAAGGTTAAAACTCTGACCAAGCAACTAGAATTTCTTTATAAAATTAGTTCAGAATTGCAATTTTGGATCAACTCAAGATATTTGCTATCAGAATTAATGGCTTGAATAGTGCATTTAAAAATGAAAAAATAAGAATTGAAAAAGATGAGGCACATATCTTTACAAGAGACTCATATTATAAATGACAGTGTGAATCTGTTGGAATGTAATCTTGGTCAAAAAATTGTGGCCTCAGAGAAAAAATGGAGTACCCATATATATAAAAAAATTTAGAAAAACAAATGAAATGTGAGGAAGGAAGATTACAATTCCAGATTTAATTTGGAAAGGTAACAGTTGTCTCAATTTATGCCTCAATTTATGTTCCAAATGACAATACAGGTAGTCCTCACTTACCAACAGCAATTAGGACTGGGAACTCCATCACTAAATGATGTGGTCATAAAGTATGTCATGTGACTGCGCTAACCAAAAATGACAGTTTCGGCAGTCCCAGTTACTGTCATTAAGCGAATCCTGCATGGTCAGTGTTCTGTGGTCACGTGATCACCATTTGCGACCTCCTGCTGGCTTCCCCATTGACTTTGCTTGTCAGAAGCCGTCTGTGAAGGTTGCAGATGGCAATCACATGACCGCAGAACACTGCAATGTTGTAATTGTGAGCTGGTTGCTCAGCACCTGAATTGCACCCGTATGATCATGGGGACACTGTGACAGCTGCAACTACGAGGACCAGTTGTAATGGCCTCATTCAGTGCCATCCTAACTTCAAACAGTCGCTGAACAAGTGGTCATTAAATGAGGGCTACCTATAAACCAAATTCAACCTTTTTTCAATCTGTAAACCGCAGAGGGAGATATTTTAGTACTTGAGAATATGGACCAGGTCTTATATAAAGACTAATTAGCTATTAACATTTTAGGGAAGGTTGTTGACAAAGTAGCCAGGTTACAGCCCTTAAAGTTTACTCAGAAGTTGCAGCTGATCAAGACTATAGCAGCATGGGAAGTTATGAGCACACCGAAGTATGACCATGTAATTCCTCTGCTGCATGAGTTGAACTGGTTACCCATAGGCTTTTGGGTATGATTCAGGGTGCCAGTTATCAGCTATAAAGCTCTTTATGGCATAAGGACTGGCTGTCTGAAGGACCATCTGTAGTGCTTGCCTGCCCTGTTTGATCCAAAAGAGTTTGCATGCTTCAGATCCCATCAATTGAACAGTATTACCTGATTGGGCTCAGGAAGGGAGCCTTCTATATTTGCAGTACCTTTCCTCTGAGACAGTATTCCCACAGAGATCTCCATGGCTCCTATCTTGGCCTCATTCGAACAAGCCTTAAAACCTGGCTCTTTCCCCAGGCTTTGGATTAGGTCAGGTGATGGACTCCTGGTGGGAGTATTTTATGGTGAGATGGTACTGGTTTTTACTCCTTTTGGATGATTTCCATCTTTGTCTTATTGTTGCTGTTAATGTTGTTCTTAACATTGTATGGCATAGAGAGTCACTGTGGAGGTGGGTGGCCTTATGAAATTAAAATTTAAAAATTTAGTAGTAAGAAGAATGTGTTCACCCAGGAAATTCACTATGTTTACCTAGCAGTCATAAAACTCTATGGCTTAGAACCTATTTGGGGTTGGGGAACCATTTGATTCCATTTTTATTTGATAATTTGTACTTCGTTATAGCTGTATATTTGAACCAGAAGGAAATGCATGCAGTCTGACAGACAGCACAGCTGAAGAACATGTCCTGGCCTTGGTAGAGCACGCAGCAGATGAAGCACGGGATAGGATCAATCAATGTCTCCCAAACAGCAAGGTCTTGTCAAATTGATTCAGGCTGTCATTTTATAGATGTTTTGTTTGGCTAATTTTCTCAGAAATGTTTACTCAGTTGGGCAAGAATTTTTGCATGGTATCTGGTATGTGAATATTTCTTGTATGATGGATTTTGGATATTAAATCTCTAGAATAAAGATTAAATATTATACTGTGCATGATTTAGACTTAAGTCTGAATATAAGTAGAAATTAAATGACACATTCCTAAGATTCTGTCCCAGTGAAGGTCTTCCTAAAAATTCAGTTACTTAACTTATATGTTAATGTTGCTTATGACAGTACTCTAAATTGACAAGGTTGTATCATACAGTATAGCCCAAGAAGAGTTGAAGTTAAAAGTTGATGAACTATACCAGATGATTGTGTTAACAGAGGATCTAAATGTATATATGAGATAATTCCATTTTTTCTTGGAATTATCGACAGTGCATTTTTTCTAAATACAAATGCACTGTCAAATTTTAGAACAAAATTCTAAAAAGTATACATTGAATCCAGTTATACTGTATTTTTTTAATCCGTTCAATCATGTCCAGTTCTCAGAGACTGCCTGGACAAGTTCCTGCAGTTTTCTTGACAAGTTTTTTCAGAAGTGGTTTGTCATTGCCTCCTTCCTCAGTCTGAGAGAGAGTGACTGGTCCAAGGTCACCCAGCTGGCTTTGTGCCGAAGGTGGGACTAGAACTCACGGTCTCACAATTTCTAGCCCACTACACCAGACTGGTTCCCAGCACTGCTCTTCTTTCAGCTACACATTCAACAAGTTAATATTGTTAGTATCTGCTCCTTAAAATCTAGATAGATATTTTCTGATTAAACAGGAAACATAAAAAGAAAGACTGTTTCTCCTTTTGTTGTGTTTAAGTACAGATAGGCTACCTGAAAAAGAATACTGATGGATCTTTGGTCTTCAGTGTACTCAATCCATCAGATCCTGAAACAGAAGGTAATTTTCAGATTAAGTTTCGTAGTTTATATTTTTCATTGTAAATATGCTTTTAATTATGCATGACTAAGCTTGTGCTAACTTTTATCTCTTATTTAGCAAGAAAAAATGTAATTTTATATTGGTTTCATCTTTGTTTAAATGACACACATAGGTAACTCCATTTGAAGAATAGAAAGAATTTTGACATTACTACTGTATTTTGACAATACAGTAGTAATGTCAAAGTTAAGCTGCATTTGTTGTAAAATGTAAGTCTAGAAGAAATCCTATATGAGCCACACCTCTCTGAACTCTAATTCAAAGTACCATAAATATATATATATATGCAACTAGATTTACCTAATTAGTTAAAACGTGTGGCCAGTCTGTGATCCAGATAATTGGTCTGCATAGAAGCAGGAAGGTTGGTTAACTGGCAGTGGCATTAAATCTGTTCTACATTCAGTTTGAGATGGCTAACTAGTCTTCAATTCACTTTTCTTGTGCATCACCTTAAAATTGTAAGTCATTGTACTAGTATAGCATCATCCCAGCATTACTGAATGATAATGCTATATTTTAAAGCAAAAATGTGCAGCCATTTCAAAGCAACATAATGGAATATGAATTCTGGTTGTGTCCTTATTTATTTATTTATTTAATTTATTTATTTATCGAATTTTTATCACCGCCCATCCCTCTCCACAAGGAGGGACTCTGGTATATGTTTTAAAATTGGAAAAAATGTTGAATATACTTCCAATTTCATAAGTAAGAGCGTTAAGCTATATTTAGACAAGCTATATATTGGTTAGTACTGTGGCCTGTTGATTCTTTATAGAAAGCAAAGAACCTCTTTAAACAAAACATACATCTAAAATTGATTGGAGCTATCATATGAAATGATTACATAAATCTTTAAATCTATTTTTCATTTTTCTTAGGTAATCCTGATTTATGACTCATATTTCAACATTTATTGGTTAACCCAAGAATATCATATGTCAAGTTCTTTCTTGTTTATAATGCTTACAGTATTTTAATCATTAATTATCTTTAATGCAATTTCATATCTTGAAGTTGTCAAAACCAGCTAATTTTCTTGCATCAGTTTCTCACAGTTAATGGAACATATTTGTGTCTTCCTTTTAATAAAAGAAATGAATTCTTTAGAGTATGGCTGCCAAAGTTTATGTCAATCAGTATTGCAGATCGGTTGGAGTACAAAGAAGGGGGAGGTCAGAAATCAAATATTTATATTATTTTTAGGGGTGTTTTTCTTTTGTTTTCTTTTGTACATTTATAAAAAATAATTTAGTGGAGATTTTGGCTTTAAGCTCAAAAAGTTTATACTTTTTCATATCATGAAAACAACCCAATGTACTCTGCTTGCAATCTTTTACTAATGTTATATTGAGCATTAATTGTATAATTTCAGTCATTATCTGTCCATTTATAGATATCTTTTTTGAAAATACATCTCTGTTAAAAATAAAAATAAAAAAAAGAAGATAAGGCCTAACTGGAAAAAAAAAGAATACTTGCTTATTTATATAGCCTAATAGCAAATTATTTTCTTTTCTACAGTTCAGTTGTTCTTCATTAACATTTTGAAACAAACCACCTAGTATTGTTTTGAAATATTAATAATGTCTGAATAGACATTTTAGTAATTTCAGGCAAAAGTTCTTAAAATTTATGATAGTGTTGTAAGAGTGCGCTCCTGCCTATTTCTTCTGAAAACCCGCTAAACACTTACATATATGTTTATTGTTGAAAGTAGAGGAGGAAACCCATCCAGTGGATCTGAGCTCTCTGTCAAGCAAGTTACTACCTGGTTTCACAGCATTGGGCTTCAAAGATGAAAGAAGGCACAAAGGTAACCTCTTTGATGCAAAGAATGTTTATATGCCCAAGATTAAACATTTGTCTTCATATTTATAAGACATTTTCATTTAATTTTGAATATTTTTAGAATGTAACTACTAGATATCCAGTGACTCAGAGACCTTGGTCCTGTAGGTCTCATTGCAAGATTAATGATTGATTTCATTTGGATGCTGGTACCACAATGCAAGCCTTTTCTCAACCATACAAGCTCTTTGTGATGTCCATAGCTGGCTTAAAAAACATTCTCAAAGAATGCTGATCAGTGGTTTCTCATTAAACTGGAGACATGTCTCAAATGGGATGCTCAGGGTTCAGTCCTTGGCTGAGTACCTTTCAAATAAAAATTGTACTTACAAAATGTTTGTCAGATTTCATATGTAATGAATGCCAAGCAACAATACTTTTTATTAAAAATATCAACAGGAAAAGTTCAAAAACAATTAAAACATGCATGACAGTACAATTAAATAATTTTTAAAAATTATCAAATGTGGAAAAAGTAAAAATGGTAACTGGGATGCTGAATGTGTAAAGATTGTGTGCTGATAATTTACTAGTTTATCTTCTTAATTTTTTTAGCTGTCCAAGATGAAGTTGGCAAACTATGGTGTGGAAAAGGGAGGAAAAGAAGGAGTTAGTTCTTACCATCTCCAAAGACTTTACCATTTTTAAAGTGGATAAAGTTGGAGTTGGAGGCCTGGGTGAGGAGGGAAAGGACTAGCAAAAGAACAGTTTTCCAGGGAGATTGCTTTGTTGAAAAAGCTGAGGCTGTTGCCACGGTATCACAGAGCTGGACAAGTTGCTAGCTCTGCACTTGAGAATGCTGTTCCCAAAGCCAAAGGGCCCAGCAATGGTGGTTAGAATTATTGCCAGAACATTGCTCAGCCAGACCATTAGAGCGTAGAGATGAAGCTGCTAACTTGCTTGACTCATGAGGTGGGGTGGGGTGGAGGAGAGTAAGGACAAAAGAACCAAAAGGAAAGAACTAGAATTAAAATTAGAGTGAGTAGAAGAGAAAGAGGTATAAGAAGACAAAAGAAATAAGGTGGACAGGGTGGAGAAGTCAAATGGCAAGGTTTTTGCCAGCCAAGCTGAATATGTATACACCCCAGTGAAACTGATTCTGTTAAAACAGAAGAGCAAGGAATGGCCTTGGCCTTATTTTTCTTAGATAGAATAGAGCAGGAGAATGTGGAGAACAAACCAAGCAATCAGGGAGAGAAGAAGAAAAGAACTACTGGCTGTCTGAGTGAGTCAGGAACCTGGGAAAGAGGAACAAGGTCTTTACCTCATTCTGACCCAGCTGGCTGAGAGCTAGTTGGGCATGGGGGGACAAGTGGGGAGTGGAATGTTTTGGGGTGTTTTAGGTGGGAAATTATGGTAAATTTGATATAGCTGTCACATGAAGATTTCTGATATTGTGGTTTGTTTGCACTTGGTGGAGAAATTGCTGTTCAACATAGTTGGAGTGACTGGGAGTAACTGGGAGCACATGGGAGATGGAGTGACTGGGAGGTGGATTAATTAATGGTAGTAATTGGCAGGGGGAAGTATCCTGGGAGATGGCGATAGGTTATTCCAAAAAGAAGAGAGATTAGAAACTTGGTGCTAGTCTTTATTTCTGATCCTCCAACTTCAATTCAAGACCCACCCAACCAGATTTCTGGGTTCCCTGAACTCAGGTCTGTGCTTCTGAATTTCAGGTCCGCCTGCAGTAAAATTGGCCTTATTCATTATTTAATGTTTAGTCATGGATGAGAGGCCTAGTCTGGCATGTGTCAATGAGACCTGGCTGGACAAAGAGCAGGGAAATCTGTTCAGTTAGTTTCCATATCTTGCATCGGTTCTGACCCTGGAGCAGGAGACATGATATGGCCATTGTGTAGGGAGACTTTGGCTGTTGTGAGGAGCCACAACAGGTGGCCAGATGTGAGGCCATATTTGTAAAGCTGGACCAGAAAGACAAGCTTGGGTGCTCTTGTATCTTTCTTCCAGCTTGGTTGCTCAGTCTTATTGTTGGAATGGTTATGGATTCACCCAGAATTTTATCCTCTCTTGTATGGGGCCAGAAACACCTTGGGCTACCATAATAGCTGTGGGCTGGTCCCAGGTTGTTGCCATGACAAACCACATAGCTGGCCATGCATTAGATCTGACCTTTGAGCAGATACATGTGATCTGGTTCTGGGGAACATTTCTGTCGGTCCCTTGTCATGGACTGATGATGGGATTAATTGGAGCCACTAACCTCTGTAGGGAGAAAGGCCCAGTTAAAGATGGTCCATGCAAATACATGATAGGTCCACAAGGTTTTCAGATAGTGCTTAAGGCTTACCTGTCAATCTGGAAGGCAGTTCTACTGAATTTCTTGTAAATTTCTGGAACTGAGCAATGACCAGTGTGCTAGATAACATTGCTCCTGAATGGTCTCTCCCTTTGTGTTGATCCTAACCAGCTCCTTGATTTTCTGAGATGCTCCAGGAAATGAGAGGAGTAAAAAGTGAGACTAGCTGAAAACATTAAGTGAATATGACAAATGGCTTAAGTTCAAGTTTACTTTGTGGTGATAAAGCTGGTAAAGAGGAATACTTTATCCACCCTTACTGCATCTCAACAGTATTCTGAACCTTTTAGAGAACGAAGAACAATTTTGTGTAAATTGCGTCACTTGTTCATATTTGCTTCAGGTTGGAAACTGGATGGATGGAATTCATTGCGATGATAGAGATTGTGTCTTGTGATGTTATCTAGAGATTTTTGAGCCTGTGGTTCTTGAGGAAGCAGTCAGATTTCTCTGTGACCTTAATTAGCTCTGCCACTTGTGCATTAGACCCCTGTACCCATTTAGCTGGTGAAAGTGCCAAGGGAGGGATTTAGGTGTTTGGGAGAAAGTGAGACTCTACTATGTCCGAAAAAGGTTCTGATCTGCACACTCAGGTAGCCTAGTCTGGATCCAGTAGATATGAACAACTTCCATCCTATCTCCAGTTTCCTATTTGGGGGATAGTTGTAGAGACAGTAAAGGAACTACAGAGCTCTGGAGGGCACAGATTATCTCAACCTGTGGCAATCCAGATTCAGGCCTGGGCATGGATAGGAATCACATTGGTCATTCTCATGGATAAACTGTGGCAGAATTTAAAGGAGTGTAACCATCTATGTCTATGTGGTTATCTTGGGAACCTTCCATACTATCAATCACAGCATCTTTCTGGACCAGCAGTGAAAGCTGGGAATTTAAGGGTCCATTTTATTGTGGTTCCACTTCTGTCTAAGTGACTAGGTTCAAACAATTGTGGCGGGGAAGAGGGGTCAGGCCCTTGGATCCCATGTTATGGGATGCTGCAGGGCTTTGTGCTCTCCCTTATCCTGTTTAACATATACAGTAGACTCCCAGTTAACTGGCACCCATAGGAATTGGTAGGTGCCGGATAAATGTAGTTTCTGGTTGCTTGAGAGTTACTATTAAAACTAGTACCATGCCATGCCATGCCATGCCATGCCATGCCATGCCATGCCATAAACTCTGTATTGACTTGATACTAATATTGAAATGCAGTAATTAAAAGCAAATAAAGACAAAGACAAACTTAACTTAATGTAACACAATGGCAGTCAATAAACTTTTCAACTTAACTTCACTAACATAATTTTTTTAACTTCAAGTAACTTAATAAAAAACACACACATACACACTTAAAACTGTTACAGTAGGGGTAGAAAGTGTACTGGGTAGACATAGCATCAGGATCATCAGGATCTGATGATGTAGCTGGGACAGGATCAGGAGAAATGGATGTGGATGGTTTTGGATCTACATAGTAGATGATGCTGTACTGGCAAAATTGCGTGCAGCTTTCTTGAAAAATGAACAAATACAAGCTTGCTTTGAGGCCGTATGCCTCTCATGCAAAGTCAGGTTTTGAATGATGTGCAGCTGTATAACATGCTGAGAAGTGAAGAAGGGTTGCTGTTCTGCAAAAGCTATTACAGTTTCAAATGCTGCAGTAGCTGTCTGGCAGGATACTTTTTCCACCTCACACTCATTATCATCACTCTCTTCCTCCTCTGCAACATTCATTTTTCCACAATTCACAACAGCTTCTATGGTGTCTTCTGTATTTAGTGTATGAGTTACTGGAATAGCTTCATCCACAGCAAGCCAGTTGAGTTCATCTCGAGACAAATTCATTTTGTCGTTACCAGAGTCAACTAACTCACATATTTCATCATAAACTCTGCTACTGGCAGCTGCACTATTGACTGGAAACCCCTCAAAGTTGATGGTGGAGGAGGAGGAGGATTCCACAGACATCACAGCTGGCCACAACTTTCTCCAACATTTCTATAATGTTTCACTTCTCACAGAATCCTAAGCACAACTGACATCTTTGAGATTATATTTTTTCTGAAAGTCCATAATTGTCCTGTCAAAATTAGTCATTTTTCGCATGAAGTCATGCTTGTAAAACATTTTTGCATTCTGTATCACTCCCTGATCCATTGGTTGTATCAGACTTGGGACATTAGCTGGAAGATAACATACTAAAATGTTGCCATTAACGAGCTCTTCCACAGGAGGATGTGCATGACAGTTATCCAGGAGCAACAGAACTTTACTATTCTCTGGTATTCCTTTCTTTCATAAATTTTCTTTAACACTGGGGACAAATGAATAATGAAACCACTTGGTAAAAATTTCTGCGTCCATCCAACTGTTACTCTGTGCATGATAATCTACAGGAAGGTTAGTTATGCCTTTAAAGCACCTTGGTTTAGCAAATTTGCGGATCACACATAACTTTACTTTATGATTTCCCAATGCACTTGCACAAACAAGCACAGTTATACGCTCTTTATTTAGCTTGAACCTGTGAGCTACCTTCTCATTACCACCAGCCAAAGTAGAATTAGGCAGACACTTCCACATTAATCTAGTCTCATCTGCATTATGAATCTGCTCTAGGGTCAAGCCATTTTTTGCAACCAATTCACTAAACATGTCACAAAATGAAGCTGCAGCCTCAAAATCAGCCGATTTCTGCTCACCTGACAAGTCCAGCTTATGGATGCTGTGATGAACCTTGAATTGGGTAAGCCAGCTGCTTGAAAATGAACACTGACGTTCAGTGTTCATTTTCTCATTAAATTCTCTTGCTTTTTCCTGCAACGTGGGTCCAGAAATACAACCACCCTCAGACCTTTTCAGCGAAAACCACTCATACAGGGCCTGGTCAAGCACTTCCATTTTCGGTGTATGAAGAGTATGACGCTTCTCCACACTCTTGTCACTCTCCAGCTTAACATAAAACTCCTTTATCTTCTGAGACTGAGCCTTAATGTCATAGATTGTTGATGAACCGACATTAAATTCTTCCATGAGCACTGCATGACTCTCACCTTTCTCAAGCCTCTTGCATATTTCCATCTTCTGCTTAAGGGTAAGCCCTATGCACTTAAGCTTACTTGGGACTTGTTTCAGCATACTTGGGGTTGGGTGAGAACACAAAATTTGAATAACAATAGATCCCAACTGACCGGTATGTTTACACATGGTGAATTGGGGGCAGTGGGAGACAAACATGTGCGTGAAGTGTGGGCTTCTGGTGCGGTTTGGTGCACCAAGTTTAAACTTACATTTCCACTAGAAATTGATTTTATTTTAATTTTTATTTAAAGTATTATTTCTTCGATGTTTTTGCCGGTGGCTTGAGTTCCGGTTAACTGAGAGTCTACTGTATATGAAACTGCTGGAAGAAGTCATCCATTGGTTTGATGGAAATATGATAGCATTCTTCTAGTATTTGAAGGTTTGTTGCACAAATGTACACACTTTTAATCATCCCAGAATGTAAGACATCTATGTTGCAAAGGAAGATTCTAGTTGAATATTATATAAAATGTCCTAAAGGAACAGCATTTCAAAAATGTAGACCAAATTATGGGTCATGACCCCCCAGAGGGTTGCAAGTAAATTTGAGGAGGGAGATGCACAGTAGTCCAAGTAAAGGAAAGAGGAAAATTCAGAGCATGATCTGACAGAGCTTTTGAGAGGGATTCCTTGGGCTGAAAGCATTTGACTAGTGATTGGAGGCTTTGGCCAGCCTCACTAGGCTTTCCCATATCCTTGCTTGCCTTCCAGAGTGAGGCTTGGGGTAATAGTAGAGTGAGATTGGATGGAGGCCTTGGACAAGTTGTTGAAGCAGTTGTAGATGGAGAGAATTGGGCAAGTTCTGCGGGTGTTGCTTAGATTCATAGAGTTGGAGGGGACCATGCTGGTCATCTAATCTAGCCCCCTGCCCAGGGCAGGAATTGTTACAACATCCCAGTCAAATAGGTCTCCAACCTTTGCTTGAAAATCTCCCATTTTCATTCCAATACCTGTCTTGGTCTGAAAAGTCTGAATGAATACTCAACTCTTTTGGCCATGAGATAGGGCAACCAGATCTGGGCTGCAAAAATCCAGACAACTGCTAGATAGTAGCAAAAATGTACTGTCACCTAGCGGTCACCTGGATATTTGCAATCAGATCTGATAGCCCTAGAGCTATCGAGCTTGATACCCTTTACAACTAGCCCAGCATCCCTGCATTCAGGAGAACCAGGCAATCGTGCACACTTTTATTATAGAGGAGGTTCTCCAAGAAGCTAAAGAGCTTCAGTCCTACTACTAAGTCTACATAATTACATCTCCAAGCATTCCTTTTGAAATTTTGACTTGGATGGGAATGGAAAGGGTTTTTTTTTTGTTTTTTGCCTCATTTGCTTTTATAGGATAGGAAAAAAAAAGTGGTTAACAGTGACTTCCTCACCTTGTAGATCTCCTCACCTGTAGTTCTCTTTTTTAACAGCATAAATAATTTTATCAAACTAATGGTTGGTAGAAGAGTCATGAGTTGCAAACTCCACCTAGGTTTGCATTATTCTCAGCATAAGCAGCTGGGCGAGAAGGAGAAAGGACAAACCTGCCTTGGGAATTGACCATCTCTCTGCTTCTCCACGCTGGCTGCTGTTTATTGCCTTGAGGTTGATTTATAAAGAGTGTCTTTAGTGTGTCTGAGCTTTGCAGAATATCAACAGTCAATGTCCTGCTCCAAGAAGGTTGCAGCTGAAAATGTGGCAAAGGCATGGCATCACAAGGGGGAGGTTGGCACTAAATAAGAAAAACCACTTTGTAGGATGGATTATGAACAATGCTGAGACGACAACCTCAAAAAAATCTGTATTTTCTCTCTTGTTCTTTCACCACAATCATTTTTTATTCACAGGGGAGGGTTGCACAGATTGATTTATGATTTTAGGAGTCACACTACCATAATGAACCCATGGTATAACCAGTTATTCACTGAGATGTGTATGAAGCCCAAGAGTTGCACCTCTTTTTTTGCAGAACATTCCAAACACATTTTTCTTATATTTTCAGTTACATTTCTTTCAAGTGCTAATACAATGGTTTCAGTGCAAAACCACTCTATCTTTCATGATCTGAAAGTGGATGAAATGGAGCTGCTGTATTCGGCATATGGAGATGAGACTGGGATTCAGTGTGCCTTAAGGTAAGCTTGTTGAACTGCAATATTGAACCCACTGATGCTATGGCAGTTACTGTATACTGTTACGGCAATATACATGGCTTTGGCATATGAAAGGGCCCAATTCATTTAGTGGCTAGCATAAATAACATAGGGAACAGTTTTAAAAACAAAAGCCAAGGAAGTCAGACATGAGGAAGAAGGTTTTTAAAAGCAAAATATAAATGCATCTGATAAAGTTTGTTTTACACTGGAATTTCTTTTAGCCTTCAAGAATTTGTGAAAGATTCTGGAAGCTATAGTAAAAAAATAGTAGATGACTTGCTGGATCACATCACTGGTGGAGATCACTCCAAGTCTATTTATCAACTAAAGCAGGTAAGTGTGTTCTCTAGACATGCAGTTAGTTGAGGTTCAATAGTTTATACTTCAAATTATTCTTAAAACCAGCTTTGTTATTTGTTGTAGAAACAAATTATCCACATAATCTAAATGGACTACAGCTAAATTACAACTAAAACCTCTAAAGTCCTTTTTTAAAATCAAAAATATTATTTATGTTTGACATAGTCTCAAAAAGTATCCTTTTCACAACTAAGGTAGTTTAAAAGGTATAGGAGTACTCAATCCCATTTTTAAAATATGCAGGAGAGACACTTTTAAGAGGTTCTATGCCTGTTGCTGAAGATACCTAAGTCAGTAAATTAATTTATATCAATCAATATGCCCATAAAACTTTGGAGAAAAGAACATATTTTCTGGACCATGCTACTCAGAACTGTTTTACTGACTCAGATATAACTTGATATTCTCCATATCTTGTTTAAGTAGAAATATTTTGCATTGAAGAGTGGGATAAAAATTGTTCATAAATTTAAATAAAATAAAAATAAAAAAGAGAAAAATAACTACTTAGTACCATTCTGATTCCTTTAAAATGTGAAGCTGGAAATCACCAGTAGATCCAGTATATAGAATGTTCCATGCTTTGTTTTATTCTTCTCCATTGTAACTGGTGTTAGAATTATAGGTACAACACAAAGTCTCAAATGACTGTTTTAATCAGATACTTCAAAAAGATGGTAGTTCTTTAATTGATGAAATATCACAGCCCTATCAACATAGCAAAGCCCCAGAATGTTATAAAACACTGTCCTCTTCAAGGAGCTGAAAAGAAAGAATAAAAATAAAATTTAAGCATACCAGTAGATTACAGGCATGTTGAAGAGCTCCCCATTTTAGAAATAAATGTCTACTTGCTGCCTTAGACATTCATGAGAATAGAGTCCTTTACCACAGATGGAAAGAGGAAATTGAGAATAGCCATTACCAGCACTAATGGAGATCAGTGCTGCAAATCAGAATACATTCTTGAATACAGGGAAAGACAATACAGTTGATTCTGCTTGTCATGTATCTTTTAAACAGTAAATTAAAAAATAATTCCTCAATAATCAAATTTCCAGTTGTTTGAAAAAAAATGCATGCAGTATATCTAAGAGTACAGGTCTACAGTGGATTTACATCTACATTTGGATATAATGCCATAAGGATCTGGACTGAGAAAAATATAGAATATAAAATAAAAATACAATATAATATTAATAAAATTCATGTATGTCAATTAAAACCAGTTGAAAATAATAATTGAAAGTACCTTGAAAATAAACAGTAATAACAGCTTAAATTAATAATATTAACAGCTGTTAAGGTCTGGATGGGGAGTAACAGGTTGAAACTGAACCCTGGAAAGATGGAATGGCTCTGGGTTTGGGGCTCTTTGGTTTAATGGAGAATTGCCATCTTTGGTCTTGGATGAGGTTGCACTATCCCAGATGGACGCAGTGCGTAATTTGGGGTTTCTCTTGGACTCGTGACTCCTGCTTGAGGTGGAGGTGGCAGTCATGGCCAGGAGGGCCTTTGCGCAACTACGGGTTATGCGCCAGTTACGTCCTTTCCTGGACCAACAGATCCTGCTGACAATCACCCATGCCCTAGTCACCTCCCGCCTTGACTACTGTAACATGCTCTACACAGGGCTGCCCTTGAAAAGTATCTGGAAGCTTCAGTTGGTCCAAAATGTGGCGGCCCACATGGTTTTGTGCAAGTCCAGATTTGCACATGTGTCATCTCTCTCACAGGAGCTGCATTGGTTGCCGATTTGCTTCCGGGTCCAATTCAAGATGCTGGTTATCACCTTTTTTTAAAAACAACTTTATTATATTTTCAAGATATAGATTAGATAAATCTATAGATAAAAAGACTGAAAAAGAAAACTAAAAGAAAGAAGAAAAACTAAAAAGGTGTAGAAATAAATAGAAAAGGTTATATAAAGTGTGACTTCTGACTTTCTACAGCAAAGATATACATAAAAGAAACATCAGTCCCTTACTCCAATTTTAACTATGGTAAACATTATTTCTAAAGTCCATTTCTACTTGCAGTATAACATTCCCATCTAACACAATTTTCCCCCAGTTAAAAACAAAAGAAGAAACCAAAGACAAATAGCTAAATATTATCCCTCCTCCCTATAATAATTGTTAATCCTCTTTGCCAACTATAAGTAACAAAAAGCAACCTGACCATATCTTATTACTAACATATATAAAAGAAAAGTTAATATCCTTTTACCAAAAATAAGAGTAATATCCAGGAAACAAAAACATTGATCTTAACCCTTAAAAAGCCATCCTGACAAGAATATTTAAGATTTATCCCACCTCAAAATAAACCAAAGCATTTACATATCTCAGCATTGTACAGAGAATTTTCACCTTTTGCACCGCCATCTTTTCTTCCTCACACCTTGAAAAATCCAAATTTTCCTCTGGGGCCTTCCAATATTTTGGGCCAAAATCTTTTTCTTCATATTTCAACAGTACAGCCTTTCCTACTTCTCTTTTTAAGTCCAGTTCTCTCTTTCCTCCAAATTTCAATAACTCAATCTTTTCCCGTTCTCTTTTTTAACCCCCAAGTCCCTAACCCCCATCTTCTTCTTTAAAAAGCTGACTTTGTACTCTGGCTATTTCACAGCATTTTCAATTTTCTCCAACTGTTGGCACACTTCCACAACTTCTGAGAGATGGTCCAAACATTGAATGACTTTAAGATAGAGCTCATTGAAAATCAGTTGTATTTCTTCTTCATAGTCACCACAGTAGATTATGGCGCCCTCTAGTGACTCAGGAAAATAAACTCCATTCAGATCATTTTTCAGTGGGAGTATCCTCTGACTTATTATTTACAGAAGTAGGCCAATCAGCATAGTGGAAAGTAATGACAAAGACAGCTTCCCACAGGAATATAAAAACAGGAATTTCAACTCTACATATGCAGATTTGTCAAAACAAGGAAAGTCTTCAATATCCCTTAAAACTTAGCTTGTTAAAAAAAAATAGAAAAACAATAGTCTTAATTTTCAAAGTTGCAATTTATATACAAAAAAATCAAATTTCCAAATTTAAAAATCCCAAAAAGTAATGAAAATCTCCAAGAGGTTCAGCATTTCTTTGTTGTAAAAAGCCTCTCTTAAATAACAAATAAGCAAAAAAATAAAGTGACTAAGAAATGGGGTGACCAGATCTAAAGGGCATTTTTGGGCTTTTGGCACACCCTCAAACCAGATGACAGCCCCACCTCCCAGCAGTCCAAATCATGGATTGATCACAGGAACCTCCATTCTGCGACACACACACACACCCACACACACAAGGAACTGTTGTCCAGAGAATAAATGGGGTGATTTCCCAGATTCTCCTTACCTTACTTCTGGAGAATTCTTCAGACTGCAGGAACCCAGACTGTGCCCAGAAAATGCTGCACCACTGGGTCCACTTCAAAAAGTGGCACCGATCAATCAGCCATGTCCCACCGGAAGTCCAGTGCTGGTTATGGCTTGGGGCCAGGTTATTTGAAGGACCGCCTTTTCCCAGTCACATCTACCTGACCCACCAGATTGTGGAGGTGGGGTATGTTATGGGTCCCGCCCTTTAAGGAGGTCCATCTAGTGGGACTGAGAAGAATGGCCTTTTCCATGGTGGTACCCTCCCTGTGGAACATTACCCCTGCAGAGATAAGATCGGCCACGACCTTAATACTCTTTTGAAAGGTCCTGAAGACATGGTTTTGCCAGCAGGCCTGGGGATGCCAGGTTGATGCAGAGCTCATCAAGTGATTTGTTTGAATGTATTGGTGTTGCCAGGGGGTGGGGGTGTAGTGGTTTTGTATTTGGGGTTTTATTTTTGTAAGCTGCCCAGAGTCACTGTGAGTGAGTTGGGAGGCCATATAAATCTCATAAATAAATACATAAATAAATATACTAAAACTATTATCAAGCAATTCTGTAATTTGAAGTTAACTTTAATTAGGAGATTTTTAATTTCAGTATAATTGAAATGCTGCTTCTAAGAAAATTGATTAATCTTACTGAATGCAAATTATTGTAAAATATAGGTAGTCCTCGCTTAACAACCATTCACTCAGTGACCGTTCAAAGTTGGGCACTGAACTCATGGTAATTCCAACTGCTCCTTAAAGTTAATGGCCGTTGCAGTACCCCCACAGTCTCATGATCAAAATTCAGGTGCTTGGCAACCAGTCTGCATTTATGACCACAGTGTGTGCTTCAACTCCCCCACAGCTCAGCCCTTTTGGCTGCCTTGCACTGCCCACTGCTGCTGCCCCCAGCTAACCTTCACTGTCTGCTGCCAGCCCAGGATCCAGGGGCCAGGCAAAGATGCGGCCCTGGGATGCATGCTGTGAGTGTGGCAGGGCAGCAGAACCTCATCTGCTAAAGGGGGCTTACCAAGCCCAGCAGCGGAGGAGGCACTGGGACAGAGCCAGCAGAGGAGGCTGAGCGGTGGTGCAGGCAATGGCTCCCTGAGTGAAGGTGGCAGCTGTTGGCCTTGCACAATGGCTGTCGGCCTTGCATAGCACCAATAGCTGCCACCTTCACTGGGGGAGCTGCCACCCACACCACTGCCCTGCCTCTTTCACCAGCTCCATCCTGCTGCCTCCTCCCTGGCTGGTCCTGGCAAGCTCCCTTTGGCAGACAAGGTTCCGCTGCCCTGCCACACTCACCACGCACATCCCAGGACTGCACCCTTGCCCAGTGCCTGGATCCTGCGCTGGCAGCAGGAAGAAGAAGATGGCGAAGTTCTGCTGGGGTGACGGGTAGGTGGCAGAGTGTAGGCAGCCACAAGCTCAGAGATGGAGGAGAGAAAGTGAGTGGGGGGAGTTGAAGCAGAGGCAAGTGCGGCAGGGCAGCAGAGCCTCATCTGCTGAATGGAACTTGCCAGGCCCTGCTGGTGGGGAGGGACGGAATGGAGCCAGCACTTCACACAGGGCAAGAAAAGCATGAGGTCCTTGCCTAACTATTGCAACTGGGACTACCAGAACTGCTGTCACTATGTGGAGAGATCATGGGATGTTTTGCTTAATGACCATTTTGCTTAGCAAAGGAAAATCCAGTCCCAATTAGGGTTGTTAAGTGAGGACTACCTGTATTAGGAAAACCACCAAAAAGATTATTTTTAATTTATTTTTAATATTATAATTTTCAGAGAAGAAACATTCCAATGAAACCACCAGATGATCTCAAAGTAAGTTGCTTTGAATATATAAACCTCCCCTTCTTGTAGAAAATACTGTTTATTTACTGTAAATGGTTCTGGAAATATGAAGGAAAGATTTATTTAATTTATATAAGAAATGAAGATGATAGACAGTTGCATTACTGTAGAATTGCTTACAGCAGTATTCCTGATGTTTGAAACACTTTTAAATTTTACTCTTATTTGAGGAGAGCCATATACCTTTTCCATGATTTATCCTATTAAATTATTTGAAACCCCAAGTAAAAAGCATACTATTTCATGCTGTAACTCTGGTGATGCGAAAATGAAGGTTCTATAGGGAAAGTGATTATGAGGTATAAATTAATTTTAATTTAAACATATGATGTTTTTAGGTTACATCAGTCCTCATAAAAGAAGAACATAAATTAACTAATACTTGCCCAGATGACTCCAAGCCAAGTATGGTAAGATTTCTTTTCAAGTGTAATTCTTACCATTTTCCTCCTCCTTGATTTTTCCTTATTTTTTTTTAAGATTACTGTCCTGTCCCATGCCTCACACATTCTCTCTCTCTCTCTCTCTCTCTCACACACACACACACACACACGGAAAGCAATTCAAAGCTTTACTTGGGAAAGTAATTACAGCAGCAGCAGGCAGAGCGTGTATGCAGGCAGAGCATGTATACACACAATTTCAAACAGTCCCAAATCCCTTGGAAACTTACAAAGTCCTGGTAAGCAGAGTTCCAGGTAGGAGGCAGAAGTGTGGTCAGGGCACAGTACAGAGGTTGTGGAGTTGTTGTAGGTCAGCAGATGGTCCAGGTTCAAGAGCAGAGTTATCAGAGGCAAGAGTTCAGGGCACAATGGACAGAGATTCCATTAGATGGAGTAGTTGTTCCCAACATAAGATTGCTTGCTAGTGGTGGCTCTAAAATAGAGCTCCATCAGGTGCAAACAGTCACCAATGGGAATACCCTTGCCTTGCAAGAGCCGTGCAGGCCTCCTCTGTTCTGCCCTTCACTCAGCCTTGTGTGCCTTAGGGCTAGGAGGAGGTCCTGGATTTGACACCTCCTCTTCTGCATCCAGCTGCTCCACACACTCTGCAGTCAAATCAGCTCCAGATGTCATAATCACTCTTTCCTAGGGGAGGATAAGGAGAGCGTTATCCTAACATCATGGGAGAGGGTATTCCATAAGATTAGAGAAACCACAGAAAAGACCTGTTTCTGCAACCTGGAGGCAGGGATACCAAAAAATACTCTCCCAAGTACACTACACAGTACAGGCAGACTATGGTCAGAGAAGAAGGTTCTGCAGATACTGTGGGCCGAAGCCACAAAGAGCTTTGTAGGTAATGATAAACACTTTGAAATTTATCTGGAAACTAATGCAGCTTTTGCAGTATAGATGTTATTCTACTGAAATGTTCCTGGTCGGTGAACAACCAGCAGCTTTATTTTAGACCACTTGTAATTTTAGAATAGTCTTCTAAGGCAACCCCATGTAGAGCACATTATAGTAATCCAGCCACAAGGTGATGAAGGTATGAGTGACTATTGCCAGAGCATCTCATTCCAGGATCAACCTTATCTAGTATACTAGCTTAACCCAGTCAAAAGCTATCCTGATCATAGCCCCCACCTACTGCTCTACTGCTGAGTCTAGAATTTCCAGATCATGCGACTGATCTTTCCAGGGTTGTACAACCCCATTTTAAGCCAAGCTGGATCCAAATGGTTTTTGGATAAGTAGTCAACCTTTTTTGCTGGAATTTAATTTGAACCTGTTTCTTCCCATCCAGTCCTTCACAGCATCCACACATCAGGTGAGGATCTCCACAGCATCTCCTGCTGATTCAGGACAGCTGGGTAACCAGCCTATTGATGACACCTCACCCCAAACCTTACCCAGTGGTTTCATGTAGATGTTAAATAGAATGTTAAATAGTAGTTATAGCCACTATTCAGATATAATATTCCAATATTTCAGAAATGACTTCAAATTAACTAATAGATGAATGTCTATACCTTGAGTGTCTGTCAGTAAACTGCATATACTAATTAGTTTGTGGGATGGTTCAATAGTATGTTGACTCATAAGGTAGTCCCTGAATTAGAGATCTTAACTTGCACATAATAGTTCAAACAAGCTTGGGGTAAAACTGGGCTTAGTTTGCACTTTTGGCATATTGCCCAAAATATGCCCAAACTAATCAGTATCATGTCATATCATGACTATATGCTAGAAGTAAAGTTTTAGGTTTAATTATGAATGAGCAAAGAGGCAAAAATGTATGTCAGAAAGTATGAATTGGTGTAATTTAGGTTGTACGTATGAAAGTAAGTTGATCCATACAGCTTTTTCTTAGGAGTTGGGATGAACAAATTTATGTTACAAAATGATTCTGCAAACTTAAAGTCCGTTCCTGAACAAGAAAGTTGTTGTAAATAGAACTTCACGGAATCTTTAACCCTAGACATGCAAACAAAGAATTGCACATTTGCATAATATGTACTTTTGCACATTTGCAAAATGTGCAAAAGTACATTTGGAGGAATCATGAAACATTTGCATTATTGTAAGCTTACCTATATTTACTAAAATGTGAATTCATAGCAGCTTTAAACAGAGTAATTGATCATTATAACTAATTAATCCATTACATAGGTATAATTTTCCTCTTTATTTTCCAGATTGGAGAAGCCATTGGAGATAATAGTTCTGTTCTGGACTTTTTATCTATGAAAACATATTCAGATATGTCACTTGATATATCCATGTTGAGTTCATTAGGTAGGTATTCTTATGCAGGAGTTCAGCACTGAAGGTTAATCCAGTAGTGTATATATTTTCTATTCCATTAGTCCACTGAACTGCTTGGAAATTTCTGGGCTTTTGACATAAAAGTTATGTCACACACAAACACACACACACACTTAAAAAGTATACTTTGTCCATTGCTATGTCACGGTCTGTGGACAGCAGCACCAGAGGCAGAATTACAAAACCAGTGTTGTAGTGTCATAACACAAGTTCTGCCTCGTTTGTATATGCGTCATAACTTTGTATGTCCATATGAAAGATGTGGAGCATTCTAACAAAAGCAGCAAGCTTCTACAGATGCCTATGGCTCTAGGCTGGTTGTCAATTACCTAACACAGTCCTTGTCTATTCCTCTTAAGTTGCTAATTCAAATAGCCTATGGCGTACTTTTACTAAGTGGTTTCTTATTCAATTTATTCCATCTAAACTTCTGGAAAGCATGCATAGCTTGTAACAGCTATCTTGCTCAGAAAAGAATGAGTAAATCAAGTCATAAGATAAGACGTATCAGGGAGAATCTTGCATTTGCAGCAGTCACACAACCTAGTATCTTACAGGATTTCATCTGAAAGCATCAAAACCTTGTGTGAAATTATGAGGTTTGAAACATTTTAACTTTTTTAAAAAATAAATTTTATTTAATTTCGGGTTCTACCTAAACCATCTGCAGGAGGTCACATATATTATGGTGATCCCAGGCACCAAGTTGCTGACTCCCGGCTTTATGTAGTCCTCAAAAGATTCTGATGGTGATGTGATGGTTCATATAAGAGCTTGGGAACTGATATTTTAGAGCAGGGTTTCTCAACCAGGGTTCTGTGGAACCCTAGGGTTCTGTGAGAGAACACATTATTTAAAAAATTATTTCAAATTTGGGCAACTTCACATTAAAGAGGCAAGTTTCATTTTTATTTTCAGTTTAAGCACACTGTTAATGCAAATATACGGGCCTACATATGAAACAAATAGAATAATTTTGTAACTTCTGGCCTATATTTGAGCCTGGATGTGCAGGGGTTCCCTGGGGCCTGAACAATATTTCATGGGTTCCTCCAAGGTCAAAAGGTTGAGGAAGGCTTTTCTTAGAGACATCATGGAGTGATTGATATGTTGCAGTGATTACTAGAAGTCAGACTGCATTTATAAACACAAGTCTTGCTAAAGCAATTTCATTTCATTTTTATTGGCTAATTTCCTTAATAGAGTGTGGGACCTAATATATCTTGATCTCATTTAGACATTTGATAAATACATTCTGACAGTCTCGCCAGCAGTTTAGTTAAATGAGTAGATTTGTGCTGTGATAATTAGGTGGAACATAACTATCTGGAAAATTGCACTCAAATTGTGTATAAATAAAGAATTAAGGAAAGTATAGAGTGGGGTGCCATAGGGTTTGATCTTAGGTCCAGTACTATTCAACATTTTTAATAATAACTGCCCAGAGTCCCTCTTTTGGGGGAGATGGGCGGTAATTAAATTTGAAGAACGAACGAATGAATGAATGAATAAATAAATAAATAATAAAGACCTAGGGGAAGAGGCAGAGAGAATACTCACCAGATCTGCAGCTGACACAAAACCTTGTCAGATAGGAAGAAGACAGAAATAGAGGCTCTTTGCTGGATTCAAGCAGAGGCTGACAACCATTCATCTCAATTCCTAGATTTAGAAATAGACTGAGTTTGATGGCTTAACATTCCACAGAGTACCTTTTTTCCCTTGTGACTGAGCATGCATCAAAACAAAGCACTGGATTGGAGTTAATTTGCCACTTTTATTTTTTAAGACTGCCTATGTAGGACCAGAGCATTCTTAGAAACAAAGATGGTGTTTCCTTTTGTACTTTTTCTGTTTAAAATAATAACAATTTTAAAAAATTCAGGAAGGATAGGAAACCAGGTGAGCACCCAGGGAAGTATTGTGTACAACCTAGTCCCCATTAGCCTTTTGGATACCCCATTCTTACAGTTTATTCAGCATATATTGGTTTTATCTATTTTTACTATAAGACAAGATTGATGGAAGAATGAAGTAACTCTTTGACTGTTAACTTCTTAAGCCATTCATCCCAAAACCACTTTTTGTATTCAATAATCTAATGTTGTTGACAGGTAAAGTAAAGAAAGAGCTTGATCATGACGACAATCATTTACACTTGGATGAAACAGCTAAATTATTACAGGACCTTCATGAGGTACAGACCGACAGAATAGGATCCAGGCCTTCCTCTAACCTCAGTTCCCTCTCTAATGCTTCTGAAAGGGATCAACATCATCTAGGTAAATCTGTTTAACAGTATGATTACCAAAACCTTTTTACTTCCATTAAAAGTTGTTTGTCAGATTATGAAGGTATTGAGTATATTCATGTTGTATGAATAAATAATGGTTTCTTTGTTTGTTTAATATCTAGCATCCAGTAGACTAGTCTTCTCCTCCCTTCCCCACCACCTTGCCTATCTCATAGATTGATTTTGATCATAAATGTAAATGAGAAATTTTTCAAAAGGCAGAATATAGATAGGTAAGGTAAAGGTTTCCCTTGACATTAAGTCCAGTTGTGTCTGACTCTAGGGGGCAGTGCTCATCTCCGTTTCAAAGCCGAAGAGCCGGCGTTTGTCCGTAGACACTTCCGTGGTCATGTAGCTGGCATGACTGAACGGAACGCCGTTACCTGCCCGCCAAAGCGGTACCTATGAATCTAGTCACATTTGCATGTTTTCGAACTGCTAGGTTGGCAGGAGCTGGGACTAGCAACGGGAGCTCACCCCGTCACGCGGATTCGAACCGCCGACCTTCTGATCAGCAAGCTCAGCAGCTCAGTGGTTTAACCTGCAGCGCCACCGCGTCTGAGTCGTAAATACTGAGTAAATAAACTCAGTAAATACTGAGTCGTAAATAAGTAAATACAGATTGAGAAATTTGACCAAATTAATTTCAGCACTATAAGATATTTTTATTTTAAAATATACATATAATATTGTTTTACCAAATTAATTGAGATGGCCCTGACATAGTTCCAAAACAGAGAGATTTTAAATCTATAAACATTTAAATAAAATTATTGGCAGTATAGAGAAACACAAAATATGTTATAAAAGTTATATTTCACAGTAGAAGAGTTTATTCATCTCAGAGTATAATTCCATCATTCCAGAGCACCACAGAAAAGTTTATGTTCCAACTCATTAATTTCTCACTTTTAATGGGAGAAAATAAACAGAATTTATAGTTCTTTGGCTTTGGTCATTGAAGACATATCCAGACAGCCAGTTTAATGTGTTTTCCTTAGTCCATGTGGCAGCACAAAAGAATAGTTTGTCTACATACTTTCTTACCACTTTGCCTTGGTAAGAAGATCAGCAAGTGATATTGTCATAGCAGTTTACTACAGAACAAGTTAAAATGCAATGGGAAAAACATCCATTAGTTGCTCCCCTGAATGTGGAGTGGGGAAGAAGGTGACATATGATAGATGAGAGGAGTGGTAAGTTTAATTATGAGTCAGAACCTTTAAACAGAAGAACTGCTCTAGTGATCTTAGTGTGACCTGCCTGTCAGATCTCAGAGTGTTTGTATGCAAGTTAAAATGGTTGACCAGGACTTCTCCAATCACCTTCCTGTCAGACCCATGCAGAAAAAGCATAGCAATCTGCTAGTCAGGGCATTAGGTTGTACATGGGTCTGAAGGCAAGTCACCCAAGAGTGCTGAAGTAATGGGCCTATTGGGGCATTTGTTGTTATGTGTCTTGACTAGAGAAGTCCTGGTCTGTCACTTTCAATGGCAATCATGTCATATCAGACTATTAGCAACAAACCAAAATGGCCATGAAGAAAGTTGGAGTAACCGGAGAAGAAGAGACATACAGCAGGTAAAAGCTGTCAGTAGAAGCTGGCTAGATCTCAGCCACTGCCATTTCATCATCACAGTTGCTGCTGAAAGCTTGTGTCAGGAATAAATGGAAAATACCAGATCAGAAATATCTGATGTTAGCTGGCCTCAGTTATATGCTGGGGATGAGAGGAAGGCTGTGGTATGTAGGCATGTCCTTAAAAATGTTCCTTTTTAAGCCAAAATTAGGCCGATGTGTGGATGAATCTTCAGGAATTGTGTCATGATAAAACTGCATTGTGAATCATACATGCAGCTGTTTGCTTCTCCTTCAAGTAAACAGATACATAGTCTAGATTGCAATAGCTTAATAAACTAGGATTATGGTTTATTATGCCAAAAATTATTCACTTAATATCTAACCCTGCTTAAAGCCAATAATCCTAGATGCAAATGTCTGTCAGTCTGTCTATCTGCCTCAATTACAAAAGTAACTCCAGGTGGATTACATGTTAAGATTAAAACAACCATAAAATTATAAAACAGAAAACAATAGTAATACACAGCCATACATTACGGAGGATAACCAATACTAAACGATTATAGCAATCAGGATTAAATTATCAGAGAGTAGGTCATTGCATCCTACTGCAAGGCCTGCTGGAACAACTATGTTTTCATAGCTTTATGAAAGCCCTGCAGGGTCTGGGCCAAACAAACCTCAGGGAGACTCTGTTCTACAGGGCAGGCACAGATGCAGAGAAGGTACACTTCCTAAATCCCACAGGATGGCAGTGCTTTACACCCTGACTTGGAGTTTACCAATTCTGGTTGGGCAGAGATAACAGAAGAAAGATGGTCCTATAGGTAATTGGATCCTAAGCAATGTGGAGCTGTATAGGTGGCAACTAACACCTTGAATTGTAACCAGAATACCACTGGTAACCAGTGGAGCTCATAGAAGAGGTGTTACTTGGGCAAAACAAGAAATACCTATAAACATTTATGTGGCTGCATTCTGGACCAGTTATAGTTTCCACATAGTTGGCAAGAGTGGCCCCATGTAGGGCACATTGCAGTAATCCAAATGGAAGGTGACCACAGCATGAGTGACTGTTAAGAACAGCCTCCCATTCCAGAAAAGGATGCAATTGGCACATGAGATGGATTTGTGCAAAGGCCTTCCTGGCCATGGCTGCCACCTGCTTATTGAGCAGAAGCCAAGAGTCCAGGAAGATCCTCAAACTATGTATCAGTTCCACCTGGAGAAATGTGGTCCTGCTGAGAACTAAAGATGGTAAGTTTCTGTGACTGAAAGATCTTTGAAATCAAAGTCATTCAGTCTTGCTCAGATTGAGCTTCAGCCTGTTCCCATCCAGATCCTTACAGACTCTAGGCACTGGGACAGGACTTCTGCAGCATTACTTGTCAGGGCCAGGGTTCAGTTATAAAGCTGGGTATTATCTGCTTACTGATGATACCTGACCCCATGCCAATGGATGACTCGTCCAGTGGTCTCATGTAGATGTTGAATAGGAGTGGGGAGAGCATTAAGCCGTGTGGGATGCTGTATAGTAAGGGTCTTGAATTAGATCTCTCTTCACCTACCAAGTGGAATCAGCCCTAGAGAAACACAGCAATACAATGCCTACTACTCCCAACCCTCAGAGATAATCCAAAAAGATACTATGATAGACTATATTGAATGCCACCAAGAAGTCAGGCAGAACCAGTAGGGCCACAACACCCCATCCCGGTCTCACTATGCATAAGCCCAAGAGTCCCAATAAACCACTTCCTCCGGAGCCCTCTGAAGTTGCCATACCCTTCTCCATTTTCTCCCCAAAGAACATGATGCAACAGTGATAGCTTCTTGAGGAGGAAACATACCACTGCTTCTTTTAAGGCAGGTGGGATAGCCCTCTAACTCAAGGATGAGTTTTGAATCTAGCCATTAGTTACCTCCTGAGAGGCCTTGGCCAAGAAGATACTGGTGGCAGCCATGTATCCATTACTGAGAACCCTGTCCACTTCCTCAAGATTCACATGGTCAAACTCTTCCCAGATAAGAGGGCAAGACCCATCCCTCCCCAGTCAGTTCCACAGGACCTGCCTAGTCAGTGTTCAACTCTAAACCAATTGGAGTGACTATGTCCTCACAGAATATAGTGACTATATCCTCACAGCAATCACTCTGCAAGTCACATTCTTTATGTGATTTGCAGTCTCTAATACTTTTTTTTTTGTAGCCCCTCAGAGCTTTCTCTAATTTTCAACAATGAGCCAACAAAAATAACTATTTTGGAATCTGAATATATGAAAACTGAAATATAACATGAATACTGCTATTGCCCAGCTAACTGCAGCCTTTACTGCATTGTTAAATTTGGCAACATTTTTTCTGACCAATTAATACAAATTGGTATTATTAATTTGGATTACATTGATTTAAAAAAGTGATAGATGTTTAAGAAGTGAAGCTTTCAAAATGTCTCATAATTGATATTGATTTAAAATTGTTTTTTCCTTCCATATTTTATACAGGAAGCCCATCTCACCTAAGTATAGGAGAACAGCAAGACATGGTCCATGACCCCTATGAATTTCTTCAGTCTCCAGAACCTACAAATGCCAACAATTAATCTCACATATACTGCACTTATTAATTGTGTAACATTTCATAGAATCCCGCCAAACAGTATGCATTTCAACTCTCTTTCTCTCCTCCCCAACCCCCAAATATGAATGACTGTTTAGCACTGTTTATACATTTTACTTGGATAAAATACATCATGTACCATCACAAACAATATTTTAGGAATATGTACAGTAGACCTGAAGGAGTTACAAATTATGTATTTAAGAAAACTTTATAAAAATGGCTAACCATCTGTTTTATCATGCTTTCATTGTTACACATATTTGGTGTACAACTGTGGCTATATAGAAAGTTCTCCAAGATAAATTTATTTCATTTGTGATACAAGTTTCAAAGATAGAGTAGTTTTCATATTTTCCATTCTATCAGTTTTTCATTGCCAGTATGGCCTGATGAAAAGAAAGTTTTTGATGCATCATTTGGAATGAAAAACAAAGTACTCTTGAGAACTTTTTTTTAAATTAAGTATTTGAAATTTGATATTGTATGATTTTTAAACATTATGTAGAAACCAGAATAATACATTCATTAACAATATTGTTAATATTAATAAAAATGTATTTGTGTTCTGGTATTTCCAGTTCATAATTTGTCAGCTTGAATTAACTTAAACTTTGATGTTTTAAATATGCAAATCAAATCAAAGTCCTTATTGATTAGCCCTTAGGCCCTATCAAAATACAAAAATTAAAACACTAAATATTAATAAAACCCTATATGAAATTAATATAAAAGGACAAATTAAGGAGATAAAAGTAAATATACTCAATTTACATATGAGTGAAAATACAAATCATATTTCTGTGTCACCCTACAATTTACCCCAATCAACCCCACGTAAGCAGATCTCAACCGTATTGATTTACTTAAATACAGAGCTGTGTTACATGTTATTTTTGGATCCTGACCACACATCAAATATGTTGTTTTAATATGTGGTTTCCAGTGGGTCATTCATTTAGTGTATGGACCAAGATGTAAGTCTCTCACCTTCTTGTACAAATTACAATCAAATAATATATGTGCTATATCTGTCCTAACAACCAGGAAACACACTGAGACAATGAACTGGTCTCTAATATTTATTGCTAGTACTTAACAGGAATCCTAACAAACTGAGGAAGCGTGGGAAAACCCAGCCATATAACCCCCAAGGGTTAAGGCGGTCCCGATCTGTGTCTCTTTGAATGGATACCTAATTCCTCAGTGCTACACATGCGCTTGACAGTCTGGATGGGAGCCCCCTGCTCGCCATCCTTACTCATGACAATTATAGGCTTCGTATCCACAGTAAGCCAAAAGAGTTGGGCAGATGGAGAAAATCCTTACCCAGGTTGGGAGGTCTAGAATAAGTACATTTCCCACAGTAATCCCAGTGTCACATATGGAAGCACAGTGGCGAACTGTAATCAGTAGCCTGCCGTACAGCATATTAACTTCTCCTTATGAAGAATTATTTCCTCTTTTCTTTTGATCTAGTAAATTTTCTTCCTCTTTTTTCCACTGCTCCAATCCTCAATCTCAATCTTCAAGCTCCATCAGACTTATTTTCAGTCATGAAGACAAACATTCTACGAGCATTGCAAGGCATGACTACATAATATCTGCTTGCTTCTGTCTTTTTCTTAAAGCACCACAAGTAAAAAGCTTTTATTTTTCTTGACCCCTTCTCAGTTTGCCAGATTAAGTTCTCAGGCTGTCATATTAACCACATTAAAAGTTTGCCCCATATAAAGCCCCATATACAGATAGTCCTCACTTAACATCCATTTGTTCAGCGACCATTCGAAGTTACAATGGCGCTGAATGAAGAGACTTAATGACAGGTCCTCAAAGCTCCAGCTGTTGCAGTGTCCCTGCAGCCACGTGAACAAAATTCAGGCCATCCTGCATTTACAACCCGTCCCGTCCCCAGCTGATCTTCATTGTGATCTTTGCCTGCCTCCCCTCTACTGGGCTCATCATCCTGGCTACACACAGGGGAGATGCCATGGAAACGTCCCACAGGCAGGCAGATGAGAGCAGGGGGCAGGTGTGTGCTGTGTGGCACACCACATACCACTACTGGCCGGGCCCTTCTTTCACAAGCTAGCCAGGGCCTTCTTTCATGCACTGGCTGGGTCCTTTTTTCATGCACCAGCTAGGCCCTTCTGGCCAGGTCCTTCTTTCACAAAAGGAGGCCCTACATGCAAAAGAAGGCCCTGGCTGGTGTGCAAAAGAAGGTCCTGGATGCACCGGTGAAAAAGAAGGAACCAACTGGTAGTGGCATGCAGTGCAGTGGGATAGTGTGATGGGCAGGGCCAGGCAATGGGGCAGCCAGCAGCGGTGATAGGTAGGTGGCCAAAAGGGCAGAGATTGGGGGAGATAGGTGGATGGGGAAAGTTGAAGTAGAGGCATTCTTCCAAGAATGCCTTGGATCCGGGTGGGTCCTTGCCTAACAACCATGTGGGATTCACTCAATGACAGCGACTGAAATTGTCGGAACAGCCATCGCTAAGTGGAGCGGTCACATGTTTCACTTAACAACCGCATTGCTTAGCGATGGAATTGTCAGTCCCAATTAGTGTCGTTAAGTGGCCCTAATAAGCTAACTGAGGTCACAAGTCCAAGAATTAGCGTGGCCAAACCATTCCTATCTATGCTGCTAACACTAGAGTAACTGGAAAAAAGCACTCTTAACTGTATAGGCTATTTAATTTTCCAGTAATAATAATCGATTTACAAGTACCCCATCCAAAGCTACCAATATTCTTTATTTCCAGACATGGAAACTACCTATTCATAATGCTTCTGTCAAGATTCTGCCTCAGCTGATTGGCCTGCATCCAGCTCCAATCCAGAACAGCAGTTCAGGGCCTGCATTGCTTTGCTTGTTTCAGATGATCAAAAGAAATAGGGTAATATTAATTCACTCCAAACCTCCTAATTACTACCTTCAACAATTTATGGGGATTCAGAAAGAATATACATATGGTTGCCATTTTCCTGTTAGCATCCATATACTGATGTAATGTTCCTTCTGGTATAGTCCTTGAGACCAGAATTTCCATCACTAAGCAAAGTGGTCATTAAGCAAAACATGTGACCATGCTACTTAGCAAAGGCAGTTCTGGCAGTCCAGTTGCAGTCATTAGGCAAAGACCATACAGTTGTTAGGCAAGGACCTCACACTTCTCCTGCCCTGCACAAACTGTCTCTGCTTCGACTCCCCTCACCTGCCTATCTCACCCCCCCAATTCTGCCCTTTTGGCCACCCTGCACTCTGCCACATAGCCTTACTGCCTGCCACTCCCACCCCCAGCTGACCTTCACCATCTACTTCCTCCCGCTGCTGGCCTAGGATCCAGGTGCTGGGTGAGGGTGCAGCCCCAGAACATGTGCAGCGAGTATGGTAGGGCAGTGGAGACTTGTCTGCCAAAGGGAAGTTGCTGGGCCCAGCTGGTGAGGAGACAACAGGACAGAACTGGCGGAGGAGGGAAGGCGGTAGTGCAGGCGGAGGAGCCTGTCTTCCACCACCAGGGCAAAGAGTGATAGCCTGCAGACCATGGAGAGCACAGCAGGATGGGACGGCAAGGTAGTGTGCTCTGTTGCCAGGAGAGGTGGCAGCAGCAGCTCCCTGGGCGAAGGTGGCAGCTGTGCAGGAGGTCTGTTTGTTGTGGCAGCAGAAGTGGAGGAAGCAGAGGAGGGATGAGGGCTTCCTGGAGGTGCAGCGTGCACTCTGCAGCTGGTGTTGGAAGCACTCCTAGAGGACTGGCCTACAGGCTTCAGTGAGGGGTGGAGGCAAGCCCACAGCCGACAGAGCCTACCCACAGGCCCTCTGCCCATTTGTGAAGCCTTGTGAAGGATCAGCAACTTCCCATGTGAGCTGCAGAGTGCACACTGAAAGTGCTCCAGTAGAACTGGCCTGCAGGCTTTAGCACATTGGAAACTGCTGGTCCTTTGTGAGGCCTTGCAGTGGGAGTTGAAGCAGTGAGGAGTTGAAGCAAAGACAGTTTGCGCAGGGCAGGAGAACATCACCTTGGGACACTGCAATCAGTCATAAATGTGGGCTGGTTGCCAAGTGCCCAAATTTTGATCACGTGACTGCGGGAGCTCTGCAATGGCCAGAACTTCAGGAACCAGTCATAACTACCATTCATTCAACAATGTCGTAACTTTGAGCAGTTGCTGAATGAATAGACATAACTCAAGGACTACCTGTATTGTCCATTTCAGGGCATGAGTTGGCAACCTAAGTTGTGTTGCACAAATAAAGCGATACTGCTCTTTTGCATCTTCTCCCATCTACCATGCAGGTGGTAATACCTGACTTGGAAGCTAAACGGGGTCAGGCCTTGAATGAGAAGCTACGAGGGAATACCATTGATATAGGCTAGACTCAGAAGTTGAACATCATCCCAGAAGAAAATGGGAAACCATTTCATTACTGTTGCCAAGAAAACTGCATAGTTGTGTTTATGAAATCACTAGTAGCTGAGCTAGACAGACACTTTAAAAAAAAAAGAATTTTATTGAGTTTAAAGCGAAGATAAAAACTACAAAAAAGCAAGAAAAAAACTACAAAACAAAAAGAAAAAAAGTATAGAACACAAGAAAAAGTTTTTTTTAGAATTACATAAAGAGGTGACTTCCAACATTCAACAAGAATATACAGCAATTTACATAATCAAACCCTTTTCTAAGTCAAACCAAGATCACATTATTTCTATAAATCATTTCATTAGCACATAGATAAATCACTAAATATAATTGCTCCTTCCCCTTATATTAATAAAAAAAAGAAAACATATAAATTTCTAAATCAACTTCCCTCCCTCAAAAAACAACCTTTATTTAACAATTTCCTTCCTAAGACTGTTTAATATATTTCTGTCCACTATAATAAAAATCAAATTATAAAATCATATAAATTGTCTACTTTTATAATAATACTACAACAATCTCAACCATATTAAACCTCAAGCCAAATAATTATACCTTATAACTACCTTATAAATCTTAAAAATCAAACATACCTTTAAAAAAAAAGGACCAGTAAATCTTAATCCAAGTCGCTAAAAAGAACTGAATTCATAAAAACCTCATTATCAATCCAATTCAGCATTCTTAAATTTTTACCCCAGTTCGAAATAAACCAAAACATTTACATAACTCCATTTTATGCATAAGGCATTTTTCATAGAGAAATCAAACAGCCCAACTGCCCCACTTTAAAACTCAAAGTTCTCAACAAAAAACCTCACACAGAACAAGACCTGTGCTTTCCCATAACAATCCCTCAGCAAAACAACTCTGTTAGCAGTTTGCTATCCCTTTAACCCCTTCAGCACCAGGTAATCTTCAGTAGAAATTCTTTTCTCTGGTAAAATCTTCATCTTCTTCTAAAATGTCCTCAGCCACATTTTAAAGCAGATGTTTTCCGTAATGTCCTGAATATCTTGCAAAATAGCTTGGCAGGAATCTGACAAGATCTGTTTGATGATCTATTTGCAGGTCTGCACAAACTGACAACTGAACTCTGAAAGAATCTTCTTGCAATTCTCCATTTTTCAGGCAGTAGATTATGGCGCCCCCTAGATACTTGACTCACATAGATAGGAGTTAATCAGTTAATAGAAAAGATCAAGTGAAATTGGCAGGAGAAAGTACATTAACAAGCAAGTCCCAGCGATATTTAACAGAAAACTGGAGATTCTAAACTGCAGATTCAACTTGTAGGAGAACATTAAATTTTATTTATTTATCAAATTTTGCCACCATCCATCTCCCCCTGAGAGAGGGACTCTGGGTGGTTTACAATAAGCTAAAAATGTTTATTTATTTATCAAATTTTAAATCCTTCAAATTCAGTACAAAAAAAAAAAATAGCAGGAAGGCAAACATTTATTCTCAGTACTCCTTAATTTCTAAATGGGAAGACAAGCCAAAACATAAAAAAAAAAATTAGAGTTTAATCCAGAAATAACAATAAGCATAAAGAGATTCTCCTTCTTCTTGCTGTAGAAAGCCTCTCTTAAGGTACATAAACTTTAAAAAATATATAAATTGGGTGATTTAGAAATGGGGTGGCTCAACCTACTGTCCCTTTAAGGTTACAAATGTGGCTTGGAAATGGTGGCATCCCCCATCTCCCATCATCTCTTACTGGATCGTTGTAAAGTCCGCGATTCTCTGGCTGCAAGACAGCATTTAGGAGAGCAGATGGGGTGATTCCGAGCCTTTTCGTCACATGAAAAAGCTCTGGGCTCCAGGAAATAGCCTGTCAAGCCCCCCACCCCCAAAGTGTGTGTTGCCAGCTATGCCCACAGAGCCTGCGGACACAGCTGCTCAGTCGGCCGTGTTCCCACCAGAAGCCCACGGACACTTTTTTTAATCACTCCTCTGCAACCCATATTTCAACTAACTGTGCCATGGTTAGCAGGACATAAGCATAAGTCCTACGTGTTGAGACTGACCAGAAAAGCCCTGCTTATGTTGCCATCAGTGAGTAGAGGACTTAAGATCTCATAGATTGAAATGCCTTAATTATGGAACTCCCTGCTTACTTAGTTAACTACTGGCAGTGTCTCTAGTTAGCCCTCAAGCCTAGGCAAAAATTCATTTGTTCATCTAGGCTGAATTAATGCTGTTGTTTTCTGTTACAGAACAACAATATAACTGTTTCAGTTTTTATGGCTTTTTTTAATGATAGAAAGAGGATAAAAAGTATAAATAGATTCTCAATCTACTTACAATTATATTTTATAATATATACATACATATATATATATATAGTTATAATATGTATTATAATTTATATATACTATAAAACTATATAATTATAATTACTTATAATGGATATGGATGCATATTTTCAATATACTGATGCAAAATGTTAAAACTATGCATCATATCCTGTTAAATATTTCACAGAATATATCAGAAAAAATTATGTAAGTGCGTTGAATTTTGCCTCAATCTCTAAATTTGAGAATATATTCACATGAGTTTTGAAAATAAGGGAGGTGATGTAATGTTGTATATAAAGTTCACATATATATGGAATTATGTTCCAAGTATGGAAATTATGCCAAAATATTCTTTAGATATTAAAAGCTATTTGTAACACAAATACGATGGTGTACAAAAGTTCTCTTTGATCAAGATTTGTTGATTCATTGATAACTGGTTTTCATATTACCAGAGAAGTGAGAGAGTCAGCTATATACATGCATGCAGACATACAGAGAGTACCAAGAATATAGTAGCTGACAGAAGAAGAAATGGTTTTTGCTCATTATTTTTTGCTTCAACAGATTTAAGTGGAAATAGTACTTTGTTGGCATTTCTTCCTATTGTTCCAGTAGAGATGACAGCAGCTGGAATCCTGGCAATTGCAGCATTCTCTGTGTTCTTAGGATTTACTTCTTTCCTGCTACTTGGATATTTGTTATTGTTTCATCTTTATCTCTGTGAGTAAAACATTTCTAAAATAGAAAAAAAAAGTTGTACAAAAATATTTTTGATTGTTTATTATGGTCTATGTCCAGTCAGCTTAATGGACAGAAAAACAAAGACATGAAAAGAACAACAGAATGAATAAAATATGTAAGACATTATCATACTAGAGGGTGTGAGGACACTATAAGCTGTCTGAAATATGCCATCTGGTCAAGGCCCCAAATCAAATAAAATTGTTGTCAGTTGTCAAAGAACAGTAAAACAAAAAGTTGTCTACCATCAAGGGCATGTTCAAGGATACTTATGCAATCAGTACATTTATCATTGTTACAAGGAAGCAAAATGGGACAATTAACAGTCTAGAAGATGTTATGAATTTTGTAAGTGTCCCAGTGTCCCAGATGTTGGCCGACAGTGAATCTTTAAAATTGCAGCCCAAACTGTAGCTTTTGAGCGGGTAACATTGGTCTGGAGGTCTGACAAAAGAAGCAAGATCCATACTTCATCTTCTCAACTTGGTAAATCCTTTAGTAGAGGAGCGATTAGTTTGGCACATATATCCCTTAGAAAACGCAGTATAAGGTGTGAGCCACATTATTAATTCTCTAAGAGCCACAGGAGTAGAGAAGTTCCAGATAAGGGATTTTTCTGTCTCTGCCCTCAATAACAATTGAGGGAAGAGCATCTAGCCTAGCTAGGAAAAACCTCTGCAGTGGATAGAACTTGTCAGATATTGGCAATAATTGGCTAGGCTGGAGCTATAGGAGATCTTCCATAGTTTAACCTGTCTTGGGTGAAGGGTGAAATGTGTTGCCATTTGTTGCTGCTAATTTGTGCATTGATGCTTAATTTAGGATTTGCAGGATGGATACCAAAGAATGAGAACACCAAGGGAGATATCAAGATGGCAACAAACTTGGAAGAAAGTTTATTAAGAAATTGTCCCCAAATATACTCACAAGGTCTCTCCTTATCTGCTGGGTGAGCCCAAACAGCAACTGTGGTGGATTCTGGCAGTGCCGCTGGTTCTCAGGAAGGAGGGAGCATGTTCCCAGAAGGGGAAATAGATAAGAGGAGACACAGTCCAGAAGGCGAATGTAGGAAAACCAAGAGATTCAGAATAGGCCCACCTTAGAGCTTTCTCAGATTATTTCCCCTTAGGTTAGGTAGTGTTGCTTTAGTCTGGCAAGATTCTGTCTACACGCTGTTAGCAAATAAAGAACTGAGGTTTGACTGGACTGATTCTTTGTCATTCCTGGACTGGGCCTGACAGCAACTATGGTCTCCAGAATTCAACTCACAAAGGGGTTGCTTTCATTGGACAAATTTTATAGCCCTGCCACCTCTCTTTCCCCCTCCGCCCCTAGAGTTATTTAGATATTAGCAAAGGAAGATTAGATATTAATGAGGATTAATCTAGCAGGCACTGGATGCCTGCTATGACAAAAGAGGGAAATAATTATCTGATTGGGGGTAGAGCAAAAAGTTCGTTATCTTACAACTTGCAAGAATAAATGGGAAGAACTAGTTTGTCTAAGCAGCTTCTTCCAGATGTTAATTTAAAAATGCAGGTCAATCACAGGATACCATTCCGTGTCAAAGATTCTCTGTTCTATTCTCATATAACTCAAATGAAACCACTATCCCCCAGTTACTATTAAATATTTTTAAATTTTGCATGATTCTTCTTAGGTTTCCTGCATAAGGAGAGCCAATTTGGTGTAGTGGTTAAAATGCTGGCCTGGAAACCAGGAGACTGTGAATTCTAGTCCCGCCTTAGGCATGAAAGCCGGCTGGGTGACTATGGGCCAGTCATTTGCTCTCAGTCCAACCCACTTCACAGGGTTGTTGTGAGAAAATACGAGGCAGGCGTATTAGGAATGTTCACTGCCTTGAGTTATATATAAAAAAGGCAGGATAAAAATATAATATCTACCTTGATTTTAACTACTGCATTACATGCTATTGAATGCTGATAATATTGAAAGTGTTTCCTCCTGTTAAGCGTATGACTAAAATGAAACCTTATAAAAGGATTATTGGCTAAGGAGGAGAACAATTCTATTGTAAGTCTGTGTTTTTCTTCTTCGGATTTATCTCAGGTAAGAAAACCAGATAGTGGCATTCCTTCTTCTATAGCAGGGTATTGTGTGCAAAGTGTGAGCTCCAAGTGGCCTAGCAAGGAATCCGGCATAGTCTAGGATGCTTCCCCTCAGTTCTCACTTCTTGGCTTTCCACTGCACTCTTTCCTTTTTTAAAAAATTCTCCATTGTATTCCTTGTCATGCACCTTCATTCCTCCCATTCCTTTTCTTCCCACTGTGCCTTCTGACTCTTCGCTCTGCTATTTACCACTCCTCCCTTCACCAATTTTCCTGTTCATTTCCACTGAAATTCTCCCCCCCCCCAAACAATTACTCCACTCTTACTTCTCCAAAACTTTCTTTTGGCCCCTCCATCCCATTCCTTCACTCCCATCCTGAGCAGCTGGGTTAATGTGCTTTCTTCCAGTTGAGGAGGCAGCATAAATTTGTTCTGTCCCCATAGGCAAACTCAACTGTACCGGGTTAGGGAAAGCAGATGGGTGGTACCTTCCTGACAGTGTGGGCCAGGTTAAAGTGCAGCCACTGGTGCCTGCGTTCCCCTTTCCACTAGCTTTCCATCATGATGGGAAAACCAAATGCCAATTGTTCTCCTTTATGTAGTATTAAGTGCAGTTGCACCAGAAGCAATTTTAGCCATGGTGACAGTTTTGTTGTTGTTGTTGTTTATTCGTTTAGTCGCTTCCGACTCTTCGTGACTTCATGGACCAGCCCACGCCAGAGCTTCCTGTCGGTCGTCAACACCCCCAGCTCCCCCAGGGACGAGTCCGTCACCTCTAGAATATCATCCATCCATCTTGCCCTTGGTTGGCCCCTCTTCCTTTTGCCTTCCACTCTCCCCAGCATCAGCATCTTCTCCAGGGTGTCCTGTCTTCTCATTATGTGGCCAAAGTATTTCAGTTTTGCCTTTAATATCATTCCCTCAAGTGAGCAGTCTGGCTTTATTTCCTGGAGGATGGACTGGTTGGATCTTCTTGCAGTCCAAGGCACTCTCAGAATTTTCCTCCAACACCACAGTTCAAAAGCATCGATCTTCCTTCGCTCAGCCTTCCTTATGGTCCAGCTCTCGCAGCCATATGTTACTACAGGGAACACCATTGCTTTAACTATGCGGGCCTTTGTTGTCAGTGTGATGTCTCTGCTCTTAACTATTTTATCGAGATTTGTCATTGCTCTTCTTCCAAGGATTAAGCGTCTTCTGATTTCCTGACTGCAGTCAGCATCTGCAGCAATCTTTGCGCCTAGGAATACAAAGTCTTTCACTGCTTCTACATTTTCTCCCTCTATGTGCCAGTTATCAATCAAGCTGGTTGCCATAATCTTGGTTTTTTTGAGGTTTAGCTGCAAACCAGCTTTTGCACTTTCTTCTTTCACCTTCATCATAAGGCTCCTCAGTTCCTCTTCACTTTCAGCCATCAAAGTGGTATCATCTGCATATCTGAGATTGTTAATGTTTCTTCCAGAGATTTTAACTCCAGCCTTGGATTCCTCAAGGCCAGCTTGTCGCATGATGTGTTCTGCATACAAGTTGAATAGGTAGGGTGAGAGGATACAGCCCTGCCGTACTCCTTTCCCAATCTTAAACCAGTCCGTTGTTCCGTGGTCTGTTCTTACTGTTGCTACTTGGTCGTTATACAGATTCTTCAGGAGGCATACAAGATGACTTGGTATCCCCATACCGCTAAGAACTTGCCACAATTTGTTATGGTCCACACAGTCAAAGGCTTTAGAATAGTCAATAAAACAGAAATAGATGTTTTTCTGAAACTCCCTGGCTTTTTCCATTATCCAGCGGATATTGGCAATTTGGTCTCTAGTTCCTCTGCCTTTTCTAAACCCAGCTTGTACATCTGGCAATTCTTGCTCCATGAACTGCTGAAGTCTACCTTGCAGGATCTTGAGCATTACCTTACTGGCATGTGAAATGAGTGCCACTGTTCGATAGTTTGAACATTCTTTAGTGTTTCCCTTTTTTGGTATGGGGATATAAGTTGATTTTTTCCAGTCTGATGGCCATTCTTGTGTTTTCCAAATTTGCTGGCATATAGCATGCATTACCTTGACAGCATCATCTTGCAAGATTTTGAACAGTTCAGCTTGGATGCCGTCGTCTCCTGTTGCCTTGTTATTAGCAATGCTTCTTAAGGCCCACTCAACCTCACTCTTCAGGATGTCTGGCTCTAGCTCACCGACCACACTGTCAAAGCTATCCCCGATATTGTTATCCTTCCTATACAGGTTTTCTGTATATTCTTGCCACCTTTTCTTTATCTCTTCTTCTTCTGTTAGGTCCTTGCCATCTTTGTTTTTGATCATACCCATTTTTGCCTGGAATTTACCTCCAATGTTTCTAATTTTCTGGAAGAGGTCTCTTGTCCTTCCTATTCTATTGTCTTCTTCCACTTCCGCGCATTGCTTGTTTAAAAATAATTCCTTATCTCTTCTGGCTAACCTCTGGAATTTTGCATTTAATTGGGCATATCTCCCCCTATCACTGTTGCCTTTTGCTTTCCTTCTTTCTTGGGCTACTTCTAGTGTCTCAGCAGACAGCCATTTTGCCTTCTTGGTTTTCTCTTTCTTTGGGATGTATTTTGTTGCCGCCTCCTGAACAATGCTGCCAACTTCTGTCCAGAGTTCTTCCGGGACCCTATCTACTAAGTCCAGTCCCTTAAATCTATTCTTCACCTCCACTGCATATTCCTTAGGAATATTAGTGAGCTCATATCTAGCTGATCTGTGGGTCTTCCCTAATCTCTTTAGTCTGATCCTAAATTGTGCAAGAAGAAGTTCGTGATCTGAACTACAGTCAGCTCCAGGCCTTGTTTTTACCGACTGTACAGATGTCCGCCACCTTTGGCTGCAAAGGATGTAATCAATCTGATTTCGGTGTTGTCCATCTGGTGAAGTCCATGTATAAAGCCGTCTCTTAGGTTGTTGGAGGTGACAGTTTTACATGTCATTAAAAAAATTGTCATAACAAGGGTACCTGATCTGGTGATATGGGAGGGAGTTCAGCTGGCAATCTTTTCTCTAAATTCAGTATGAGGCTCATCCCCACTGCCACTCAGCCCTGTTTTCTTTATATCCCTTCTCCATGAAAACAACTTTCACAGCAATTCTGGTGTCTGTAATCTGATAATGGAGAGAGAAAGACAAGTCAGCAACAGTAAGAGAACAACAGAGTTTTGATTCCAGTCATTGGAATAAACAGAATGTTTATCTGCCATCAAATTCAAAACTGTAAAAAAGGAAGAAAAAAACAACAGGCAATCTGTACCAAGAATCCAAGAAAGTCCATTTTGTTTGTTTAAACAGTATTTTCCCCCTTTATCTTGGAAATGCTTCGTTTTCTTTGAGAGATTGCTAAAATCGACAGGATTGCCATTAGAATTGTTCTCTAATGCTGCTCCCAACACATGGAACAAAGCAGCATTGAAGAGTATTATTTGGGGCAATCCAGCTGTCAATCACCATGCAGTTTACAAAGTGCAGCAAGGGAGTACATGGGCAATGTCCAACTTGTATAGTCCTGACAGTGAGGAAAATGATTAATAGAGCATAGGAAAATGGTGGCAGAGAAGGCTGCCCCCTCCCCCAAGTTAGACAAACAGTAGCTGGGAGTGGCTGGTACAAGGATCAACGCAGAATCACCATGAGGGAGTTCTTCCCCTGCTGCTTTTGATGCATATCAGTGTTGAAAAATGACCTGCATGGTGATCCAGGTGTCAATTTTCAATTTCCAGGCCTTGGCAATAGGGAAAATGGTGGACAAATTGAGGAAAACGGTAGGAAAAAGATGCAGGTCTCCCTAACATGAGCTGAGAAAAGAGATGAATTTTAACAGACAACTAGATCCATGGGCTTGGTGATGAACGTGGGCTTCCCATCTTTCTTGCTTTCCTGGGAAGCTCCCACTCCCCCCATGGATCAGATACTGCAGCCTCCATCCATCCATTCATCCATCCTGCAGATGAACCACAGTCTCACTCTCTTGTTCAGCCTTTTGCTCTTGCTCATCTGCCTTGAAGTTTATTGCATGTGCACACATGCTCCCGCTCTTGTTCTCATTCTGATTCTCTTGACCTCACTTACTCTTTTGTTCTCTTGATTCCTTGTCTTTCTTGCTCTGTCATCTTCCTTGCACACTCTCTTGCTCATCTTTTTCACTTGTCTTTCTTGTACTCTCTCTTCTATCATCTGAACTGCTTCTCACACTCATTCACTGGTTTCTTAATGATTGCCCTTCTCACCCGTCTCCCACTCATGTGCTCTCCCTTAACTCTTGGCCTATCACTCTCTTGCTGTCATTTATTCATCTCTCTTGTCACCCATTCTTGCTCTTGCCCGTCCATTGAATTCACTTGTCTTTTCCCACTGTTCAATTTTTCACTCTTACTCGTCTTTTCATATGCTTAGTTTTTCTTTCTCTTGTTCACTCTTTCTCTCTCTCACTTGTTGTCCCTTATTCTGCTAATCTTTCTGAATATCTCACTCACACGTTGGTCTCTCTTGCCTTTGATAAAAAGACTTGGAGAGGGGATCCCACCCTGGGATGACTCCCTCCTTTGGCCAATGCTGCTCTGCCACAAAGCTGCCTGTCAGTCAGGGGAGGTTTTTTGTTTTTTTTAATGTATACACATATAGGTAAGGAGCCTGTGCAATGCCTAAGTAGCACTTTGTGCCTTGTCTGTTCTGCTATTCAAGCCAAAATGGCCATGGAGGGGCCTAAAGAGGTGGAGTGTGCCTATAGCAGCCCAAAGTGGCCCTTGGAAGCCAGCAGAATCTGGCTCATCCTGCATCATCAGAATGGTTGTTGCCAAAGCACAACAAATAGTGCATTTAGCAAGGCTTGGCAGTGGGAGGGACGGAAGGAAAGCAAAATGGCACATGGAGGGGAGATGTGGGAAGAAGGGGCATTCAATGGGACATCCCTTAGCCCTGCTTGCCGCCACTGCTGTATCTTACCCTCTTCCATCCATATTTTCTTTGCCCTCCTTGTCAAGGGCACACTCTTGGACTGCTACTGTTCTCTTCTTCTCCTTCTGCCCCAGCAGCTAAGCAGGAATCCTACACCCAAGCAGCCCCCATCAGCCCCCTGGCCAAGGCAAAGTGAAAGTTCAAGTGGCTCCCAGGGATGTTTCCTGAACAAGCAGCTGAAAGAGAGAAAGAGAAAAGTTAGCTCTCTTCCACATTCACATGCATAGCATACCAGATTGAAGCAGGAATCCACTCAGAGGGGAAAAAAAATCTTTCTCCCTCCTCTTGTTGCTCCCAGGGTTTGGCAAGCTAAGAGGAATGTCTATTTTGTTGTTTAGTGCAAATTATGAAGTTATTTAACTTAATCTTTAACTGCTTTCCCCTACCTTGTGGCTTCTGATGGTGTACCCATCAGCTACATCCATACCCAGAATTCCTTGTTGGTACACCATGTAAAGGAGTAGATGATGGGTGCTGCTGTCCAAACAAGCTGGTGGCGAAAGTGCTCTGCAATGGTTCTGCAGACAGGGACAAACACATGTCCCAGAAGTAGATTTTTTTTTGTTGCTGGGTGAACTATGAGCCTTTCAACATTGTGAACTTTTTTTTATTTTGCTGATTATGTTGGATTTTTAATAATAATAAATAATAAGATACTATTTAGATGTAAAATTAATGTAATCAATTTGTAAATTGCACCCTTTTCCAAACCTAATTTAGTTTTATTTGGGGAGTTCTTTTATCCAGGAACTCAAGCAGGTGTACATAATGCTTTCTCCTCTTATTTTTTCCAACAACCATCCTCTAAGTTAGGTTGGGGTGAGAGAGAGAGTCTGCCTCAAAGTCATCCAGTAAACTTCCACAGCTGAGGTGGACTGGAGCCTTGGGTGACACAAACCAGAAAGTTACGATGGCCTTAAGGAGATAGAAGGAGCTTCATATGTTTGAACATTGCACCTATTTCAGTAGATGATGCTTAGTGATAAATAGTGTGAGGTCCAGTACTTGAGTAGGAAAAATGAAATATGAGGGATATGATTGGGAAGGCTTGGCTCAGTGTCAATGCATATGAAAAATTGCTAGGAATACTAGTGGACCACTGCTTAAATAGAGCAAGCAGTGTTACGCAGCAACTCAACAACACAGTGCAATCTTGGGCTGTACAAAATAGAAGCACTGTGTCCTGATTACTGTACAGATGGTAATAGATCTATTGTACTCTGCAGTAGTCAAACTACAGTTGGAGTACTGTGTCCAGTTCTGAGCGCTGCATTTTAAATGAACATAGATCAGCTGGAACAAGTTTAAAGGGGAGGTACCAGGATAAGAAAGCTAGAAACCAAGCCCTCTAAGAACACTTAAAGGAACTAGGCAAATCAGTTTTGGGGGAAAAAAAGACAAGATTGAGGGGAGAGATGATAGCCACCTGCAAGTATCTAAAAGGATGTCACAGGCTTGTTCTCTGTTGAAACTGAGAACAGGAACCCTGAACTGAATATTAGGAGGAATTTCCTGATAGCAAGAGCTGTTAAAGAGAGGAACAGTTTGCCTAGCATAATGGTGTATTCTCCCTTAGTGGAGGTTTTCAAATGGGAGCAGGATGGCCATATGTCAGGGATGGTTTAATGGATCCTTGCATTGAGCAGAGGATTGAACCAGATAACTTTCCCCAAAACTGTTCTCCTGATGTTTGTAATTCCAGTAATTCCCTACCAATAATTATTGGATTCGAATTCAAATAATTCCCTGTCAGCATAGCCATTAGAATTGTAGTCCAAAGTAAGGACTCCCTTGAATTGAACTCACCTCCTGCTATCTACATGGACACATCCATGTAATTTTCATGACAATAATATAGATTGTTCTGGGATGTTTCCCAGTAGTGCAAATCACTGTAATTTATTTCACCAAAAGGAGTTACAGGTGTTTGCAGAGCTTCCCTGTTAACACAGAGGCTGTGATTAGAGGGAACAGAGGAAGGTCACATAGACCCAATTCTCCTATATGAGTAGACTTTTTTAAAAAAAAGATGTGATTTAAGTCTTAAAAATTGCACCCTGCATGGAATAATTTATACTATATTCTCTCTCTCCAGAACTCTTGCTGACTGATATTAATCAGGAAGAACTTCAGAAATTGCTAACTTCCCTGAAAATTATTTTTCATGTGTAGCATCTCCAAGAAAATATGATGGATTCTGGTATCACAAAATGACCATTGGATGCAACTGATCATATACTCTTAGATGAAAGTGAAGAAACACTGATGTTCTCCCCCACCACAAAAAAAAATCCAAAAAGGTCAAAATCAACCTCTGAAATGACAAGAATAGACTCTCTTTATCCAAACAAGCATGCTCCTTTACCTATATAAATATATGGCTGTCCTCATTCAAAAGACCATGTGGAAAAAATAAACATGTACAGTATGTTTAAATTTCACAACACATAAATTTACACATTAAGACTTATTATGGAAGCAGTAAAAGAAGTTCTTAATTTCATAATAATTGAGGGCTATGGTACATTGTGCATATTTGAAGACAACTATATCTGATTTCAGTTTGTTGGAAGGTGGATCAGAAGGTATGAGTAGGCAGAAGATGTGCTCTTATCATTTCAGAATCTTGGAATCATTGGAAGAACCACATTAATTCTCCTAGAACAATTGGGTGTCAAACACTATTTGGAACAGCTGCTTCCAGCTCAGGTTTTACTTCTGAAATGAATAATCTCATTTGGAGAATCAACGGAAAATATGTCCTCTGGAATTGTAACAGAACCTATTCACAAGTTTACAACCTGTTAAAGTGAGTCTTTCCTGATTGTAGTGATGCTATTTAATGATAGAACAGTAAGTCCTGTTGGTTAAATAACCTGCTGAACAATTAAATAAGGAAGGATTCCTTGATCATAAAAGCTTGGAAGTCCAAAACTCACTGGAATTTATAACTAGACACAGTCTATTGACGACACAGACAGTTCTCTCAATCTTTGATTTACTGACTACGATCAAAACTCAAGTTGATTCTTTAAAAGACTCCCTTGTTGAATTCAGTTAAGAATCATGCAAATCAAACTGAGGCCTCTGATAAAGCTAAGGGCTTACATTTACATTGCTCCTCACAGTTAGGTTGCGGAGGAAGGGAAGTTTCAGCCTCTGAAGTTAACCCTTTATTAGGAGCTAAAAGAGAAGATATGAAAACGACAAACAACTGTATAGAAATAGATGAAAAGGGTAAAAAACCTGTATTAGGTAAATGTTGTTTACAACTCAATAAGATAGCCCTTCAAATACAAACTAATAGAATTAATGGAGACAAATGGGAGACGAAAAGAGCTATACTCCAATCATTAAGTCAGTTACTACGATGTGAGAAACAATTTGTGGATTTACAAAAGATAGACTGGTTACCAGCCAGAGGCAGCTTTAGATGGATTTTGTTGACTTTTGGTCTTCCTGTGATACCTAGTATGTTTCTAAAAATGAAACCTTTTCTGAATATATTCTCAGTATATCCAATCCGAGTTTTTCATTCAGAGGAAGTTAGTCTCCTTATGACTCAGCATAACCAAGAGAGTGCTAGAATTTTAACTCATAGTAGAAATACTCCTGCAGATAAACCCAAGTCTCCTCATTAATGGAGACTATGCCAAGGAACAATAGTAAACATTCTCTCCACCCGATAACAATTCAACTGCCTCCCGATCCTTTAGAAGGAAACTTAATTAATGTATCCTGTGTTCTACCAGATAATAGACAAGTTGATACTCTTAAGAAATTAAATGACTTAAAAGGAGGTTTAATGGCAACTTGCCACACAGCGAACCCTCTATTAAATTTAACGCTTCAAACAATGCAAGAAGAAAATCCTCACCTGGGACAACAATATGAATGCACTGAAAAGAGAGAGCAAACTAGCTGTAGGCAGAAAGCTGTCAATGAGAACCAAGAACTACAAAATCCAGATGTAATATCTGAGATAGAGGAGCCTTTTGCTCTCACTACAAGTATTAATATCACACAGAAGCAAGTGGAAACAACTAAAGCAAAAATTATTACAGTGGCCCAAGTTCACGAGCATCCTTTAGAAATTTCCAACCTTGGATCTCTAGAAGACGGGGACATGGATGGGACCCACTTGGGTCATAAAGAGGGTTTGTATAGATCAAGGATATTAACGCATATGGCCTGACGGTATGCAGACCACTATAAGATAAATCCCCTGAAAAATTTTTTGTGGAATATAGCCTGATGGTATCGTAACAAAGGTCTTAACCATTTAGATCATTTGTTAGATGCAGATGTCCTTTTGCTTCAGGAAACTTGGACAGCCGATGATCTTGTATTCAATGGCTATTATTCATACAAGTTGGAGGCAACTGCTGGCAGAGGGCCAGGGCGGATGAAAGGTGGACTGGGAATTCTTATTTCCACCACTCTGAGTGTAGGTCATAAATCCATTCAGCCACTTAATCAAATAACTACGGCCATACTCTTAGATCTGGGAAATATTTCTTTATTAATTATTAATGTATATTTCCCATCAATACAAAGAAGAGCAGAAATTGAGGCAATGTGGTCAGATTTAGAGCAGTACGTTGATAACCTCCTTCTGGAATACCCTAGTGCTTTGGTATTCCTCGTGGGGATTTTAATGCCAGGCTAGGTCCTGATGACCATACACTGTTCTCCAAATTTCAGCAGTATCCTCCAACCCACGCTCCCAATTTACCTGATGCCACTCTTGTACGCTTTTTTAAAGATAAAAGATCTAACTATGCTGGGATTTGTCTAGCCAAGTTTGCCAACAAGTTTAATCTATACATACTAAATGTCTCTATTAAAAGTGATCACCCAGGACAATATACATTTATGGCCGGGACCATGAAAAGTACTATTGATTATATGCTAATCTCTATTATTACATTCAGTGGAGTCCTTTAAGGTGCTTCTGCATCTAGAAAATGACCACCTTCCTTTATGTCTACACTTGAAGACATCTACTAGTCAGATGCGGCCGGAGACATATTTTACCCGTCATTGTTCTAGCAAGACAAGTTGTCGTGCCAGATGGACCTTACAACTTGATCAAAGGGTGAGGAAGACATTGGCAGAGGATGATTTACAAACAATTCGATCATAGTTTATGTCTCCGAATACCTCACAAGACCCATTGATTTTGTATAAAAATTTAATACAAAAATTACAACCAATATTAATTTGCGTTACTAACCCTGCCATCAAAAGGGTTGTGACTTTCTCTAAGGCATGGTTTGACAAAGAATGTGTCAAAGCTAAGAAAGCCCTCACTGCAGCTTATCACCTATATAAATCTGAGACAGAGTCTAATAACAACGCAAATACAAAGTCTCTTGAACACCTTCTTGCCATCAAAAAACAGTGTAAGAGACTGGTGGCTGATAAGAAGAAGCAGGACATGAAAACCATGTGGAAGTGTCTTATTGAAGCTGCCAAACTAAAGAACGCCTCCCTTTTTTGGCAATTATTATCCAACCAGACAGTCAGATCATCTACTATTCTAGACTCTCACATTTCACCAGAGGTGAGGGAATATCATTTCCAGAAAATGTATGAGGATCCTAATAATGTGATGTTGACACAAATGAAGGTCTAAACGAGTGGCCTCCAGTCTCAGTGACTGAAATCAAATTTCTTATTGGACAACTTAGAAAAGGGAAGGCTCCAGAATGGATTTTATTTCAGCGGAAGTATTAAAGAATAATGTTGAATGGTGGTCCCCAATTTTAGCATCACTTTTTATTTATATTGACAATTTGGGGAGAATCCCAGAGGACTCGGGCCTGGCTATTATAGTCTCGATTTTTAAAAAAGGGAAGACAAATGATCCTGCCAATTACAGGCCTATTAGCCTACTGAATATAATTAGCAAGCTTTACACTAGACATTTGCAAGAAGACTGGCTGGACCAGAGAAATCTTATAGTGGACGAGCAGGCTGGCTTTGTCAGGACGCGGTGGCGCTGCGGGTTAAACCGCTGAGCTGTCGATCGGAAGGTCGGCGGTTCGAAACCGCGCGGCGGGGTGAGCTCCCGTTGCTCGTCCCAGCTCCTGCACACCAAGCAGTTCGAAAACATGCAAATGTGAGTAGATTAATTGGTACCGCTTCGGCGGGAAGGTAACGGCGTTCCGTGAGTCATGCTGGCCACATGACCCGGAAGTGTCCTATGGACAACGCCGGCTCCAAGGCTTTGAAACGGAGATGAGCACCGCCCCCTAGAGTCGGACACGACTGGACTTTACGTCAAGGGAAACCTTTACCTTTACCTCTAGGCTGGCTTTAGAGAGGGCAGAGGAACAATGCCTGATTCTTCAACATTTGATTGAAAAATATACCAACAAGATAACATCATTGTATGCTGCCTATATAGACTTAAAGGCAGCTTTTGATTCTATATCTAGACCTAAGCTGTGGGAGAAGTTGGAAGCTGCCTCAATAGATAGCAGGCTTCTCTATCTAATATGTGCCCTACATTCTGATACTGCCTTGAAGGTCAGATGCAATAGATCTGGGTCACTTTCCAAGCCAATTAAAGTACAAAAGGGGGTGAAACAGAGCTGTATTTTGGCTCCCCTACTTTTTAACCTTTACATTAATGATATGGTAAGATGCCTAAGTCACCCAGACTTTCACCCTCCTAAATTAGGGGACCGAAGTATTGCCCTACTGCTTTAGGCAGACAATGTGATCATACTTTCTAGGATTCCTAGAGGTCTCAAGAGAGCTTTGACATCCTTGGCCCAATATTGTATTAATAATCAGTTAGAAATAAATTATCAGAAAACAAAGATAATGACCTTCACTAAAAGGCCAAAATTTCACTCTTGGAATATAAATGGGCACAGAATAGAGCAAGTGTCCAGCTTCAAATACCTAGGGGTAGTTGTGTATGCCACTGGATCTAGGAAACCTCACTTTGATTATGCAGCTGATTCCAGACAAAAATCAGCCAATGCCATTTTAAAGTTTTTCCAGAGTAAAGGAGGACACTATATTCCAGCAGCTCTTAAGCTCTTCCAGGTGAAGACATTAGCTCAGCTCCTCTACAGGTCCTGTGTTGGTGCTCTGATTTCAAGTGTTACACCTCTGGAAAGAGTGCAATCAAATTTTATTAGAGCAGTACTCCAAATGCCCAAATGTGTGACAAATGCTTATCTTCGATTGGAAGTTGGCATGATAAAAGTTGAGGCAAGAGTGCGTCTAGCTTCCCTGAACCTTTGGCTAAAACTTAAGCATTATCCCCAAGGTTTAGCGCCACTGTCATGCACTGCCTACTACTGAGTAAAACACAGACACTGATTCAAGGAAGAGCAGGTTCAGGTTTATTTCAGCATAGTGCCTAGCTAGAAAAAGCTGAGAGTGAAGGGAGCGCGCCAGTGCGGGGTTTAAATAGCCCGTGCCGGTCAGCGCCCCCCCCCCACTTTGGGTTGTGTCATCCCCCCAAGTCCTGCATGCTTCCTTGATGGTAGGTGAGGGGTCGCGGGGCCCCTGCTGGTGCCCCGGACTTCGCTCATGATCGTTTTCTTTCTCCGGCCGGTGATTGCTGTCAGCTGGGCGATATCCGTTGCATTCTGCTGACAGCTTCAGGTGTGCCTTGTGATCCGCCCTGTCTTTGTCTTTCTTCCTTCCTCCTTTGTGTTCTAATGGCTGGTTCATCCGGCCGGGGTTGTTCCCTTCTCCTCGGGGTCTGTGTCTGTTGTTGTGCGTGCTTTGCTTATCTTTAAATCCTTTCCTCTGCTTCCTAGGTATTGTCATGTGTGCCGTTGTGCTGATGCCTTCAGCTCAATGGTGCTCATGACAGCCACTCATTTTTCAAGATTACTTCCAATCCTCTTGGTTAAAGGATATTGAATTTAGCCTCGCAAAGCTAGGATTTTCCACTGAGTTAATTCTTAGGATGGATTACAAACAGGCAAAATTGACCCTGAAACAAAGGATAAAGGACATAGAGAGACAAACAGACTTAGAGAAGGCTCCTCATTTCCTATCTTCAGAGCATAATAAATATATTGTCAATACTGCTAACTACCTTACTCAACTCGAAATTCCTAGCCAGCGGAAAGCTTTCTCCCTAGCTCGAAGCCATGCACTCCCTTCTGCAGTCTTGGAAGGCAGATACAAAAAAATCCCAATAGCTGCAAGGCGGTGCCCTTGTAACAATGGAGAGATAGAAACCACAAACCACACACTTCTCCATTGTCTTTTTTATAAAGAGCTCAGGAGTAAATTAATATTACCTCTGATCAATAAATATCCTAGGTGGAAAGATATAGATATGCAAATGTCACTTATAGATGAACATCCAATGGTCACGGCACAAGTAGCCAGATTCTGCACAGCTGCTATGAAGATACGTCAGATTATGATTGGAAAAATGTAATAATGTACCCTTTGTAATAACTTTAAGTGGTCTATATATCATATTTTATATACGATATTTTACTTATTACTCTTTTTAATATTTTACATATATTTTAATAGATACTTATATTTGATAGAATATTAGTCATGATAATGTAAATTAATAAGATCGTTTTTAAATTTGATTAAGGGGCTCATTTACATTGTGATCTAAATGTATTTTAACATTTAATTGGAACGTGTAAATTCAAATTTAAAATTATTTTAAATCAGATGGTTCATATTTTAAGGCTAACGTGTATATCTTTACAGAATTGTATCTTGTACTGGTCAGTGACCGTAATAAAATTGAACTGAACATTTCTTAAGTTTAATCTCTACTTCAGAATTGTTATCTCCCATTTTTGTGTCCTGGCTTCACTGGAAGGGACATACATGCATGCAGATGGCAGGCAAGATGCAGGTGCATTGTGTGATTGTGTGCAACGCTTGCAGAAATACTAGAGACCAAGCACACACTGGGGAGGGACTTGGTAGAAGATACAGTGGTGAGGAAGTGAGGGAGAGCTGAAAGAAGAGTGTTGAAGTTAGTGGTTAAGAGTGAGGCTTGCAGAGACCTCAGAAAATAGCACACTCCTAGAGAGTGCTTGCTTGGAGAAATGGCAGAAGCAGAGAGGTGGAAGCATGAGGAGAGTGTGGGAAAGGGCAGGCAGGAGGAGACAAAACAGGAATGGAGTTAGGAATGGAGAATGAAGAGCACGTGTATGCACGACATCTTACTGGTGGCTGAGGAGGAGAAGACATAAAGCTGAGTCAGACAATTCATAATCCGTAAACACAGTATTTTGAAGAAACTTTATTAAATTTTAATAAATTAAATTAAAAAGTGTATAAATAAATAGAAGTAGCAAAAGAAGTGACTTCCAACCTTCTCCAGCACAGATACAAACAACAAATGCATTAACCTCTTACTCTAAATTTTAACTGTAATAAACATTATTTCTATAATCTATACCACCCTAATCATCAAATCTCAAAATCAGAACTTCATTTTTTTCAGTTACAAGCAAGAAGTCTAAAAGCAGTTTCCAAGTAGAAACAAAGTTCTTTTCTCTAATCAATGTAGTCAGTTTCACCATCTCTGCTAGTTGCATTAATTTTATCATCCATTTTTCTACTGTGGGAATTTGTGAATCCTTCCATCTTTATGCATACAAAAGTCTTGCCACTGTTATCATATATAAAAACAAAGTCCCAAATTTTGTTTCCAGCTGTTTATCCATCAAACCTAAAAGGAAAACTTCTGGTTTCAATTGTACATTCATCTTAAGAATCTTTTGAATTATAAGTACCTGCTCCCAATATTTCTTAGCTTTCTTGCAAGTCCACCAAAGATGGTAAAAAATGCCTTCTTCTTGGGAACAATGCCAAACATACATTTGATACCCCCTAGTACATCTTTGACAACTTTGTTGTTTATTCATTCAGTCGCTTCCGACTCTTCGTGACTTCATGGACCAGCCCACGCCAGAGCTTCCTGTCGGTCGTCAACACCCCCAGCTCCCCCAGGGATGAGTCTGTCACTTCTAGAATATCATCCATCCATCTTGCCCTTGGTCGGCCCCTTTTCCTTTTGCCTTCCACTCTCCCTAGCATCAGCATCTTCTCCAGGGTGTCCTGTCTTCTCATTATGTGGCCAAAGTATTTCAGTTTTGACTTTAATATCATTCCCTCAAGTGAGCAGTCTGGCTTTATTTCCTGGAGTACAGACCAAGTGGAGTGCTGTCCAAGGCACTCTCAGAATTTTCCTCCAACACCACAGTTCCAAAGCATCTATCTTCCTTTGCTCAGCCTTCCTTATGGTCCAGCTCTCGCAGCCATATGTTACTGCTGGGAATACCATTGCCTTAACTATGTGGACTTTTGTTGTCAGCATGATGTCTCTGCTCTTAACTATTTTATTGAGATTTGTCATTGCTCTTCTCCCAAGGATTAAGCGTCTTCTGATTTCCTGACTGCAGTCAGCATCTGCAGTAATCTTTGCACCTAGAAATACAAAGTCATTCACTGCGTTTTCTCCCTCTATTTGCCAGTTATCAATCAAGCTGGTTGCCAAAATCTTCGTTTTTTTGAGGTTTAGCTGCAAGCCAGCTTTTGCACTTTCTTCTTCCATCTTCATCATAAGGCTCCTCAGTTCCTCTTCGCTTTCAGCCATCAAAGTGGTATCATCTGCATATCTGAGATTGTTAATGTTTCCTCCAGCGATTTTAACTCCAGCCTGGGATTCCACAAGCCCAGCACGTTGCATGATGTGTTCTGCATACAAGTTGAATAGGTAGGGTGAGAGTATACAATCCTGCCATACTCCTTTCCCAATCTTAAACCAGTCCGTTGTTCCGTGGTCTGTTCTTACCGTTGCTACTTGGTCGTTATACAGATTCCTCAGGAGGCAGACAAGATGACTTGGTATCCCCGTGCCGCTAAGAACTTGCCACAATTTCTAATGGTCCACACAGTCAAAGGCTTTAGAATAGTCAATAAAACAGAAATAGATGTTTTTCTGAAACTCCCTGGCTTTTTCCATTATCCAGCGGATATTGGCAATTTGGTCCCTAGTTCCTCTGCCTTTTCTAAAGCCAGCTTGTACATCTGGCAATTCTCGCTCCATGAAATGCTGAAGTCTACCTTGCAGGATCTTGAGCATTACCTTACTGGCATGTGAAATAAGCGCCACTGTTTGACAGTTTGAACATTCTTTAGTGTTTTCCTTTTTTGGTATGGGTGTCAAGTTCATCGTTTCAATGTTAAAGTGCATCGTAACGTTTCGCATGTCATTTGGCTGATGCGTGTTTCGGTTGAGAGGGGAGGAGGACTCTGTCTCCTGGGATGTTATCTGTATTCAGCAGGATTGGAATGTGTTTGGGTTATCTTGTGTGTTCAAGGTTTTCTTCCCAGGACATCAGCAGAAATTGTTACCAGCACCTAGGGTGGGGAATTTGAAATGGTTGGGCGAGGGGAGGGATTACGTTTGTGCTGAGGGTTTTTAGTTTGTATTTGGTGCGCTTTTCCTCATTCTCAGCTTTCTTTGTATTTGCATACTATTTTTTAATAAATCAGATATCATTAAGCTTCTACTTGTGAGTCTGGTTTTGTTAGGGTAGGCAATCATTACAATGGGGATATAAGTTGATTTTTTTCAATCTGATGGCCATTCTTGTGTTTTCCAAATTTGCTGGCATACAGCATGTATTACCTTTACAACACCATCTCGCAATATTTTGAACAATTCAGCTGGGATACCATCATCTCCTGTTGCCTTGTAATGTTAGCAATGCTTCTTAAGGCCCATTCAACCTCACTCTTCAGGATGTCTGGCTCTAGCTCACTGACCACACCATCAAAGCTATTCCCGATATTGTTATCCTTCCTATACAGGTCTTCCGTATATTCTTGCCACCTTTTCTTGATCTCTTCTTCTTCTCTTAGGTCCTTGCCATCTTTGTTTTTGATCATACCCATTTTGGCCTGGAATTTACCTCCGATGTTTCTAATTTTCTGGAAGAGGTCTCTTGTCCTTCCTATTCTATTGTCTTCTTCCACTTCCGCGCATTGATTGTTTAAAAATAATTCCTTATCTCTTCTGGCTAACCTCTGGAATTCTGCATTTAATTGGGCATATCTTCCCCTATCACTGTTGCCTTTTGCTTTCCTTCTTTTTTGGGCTACTTCTAGTGTCTCAGCAGACAGCCATTTTCAGCAGACAGCCATTTTGCCTTCTTGGTTTTCTCTTTGACAACTTATCTGATATTAAATACCAACAGTACATCATTTTATAAAAAATCTCTTTCAAATTGTAATTCAAAATAAATTTCAAACCTTTGTTTACCCTTGTTTAAATGGTATATCCATTGTCAATATTGGAATTGTCTGAAATAGAAATAACATCCTGAGTAAAACATTCATTTTAATCTTAATTCTGAAACAACATACAATTCATGTTTGACAATGTAACTCCCAGATATTTGACCTTTTTCTCAATCATAATACCAGTCTTATTCATCAATGTCTCTTGGTCTTGTAGAGTCATGTTTTTAACCAACATCTTTGTTTTTTGCTTACTTATTTTAAAACCAGCTAATACCCCAAAGTCTTTCAATTTCTCCATCAAATGCTCAATATCAGTCAAATGTTCTTGTAGGGTCAGAACTAAATCATCAGCAAAAGCCCTCAATTTATAAACTTTTTTTTAACCTTCAAACCCTTTATCTTTTCATCTTGTCTAATGTCTCTGTTTAACATTTCTAAACTAAAATAAAAAGTAAAGGGGATAGAGGACATCCTTGCCTTGCCCCTTTCTATATCTCACATGGTTTGGTTAAATCACCATTAACAATAATACATGCCTGTTGGGGTGTATATATTGACTTAATTCCTTGGATAAAGTTTTCTTCAAAGTCCATATCTTCCAAAACTTTAAACATAAATGATCAATTCAAATTGTCAAAGCTTTCTCTGCATCTAAAAAGATCAGCACCACTTGCTTTTCATTACATTGTTTTAAGTATTCAATAATAATATCCAATGCTATTCTCACATTGTCCCTTAATTACCCACATTGATCATTGTGGACGAAATCCTGTAAAATCTTCTTTAATCTATCAGCCAATATTGAAGTGAATATTTTATAATCATTATTCAACAGTGAAATTGGTCTATGATTCTTGGTAGATGTAAAATCCTGTCACTCCTTTGGTAATAATGCAATACTGGCCTCTTTCCAAGATCCCTGCAATATAGAATTCATCACCCTTTGAAGTGGTTGTATAAGTTGGTCCTCAAAAGACTTGATAGTGGAGTCCTTGCTCTCTGAGCCTTGTTTTCTTGCAGACGTTTCATTGCCAGACTAGGCAACATCTTCAGTGCAAAGAGGGAGTGGGCCTTGTTCTCAGTTTACAGTATATACTGTGGCTTGCCCTGTTTGTGTTGGTAGGGGTGTTGTTCTCTCCTTGGGAGTTCTTTGATTGGGCTGTTGTTTGCTGCTTGGTTGATTGCCTGAGTTAATAGTTCCTTGATTAGAGTGTATTGTGCTGGTTGATGGTTCATCTGGTGTTAATCCTAGTGTTGATTTTTGCATATCTGGGTGTTGATTGCTGGCAAGGGAGTGTACTGGTCTTTTGGCTTTTCTATTGTCTCTTTTGAATGGTATGTAAATGTTGTTTACCTCTATGTGTCTGCTGATGGCTGCTTTGTCTGAGTGTCAGGCTTCCAGGAATTCTCTGGCATTTTTGGATTTGGCTTGGTTTAGGATGCTCACAGTTTCCCAGTTGAAACTATGGTTGAGTCTGTCCATGTGTTGTGAGATTAAGGAGTTCTCGTGTCTTCTGACTGCTAGTTGGTGTTCGTGGATGCGCTCTGCTAGTCTTCTGCCTGTCTGTCCTACGTAGTGGCTGTTACAATCTTTGCACTGTATGTTGTAAATAACTCCTGTTTTTTCTTCTTGGGCTATTGGGTCTTTTGGGTTGCTTAATATGTTTTGAAGAGTTTTAGTTGGTTTATGTGCTATGGTGATGCCATGTGGTTGTAACAGTCTGTTGGTGGTTTCTAAGATGTTTCTGATGTATGGCAGTGTTATCCTTTTCATTGTTATCCTTTTCAACTTTTCCATTGGTTGGGTTGTAGTGGGTTGGGTGGTGAGGCACTTTTTGATAAAGTTGAGCGGGTATCCATTTTGTTGGATGATGCTGTGCAGATGTTCTTTTTCTTTTTTCTGGTGTTCTGGGCTGCTGCAGTGCACTCCCACACATACAACCCAAAGTATGGATCTGGTATGTAGATGACACTTTTGTCATAATACAAGAGAAACAACTGGAAGAAACCCACAAAACCATCAATAACATCTTTAATGGAATAAAATGCACAAGGGAGGAAGAAAACAACAACTCATGTCATTCCTGGACATTCTCATCAGTAGAGGAAATGATGGTAAGTTAGAAACACAAGTCTACCCACACCAACCAAGTGCTCTACTACCAAAGTAACAATCCAACCTCCCATAAGAGAAGGTGCATAAGAACATTATTCAGAGCTCGTCTGACCTGTGACTCCAGCCCCTGCAAGGAGCATGCCCAGAGATCTCCAAGTTAAATTTAACTGAGATCCTCAACAATTGTCATTCTTCATGATGAATGTGTCGATCTATATGTGGGAGTGTGGGGACTTCTTCCCAACTGAGTACGCTGAGGTGAGCCAAGATGAGGGGTGCTACGGCAGACTGGTTTGTGCAACTCCATAATGCCATGGCCCCTGAACTACATAGCCTGAAGGAATTTATGAAGATGAGAGAGAGGTTTGAGGACCCATTAGATAAGCTTAAAGCAAAGATGGCATTGCAGCAGCTGAGACAAAGGGAGAAAAGTGTAGCAGAGTATGCCATGGAATTTAAGGCTCTGGTGGGTAAAATACTAGACTGGTCCAAAGCTTCTAAAGTGGATTACTTTAAAGGGCGGCTACAACCCAAAATCATACGATGGGCCCTCTGCTGAGGAGATCCACCCACATTGAGAGAGTAGATCTGTTTGGCAGGAGAGGTGGAAAATATTCAGCACCAGTTCCGCAGACAGCTGTGAGCCCAAGCTGTCAGCAGAAATACTGTGACCCCCAGCCAGATGTCCTTGGCCCCGAGGAAACCATTCAGATCCAGGGAGGAAGCTAAGGACAAAGGTTGGAAGAGGGGGAGCTGCTATAAGTGTGGGAAAGACTCTTCAGAGTGCCCATGCAGAGGATTGGGGGCAGCAGAGTAATCTGGCAGAAAACCAGCCAAGTCCCCTCCAGCAAAGCGCAAAGCCTCAGTGGCAGCCGTGATGGCACGCAAGGAACCAGTGGCTGAAATCCCTGAGGACTTTGGAAGAGACTCCGAGGTGGAATTCCCACAGCTGGTGGGAAATGAAGCACACCTGTTCTGAATCGTGCCAACAAACAGGTGGAGAATCCTGGGTGCAAAACTCCCTCCTCCAAGAAAGAGGATGATGAAGACCCAATGGTGAGTGATGACTGTTCCACTTTACTTATTCGAGTTGAGCTAAAAAACCTAAGAACCCGGCACAAAGCTAATTTAACTGCTATGTTAGATTCCGGGTGCACCAAATGCTTAATCCACCCAGGTCTCGTTAATACCCTGAATCTTAAAGTGAAGAAACTCAAACAACCTATAGATTTTACCCAGATGGATGGAACTGGGGCTCATGGGGGACCTGTAGAGTTCCATACCAAAACTGCTGCCATGCACATAAGGGGCCAAAAAGAGACTTTGCAATTCATAGTGGCCCCTATTGCCAATTATTCAATTATTCTGGGTCTCCCTTGGTTGAAAAGCAGGAAACCACAAGTGAAATGGGAGACTGGTGGCTTAAAATTCACCGATGGGGCTTATGCTACTGCAGAGCAGGAGGTTAAGCACCCCACAAGCCAGTTTGCTGGAATTCTGATTAGGTAATGTCAGATACTAGCCACCGAAGCTGAATCTTCAATCCTCAGTCAATATCGAAATTTTTCTGACATTTTCGATGAGAGGGAATCAGATCAGTTGCCTCCTCATAGGAAAACTGACTGTGCCATTGAAATTGACCCTAAAGCCAAATTGCAAAAGCTGAAAATGTACGCGGTGTCAGAAATGGAAAAGAAAGTGTTGAGTTTATAGATAAGAACCTGGCCAGGGGAATCACTGAGACAGCAAACTCACCAATGGCTGCCCCTGTGTTATTCAGAGCAAAAAAAGATGGCACCCTGAGGCTCTGCACCAATTACAGGGGCCTCAACCCCATTTCTGTAACCAATCAGTACCCTCTCCCACTGATGGACATGCTGTTGCATCTGGCAAAGGGAAGGATTTTCACTAAATTAGACCTGTGAGAGGCTTACTTTAGAATCCAAATTAGGGAGGGGGATGAATGGAAAACTGCCTTCAACTGTCCCTTGGGTTCTCTCCTTTGGATTGGCTGGGGCTCCAGGCATCTTTATGCAGTACATCAATGAAGTTTTACATGATCACCTGTACAAAGGGGTCAATTCAATTGATTTTATTATGGTCACTGACCAATACAAGATACAATTCTATAAAAATATGCACATTAGCCATTAGCCATAAAATATGAGCCATCTAAATTAAAATAATTTTAAATTTGAGTTTACAAGTTCCAATTAAGTGTTAAAATATGCTTGGATCACAATGTGAGCTCCTTAATCAAGTTTAAAAACAATCTTATTAATTTGCATTATCATGACTAATATTCTATCAGGTATAAGTGTCTATAAAAATATATGTAAAATATTAAAAGAAGTGATAAAAAGAGTAAAATATCATATATAAAATGTGTTACATAGACCACACAGTTATTAGAAGGGATACATTACTACATTTTTCCAATCATAATCTGACGTATCTTCATAGCAGCTGCGCAGAATCTGGCTACTTGCACTGTGACAGTTGAATATTCATCTATAAATAACATTTGCATACAATCTATATCTTTCCATCTAGAGCATTTACTAATCAAAGGTAATATTAGTTTACTCCTGAGCTCTTTATAAAAAGGACAACGGAGAAGCACATGGTCTGTAGTTTCTATCTCTCCATCATTACAAGGGCACTGCCTTGCAGCTATTGGGATTTTTTTGTATCTGCCTTCCAAGACTGCAGAAAGGAGTGCATGGCTTCGAGCTAGGGAGAAACAAAGGGGTCTGAGTCTACTTGGACGATATCCTACATACAGAAACAGAGGAGGAGCATGTCCGCCTTCTTAGACAAGTGCTGCAAAAGCTGAGGAATGCCCAGCTGTATGCTAAACTGTCAAAGTGTGAATTCCACAAAACCCAATTGGACTACTTGGAATACTGTATTTCCACTAAGGGAGTGGAAATGGATCCTTCTAAAATCCAAGACATCCTAGAGTGGGAACTCCCATGAACCAGGCGCCAACTTCAAAGTTTCCTAGGGTTTGCCAATTTCTACCACCAATTTATTTCCCAATTTGTGCAAATTGCCTTGCCACTGACTGATTTATTAAAGATGAGGGGGAAGGGAGAAACACACAAAGTAACCACACCCGGTGCATGCTTAAATTGGACTCCTGAGTGCCAAGCCGCTTTTGAAAACCTTAAAAGCCCTTTTTACGGCCAAGCCCATTTTAACACACCCCGATCCAGAACTCCCATTTATCATACAAGCAGATGCATCTGATCAAGCCATAGGGGCTGTATTAATTCAAAAAGATTCAAACCAGGTCCCTTGACCCTGTGCCTGTTTGTCCTGCAAGTTCACCGAGGCGGAAAGGCACTGGCACGTTTGGGAAAAGGAGGCATTCGCTGTAAAGACAGCACTCACAAATTGGCAACACCTGCTGGAAGGCACCAAACATCCTTTTGAAGTGTGGACTGATCATAAGGCAATGAGCACCCCTAGAAAGTTAAACGGCAAACAATTCGCTGGGCTTAATTGTGCTGGGCACAATTTTTCAGCCGCTTTAGTTTTACCTTAAATTTCTTCCCGGGCAAGAAGAATTTCTTAGCAGATGCCCTTTCGTGTCTCCCCCAACATAATAGCAAACAAACTGAGGTGGTAGACACTGTTTTCTCTGAAAAACAATTGGGTCTGGCTTGCGTAACATGCAGACAAGCAGCAGCTCCAAAAGTGAAAGTACATTCAGACTTAAAAGAGGAACTGCTCCAGGCACTTGCAAATGATCCCTGGCTACAATGTAACAAAGCCAATTAAACAGAACAAAACGGGCTCTGGTATTGCAATGAGAAACCTTACGTTCCAGAAAGTCTGCGCCTGGAAATCTTGCAGTGATCCCAGGACAGCAAAACAGCTGGCCACTTTGCCTTTAACGAAACCCTGCATTTAATGCAGCGTCAATTTCGGTGGCCCACCTTAAGAACTGATGTAAAAAATTATATCCTCACTTGCCCTGCCTGTACACAAGCTAAACGTGGCAAGATGCAAGGATTGCTCCAACCGGTTGCTTCCCCATGGAAAGAAATTGCAATGGACTTTATAGTTGATTTGCCCGAAGGCAAAGATAACACTGCAATTTGGACTGTAATTGACTTATTTTCAAAACAGGCACACTTCATTCCTTGTAAAAAAATTCCAACTGCCCAGCAATTATCCAAATTCTTCGTGCAACATGTCTACCATTTTCATGGATATCCTGATTGTGTAATTTCCGATCGTGGAGTACAATTCACTTCTAAATTCTGGAGGTCCTTTTTGAACTTAATTGAGTGCAATAATCATTGAGTTAGTCGAGCCATTCGCGAATGGACGGAGCAACTGAATGTGTTCAGGCTACTCTAGAACAATTTCTACACTGCTATATAAACTTCCAGCAAGATGACTGGGTAGATTTGCTTCCATTTGCCAAAGTAGCTTATAATAACTCCATTCACCAAAGCATGGGATTTACCCCTTTCCAAGTGGTTTCTGGCCAGGACTTTGTGCCTATTCCGGAACTTCCCCTGAAGCCACCCTCCGACTGTTCAGCAGGTGACTGGTGTGCAAAAGTTGCTTCTAACTGGCCTGTTATTAAGCAAGCTTTAAATGAAGCGCAGCAAAGCTACAAAAAATTCGCTGACCACAACAGACGACCTCAATGGGACATGAAAGTAGAGACAATGTTTACCTTTCCACCAAATTTCTTAAGTCTCACCAGTCATCCAAGGAATTGGGACCCAAATTTATTGGTCCTTTACCAATTGTTAAACTTATAAACCCAGTAACTGCACAACTGCAACTTCCTCATAACTTAAAGAGGCTTCATCCTGTTTTCCATTGCAGCCTGCTGAAACCTGCCCAGGATTCCTCCAAATGGCATCCGACTTCTCCTTTGCCAGCTCCCATCATGATTGACGGCCAGCAACACTTTGAAATCATGGAGATCCTGGACTCCTGCATTTACCACGGCTCTTTACAATACCTGATTAAGTGGAAAAACTTCCCTGACCATGAATGGGTCAAGCCGCTATGTAAATGCTCCTGCACTAACTCGCAAGTTTCATTCTAAATATCCTGACAAACCTTCCCCTTAACTAACGTTCCCTTTCCTTCTCTCCCCCCCTCTTCCCCTTTCAAATTCTGTTATTAACTTGTTCCAAGTTTTTTTTCCAGGGAGGCAGTATGTCAGTCTCCCCAATCAAATGTTTATCTTGGATGCGAGTCTGATAAACAGAACATGTTTATCAGACTCGCATCCATCTTCATGAAATCTGTGTCAGCAGACTGTGAGTCGCCAGCAGGGAGGGGGACTTTGACTGGAGTGTGAATTATTTTGTTTGGGTTAGATACCTCTGCCCAAGGGTAAGGACCAGCATACCGTTCAAGCCATCTGCTGGTATGGGGAGGTGCATGCCGTTGAGGGTAGTAAGTGGGGGGGGGGGGGAAATTAGACATTTGTGTGATTTTAAACTGCAGAATGTGTGAGAAATGCCATTCGCAACTTTTACCTTGTATCGAATGCTTCGCTTCATTAAACGGTTAAATTAGCAAAAGTCTCTGGACTGTGAATGCTCGAGTGTTCTGGTCATTACAATTTGCCTTTTCTCTTGTCATGTACTCATTGTACACTACATATATTTGCAAATTCAAAATTTCTTTGCTTTACATAGTTCCATTTAGTCTCTATTTCTCTTACAGTTAACATAGACAATTGTTTATGTTTAAGTTTATATACAATATTAGAGTCCACTGGCTTTTTCTGTAACTCAGTCTCTTTTATTCTGATTTGTTTCAATACAGTCTGCATTTTTTCTTGAGATTTCTTTTTAAAGTCACGATTGTATTGAATAAAATAGCCTCTCATAACAGCTGTACTAGTATCCCAGACAGTCTTCAAATCAGTTCCTTTATCCAAATTATCAAAAAATTCATTTAACTTCCTTTTACAATACTCCGCCACCTTTTCTTTTTGTAATATCACTTCATTGAATCTCCATCTAAAGGTGGTAGTGTTTCTTTTAATTACTAAACTAATTGGATTATGGTCAGAAAAAGTCTTAGGTAAAATGTCCACTTTCAGAATCTTATTAGCCAAATTCTTTGAAATCCATGTGACGTCACTTCTTGAAAAAGATTTATGTCTTTCAGAAAAAAATGTGTATTTTCTTGCCATTCCATTCTTCTGTCTCCAGGAATCCACCAAAGCCAAGTTGTCAATCAAGTCAAAAAAAGGATTTTGACAGTTTTCCCTGTTTAAATTTTATTTCTTTATTTGAAGTTCTATCTGTAAGTGGGGAAACAACTCCATTCCAATCTCCCAACAAACACCAGTTCTGATATGAGAATTGTGGCAGTTGTTCTATAAGATGTTTAAAAACTTCCCTCTGCACATTCAGCACATATACTCCAACAATTTAAGTCCTTGCATCTCTACAACTGCCACATATCTACGTTTGTCAGAAATTAAGAGCTGTGGTTTCAATTGTGGTTTAACATATAAAACAACTCCATTAGTCTTTTTCAGGCCTGCAGAAATGAATTCTTTCCCCAGAAATTTGTCAAATATTAAACATTTGAGTTTCCTGTAGACATATCACGTCATGTAATGGTGAAAAATCTTCTTTTCTGAGGAGCATTAGCTCCATTTATATTCCAAGTGATATATTTATATTCCATTTCTAGGCAAATAGTCCATCAAAGTCTCTAGATGTAGCTCCCATCTCCACATTCTGTTCAGTATCCTTTACCTGTTGGTAATGTGGGGCTTTCTGTTCATCCTCCACAGAGCGTTATTCCAAGTCTGCCCCATATTTGGCAAGAAAATCCTTGGCTTCTGAAATGGAGTTCAATCTAAATCTCTGCTATTGAATTACACTTTTTAACTTATCCCAACGAAATATAATCTTGTTTTGTTTCAGAACATCTGTCAAAAAAAAAGTATTCTTTTCTTTTCCTTAAAATCCTAACAGGAAGTTCTTTTAAAATAATTATATCCATGTTGTCAATTCTTAGTCTTGTGTCAAAATGCATTTGCAGAACTTGATTCCTTGTTCTTTTCCTGACAAAATGGACCAGAACATCTCTTGGTTTCTTATTAATTGTTGCATTTGTTGAGTTAACACGAAAGACTTTATTCAACTCCTCCTCCATTCTTTCTTCCTCCCACTTTAGTAACTTTGCCAATGCTTGGGATACCTTTTCCATTATATCCTCATCTCTCTTTTTCCTGGGACCCCCCACAATCTTAAACAGAATTCTTTTTCTCTAAGCTCAAGCAATGCAATCTTATCCAATTATCTTTCTCTATCCAAGTCTCTGGTTTCCATCTTATTTGCTAAAACATCTACTCTGTCATTTACTTGTTTAACATCTCCAGCAGTCTTTTCCAGCTTAGCATCCAATCTCTTCTCCAATTCCAAGAATTTATTTTCAGTAGATTGAGTGACTTTAACAGAGAGCTCCTCAAACATATTTTTTAAAAATTCCATATCCCTGAGGCTAGACTTTGTACTCTTCTTGTCATGGTCTTTGGCTCCCTCTAGTGTCCCAGAATGCAAAATACAGGCAAAATATAAGCAAAAGACCACTCTAAAAACGGAAGTCAAAATAGCACTCCAATAAGACAGGGGAAAGTTCTCTAATTACCATTGTTTATATACCTAGACCAATCAGCACAGTTGTAATAACAAACCACTTTCCCATAGGAAAATCAATACAGCAAGCTCCGGCTCCAGCACCTCAGATTTGTCAAAGAGAAAAAGTAAAGAAAAAATCCATAAAAAATTATTTTGTCTCCTAAAAAAAAACCAGCCAATAATCTCACCTTTGGTCCTTGTGCTAAATAAGCAAATCACAAATTCCAAAATTAATCAAATAAAAAAAATAATCCCCCAAAATAATGAAAATCACCAAGAGTATAAACTTCTTTGTGTTGAAGAAAGCCTCTCTTAAAAAGATAAACAAATAGTAAAGTGTCTTAGAAATGGGGTGGTTGGTTCTAATGTCCATACTCTAGCTTTGACGCTGTCTTGAAAAGGATGACAGCCCCGCCTTCCAGCCACTCCACTCAACCATCAATTGCTGGAACTCGGTTTTGTGATCCACTTGCAAGAAACAGCCATCTGGAGGACAAGTGGGATGATTTCCTGGATTCTCACTAATATTTTGAGTGTGCCAAGGAAAAAGCCAGAGACATACCAAGGTCAAGAACACAATAAGTGTCAGGAGCAAGAAGGCACAAAATATGGATTATGACTTCCAGCAATGGAAGGCAGTCCCTGTGTGGTTTAAATCCTCTTCCCATGGAGAGTGTACAGCTGAAACTTTTCTTGCCCAGCAGTTGCCAATAATGAGGCACCAGGCTTGTTTGAAGCAACTTGCTGCTTACTTACTTACGAGGTGCTGATTTTGATTGAGTGCAGGACTCACAGGCTGGGGAAGCCTTCCCTGCTTCTTGGCACCTGTTGTACAGAGTAAGGAAAACGACCTTCACAGAGATATGCAGGAACCATTACTTAAGCAAAATGGTCTGATGTATTTTTTAAGTCCAGAATAATGAGACGTTTGGAAGTGGCTTGGGCAGATGCCTCCCTAATTCACTGTAGTACAAGAAGGAAGAGAAGGTTTAGCAGAATGAGACTTGCAAGATTGATATCAGCCCCCACTAGGTAGACCAGACCAGGAAATCAACACCACAGGATGCTAACACTACTTTTATTGAGATTGTTTATAACAACAGAATTTTCTAAGTTTCATTGTGCTGTACCCCTTCCTCCTTATACTTCAGTATAGGGTGAATTAGGGTGGTATCTGCCTAAGTCACTTCCAAATGTTATCTCATTTCTCTGGACTTAAAAAATCCAGCTCCTTTTGTCTAGGTAACAGTTCCTGCATATTACTGTCAAGGTAATCTTCCTTACTCTCTACACCAACAGACTGGAAGGTCAACCTACATGCCATTATCAGAAAAAGGAGATGTGACACAGTGTGCAAACAGTATCCATTTAAGTACAGTATCCTTAATTTTACATGCTGGCAAAGTAATGGTTAAGATCATCTAATGCAGTTTAGAGTCCTACATGGAAAGGAAGATGCCAGATGTTCAATCTGGCTTTGGAAAAAGCCAAAGAACATGAGATTATTTATTAGTTCAATTCATATAGCCACCCATCTCACATACGTAACTCTGGGCAACTCACAAAGTTAAAACACACACACACAACCATACAAAAAAATCCCAAAATCATAGAACAAAAAGCATTAAAACATTAAAAACCATAAAAAAACTATTAAAACCATGAAAAACAACATGCGAGAGTGCAATCCAACTTATTAGCAATATAACCATTTAGCAAGTTTCATACTACCACTACCGGATCCCTAGGCAAGATGGCAAAGCCAAGTCTTCAGGCACTTCCTAAAGGCCAGAAGGGTAGGTGGTCAATCCAATTTCCAGGAGAATTATGTTCCAAAGGGCAGGTACCACGGCAGAAAAGGGTCTCTTCCTGGGCCCTGTCAGAACCTGTAACATGCCTCTCCTGCCAGATTTGATGGGATGCGTAGATGTAACCAGGGACAGGAGGTCCCTCAAATTAATTTTAATACAAGCTGGATAATTGAGAAAGCCAAAACATACCAAAAAGAAAATATTTTATTATTTTATTTATGTATTTAAACCCAACTCCATTGGACTCCAGTGTACAAAACTAGAAAAAATCAAAGACAGCTAAAAACATTAAATCAGAAGGAAAATATGTGCTTCATTGATTACAGAGAGGCTTCTGAATGTGTAAATCATGTCAAGATGTGGAATGTGCATAGAAAAAACAGTAATCCCAGAAAATCTATACACAGGTCAAGAAGCCATAGTATGAGCAGAACATGGTTAAACAGACTGGCTCCAGATTGGCAATGGAGTGAACAAGGCTATATATTTTTCCATTATTTTTATTCAACCTATATGCTGAATATATGCTGATGGAAGCTGGATTGGAAAAAGATGAGGGTGATTTTAAAATTGAAAAAAAAATCAATATCCTGTGCTATGCTGATATTCCTCTGATAGCTAAAATGCAATTGACCTGTAAGGTCTAATAATAAAAGTCAAGAAGCACAGTAAAAAATATGGGACTAAGTTCAAATATAAATAACACTAAATTAATAACAAGAGACGTTAGTAGAATAGCAATGAAGGCTTTGGAAAAGATATTCAGATGTCAACTTCCGGTTGAGAGCCATGGCAAGCTAATTTTCCCTTTTTGTAGTACGACAGTGTTACGATGGAGATCAGCACAGGATGCAGGATTCTGGCTGCCGAAATGCTCTCCAGATTAAAGAGAGATCATTGAGATAGCCTTTGACTGTGTGGACCATAACAAATTGTGGCAAATTCTTAGTGGTATGGGGATACCAAGTCATCTTGTATGCCTCCTGAAGAATCTGTATAACGACCAAGTAGCAACAGTAAGAACAGACCACGGAACAACAGACTGGTTTAAGATTGGGAAAGGAGTACGGCAGGGCTGTATACTCTCACCCTACCTATTCAACTTGTATGCAGAACACATCATGCAACAAGCTGGCCTTGAGGAATCCAAGTCTGGAGTTAAAATCTCTGGAAGAAACATTAACAATCTCAGATATGCAGATGATACCACTTTGATGGCTGAAAGTGAAGAGGAACTGAGGAGCCTTATGATGAAGGTGAAAGAAGAAAGTGCAAAAGCTGGTTTGCAGCTAAACCTCAAAAAAACCAAGATTATGGCAACCAGCTTGATTGATAACTGGCACATAGAGGGAGAAAATGTAGAAGCAGTGAAAGACTTTGTATTCCTAGGCGCAAAGATTACTGCAGATGCTGACTGTAGTCAGGAAATCAGAAGACGCTTAATCCTTGGAAGAAGAGCAATGACAAATCTCGATAAAATAGTTAAGAGCAGAGACATCACACTGACAACAAAGGCCCGCATAGTTAAAGCAATGGTGTTCCCCGTAGTAACATATGGCTGCGAGAGCTGGACCATAAGGAAGGCTGAGCGAAGGAAGATCGATGCTTTTGAACTGTGGTGTTGGAGGAAAATTCTGAGAGTGCCTTGGACTGCAAGAAGATCCAACCAGTCCATCCTCCAGGAAATAAAGCCAGACTGCTCACTTGAGGGAATGATATTAAAGGCAAAACTGAAATACTTTGGCCACATCATGAGAAGACAGGACACCCTGGAGAAGATGCTGATGCTAGGGAGAGTGGAAGGCAAAAGGAAGAGGGGCCGACCAAGGGCAAGATGGATGGATGATATTCTAGAGGTGACGGACTCGTCCCTGGGGGAGCTGGGGGTGTTGACGACCGACAGGAAGCTCTGGCGTGGGCTGGTCCATGAAGTCACGAAGAGTCGGAAGCGACTAAACGAATAAACAACAACATTGAGATAGCCCCCCAACTCTGAACAGTGACTCCTCATGAGTAAACCACAGGAACTGTCATTTTGCGGTTTGCTTATGGCCCAAGTGGCTGGGAATCGAGAAACCATCTTTGCTCACAGTTGTTAATGTAGCTTTTTAAAAGACAATAAGCTCAACCAAGCCTCACTTCTTAATCCTTTTAAGGCAGCAGAAAAAAAAAATCCAAAATGATCAAGACCCTTCAGAACAGCAAGTTATACTGTATTTACTACTTAAGTTGCCTTCTCCTTAGAGAAAGAACTTTTAAATGCGATTTTTAAAAGCCTGTGAAAAAAATATTACTTTTTGGATTAAACAGCAAGAAGGTGCTTAGAATATGGACTTTAGAAAGTTTAACAATAGATTAAAAGCTCAAATGGACTAGGAATTATAATTTTAAATGCCTGCAAAGAGCTTTGAATTAATTAGAATTAATTTTCTAATTAATTCTAATGGGAAAAATGGTGATTGTTTTGAGTTTTTTTTTTCATGATAAAGGGGACCTAGTGTCCAGAGGGAGCTAGAGGATAAAGAAAATGGAGCAGAAATCTGTAATAGAAATTTGGGAATATTTGTCTGCCAAGCTTTTTGACAAATTAGATGAATTTCTTGACAAATTGACAGAGCATGTTGTAATGAACAGAAAAAGTTGCAACAGATGATTTTGAAATTTATTTATTTATTTATATTTCAAATTTCTGTCACCGCCCATCTCCCCCAAAGGGGGACTCTTCATATTACTTTGAAGGGGGACTCAAATGTAACAAGTAATGAGAAAGATATGAAGAAAAATATGGGCACACAAATGGAACTGATGGATGACTTATTCCCAAAAGGAGATGTACACATATTGAAGCAGGAAACTGCATATACAAAAGAACTCTGTTAAGGTTTTGAAGGACTTTATTAGAAGTGACAAACAAAAGGACAAACTTTACAAACAAAAGGATATACAAAAGAAATCTGCTGAAGTCCTGAAAGATTTTTGGCTTGAAACAGATGAACTAGCTCTGGGACTCTTTTTGAAGGGGTTATATTCTTAAAAATCAAGGAAGGAATCAAGGTTGGCTTATTCGACCAGGGCTAAAGGAGAAAAATAGTTACAGCTGTCTGCTCTTACTGGACTTTTGCTGACAAAGAATGACTGACGAAGCATTTGGATTTTGGGTTTTTTTATTCAATAGATGAGAAGTGGGGTGAAAAGAGATTATGTTCTATTTAGAGATAGTGATAAGCTATTAAGATTGTCTTTATTTGCTGGGATGAAGGGGGAAGTTACATCTTTCTTTTTTCTTTTTCTATTTTCTTTTGTATTTTAATGTTTGTAATTTTTGTAGCCTGTATGGCTCTTTTTCTTTTCATTTATAATTCTTAATAAAATTATTTTTTTAAAAAAGTAAAAGATGTTCAGATGCCAGGGTGTGTCTATATCTGTTGGTAGTATGCAGCATATAAATTTAATAAATTATTATTATTAGTAGTAATAGTATAAGAAAAGAATCATGCAAGCAGTGGTTATCTGTGAGCTGCCCAGAGTTGTGCTCTAAGATGGCCCATACAAATCTTTTTTTTAAAAAAATAAACTGTTTAAATCAGGGTTTCTCAAACCAGGATTCCATAGAACCCTAGGGTTCTGTGAGAGGTCACTAGGGGTTCCCTGGGAGATCACGATTTATTTAAAAAATTATTTACAATTTGGGCAACTTCACATTAAAGAGGTAAGTTTCATTCTTTATGTTTAAGAACACTGTTAATGCATATATAAAGGCCTACACATAAATATAATAATTTTGTAACTTCTGGCCTATACTTGAGCCTGAATGTGCAGGGGTTTTACCTCCCTGAGGCACTAGAGGGCACCATAATCTACTATGGAGAAATATGGAGGAAATTAAAGTGATTTTCAAAGATTTTTATAATGCAAGTTCTGAATCATCTCTCAGAATATGAAGAGTTCAAATTGTCTCAAAAACAGAGTATCTGATAAGGTTGAAAATTATCTTAAGAATAAAGTGGCCTCCCCAAAGAACATGAGAATTGGTGACTTGGGCTTAAATAGTCAACGGAAGAAAATTGAGTTGTGGAAAGTTGAAGATAGAGGGATGGGAAAGGCTGTGCTGTCACCACACCATGACCAAGAAAGAGAATTACGCTTCGAAGGCTAGAAGGTTTCCAAAGAATATTTGGACTTTTCAAGGCAGGCTGTAAAATTTAAAATTAACAAGAAGAAAGTTCTGTGTATAATACTGAGATATGTAAATCCCTTGGTTTACTTTGAAGTGGGGTAACTGTTTAAATGTGTTTATCAGGATAATCTTTTAAAGATAAATGTTTATGCTGTTTGGAAAATTTTTGTTATATTTTTGGTTAAAGGGTATTAATAAGTTACTTTTTAAGTTATATAATAATAAGATATTGGCAGATTACTTTTAGTTTAAATGCTTTGCTTTATCTTGATAATTGTTCAAATGTTTATCAGGACGATTTTTTTAAGGGTTTAGATGACTGTTTTTACTTTTGGGATAATATTTTTATAAATAAATAACAGCAGTAAGATATAATTAGGTTATTCTTTGTTAGTTTAGTTGGCAGATAGGAGCAAATTATAGTGAAGGATATTGTTTGTTAGTATATCAGATGTAAAATTATGTTTGAAGGGGTTTTTAATGTTTCTTAACAGGGAGGGAAAATTTGTTTTAGAAGGGAATGTTATAATGAGAATCAAAATGCTTTATAGAAATAATGCTTGTTATAGTATAAATTGGAGTAAGAGATTGTTATTGATTTATGTATCATATCATTATCATATCTTTGCTGTAGAAAGTCAGAAGTCACTTTATAGTTGTTTGTTTTGTATTTTCACACCTTTTTAGTTCTTTTTTTTCTTTGTAGGTTCTTTTGTTTCATCCTTTTTAGTTTTTATGTATATCTTGAAAAAGATTTAATAAAGCTTTTAAAAATTAAAAAAGGTTGAGAAAGGCTGGTTTAAATCAATAATAAAATTAGAGAAAATTCATTGAAGTTGAGATATAGATAGAACTTAACACCTAGGAGGTTGAGCTAATAATACCAGGAACAAGCCCAAAGTGCTGACAAGGATGTAACAGAACTGGAACTTATGTATTTACGTATGTGTTAGTGTTGTGCAAAAATTCAAGTGTTTTAGAAAAAAGTTTTAGTTGAAGTTGAGAAAATAACCAAAGATTTTGCACTAAACCCTAAGTTAACTTTATTATCAGCATTTAAGGAAGCAAATGAAAAATTGCTGCATAAAGAATTTATAATATTTTTGTCAGTAACTGCTAAATTTATTTATAATCCATATTTGGAAGACAGGGAATAATCTTTCAATATCAGTCCAGTTTGAACAATGTTGGCAATTAGCCCTAATGGAGAAATTGACAGGAAAAAAAAAGGCTGGATATAGCTGAAGATTATTTTCCATCAGTTTGGTACAGCTATATTGAGTTTCACCAATTTTATATACTCTTAAAACACATAGTAATCTATAGTCAAAACAGATATTTATTATTTTAAAAAGAACCACTGAGCATTATATTGTTTTGAATTCTTGTTTATTAGCCTAATGTATTTAGAAGCTCTATTGCACAGTAACAAAATTATTGCATTGTACTACAGTATATTACATAGTACAATGAGATAATAGTAACAGCTGCTTTAGTCTTCTCAGTGGGAATTCTCCAATTTTGCCTGTTTTGTTTGGTGGTGGCTTCTGCAAAAATGGTGGGTGGATCCTGGGAGGCAGGGTACAAAGATGGATGGTTTTGGCAAGTCCTGGCCATCTGCTGAGCTAATTGATTCACCATCTGAATTCATTGATCCATCACGTTAAATCTTTAATCAACGGAATATTAAGAGAATAGCCTGCTAAGGCAAATCAGATACATTTTCAAATAATCCAACTATTAGAGATTATAAGAGATCTGATGACCTGCTAGTCACAAGAAGTAGCAGCAGCAACTTTGATGTCAAAAAAGATAAGAAGTATTGAACCTAGTTACTTGGATGGGAAATCACCAGGAAGGCCCAGGGTTTGACAACTAGACTGGGAAATGAAAAAAAGATCTAGAAGGTAGTGGCAAGCCACTTCTGTATGATTACCAACAAAACAATATGAATCTCATGTTGGAGTCAGCACGTTCCCCCAACCATCACTACCACCACAGTTCCCTTAATACATCAAGAGATGGATTTCCCCACCCCCCCAACATTCTACTGAGTATTTTACTTGAGCAAGGGTAATATTCTGTTGGATTTTAAAGGGCTTCTAAATAATTCAGCTAATTTTCAGAACATTACCAACAGCTATTACTATACTTCAAGGACTTTAGACCTTTAACTGCAGGCAAAAAGTTCAGTAATGTGTTTTCTGCATGTTTTGATCCAATCCCTGTTGTTTGTAATCAATTCTACCATAATGGAAAGGAAAGTGAAAAGTTTAAGAATATTTAGATGTAATAATAAATGTACCAATGGCCATTTTCCTACCTTTCCCCCTACGCTGACTGACCAGCTGGAGATAATTAGAGCTGGCAACATTCAAGGGTTATTGAACCATATTCTTCCACTGCATGGAAAGAATAATATAGAGTTGTTATTGGCTATTCAGTGATGCCCTTTCAATTTTTAACCGTTTCTCTGGTGGTAGGATACATCAGCTACACCATTTGTTTTGCCCTTAAAAATTGGTTTTTGAAAGTATTTGAAGTTTCTGACTCAGAAAAGGCATAATTTAAACCTTGACATCTGGTCTGCTCACTTCCATTTTTGTTGTTTGATATTTTTTCACATGTTCTTTTAAAAATCCATTCACATGAAAACTAAGGGGTTAAAAGTCTCCCCTAAACATAGAGGATTTGTTACTAAATGTCTGAGGATACAGAAGTATCATTGTGTTTTTAAATGAAATGGTTCCTCATGCCTTATATTAGACAGTGTTTTTTTTAAGTTATTTTATTAAATTAAGCATGAAATAGCCAAAATTTTTAAAAAATGATAATTTGGAGTATGACAGCAACAAAAAAGACAAAGAGGTTGTTTAATTTATAAAGCTACTCATCTGAACAAGTGACAAGTAGAATAAAAACAATTATATCCTGAATACAAAAATTAAATACAAAAATTAAAATACATAGCTGAGAAAAACAAGACAATCAACAGAGCTAATATAGCCAGGAGATGGGTTCTTTTGCACACTTGAAGCTCTAGGCCCAGGCACAGAACCAGGTCTTTGGTGCCTTATGAAAGGCTAGCTGTGGTAGATTTTGGTAGTGCCACTGGTTTTCAGGAAGGAAGGAGCACATTCCAAGGAGGTGGAGAAGATAAGCAGAGGCACAGTCCGGGAGGCAATGGTGGGAAAATGAAGAGGTTCAGGATAGCCCCGCCCTAGAGTCTCCCAGGTTATTTCTCCTTAGGTTAGGTAGAGTAGCTCTAGTCTGGCAAGATTCTGTCTATATGGTGTGAGCAAATAACTGGAGTTCGAATGGAATGACTCTTCGTTGTTCCTGGGCTGGGCCTGACATCAGCAGGGGCCATGCTAATCTCTGGAAGGAGAATGTTCCATAGGGCAGGAGCTATGGCAGAAAAGGTAAGCAGCACTCCTTAGCTGACAAGGCCCAAAGCATGCCATTCCTGCCAGACCAGATTGGACAGGTAAAAACAACCAGGGAGAGATGGCCCCTCAAGTAACCTGATCCCAAACCATGAAGGGCTTCAAAGGTGACAACCAGCACCTTGAATTGCACCCAGAAGCATTCCAGCAACCAATACATCTCACAAAGTAGTGATGCTACATGTGCAAAGTAACTGGTGCCATTAACTATTTGCACTGCTGCATTCTTCACCAGTTGGAGCTTCTGAATGCTCTTCAAGGGCAGCCCCATGTAGAGCGCATTGCTGTAGTCCAGACAGGAAGTCACGAGGGCATGAATGATAGTGAGCAGGGGCTCCCCGGCACACAATCCAATGGTGTACAAAGGCCCTCCTAGCCATGGCTGCCACCTGCTCTTCAAGCAGAAGCCACACATGCCCTCCCAGGAGGACCCCCAGATTGTGCACTGGGTCTGTTGGACAGTGCTACCCCATTCAGAATAAACGGTGGAAAATTTCCAGCACCAGAATGTCTAAACACCCAAAGCTACTCAGTCTTGCTCACGTTGAGTCGAAAAGCTTGTTGCACCCCATCCAGGCCTGCACAGACTCCAGGTACTGTGACAGGAAGTCCACAGCATCACTCAGAGAGCCTTGGGTGGAGATATAATGCTGGGTATCATCAGTACAGTGGTGATACCTCACCCCAAACCATCAGATGACCTCATCCAGTGGCCTTGTTTATGTTAAACAGGAGGAGAGAATGAACTGAGCTCTGTGGCACCCCACAAAGCAGGGGCCTCAGGTGTTGTTGATGGGGGGGAATCAACAACAGAAACTGGCCTTGGAGGAAGGAGGAGAACAAGCACAAGCCCATCTCCAACTGAAAGCCACTCAGAGGTACCCCCATCCTGGTCCCGCCAGAGGTCACCCAACAGCATGATCAATGCCATGTCAGTCCCATACCCTGGCTTGAATCCTGACTGAAAGGGGTCCAGATAATCCATTTCATTCAGAATCCTTTGAAGCTGCGGTACAACCACCTTTTCCACAATCTTCCCTAAAAAAGGAAGGTTGGAAACTGGACAAAAACTGTCCAGACTAGTTGGGTCAAGAGATGGCCTCTTGAGAAGTGGGTGCACCAACACCTCCTTAAGAGCCAACAGGACTACCCCCTCCCTCAGGGAAGAATTAACTACCTCCAGAACCCAATCACACATGCCCTCCCAGGCAGCCTTAACCAGCAAGAAGGGGCATGGATCTAATACAGAGGTGGCTGAACTAACTGCCACAAGAACCCTGTCCGCTTCCTCAGGCTCAACAGGTTGAACTCTTCGATTGTTGAAATGTTGAGAGGAGAAAAAAATAAATTGGTAATGTGATGGTGAGAAGGCAGAACATCTTAACTGGTATTTTATACTTGTCTTCTCTTGAAAGGGGAAAAATGCCATAGCTGGCTATTGTGGCACTAATGAAAGGAGGGAGGTGCAGCTCGCAATAGACAAGGAGAGGTGAAAGAATATTTAACTAATTTCAATGAATTCACATCTTTACATCTCTGCAGTACTAGGGTATTAATTGTATTAAAGTAAAAATGACCACAGAACTGCTATCATCTTTGAGCATCTCTGGAGAACTAGAACACAACAAATTCTGTTCCCAATCTTCAAAAAAAGGGAACAAGGCAGACCTGGGAAATTACAATTCTGTTAGCCTGGATCTATTCTGAGCAAGGTCCTCAAGCAGATTATTCAAAGGCATGTTTGTAAGCACTTGAATGGGAATGCAACAATTAACAAGAGCCAGCATGGGTTTGTCACATGCCAGATTACTCTCATTTTTGGACAGAGTTACTTGTTTAACAGACTGGAGTGAAGCCATGGACACCATGTGCCCTTACCTCAGAGAAGCATTTGAGAAAGTTTGTCATATCCTAATTAATAGTAAAATATAAACTACAAAAATAAAACTTCAGATAAATTCATAATTGGCTGAACAACCACAACCAGACAGTACTAATAATTATTCCATATCAGACTGAACAGTGGTATCAAGTGTAGTGGAACAACCATGGCTGTGTCCTCAGCCCTGTGTTGTTCAACATTTTTATTAATGATATGGATAAAGGGTGACGATTATCAAACTGCACATGCAACAAAACCTGGTGGAGAAGGTAAAATTTAGAAGAAAAAGAGAAGATTTAAAAAGACTCAGACAAGTTTGAATTAGTTGATCAAAATGAACAGGATGAAACCTAACTGGAAGAAATGTGAAATCCTGCATCTGGGAAGAAAAAAAATTAAAGGCACAAGATAGGGAGATCTGGCTTGACAACAGTGAATGTGAAAAGGATCTGGGTGTTCTAGTAGATCACAACTATGTGACAACTATCACAGCAAAGACTATTTGGGGATATAGCAATAGGAGCAGAGTGTACAGATCATAGGAAGTAATCGTTCCACTTGATTCTTCCTTCTACAAGCCTCACTTGAAATCTGTTTTGTGTTCTGAGCACCATATTCTAAGAACTGCTTAAGAAATAAAAAAATATAATCAAGAGGAACTGATTAACAGTTACTTAAATTCAAACTGACTACCCAACTTATCTGGCCTTGGCTGATAATACATATTTTCCAAGTTATACTTGTTCTACCTCTTTATGGGATGATTGCATTATATTTATATTCCTTTGAGATGGCATCTAACCAAGAACCTGCAGGCATATTGAGACAGCTGTTTTAACATACTTTCCACCAATACACAACTATAATCAGAGGAATGCAGGTATAATTTGCTCTGTCCCAATAGCCTATCTTCACTTTGCTTCAATTAAGGTCAGCAAGTGGTACTGTCAGAACAGTTTACTTTGGGGCATGCCACAGTGTAGCATTTCCTTTCCCATCAGGGTTCCCACTCTTTCCGCAAGACCGAAAAAAACAATACTAATCCTTTATGTAGTTGTGCAGTGGAATTCTACCAGATGAAATTTTAGCTTCATTGACTGCTCCCTATTGCTTCTTGTTCTTGCGTTCTCACTCCTATCCCCCACACAGAACATCTGCAGTGCCTGAACCATGGGGGTCGGGTGAGGAAACTGCAGCCCCTTCCTAAGATACATACCCCTGCAGACCGTATCATTTCTTTTTTGACTTCTGCTATACAATCTTTTGACGTAGAATTTTTAAAAAAGCAAATGGTATCTTCTAGTGGCAGTTTTTAAATTTGATTTTGCAAATTGGAATATAATTTTTTCTGGACCAACCCAGTAAACTAAAACAAAGAGGGGAGAGGAGTGTGTTAAAATCTCAGCTCTTTCCTAATCTGTTCAGTTAGTCAGTTGTTTGGGTTATGTTTACTGCTCATTACAGATCTTTGTTAAAACAACTACTGTTGACATCATTCCTCATCCTGAAAAGATAAAGCCTTGTATTTTCTCTCAACATCTGCACAGGGCATATCTCCAAGTTTAAATTCCATGCTCTTATTGGATAATGCTTGTTTTATGAGTTTTAAGGGGGTGGAAATTACATTTACAAATTACATAATATAAAGTCTGGATTTTTATTTTTTAAAAAATAACAATTCCAAAAAATTATAAATTACAATTGTTAGTTGATGCTATGAAAGTAATAATTCAGTTGCCCAGAATACATTTTATTAAGGTTTAGTGACATTTGGATTGCTAGAAGTGTGTCTGGCTTGCCTAGGAAGCCAGTTCTGGGTCCTCCCCATATTTTTCACAGGAAAGGGCAGGGTGACAAGGTACTGAGCACAGCAAGAACTACATGGCTGAGAGAAATAATCCAAAATCCCTACTCTCAAATATTAAGTAAGGTCAAATATTAAGTAAGGTCAAAAGTAAGGTCTCCACTCAAACCACTACTGTTTGGACTTTAATACTACAGGCTATTAAAGAGGCTTATTATGTTACAGAAATTCAAAAACAATACTTTAATTAATAACCAATCATTAAAGAATATTTGAGACTAGTACATTGGATAAACAAATAACAACTTGACTGTGTATATGGAATGTAGTACAAAGAATGTTTGAGGCTAATGGCACATAAGAGAGTTTACAGGGGCTGGGAAGGTTTGCAGAAGGTCATATATCATGGGGATCAAGTGCTAATATCGAGTTATGAGATGTCATAGATGGAAGGGGCATTTGCTCTAGGGGAGGGATATCATTGCCCTTTGGAACACCTTCTCTGAGAGGTGCATGGCACTTCAAACATGCCATACCTGAAACCAAGGTTTTCATAGGAATTCAAGAAGCAGCCCAAATAATGACCATCCAAGGCAATACATCACCCCAAATACTAAACAGTGAGGGGGTCCATTTGAGTATGGTGAAGTGATGATCTGGCACAGATAATCTTAGAAGGCCAAATGTTTTTACTAGTATTCTTCCATTTTTACATGGGCATTAGTTTGATAGCAGGGAATATGCAGGCAGGTGATTGTACCTATTATACCACAGGACATGATTGTGATAGAATATTTTATTAGGTGTTTATTTAAACAAAACTGAAATGAAGTATATAAAGTGTAGAAATTATTGGAAAAAATCCAATAATGAATGGCAACAGTCAGGAGAGTCTTTTGTTTTAAAGTGCTTTATCATTTAATACTACCTAATTTACATGTTATGGTAATCTCCACTGCTAAACTTGCAGTCTTGGAAACGTATAATTATAATAATCAACATTATTTAAATCATCCTTTTAATAAAAGTTGCATTTTAGGAGCACAGCACTAAGCCCTAAATCTTGATTTAGAGGAAAAAACAATTATTTATTGCCACTAACAGCCCTATAGAAGCATATCAAAGAACTTAACATTAGATAAAGATTTCTGCATAGTTATGAATGACTTGAAAAGGTAGAAACATTGGAAGATATTGAGGACTGATTACAGAAGCTTTTGTTTTCTCGCTTTTGGGGTTTTGTATACTGCATTTCGTGGATTTTTATTCACGGTTGGGAGCACACTAGAGGTATTTAAAAATAAATAATAACTAATGTAAAAACATTGATATATCTCCATATTATTCTCCGGATAAGACTGATCTGTCCCCTTCCTTAGCTGGCCGGACACCGGCTCCCTCCTCCCCGCTGTAGAACTCCTAACGAAGCGCCATGTAAGGCAACAAGCGTCCCATAGTTCGCACGCTACTCTGCCGCGCGGGGAGAGCCTCTACTATAGTTGCTGGCTCGGGCGTCAAAAATGGCGGGCGGTGCTGCCGCCATTCCTTACAAATAGTGCAAGGGCAGGGCGGGCGTGGCTTGATGTCCCTCAGCTGAGTAGCTACTGTTACATTGAACTGTTTCCCTGTTGAGCTCATAATGCCCGAAGCTTAAGAATCAAGAGCGTCAGCTGGCAAGAGAGGACTGCGCCTGACAGAAAGAAAGCTTCCTTTTCTTTTAAGGTTAAAGTTTGGAGGTAAGCGAAGAGTACTTCTTTAGCACTGGAGATCAATAGCAGAACCGCATAAAATGCGATTCCGTCCACTATTGCCTAAGTTATTTCTGCTCTGGGAATTGGCTGATATTTTGCTTCTCTGCTTCTGCCAGTTGAAGTTCGACCACTGGTGCAACCTGTGGTTGGAGGGCGAGTATGGAAGAGCTGCCAAAAGCGTGCATGTATCTATTTGCTTCAGTTATCGAATCATTGTTCTACCCGTTACACGTAGAGAACGTGGTAACTGCACACCGGAGGTTCAGTAATATGTAAAGGAAGTGTAAGTTAGGAACTAGTTTCAGAGTGGGCTGCTTGCGTGAAGCATCGGATCGGAAGTACCGGTCTCGTCCCACCCTCTTTTCCCTTCTTTCCTGAAATATATACTCTCATACTTCATGTCTAGAATTTGTCCAGGAAGTTTGGCATAACACATTGGAACGTTAAAGAGCAATTAGATGTAACCTATAGTTGCGCACACAGGAGTTGGCTTGACACATCTGAGGAACTGCATATAGGAGGAGTTTTTAGAATTTGTATAGTTAAGGCATCAAGATTTCTTTGTGGTGAAGTTCCACCTGTGATTCTCTATCAGCTTTCCCCAATTTTCTGAATTTCAGATATGTAGTCACTACTTTCTAGAATTCCCAGCCATTAGCAATGCTGTAGGGGAATCTGGAAGCTGTAATTACAGTGTAACTGGAGGGCACCAGAAAGGTTGCTTTAGGACTTACAGCATTGTTTATTTTTATTATTAAAATGTGTATCTTGCCACAATCACAGGACTCTCAGCCATTCACAAAGATAATATAATCGAATATAAAAACATAAGCATTGATTGATTTATTATGGGCCATCACATCAGTGTCAACACTTAGAGATCACATAGATTTTCTCCATGATGATCTGTCCCTAACCTGGCAGTCCAACAGCGCACTTATCACTACTGTAACTGAATTCATCTGCCTGGTCATTGTCTTCTTTTTCCTTCCACCTTCCCCAGCATTAGAGCCTTCTCCAGAGTTAGGTCTTACAGTAATCCTTCCTTCACCCATGCCTCTCCAAAGAAACTTGGCAATCATTCTCTCAGTGCCAGTAGTGGTTATCTGTTTTCTTTCTTTTTAGTTGTGTCTAGAAAGAAGGATCCCGAATTGCCCAATACGACACATCTTCTGATTTTCAGTGCCCTAACAAGTGAGTAATGGATTGGGTAATTTTTGTTTTTTAATAACTATGTTTTTGTGCACTATTTTCTCTTAGATATACTTTGGTAAATGTTCACTGTATTGTTTTAAAATGATGACTACATTTTAAGGGTTTGATCTAGTCCAATCATTAAATAACACACTACACTATTCGATGTAATTAGCTTTTTTTATCTTTGTAAAAAAAGACTAATATTTATTTAATTCTGACAGGAGACATATTGGGGGCAAACAGCCTTTGTGTTTTCAGTACTACAGGGATCAGATATTATTCTTTCTCCCTGAAAGCTGGGTGTAATCTGTCACCCAAAATATTCTCTCATGACTGATTACAGTTTCCTTCTTGATGCTGTTTTTAAACCACAGACTTCATGGCAGAATAATTTGGCCTAATTTTTGGATGCTTTTGCTGTTTTCCAGCACCTCTTTTTTGTAACACCTTGTCTGAGTAAGAGTTTTGGGGAACACTAAAGCTTGCATGTTCTTTTGGATCATTTTGGTCAGTCCCAAGAAAAGTATTTTCCTGTAATAAGGACTGGAAATATATTCTGAAATTAAGATTTTGTGAGGGTGGCTTCTTCTGAGTTTAAATATTGCACTATGCAAACCTTTACTTAACTGTGGTATATTGAACATGCTACAGTTACTAGGTTTATGCAAAATGAACAGAATGTGACTTACAAAGAGCAATAGTGGGTTTACACAGCATGTTTGCCATGTTCATTCAGTAAATTTGTGGCATACCTTATTGTGTCATCTAAAGCCATAGGATTTGTCTCTGAGGCCAGGCATGAGGCCACTAACCATGATTTGTAACCAAAGATACAGGTTAAGGAGACTGCTAATCCGACGTGAAATAAATGCCTTGACTGACAGGCAGCTCACAGTTTGCTAGTGCCTGAAACAGAGTCCATCTGCTCGTGCCTGTCAACAGCACCCCCCACCCCCTTGATTTTGGACACAGCACAGCCAGAGCTCATGAGAGAGTGAAAAACAGCATGGGTGGCAAGAGAGATGCGTGAACAGTTGAGAGAGAGGGACCAAGACAGCAAGGGTTATTGCGAGTGGCAGCATGAGAGACCGATGAGGAGTAAGCAAGTTGAACAGATGAGCCAGCAAGCCAGATAGTTAAGTGAAAGATTGAGTGAACAACAGAGAATGTGTATGAAAGAAGGATGAATTAGAGAGATGGGAAAGACTTGTAAAAGAAAGGAAAGTAACAGAGGTATGTAAGCAAGAGAGGACGAGAGAGATGAAGAGAGTGAGACAGATGAGTGAGGGACCTGTATTGGGGTGAGAGAGTGAGGACCCAATGACTGAGAGGTAGGTAGGTGAGTCAGAAAGTGCAATCTTTCAGCCATTTTTGGCCCCTCCTCAGCAGGTGAACATAACAGAGCATTGTTGTTATCATTCAAACAATGGATTAGTATCTTCAATTGTCAAAGCAGTCCTAATTCCTGTGAACTGTTCTGAGCTTGCCAAAACAAGCAGTGTTACATGGAAAAATAGTGCCATCACTGAAATTTGACAGCAAACCATTAATACCAGTGCAGATTCCTAGATAAAAAAGAAATGACTACTGTACCAAGAAATGCATTTTGAGGAAGCCAATTTAGGAGGCATTCTGGCAGCTCTGCAAAAGGTAAAACAATAACAAAAACATTGATAAAAACATTTTCCCATTAACCATGATGGACATTATTTTGTTAGATGAGGTCTGGAACCAATAAGGTTCAAATAAGCTTAACAGCCTTTATATACAACAGCTGGATTTATAAAGAAAAAATTACATAACCAGCTCTGTCTGCTGACTGACTCTCTGACCCAGGAAATCCCTCTTTTGCTCACTCCTTTTTAATTCCTGAACTATAATTTCTAATATAGACATGAACTACAACAATAGGCTATATTAGTATTTTTATGATGCCCAGTAAAAGAGCCCAACAATCCAGCTGCTATTTTTATTTAATATTAATGATCTAGCTAGAAATATTCATGAGCTGTTTCGATATCTATATGCTATGCAGTGCTTACAACAGTAACTGCAGCATTTGGGACTCTATTATCTAAACTTAACACCCCATTTTTTACTGGAAGAGTCTGGTAGCACCTTTTCTGACTAACAAACATTATTAAAAGGCATTAGCTGGAGCTCACAAAAGGTTACGTCTTTTAATAATATTTGTTATTCAATAAAGGGGCTACTAGACTCCTGATTTTTTTGCCGCTTTGTAATGTAAAGTTTATTTACCAAATAAATAACTATATGAATAAATAAAAACATGGCTCTCTTTCTACAATGGCACTTTTTACTGTTTGTGGAGCAACCAACTATATCCTCATAGGGACATACTGGCCTCCCTGGTAGTAATTCAAGATTTTATCTAACCTGGTTCCTTCTTTGGAGCTTAGGACACATCAGTTAATGATAGCTCCTCATTTTAGTCAATAGGGGATTTGGGGCTAGTTCTTTTGGGTAGTAGTCTCATCATAGTCTAAGTTTTGGCTCTTGTTCCTCCATAGAGGAAGCCATCAGGATTTTATTATATTTGGTAGTTTTTAGAATTGTTTTAGTCTATATTATATTTGGAATTTTATTATATAGTTATTGTTTTATGTTGTAAACCCAGAGTCCCTCCGTTCGGAGGAGATGGGCAGTGACAAATTTGATAAATAAATAAATTTTGCCCACCAAAAAGTTTTTGCCCACCAGTGAGTTTTGCACACCAATTGATTATATCTCATGCTCCCCACCACCCAACCAAATAGGTTAGGGTTATGATCAGGGTTATTGATTTATGGTTGATAGTTACTTCTGCAAATTTATGTTAGGTAAAGGTAAAGGTTTCCCTTGACATTAAGTCCAGTCGTGTCCGACTCTAGGGGCGGTGCTCATCTCCGTTACAAAGCCGAAGAGCCGGCGTTTGTCCATAGACACTTCCGTGGTCATGTGGCCAGCATGACTAAACAGAACACCGTTACCTGCCTGCCGAAGTGGTACCTATTAATCTACTCACATTTGCATGTTTTTGAACTGCTAGGTTGGCAGGAGCTGGGACTAGCAACGGGAGCTCACCCCGTCACGTGGATTCGAACCGCCGACCTTCCAATCGGCAAGCTCAGCAGCTCAGCGGTTTAACCCGCAGCTCCACCACGTCCCTGCAAATTTATGTACCCATGCCATAATCACAACAAAGGTATTATACTAATCAATTACATCTGCAGTGGGCAAAAACTTTTTGGACATGAGATTTTAACACTAGTGATGAGCAAAAAGGAACAAGAGCTTGAATTTTCATGCACCTGCAATAATGGATATATCAGCACTGTCTTGTAGTTAAGAAATATTGGGGGAAGGGGGGCACAGGCTGGGCTGTCAAATCCAGATGCCTCTGTTGTAAAGTCTGAATCTTGTTCCTCGAAAAACCGTTTTCCTGAAGTAAAATTTAAAAGTGGTGGTAGAAATACTGCTGAATGTTGTAGAGGTAACAGGCCTATTAAGAATTAAGAAAAATAGATCAAAGCCAATGCTTTGCAATGCCCAGGGGGAAAGAAATGAAACTTGTATCTCACAGATAAAGGTAAAGATGTCTTCTAGTTAAGCTCCACTCCTGGTAACTACATGGACATAAACATGTGTTCTGCCAGTGCCTTTGTCTTGAATGCTTTTCAACTCCTCAGACCCAGATTTAATGTTCTCTTTCATCCTTAAAGCCAGTGGTTTTTTTTAATCATTTTTATTAAACTTTAAACAAGAAGATAAAAACTAGCACAAACTAATATAATGTAAGAAAGTAAGAAAGAAAAGGGGAAACAAAAAAAGGGGAAACAAAGGAAATCAAAGAGCAAAAAGTGCAAGAGAAGGAAAAAGGTTTAAAAAAATAGAAAAGAAAGAAAAGAAATATATAAGGCAGTAGCTTCCGACATTCTTCACAGCAGTTATAAGTGCAATATATTTTAAGCTGTCTTTCTAACAGTACATCATATTACTCTTCTTTCAATAATCTGTCCTGTTTAATCACCAAAATCATAAATCACAAGTTCATTTTTTTTTCTTTTTCCATAAGGGGCTTACAGTCACCAATAAATGTAGATAGTGACTTTTCTCTAATAAAAGAAGTCAATTTATCAATTTCAGCAAAATTTATCAACTTCACCAACCACTTGTGTTGAATCTTTCCATTTCTGTGCATATAGTAATCTTGCTGCAGTAATCATATATTGAAACAATTTTCCATGATTGTTTTTCTAATTGTTTATCCATTAATGCTAAAAGGAAAAGTTTTGATCTTTATTGATCTTTAATATCCTCTGTATCAAAGTATGTATTTGAATCCAAATTTTTTTAGCTTTTTTATAATCCACCAAGCATGATAAATGTCCCTTCATGTTGTTCACATTTCCAACATATATTTGAAGTGCCTTTATACATTCTAGATAGTTTCTCTGGTGTCATGTACCATAAATTATTTTGTAAAAAATTCCCTTTGAGATCATAACACAATGTAAATTTCAACCCTTTTAACCACATATTTTTCCATTGATCTGTCTGTATATTGTAACCAAAATTCTTAGCCCACTTTATCATACATTCTTTAACCTGTTCTTCCTGTGTTTCAAATTTCAACAAAGTTTGTACATTTTAGCAATTATATGCTCATTATTGGGACACAATTGTATTTCAAATTCTGATTTACTTTGCTCTATACCATGAGTCTTTTTATCTATTTTAAATCTTTCAAGTAACTGTAAATGGGAAAACCATTGACAGCTGTATCCTTCTGCTATTAGTTGTTCTCTTGATTTAATTTTCAATTTCCCTTGGTAAGTCCCAGTATGTCAACCATTTATCTTTATGTGCCATTTCTCTTCTATAATAAGCTTCTTGAGGTAAAACCCATAAAGGTGTTTTCGGTCACAACCTGGGTTTGTATCTATTCCATATCCTCAGTATGGCACATCTAATACAATTATTTTTAAAGTCCACATTAATTTTAACTTTATCATATCACAAACATCCATGCCATCCAAACCTCAGGTTGTGATCTTCTAACTGTAAAAGTCTGTTGTTTCTCAGCAACAGCCATTCTTTCATCTAGACCAAACAAGAATGAAATACAAATCTGGTAAACTATACTTCTGTTGGTGCAGACTAGGATTGCATTTGGGTTTTTCTGCGTCATACTATATGCTCACATTCAACTTCTGATCAACCAAGACACCTATATCCTTTTTGCATGTAGTGCTGACCCAAAATGGTTCTTTCTCCAAGCAATGTATTAATTTTTAAATGCTTACAAATTAAATGCTTATAAACTAAATGCTTAATAATCTGTTCCAGAGTTTTGCTTGATAAGGAGATTTTCTTTAATGCATATCAATGCTAGGCTATGAAGGCCTTTAAAAGTAAGCATTAGGAATTTGAATTGTTTTGTAAAGCTCAGTAACAGTGAATATCATTGCTTCAGAATGGCAAGTGTGTTCTCACAAATAAGCAAGCGGTAGTGTTCTGTGCCAAGTGCAGCTTCTAGGACAACCAGGGGCAACAACCAATCCTATAACAGTGAGCTAGAATATAATGAAAGCTTTCCTCTTGAAAAAGAGGCAGAGTTTATGGTACAAATAAGGCTGGTAAAAGGAAGTTTCATCATTATCTGCTTATCCAGGAGTAAGGCAGGATCTAGAAAACAACCCTCTTCTGAATAGAAGCTCTGAAGAAGCAATTGGCTATAGATTATCAGAATCATATCATACTCATATAAATGCACTGAGATTATCTGTTACCATTTTTAATCTGGATTTTCAATATAAATGCAGAATATTAAACTTGAATATTGTTTGCCTTAAACTGAGGATGGTTTACAAATGCCAGGTTTCAGGTTGTCAAATCCAGGCCTTGTCAAATCCAGTTAAAATCCATGATGTCAGAACTGAGAAAGTTAAACTGTCTTTTGTTGTTGTTCAGTCGCTTCCGACTCTTCGTGACTTCATGGACCAGCCCACGCCAGAGCTTCCTGTCGGTCGTCAACACCCCCAGCTCCCCCAGGGACGAGTCCATCACCTCTAGAATATCATCCATCCACCTTGCCCTTGGTCGGCCCCTCTTCCTTTTGCCCTCCACTCTCCCTAGCATCAGCATCTTCTCCAGGGAGTCCTGTCTTCTCATTATGTGGCCAAAGTATTTCAGTTTGGCCTTTAATATCATTCCCTCAAGTGAGCAGTCTGGCTTAATTTCCTGGAGGAGGGACTGGTTTGATCTTCTTGCAGTCCAAGGCACTCTCAGAATTTTCCTCCAACACCACAGTTCAAAAGCATCTATCTTCCTTCTCTCAGCCTTCCTTATGGTCCAGCTCTCGCAGCCATACGTTACTATGGGGAACACCATTGCTTTAACTATGCGGACCTTTGTTGTCAGTGTGATGTCTCTGCTCTTAACTATTTTATTGAGATTTGTCATTGCTCTTCTCCCGAGGATTAAGCGTCTTCTGATTTCCTGACTGCAGTCAGCATCTGCAGTAATCTTCGCACCTAGAAATACAAAGTCTTTCACTGCTTCTACATTTTCTCCCTCTATTTGCCAGTTATCAATCAAGCTGGTTGCCATAACCCTGGTTTTTTTGAGGTTTAGCTGCAAGCCAGCTTTTGCACTTTCTTCTTTCACCATCATAAGGCTCCCCAGTTCCTCTTTGCTTTCAGCCATCAAAGTGGTATCATCTGCATATCTGAGACTGTTAATGTTTCTTCCAGAGATTTTAACTCCAGCCTTGGATTCCTCAAGCCCAGCATGTCGCATGATGTGTTCTGCATACAAGTTGAATAGGTAGGGTGAGAGTATACAGCCCTGCTGTACTCCTTTCCCAATCTTAAACCAGTCCGTTGTTCCGTGGTCTGTTCTTACTGTTGCTGCTTGGTCATTATACAGATTCTTCAGGAGGCAGACAAGATGACTTGGTATCCCCATACCACCAAGAACTTGCCACAATTTGTTATGATCCACACAGTCAAAGGCTTTAGAATAGTCAATAAAACAAAAATAGATGTTTTTCTGAAACTCCCTGGCCTTTTCCATTATCCATTGGATATTGGCAATTTGGTCCCTAGTTCCTCTGCCTTTTCTAAACCCAGCTTGTACATCTGGCAATTCTCGCTCCATGAATTGCTGAGGTCTACCTTGCAGGATCTTGAGCATTACCTTACTGCCATGTGATATGAGTGCCACTGTTTGATAGTTTGAACATTCTTTAGTGTTTCCCTTTTTTGGTATGGGGATATAAGTTGATTTTTTCCAATCTGATGGCCATTCTTGTGTTTTCCAAATTTGCTGGCATATAGCATGCATTACCTTGACAGCATCATCTCGCAAGATTTTGAACAGTTCAGCTGGGATGCCGTCGTCTCCTGCTGCCTTGTTATTAGCAATGCTTAAGGCCCATTCAACCTCACTCTTCAGGATGTCTGGCTCGAGCTCACTGACCACACCGTCAAAGCTGTCCCCCATATTGTTATCCTTCCTATACAGGTCTTCTGTATATTCTTGCCACCTTTTCTTGATCTCTTCTTCTTCTTCTGTTAGGTCCTTGCCATCTTTGTTTTTGATCATACCCATTTTGGCCTGGAATTTACCTCTGATGTTTCTAATTTTCTGGAAGAGGTCTCTTGTTCTTCCTATTCTATTGTCTCCTTCCACTTCCGCGCATTGCTTGTTTAAAAATAATTCCTTATCTCTTCTGGCTAACCTCTGGAATTTTGCATTTAATTGGGCATATCTCCCCCTATCACTGTTGCCTTTTGCTTTCCTTCTTTCTTGGGCTACTTCTAGTGTCTCAACAGACAGCCATTTTGCCTTCTTGGTTTTCTCTTTCTTTGGGATGTATTTTGTTGCCGCCTCCTGAACAATGTTGCGAACTTCTGTCCATAGTTCTTCCAGGACCCTATCTACTAAGTCCAGTCCCTTAAATCGATTCTTCACCTCCACTGCATATTCCTTAGGAATATTAGTGAGCTCATATCTAGCTGATCTGATCTTCCCTAATCTCTTTAGTCTGATCCTAAATTGTGCAAGAAGTAGTTCATGATCGGAACTACAGTCAGCTCCAGGTCTTGTTTTTACCGACTGTATAGATGTCCATCACCTTTGGCTGCAAAGGATGTAGTCAATCTGATTTCGGTGTTGTCCATCTGGTGAAGTCCATGTATAAAGCCGTCTCTTAGGTTGCTGGAAGAGGGTGTTTGTTATGCAGAGTGAGTTGTCTTGGCAAAATTCTATCAGCCTGTGTCCTGCTTCGTTTTGTTCTCCCAGGCCATGCTTACCTGTAATTCCAGGTGTCATTTGACTGCCCACCTTAGCATTCCAGTCTCCCGTGATGAAAATAACATCTCTTTTAGGCGTGTCGTCCAGTAGGTGCTGCAGATCCTCATAGAACTGCTCTACTTCAGCTTCTTCAGCATCTGTGGTTGGGGCGTATATTTGGATCACTGTGATGTTAGATGGCTTGCCCTGAATTCGAATTGAGATCATTCTATCGTTTTTTGGATTGTATCCAAGCACTGCTTTAGCCACTTTACTATTAATTATGAAGGCTACTCCATTTCTTCTGTGGTCTTCTTGTCCACAGTAGTAGATCTGGTGGTCATTTGATGTGAAGTGGCCCATTCCAGTCCATTTCAGTTCACTGACTTCCAAAATACCTATCTTTAATCTTGACATCTCACCAATAACCACATCCAATTTGCCCTGGCTCATAGATCTGACATTCCAGGTTCCAATGGTGTGTTGATCCTTAGAACATCGGATTCGCCGTTCACCACCAGCACCGTCGGCCGCTAGCCGTCCTTTCGGCTTTGAGCTAGCTGCGTCATCACGTCTGGGGCTAGTTGAACTCATCCTCTGTTCCTCCTCAGTAGCATTTTGACCATCTTCCGACCTGGGGGTCTCATCTTCCAATGGTATACTGACATATCTCTGGTTGTACTGATCCATTTAGTTTTCACGGCAAGAATACTGGGGTGGGTTGCCATTACCTTCCCCAGGGATCGCGTTTAGTCTGACCTCTCTGTCATGACCTTCCCATCTTGGGTGTCCCTTCATGGTTTAGCTCATGGCATCATTGAGGTGCTCAAGCTCCAGCACCACGACAAGGTAACGATCCTTTGCTGAAGTAAACTGTCTACTGCCTGTCAAAAATCTGAATTCCTTTCTTCTGAATTTAAGATCTGTTTTGCTTTAGGTAGATTGTGTCACTTCTGATTATCATATGATGTAGTCGTTCTCACAAATAACTACTAGCCTTAAAATTCTGGCAATTGACAGTAGGACTTTTGAAAACCTAGACATGGGAATTTTGAAAACCTAGTGTTTTATTTATTTTAAGTATGTTGTCTGTAAGGGCAGGCTGGCTGGGAAATATTGTTATAGGCTAGTCATGTTTGTGGATGCCAGACCGTCTCTTAAATTCAATCACCTCAGGGTCACAAATGTTAATTTTAGCATTGTTCACATGTTCATAATTTGGCTAAAATAGGTTTTCACTTTGTGCATGTTCAAAACAGATTTTGTGAGGTTTTGAATGGGTGCTATGGTCTATTTCAGAAAGTCAGTCTGTAATAATTGTAATAATTGTAGCATTTGTAAGAGTACTATCATTCAGAATTTCCTCCCTTGCTTGTTGGAGAAATATGTGTGATAGACAGAGGGATTAAAAAAAGAAAAGAAAACAAGAGCAGGACTTCTGTTTCTACTTTTAGCATCTACTACTGTGACCCGTTGGGTCATGCTTTGAGAGAAAGGTAGTGCAGTCTGATGTGACTAGAATGAATATTAAATTTTAGGCTGAAGATATTTTTTTTACCCCAATGCTGGATGGTCGCATGATCATCTAAGAAAAGTATATATGATAAATAGAAAAATAATTCTAGTGGCAAACAAACTTTGATGCTAAGTCAATATTTACTTACCTAACAGATAAACAGAATAATCACAGGCAGGCAAAAAAGCAATGGGAGTGGGAGCGACTTCAGACTTCCTGCTGGCTTCCCCATAGACTTTGCTTGTGGGAAGCTGGCAGGGAGCATCAGCAATCATGATCATGTGACCACAGGGATGCTGCGACAGCCACAACTTTGTGAATAAAACTGGTCTGAACATTGTGGAAATTTCAATTCCACAGGAGTAACAGATCCCAGACTTTTTAGGCGTTCTTTAAGTTAGCGGATTTTGGGTTCCTTGATTCAAAAATTGTTGCAATATAATGCACTGTTTGGGCTAACCTGAGGGTTAGATAAACTGATAAACACAATGAAAGTTTTAGTAGTATACAAATTTCAGTCAACAATTCACAGTCCTCATTTTTTTCTATGTTGTTGCTCACATTGTTTTGCCTAGCATAGTTATCTGTAAACAATTTATTGTGTTAATAGAAAATGAATTGCAGCCTCCTTTTCAGGCATCTATAATTCAACTTTAAAAAGAGAAGTTGTTTTTGAAATTACTATGAGAAACATAAAGTTAACCATAAATAGCATTTTTCATAGATACCACTTATGAGCAAGCTACCCAATTGAAAAACTTATGTGATGTTTGATCTGGGCTAGGGAGGGCGATATTTATCTTCATAATATATGAGGTGCTAGAGTGAGATGTACTACTTCAGACTCTAGGTGGGAAGATTCTATACTGCCAGGAAAGTGCAAAACAATAGGGTCTTCACTTACATCCTGAACCAATACAGTCTACTCTGTTTCCTCATTTCACCACATTTGCAGATACTTCATTATGCCATCACATAACATCAATGCTTTCTTTCAACACTTTTTAACAACAGAGGAAAAATGAAGTTGGTTTATTTTTCTATATACCAAAACTGAGTATTTTAAAATATAATCTGAATATCTTTTTTTTTTAATGCAAGCAGGTTTCTACAGAGGATCAGCTACCTCTTCTCAAGTTTAAGCATAATGGATGACAGCCAGCTAAGCAAGCATGCAAGCAAAATGTCTCCCAAGTCTTCTGTAGACCCTACAAAAGAGAAAGCAGCTAAAGGGTTATCCTGTCAGTCAAACTGCTCCGAGGAAGCCAGGAGGCCAGAGCTAAGTACTCTTGAAGAGGCTTTCAGGAAATTTGCTATTCATGGGGATACAAGAGCCACTGGAAAGGAGATGCATGGGAAAAACTGGTCCAAGTTGTGTAAGGACTGCCATGTGATTGATAACAAGAATGTGACCCTCATAGATGTTGACATTATCTTCAGCAAAATCAAGTAATTTTTATTTTCTCCCTTAGCCTTTTTTTATATTTTCCCCTTAAATGTTTACCACATTTACCTGAGAGGTAAATGAATTCCCCAAAGTAAGAATAAACAAGAACAAATGCCCAAATAACAGCATAGACACAAAATCTTCCAGCTTCTCAACCTATGAACCACTTGAAAAAAAAAAAGGGAGATCCTCCAGTGCAGTAACTGTGTGCTTGTGGCACACTTGCCATCAACCACACTCCAAAAAGGGCAGGGCAAGGCAGGGCGGATGGTTGGATAGACAGATAGACAGATAATTTATACAGTGAAGTGACCTTTTTAGTCCATTCTCATGTACAAATATTCTCTTGCACAGATGTACACAGCACCAACATACACCCGTTCATTCTTCCCACACCTTTAACAGAAATAGCCAAGAAGAAGGAAAAAAAGAGAAATGAAAAAACTGGTTAAGGGAGAAAGAATAGCAGTACTGGGAAGGAAAAGGAAAGAGAAAGGTAAGGGAAAGAATTAACTGGACCACAGAAAGAAAGTGGGGGAAAGGCCTAGCTTGGATGTTACAAAAAGGATGAAATTTACCAGACTAACCATGCCTCCCAACAACAGACCACTGCAGGTTTGGAGTCATTTGAACCTCTGACCATCCCTTTATTTGCATCAGCTTCTGTTCTTATCAGTGAATATTCACGGGTAATTATTTGGGGAGGAAACCTGTCTTCCTGTCAATAAATATGGTAAATTATTGGGAGTCTTTGAGAATAATAACGGATAAACTATATTCATACCATATGCATCTTTTAAAGTTTTTTATCATAAAAATTGTCACATTTTTAAAATGCTTATCCTGTGTGAATGTATGTCCAGTTATTTGGTTCAAGAAGGATACATAGTAAAGGGAGCAAATAAAGGATGTTTAATTTGTTTCTGCAGTTTCCATATTTATAAATCAAATGCACTGTATCATTTGAACAGCTTCCATTTTTAAACTAGAGAGAAACAAGTTATTCAGTCTAAATGGCTTGGTGAGTCTGCATGAAAGAGGATGACTCAGTCATCAGTTAAGAGCTGCAAGGATAGGCCATTGGGAATGCAGCATAGGAAGCTGAGCCAAAGAATATATTCTGCTTTTCCACCTCATGCATTTGGAATTAGATGAGTGGAATGAGTAACCAGTGTGAGATTGGAAAGACTAACATGTAGGGTAAATAAATTAAAAGTAGGTTCATTATGCATATTAAAGTTAGTGGGCAAGGCTGTACATATACTGTTTCATTTTGTATCATTTTTATATCAGATGAACAATATATGCAAATAACATTCTCCAGACTATGTTATTCATTATTTGTTCCATTGTGGAAAAACACTCCAGAATTTTTCCTGTGAGCTAGATATTTGTGGGAGAAAAGTTGGTTTGTTCAGACAAATACATGTAAATAATGTGGTAATTGTTACCTATTTAAACTTTCTCAAAAAGAAAAACTTGTTCGAAAGTAATGTTGCTGATTCATTCAACAAAGAGAAATGATTAGGAGACGCCAGACAATTATCCTTGTTCTGTATCAGGGTGGGCTACTTTTATTAATTGGTGGGCTGCATTCAGATTTGTGCACTAAGGAAATGATAGTGGCCAGAAAAATTGGAGAAAAATTGGAGGAACCAAAGCAACTCTCCCCCACCCGCTATCTATAATACGTTTAACTGATGAATATACTATGAACTTTATAAAGTATATTCTGCCACTAGCCAACCACATGCTTGCAGATTCCTTAAAAAGGGCACAAAAAAGACTGTCACCCTGCACGTACTCTTGCTACTGTACTTCAGTGCTTTTTTTTTAAGCTCAAAAATATTTCTGAAGTTATTTTAAGATGAAGTTAATCTTACATATTATATAGTATAATATATATTATATAGCTTATATATTATCCTGGATTATTTTCATTTTTTATCTTTTTCCCCTAATCAAATCCTACCTCCCGATAATGCTTTAATTGAATGTGAATTTTTAAAATATACAATATGTTTTATGTTTAGAAAATACCGTAAACAGCAGTTTCCAAGGAGTTCTTTTGGGAGTGGCATAGGTTCCCCCTACCCTTGAGGAAAAGCAAGAGACAAAACATGTGCCATGACATCACAATACAAACTTTGCCCATTATGTGCGTGAGTGCGATGTTGTGACACAAGTACCAAAGGTCAAAACTTAATCATGACATCACAATGCATGTTTCATTATTTTGGTGGTATTGTGGTTAGAAACTAATGAGTATGATGGGCTGCAGTTTCCAACAAAATGTTTAGCATGAACCTGTGCTGATCATGCATCCCCCTCCTTATGTTACTATCATCCAAGTGCAGTAGAGAGTGCCTATTGGTTGATCCTGTCAGCATTTTTTAAAAAATCAACAAACTTAGAACACAAGGAGCAAGATACCTTGAAATTGTTTCATTTTGTCTCAAGCTTAGGAAAAATGCTTCTGGCTTAGGACAAAACTCAGAAAATAAACAGTTTAATTCCAAATTCAGAATACTTGAAAAGACTTATCTGAACTTGGAACTTTTTTGCACAGTCTTATTATTAAATTGAAACCATGGTTCCAATGGATAAGACTTTCCATTTCATTTTCCATTCCCATTAGTTCTGAAAAGTCCTATATTATCTAGTGAATCAGGTGGCATATAAATCTTTCTAATAAAAAAATGTAATAAATTAACCACCCACGCTATATTATTTAGATATGGAAAACCAACAGTTTTCCAAACCAAACAGATGCTATTGAGTAACAGAATCATAGAATGATATGATTCCCACCACAGAAGGGTGGAAAGGAACTTTGAAGGTATCTAGTCTAACCCATAACAGGAATCCTGTATTACAGTTTTCCTTGCAGATAGCGATTCAGCCTCTGCTTAAATACCTCTAACAAAGGAGAGTCCAGAATCTCCCAAGGCAGTCTGTTCCATTGTTGATCTGCTCTTACCATTAGGAAATTCTTCTTGATAGCCAGGTGAAATTTACCTGCTTGAAATTTAAACCCAGTGTTTCTTGTCCTGTCTTCTGGAGCAACTCTGCAAAACTTTGCCCCATGATAGTCCTTAAGATACTTGAAGACATCTATCATGTCTTCAAGTATTCCTCAAATATTTTTTCTTGTAGGTGTCTTTCCATCTTGGTTGCTGTCCTTTAAATATGCTCCAGTTTACCAATATCCTTCCTAAAATCTGATGCCCAAAGCTGGTACAATACTCTAGATATGGTCTGACCAATGGAAAACAAAAAGGAACAATGACTTCCATTAATCTTGACACTTTACTTCTGTTGACACAGTTTAGGATTGCATTTACTTTTTTTGCAACTTCATCATACAATCAGCTTGTAAACCACCAGATCCTTTTCACAGAAGTGTTGCAGATCTACTGGTCAGAGTTAGTTGCTATAGTCTATAAGGATTCCATTTTCCTTGTCAGGTTCCTCTCTCTCAGAAATCTGCTGCTTCAAAGTATCTTGTTTTGAACAATTCCTGACTAAGCTGATACAGATGGTCTCTAATATAGTTTTGGAGACATCAGTTCTCTTGGTCTTGGGAGCTTTCAGTACTCACACTGAACTTACTTTGACAGGCATGGTTCAAAATTTAATTCATGATTACTCTGGATTTATCCAGATTGATTCAGAATCAATGCATAAGGCCTGCCACATCCACATTTTTTTTTCCTGAAAGGAATTATTGGTATTCAGTGGTCCCAAACTTGGTATCCCTTCCCTGGATGGATCACAATGAAAATTGGCTGTTGCAGCAACTTCCCCTTTACAATGGCAGTACCAGATAAACTATTAATCTGCCCAAAGAGTTTAATAAGAGTCCAGGCAATTTTGGGGAATTCTTTCTCAAATCTGCCCAATAGCAATTACCAGTGACCTGATTGAGATGTGAAACTACTGAATTCTGTTAGTATGATGGCTCCTGAGTAGCAATGAGCACTTGCATGGTGTCAAAGCCCATGATGGAGCATGGTATATGGAACAGTGCAGGCAAAGAAGTGTGGAAGAAGATGGCTTGAATGATTGTGCCATTACACAGTTATCAGGGAGGAAAAATAATAGGTTTCTTCTCTCACTGCATCTATGGAGAGTAAGTCAGTGGATCCTCTAAGCCTGTTGGACAGATTACACGGCCCTGGTCCTCTAGGACTATCTGAGCTCCATTGTGGACTGGTTGCAAATTCTTTGTAAATTGCAAATTCCAGTATTATAGCAGCATAAGGGAATATTAAGGCACCAGTAGAATTGACACACCTATTTATGTATAGGTACATAGGTACTCATCATGCTATTCTCTTTGGATAAGTAAAGTTATGCAAAGTGTGGAAAAAGAATGAAAAGCAGCTAGCAGCTATCACATGCTATCACATGTGATAGCTGCTAGCTGCTTTTCATTCTTTTTCCACACTTTGCATAACTTTACTTATCCACATGTGATAGCAAAAAGAAAGCAGCTAGAACTATTTTACACCACTACCTTTCACACTATCTCTCCACTATCTCTCTGAGTCTTGTTTCCATATACTGGAAACATACTGGGTTTTTGTTCTTTAAACTGCTTATCTTTCTCTTCAGAATCTCATCAACTCCATCTATCCAAAACTTTCTCACTCTTGATTCACTTACTCTGAAATCCCATATATGTCCTGCAATACAGTCCTCATTCATTCTCTCTATGCAGTATAACTAAATCACTACAATATACTTTTATTCTTGACTTTATCTTCTAGTTGAATTGTATAATCTAGGTAACATTTGTTGCGTATCATTTGGGTTCTCAGCCAACTGTATGGCACTAAGTACATGCACATTTGCATCCCCAGTCAATATCTATAACATTCCCCACCATAACAGAGAAAAAAATACACATACAAAAAAAAAAGGAAAAAAGTAGCAAATTAGGTTGAAATTTTCAATAAGTTGGAATATATTACCTCATTTCAAAAACTCAAATCATTATTAAAATCCAAGTAAAATATGAATATAAGTGGCAGTAGTACAATATAAATCATAAAATATGATTAAGAATTACAGTAATTTCTATCTGAGCAATTAAAAACTTTATCCTAAGGGAAACCCAAATGTTTCCCTTAGTACCCACAAACCCAAATAGAAAATTATAATCCAAACATAGTTTCTGATTTTAATGAAATTCTGTGTCAGATCTACTTTTGAAATACGAAGTTATTTTGACATGGAAATTAACTGAGGAAGAAAAGCAATATTTGCACCAAATAACCATTTAATACCACTGCCAAAAAGGTTAAATACCTGGGAATTTATTTGACAATTAATGCAGACCTATTTAAAAACAATTATTCACAGATCTGGAAAAATATAGTGGCAGATTTTTTAAGATGGAGAAAGTTAGAACTGTCTTATTACGGAAGAACTGCAGCTGTTAAAATGAATATTCTGCCAAAATTTAATTTTCTCTTCCAGATTATTACAATAAAAATTGTAGACAAGGTACTAAATGACTGCCAGAGATAAGTAATTTTTATGGTCTAATAAAAGACAAATATAGTAGAGGATTCAAATGTGATTTGTATTAAATAATACAATTTAAAGTCTGGCAGTCCCAAACTTTAAATTGTATTATTAAGCTAGTTGTTTAATTTGGTTTACATACTGGATTATATCGTTCTGTGGTTCGGTTACCTCCATTGAGGGAGTGGAACTGCACAAATGTCTTTGGACCAATACAAACAGAAATAAACAGCTTATAAGAGATTGTGCAATAAAAAGCAGCATATTAGAAGTCTTGGATAAATACAGGAAAAGAATTAGTCCAGACTTATTACTCCTTACCTTGTTATTGAATATTTATTTTCATGAAGGGAAGAGCCCAAAGACATTTGCTCAGTAGAAAAACAAGAAATTGTGTAGATTGCAAAATCTGATTATTAATAAGACAAAGATAAAATATTTTGAGACTGTCTCCTTGGAATGGTTAATACTGTCCAATTGCTTTTGTTTTTGTTAAATAAGTAGTGTAGCATTCAAGGAAGTGCAAAAACAAGAGGGAACACTTAAAACACTTGACTGAATTTGAAAACCTCACAACACAAAATTTGAAGCATTTGCTAAGTCTTATTTATAAACTGTTGGTGAAATATGACTTAACAACTGAACAGGTTAAAGACTGCATAAATAAATAGATGCAGAATTTAGATAAAATAATTGACATGCACCAAGGGAAGAAAAATATTAAGTTTAAATACATACTGAATATTATACTTAAGAGAAAACTGGCATGCTTTATATTCCATTATTGATTAATAAAATGAACTTCATTCTCTAAAAAATATTGGAAATGTAATTATTAGGTTCGTTCATTTTTCCATATTTGGTGGCACGGTTATGAAGTTCAACAACTTTGGAAAATGATTTATAATGAAATTAAACAAATGTTAAAAGCTAAATTTCCTTTCAAATCTGTTTTTTTAAATTAAATATTACTAACCCTTACATTCCTGCAAAGTATGTTGAATTGGCTCTGTACATGGTAACTGCTCCAAGGATACGCTATGTTACTTACTGGAAAGCAGTTACCTTTTGCAGAAGAATAGTTAATTAAGCTCTGAGAGTATGCCTCAATATATTTGTCTTAGTCTCTGTTCAATGTTGAACCATATTTTTAATATCCCATTTATTATGGAGATCCACTACTACAGGTAGTCCTCACTTAACAACCACAATTGGGACCAGAATTTCGGTTGCTAAGCAAAGTAATCATTAAGCAAATCTGACCAGATTTTCTGACCTTTTTTGCAGCAGATGTTAATCGAATCACTGCAGGCATTAAGCAAACCACGTGGTCATTAAGCAAATCACGTAGTCCCCCATTGATTTTGCTTGCCAGAAGCTGGTGGGAAGGTCCAAAATGGCAATCATGTGACCATGGGATGCCGTGATTGATGGTCATAAATGCGAACCGGTTGCCAAGTACCCAAATTGTGATCATATGACTGTGGGGACACTGCAATGGTCGTAAGTGTGAGGACTGGTCATAAATCATTTTTTTCAGCACCATAATAAGTCCAAACCATCATTAAGCGAATGGTTGTTAAGTGAGGACCAACTGTACAGCATCGCTGACAACTTGTTACAGCATCGCTGACAACTTGTCATCTAGTGCCTGTTTAAATACTTCTAGTGAGAGAGATGCAGCTACATCTTAAGGCAGTTCCACTGTTCAACTGCTCTCACTGTTAGGAAACTTCCTGATATCCAATAAAAAATCCTTTAATTCAAACACATTGTTTCTGGTCTTGCCTTCTGGGAGACACCAAATAAGTCTGCCCCATCTACCCCATGACAACCCTTCAGTTACTGAAAGGCATAGTCCAGCCAATTTTGTCTTGCTGAATATCAAAACTCTCAACTGCAGACATAAACCACAATGAGGAAAAAATGGCAACGGCAGTCTACTGTGCAATAAGAAATTCCAGTGCTTCATCAGGAGAAGAAAAGCATTCAATCTGGTCAGAAAATAAAAAAAAATTGCTGGAAACAGAAAAATATATATTTTTTCTTTTGCTAGAGCTTGAGCAAAACTACATTCTCGGTGAGATCACTGCAAGAGGAATGCCTGAAATAATTTGATGATTTTTATATTTCAAAGTAGAAATTTCACATGCTTTTCTTAAAATCATGTCCCAAACTTACATTCCAGCAAATTTTACAATAATAGGTGTGGGAGATTTAAAACAAAGTGTACTCTAAAGCATCATCAAGTGTACTCTAAAGCATTATCAAGAAAATAAAAGAGGGAGAAAGAGAAGCTCATTCAGACTTGCAAGATTCTGTTACTATAGCCATTCTAATAAAAGTATTTTTAGGCCTACATGGCATCTGTTTCTTAATCTGGTCTATTTTGATAAAGGCTGATATCAGCCCGGTCTATTTTGATAAAAGGCTGATATCAGCCTTGATAAAAGATGCTTCTCTCCTAATTCCATTTATTTATTTATTTGATTGATTGATTGATTGATTGATATGGGTGCCCATCTCAAATAGGTGACTCTGGGCAGCTAACAATATTAAAAAATAAATAAAGAACAAATACATATACAAAAATAACATATATAGAACAGGACAATCACTAATGACCTGGCTCAGATGAAACTTTTGAAAGGTATAGCCTTTATAGATTTCAGTAGCAATAGGGAACTTCTCAATAAAGAACAGATAGAGCAACATATAGATGACAAGTTATCATGGTTCTTCTGGAATCAACTTAAATCTTTATTGTGTGATAAGGATGTTAGAGGTTCAGCAATTCACCCTTACACCAATTTTGATAATTAAATACTTAACAATATAGAACAACCAAAAGGAAGAACTTCAAAAATTTATAGGTTACTATTGCAAATAGAAATAGAAGATCCATCTCTTGGTTTGAAGGAAGCTTAGCATACTGACTTTGGTAAATCTATAAATGAGACAAGTGGCAGGAAATCAGGTGATTTCATCTCAAATTCAATGCAAGAACTTCAGTGAAAGATTCCAGTCAGATTGCCACAAATAAATAAATAAATAAATAATAAAATCTTCCAAATGTTGGAGAGATTTTTATCAAAAAGGGTCTTTCTTTTATTTGTGGTAGTAATATGACAAATCTTTTGGTGTAAAAGTTTGGTGACATAAGCATCATTAAACAAAGAAATGAATGCTCTGCAGAGTTAGGGTCACTGCATTTATTCACAGGATCAAACCTCAAGTTTAAAAACAAGTAATACATTTACTTAATTTTAGCAGATAAAATAATTGCCCAACACTGGAAAATTTTAGATAATTTAACAATTGAGAGGTAGATCAACAAGGCCTCTTCATCACCACTTTAGAAAAGACCACAGATAAAGTAAGGAGACAGGACACCAGAGCCAAGAACCACAATTCTCTCAAATTTAGACAGACCTTATATTTTATCTTAATTGCAACAGACATACTATTGGCAATACTTTAGACATACAGTAAACATGAATGTGTGTATTATTTGTCTGTCTGCCTTTTAGCTGATTCGTTTTATTTCTCTAAGCATCATGGATTTAAGTTACTGTTACTTGATAGTGTTTGTTGATCACAGTTCAGTACAAAGAACTAAAAAAATATCTTTATAGATAGTTGCTCTATCATTAAGCTGCAATCGATATGTAACCTTATGGAGTCTAATTATAGCAAATTATGTTCTGAAATGGAATTAAATTATGGCAGAATATGCACAGAGATCTGCTCTGTTGGGACTAGACAGCAACTATATATAAAGATATCTGTATATTGGATTGGAATATAACTACTTTGGATAGTAACATGAAATCTCTATATGATAAAATGAAAACTGCAGGTACAATTTGTTAAGATTTTTAGTTTTACTCATTATTAGCTCTTATACCGCCATATAACTTACAAAAACACACTTAATCAAGTGATACCCTTGTAGTTTTGCCATTAACTCTTGCTATCTATCTATATATATGTATATGTGGATTAAAGGTGCTAGTCAAAGTATATTCCAGAATCTGTGGACTTAGAGAAATTGAAGATCCCAACAAACGCAATGGGTTTTGAATCCATTACAGTTGTTAATTGATAAGGCGATTGTTTCACATGTAACCTGCATCTGCATAACCAATCTGTCTTCTCTCCCCTTCTCCCTCCCTCATCCCAATTTAAATCCTGTATCAGTCCAGCCATTCTATACACTGATGAAGTGAATTGTAGCTCACAAACTTTTATGCTTTAAATAAAGTTGTTAGTTATAAAAGGAGATTTTTGCTACCATAGACTAACACAGTTCTCCTCCTAAAATGCTAATTGTGAGAGACACTGAAAAGGAAATTAAAGGCTGTAACACATAACATAGTGAATATCCTTTGTGTAATATGTTTAAATAAGCAATTCTCTCTCTGTCTCTCTCTCTCTATATATATATATCTTTGCATTTTTATCTTTTAATCTTCAGGGGGAAATCCAGAACAATTACTTTTGGCCAGTTTAAGGAAGCACTTCAGGAACTCTCTAAGAAAAGATTCAAGGATAAGAACAATGAAGAAGCAGTGCAAGAAATGCACAAATTAATTGAAGGGAAAGTGCCAGTCATATCTGGAGTCACGGTATAGTATCCTGACATATTATATTTTTTATCCATTCTTAGGTCTTTCTAAGCTTCTGTCTTTTAGCAAGAAGCATTGGGTCATAAAGTTCATGGCCTTAATTCTCTATGTACTAATGCTCAAAATATTAAAAAGTAAATACATGAGCTTTAAAACCTAGTAAAAAAGGATTTATCACTTGACTGGTATAACACAGACCTGTTAGGATAATTCCCAGCATTGTAATACAAAATCTGACCAATTGCAGTTTGTTCAAAAGGAACAGAAGGAGAGGAGGAATCACAGCATGTTTGAAAATATTTCCGCCAAAATTCAAAGAAATTACCTGGGTATCATCACTGAAGGCGTCTGATTAAAATAAGTGAAATATAGATTAGAATAATGCTGATGTTGATAAATATTACTAACCTCCCTCCAAGAGGGTGATGGTAAAACACAGGGGCATGACACAATATAACATCTGTCTATCGCTCTCTGAGAGCTTAAGGACGGTGGACTGTACATACCATTCTGACAGACATCAGTCAAGGGAAAAATGTAGATGATGCTTTTTAAAAGAAAAATGCAGATCTTTCCAAAGGCATGAAATAGTAATGATGGAGTACTTTAATTAAACTTAATCATTACAAGAATTCTGTTGTTGATAGCATTTTCCTTTCCTTTCTCAACTATTTGACCATGGAAGAACCCTTGAAATATTTTTCAGGCCTTGGGGAACCCGTGCACATTCAGGCTCAAATATAGGCCACAAGTTACAAAATTGTTATATTTGTTTCATGTGTAGGCCTGTATATATGCATTAATATTGTTCTTAAACTAAAAATAAAAAAATGAAACTTACCTCTTTAATGTGAAGTTGCCCAAATTTGAAATAATTTTTAAAATGAATAGTGATCTCCCAGGGAACCCCTAGTGACCTCTTGTGGAACCCTAGGATTCCACAGAACCCTGGTTGAGAAATCCTGCTTTAGAGGGTAGAGCAAGACACAAGAGGATCAGATATTCCTGACCTGATGTCTTTGATGAAGTAACACAGATTTTGGGGAAAGTAATCAGATATTGCTGAACTAAATTGAGTATAGTCAAATATCTCCTTGGATTTTTTAAAAAAAGATTTTGATGAAGTCTGAGCAATGATACATAAGATTCGACGGCAGGAGAAACAAATGGGAAAAAGTGCTCAAGCAGAATGAGAATTCTAAAGCAAAGAAGGAATGCTAACATAAAGGATGTCTAACTAAAGTAATAACTGCAAACAATTCCATTGAATAAAGAAAAAGGAAGACAGAAGAAAAAACTAATATGACAGCACAAAAAGGTTAGGAAGATCTGAAAACAAAACAACACCCCCCCACCTTACATAGGAGGTAGAAAGAGAGCTAGATCATAAGAGTGATGGTCATATCACTCTTATGATCCTGAAATGTGGAGGTGGTGTTAACATGCTAAAGCAGAAAATAGGCTGAGTTGGGAAAGGATGCTAAGAACACAAAAAGGCTTTTTCAGATACAATATGTTAGAAATACCTATTGTTTAATGAGAATGGCAAAGTACCACCCAAGTAAAAAATAATTCTATTTATCTCTGACAATATATATATATTCTAGATGGAAATAGCAAAGAGCAGATTGAAGAAAATAGGATTGCAGCTTGACAATAGAGATGATTATAGAATATTATTTACCTCTAACCATTTAAAATTTCCAGATCCCTACAATGAAAATGACAGAATGCTACCAAGTAACAAACACTTCTCAGTACCAAGGAACAATCAATCAATCTGAAAGCACTTTAAAAGGAATGCAGTGATTGCTATATATATTTTTTAATCAGGTAACTTCATTAGTAGACTGTGGAATCTGCATAATATATCTTGATATCAACAAATGTTTAATAAAGTACTGCAGAGATTCTGATCACCAAAGTTATGGTATTTCTTGGATAGTATTACAGTTGGCTTGGCACATTAGTCTTGAAGCATTATTCAAAGAACTAATCAAACATGAGTAAATTATTGAATGGGGCACAAAACTGTTTATTCCTGGACCCTATAATTCAAAATAGTTAATCACTTGGGTGAAGGGATGGATAGAATACTTATCATATTTGAAGATGATGCAAAATAGTACTTGAGTTAAAAATCCAATAAGCTAGAGAAATGGACAGAATGGACTGAAAATAATGAAATTCAATGGAGATAAATTCAAAGTTATTTCCTTTAAAAAAAAATAGAATTAACATGTACAAAAAGAGAGGGAGGTATGGTGGAATCCTGGGGATGGGCTGCTCTCAGGAACACTGGGCTCAGTATTTGAAAGTAATCCCAACATCCAGCCTTCAGGATCTTCCCTTGGAGCCAGGTTGCTGGATTCTTGGTGGCTCTGGGCTCTGGCTATTGATTTGAAAGCCAAGTTGATCTGTAATAAAGCTGTCCTCATCCACAGTTTGATAGTGGATTATGCAGCTGACCTTGCTTGTATCACCAAAACACTGGGGGCCAGGAGTGGGAGGGTTCCCCTCTTGGAGATGTGCCCACCTGGGTTTCCAGTCTGGAACCAGCTGCAACTCTTGTTAGAGGGGGGCAGTTCTTATCCATGTGTCATTATTGGCTTTCAGAGGCTGGTTGAAGGGAGAGATGGGATTGTTGCTGTTGTACCACCCTCCCTGCTGCACAGAGTTTTCTCTGTCTGAGCTGGATTCCATTGCTGGGCTGGTGGTTGAGACCCCGTGGCTTGTGGTTCTCAGGGATTTCAATTTGCCACCTGGCAATATTGAGTCTGGGGCAACTCAGGACTTCATGGCTCCCATGGCAACCATATCCCAAGTCATCAGGGACCTGGTGCATACCGGAAGTCACACATTAGCAGTTCAGCTATGATCTGGTTTTGGGGCATATAATTGCCATGGTTATATCATTTTCTTTCTTTTTTTCTCCAAATAATGTTATTAAAGATTACAAATAGAAAGGGAAAAAAAACTAATACAGACTACAAAAATATAAAAAGAAGAAAAAGGAAAAATAGTGTGAAAAAGAAAAAAGGGGGAAAAAGAAGTAGCTTTCCCCTTCATCCCAGCAAGTATAAACAATTTTAGTAGCTTATCACCATCTTTTAATACAACATATACTCTCTTCACCCAAACTCATCTCTTAACTAAAAACAAAATCCAAAAGCCTTGTCATTTGTTCCTTAGCAACAAAAGTCCAGTAAGAGATACCAGATATAATTATCTAGTTTAAACTTGATTGAATAGGCCAACCCTGTATCCCTTCCCTATACTTTTAACAATCTTAATTTTTAACCCCTTCAAATAAAGTCCCAGAGCTTGATTTCTGTTCATCTTTTTTTTGTCCTAAGAATCTTTCAAGACTTTAACAAACTTCTTTTGTACATCTAGTAAGTAAGTAAGGTTTGTCCTTTTTTTTGGTCACTTCTCAAAAAAATCTTCAAGATTTTAATAGACCTCTTTTGTACATCTAGTAAGAGAAAGTTATCCAAATTGCTTTTCTGATTTGGTAATAGTACATCTCCTTTAAGCAACAAACAACAACACGTTTATTACAGCCCTAAAGCCAGATACAATCAAAATATATAAGAGTAACAATCTTACATTTATATATACTGTATATAAAACAGAAAAACAGTATGATACAATCTAAAATTAATTAAAATGAATTAAGAATAAAAATACTAAAATAAATTGAAATAAAATACTATGTCAAGAAATTCTAAACCTAAGTAATGGTGTGGCATATTGTGCAGATGGTAGCACAAAACTGGGCAACCTGGGAGGATATTTTTGGGTCCTTGTCTGAAAGAAGTGGCATTAAATAGAAATCACACTCCCTGCCTCAAAATTTCTTCAATATTGGATATACGGTATAAGGATCTGTCTAGAGTCCTTATATAGGGAACAGTATAACAACATATGGCTTAGGGTTTCCACTGAGCCGTCACCACATGGACATAGTCAAAGGTGTATAGGAATACCCTTAAAATGCTCCAAAAGGACTGCTGATGGCAGTGCATCCAGGCTGGCTAAGGTGAAAGCTTTACAAAATTTCAAAATTGTAATGGATAATAAATAAGAAGCTGGAATGAACCCTTCTGGAAGAAATTGACAGATATTGGGGTGTGGCACCTTACTGAAATTTGTTTGGAGATCTATATCCCAGATTCATTGTTTAAAGGCGGTTCTAGCATTATCAAATCCAAATGAGCACAGACTTTCCATAGAAAAGCCCAGCAATTTAATTTTATCTAAGGATTTTTTTAGCCATGATAACTTAAAATGATCTCTAAATACTAATGGGGCTAAACCTATAGGCAACAGTATTAACTTAGCCAGAAGGTAAGAAGAAGGAACCATGCTCTGGCATCCAATGAAACTATACCTATTTCTACCCGTAGGATGGCATTTTTGATACTTTTTGGTACCATCAATATGGCTCTAATAAACTTATTCTGGATGATTTCAATAGAATTGAGCTTAGCAAGGAGCAGATTTGAGAGCCATAGAGAAGCTGAGAGACTATCTTAGCTTGAAAGACCTTGCAAGCTACAGGAATATAATGGGCTCCATTTAAATGGTAGAATCTTGCAAGAGCTGATGAGGTACACTGTGAAACACTTGCCTGGTAAAGAAAATGAGCACTGCAAGGTATTTATAGGTGCGCACCTGTTCAATTGGAGTCCCATTTATTTGCCATTTGTGAATGGCAAAATGGCAAAATGATGGTGTCAGGCAAAAACTAAGACTTTAGTTTTCTCATAATTTATTGAAAGTTTTTGATCTGTGCAGAATAAAGCTAGTGCCCTAAGTGCTTTTCTCATTCCCACTTGTGAAGTAGACATAATGATTACATCATTGGCATACAGTAGTGCTGGAATTGCACAATCAGCCAAAAAAAGTGGATGATGGGCTAGAACAGCAAGCGCTTGAATTATTGGATTATTGGATTTAGATACAAATTGAAAAGTAATGGAGCTAATATGCAACCTTGTCTTATACCTCTATAAGTTGGGACTGCTTTAGATAAATGTCTCCAGGAGGTGCATCTAACTTTCAGGGAGGTGTTTGAATAAAGCGACTGAATAAGAGCTAGCAGCCTTTTGTCAATCATGGAATGTCTCAGACTATCCCACAGTCTCTCCCTTGGTATTTGATCAAAAGCTGACTTAAAATCAACGAAGGTTGCAAAACAGGAACCACGAGGGTGGGGTGGGGGGTAGAATATTTTTCTGCCAAATGGTGAAGAACCAAACAATGATCTAGTACTGACTGTTCCTCTCTAAATCTGGCCTGTTCTTCAGCAATAATATTTTCATTTTGTACCCAATCCACTAACTTTGAATATAAAAATCTGGCATAAAGTTTATTTATTGTGTTCAATAAACTGATAGGCATATAATTTGTAGGGTTGAGTCTATTTCCTTTATTTTTGTATATTGGTACAACAATGGCCTGATTCCAGTCAGATGGAAATTGTCCTGTGTTACTAATGTGTGTAAATAAAGTGGCCAAAACTGGGGCCCACCAGTCTTTATTTTCCCTTATTGATTCTGGGGGGATACAATCACCTTCAGATGCTTTACCTGGTTTTAATTGGACAATAAGATCCTTAATCTTAGCTATGGGTACTGGTGGCCAATGCGGGAGGTCGTTGCAGGAGGGAATCACATCTGCAATTACAGCAGATTCCCTTTTAAAGATGTTCTTAAAATGATCCTTCCATTTATCTGCAGATATTTGTGTAATAGGGCCAAACCATCTATCTATAAGGGCCTGATTTATCAAACTCCAGAACCTGTCCTGATTACCAGGAAACACACTGAGGCGAGGACTTGGTCTCTAATATTTATTAGTAGTACTTAACAAGAATCCTAACAAACTGAGAAAGCGTGGGAAAACCCAGCCATATAAACCCCAAAGGTTAAGGCGGTCCCGATCTGTGTCTCTTTGAATGGCTGAACAGTTCCTCAGTGCTACGCATGCGCTTGACAGTCTGGGTGAGAGCCCCCTGCTCGCCATCCTTACTCATGACAGAACCAAGTGGAATTCTTGAGCTTTGCTGCTAAAATTAAATTACTCCAATTCTCTCTTATAGCCTGTTGTTTTTTATCTTTAGGAGATCTTTATAATTTTTTTTGAATCTTAAGTAATTTTGAGGCATTTGCAGAATTTTCCTGGCAAAAGGAAGTTATTGCATTTAAGAGAGCCTTTTTAGCTTTAATGCAGTCATTATCATACCAAGATTTAGATCTTTTATAAAATACATAAACACAATTAGCTGTTAAAAATTCAGGGGGGCTTGAAGATTAACAATAATTGATTGATACAGCAATATTACTTGTTCATATGAATCAGATGAGCAAATTTGGGTATGCATTTGAAGCAGGGCCTCTGAGGCCAAAATTCCAGACATAATTTTAGCCAAAGACAAATTAGTGGAAAGTGGTCACTATCAGGGCAAGTTTCAATATAAAAGTAAGCTATATGACATACAAAGTTCTGGAAAATCATAATATAATCACACTATCTCCGTTTGGGCGCCAAAATGTATACTCCCCTTTTATGTCACCCATGACAGTGCCATTAAGTATAACTAGATCTAAACTGTCCACAAATTGAGCCAAACAAAATCTTGCAATATTACATTTTTGGTCTTTAGATTGTCTGGCTGATAAATAGCCCACATCAGTTTTAGGGGGCATTGGCCACTTAAAATGAGTTTGCAGGGAAGCATCAGATTGGCCAATACATGTGTTAAAATCACCAGCTATTATTATGATACAGTCTGGATATTGACATGATAGCAAATTTATGTAGGTATCAAACTGATCCCACAAATTATTTCCCTGTGCCCACGAGCTGGAGGGAAATATGCATGAACAAGAAATACAGTGTAAAATTTAAATCTGAATAGGAGGGCTAGAGCCACATTTGAGCAAGACTCCAGCATAAATACTGGGACATTGAGTTTAACAGAAACCATAGAACTCAGGCCACCATTCTACCCTTTTTTGTACTGGGAATTGCATTCAAAGTAAAGGGAATATCCATGGAGTAATAGGTCCTCCCTAGCCCATGTTTCTTGAAACAAAATAATATCTAAAGAAGAAATATATTCCATAAATGAAACATCTGACATCTTTGCTTTCAATCCTGCAACATTCCAGGAGAGGATAGAGATGCCCCCTTCTGTAGGATAGAGTCATTCAGAGTCTGAGTCAGAATCTGAGAGTGTTATCAGTGAATTAGCTGAGTCTTTCTTCTGGAATGGGGCCAGAGTTGGAGTTTCATCTAGTGTTGCCTGTTGTTGTGACACCACCTGAGTTTGGGGGGTAGCTTCCAGTTGGATGATTTTAGAACTTCCAGTAGCAGTATCCAGATCTAAATTTTGGGAAGAAGGCTAGTAGGTTCCAAGGGGTATAATAAAAGGCCATCATGTGGAGAAGGTCTAAGATCCGAAGAGCATTGTTCAGCATCTGTCTGTGGTATGGGAAATACTTCCTCCTCAATAGTTAGCAAGGTCTGGCACTCTCCAGCAGGCTCCCCATTCATCCCATAGAGGCTGGAACAATTGTTATTTGGGTGGCGATTTCCATCCATTTCATTGTCCACATTTGTGTCAGTATTTTTGGGTGGCGATTTCCATCCATTTCATTGTCCACATTTGTGTCAGTATTTGGAGACACAAGTTCAATAAGTGGTTCTGCTGTAGCACTAGAGACCAGTAAGGTTAAATCTTAAATCTTAAGATTTTACAGCTTACATATTATATTAGCTTGTTCCTTCCTGGGCAAAGAACCAAAAGTATTGATAAGACCGGCTTCAGCTGGATCTGACACACCATCATTTTGTAAGAATGGCTGACTCCCACTGCCTTGCTTTTTCAAGGTGATAATGTGGGAAGGAGGGCTTGCTAACCTCTGTTACAGTTTTGGAGTGGGTATGAAGTCTAGATGAAGCAAAGCCAGATAAAGAATTAACTATTACATCCTGAAAAACTCTGATGGGGAAAATTTGAAATGATGCTAAGTATGGCCTCATCTTAAATAGCATTAGTGGAATAGTAGACTGATTAAAAGATAGCAAAATGTTTTTGGTTTTCTACAGTAGGAAGCCATTCAATAGCACATAGATCTATCTGTCTGTAGTGACAATGCAGAAGTTGCCCTAAAGAGGTTTTGATTGCTCTCCTAGAATCCCATCGTCCGATATTGAGGCTATTCAGGGAATATAGAGAGCAACCTGCTGAGTCTGAAGTAAATGGTTTTGCTTGCAAGGTATTTCCTCTTTTGAATCCAGAGAGGCGTTGGTCTGTATAGAACCACCACTCTTTCCCTTATCAGAGAGGTGGGATTTATTAGTACAGTCATTTGGTCATTGCACGCTTTTGTCAGTTTGTTTTACTTTAAGGACTTCCCCTTTATCAGAGCACATGCCAGGAATGTATTGCTTTGCCAGAGCTTCTGCCTTAGTTTTAATGGAGGCAGCAGGTCCGGCTGCCTATTTTTGAACAAAAACCTCAGTCTTTTTTTCAGTACATCTATGTCATATTTTATAGCTGACAGCTGCTCAAATAGTGAGATAAAAGTTTGAGCTGTAAGAAGACATTGCTTTGCCATAAACTCTGTTGTATTTTCCCATGGGAGCCTCTCCGAATTCTGATTTTGTATCTTATTTTTAAACTTACTTATATTTCCCTTGAAGTTATTAGGTGAGCTAGCAAGTTGTACTGGAGACGTACAGTGAGAGTCCAAGAGTGAGTCCAAATTTTCATTTAGTTCTTCCCTGACCAATAGTGAGAGGTCTAACAACTGTTGTTTTTCCATTTCTATTTGAAAGTCCCATTCAAGTGATTCAAGGGCTGCATATTGGAAGTGTTGGAAGTGGGAGGAAGATTTGCTTTACTTACAGCTTCCTTTTGTGTAAAAAGTTCTATCTTTGGTTGTTTAGCAGATTTTGAAGAGGAGAGAGAGCCCGGACTGACTCCATGTTGTTCCTTTCTTTTTCCCATGTTATTCAAATCCACTCAGACACTTTTGTTTGCACCTTTTACTCCACAATCGTCTTGCTGTAAAAAATTGTGAATATATTTAAAATAGTAAAAATCTAATTTAAAATTTAAGGTAACCTAATATACTTATTTTAACTAAAACTATCTAAAGAAAACAAAAATAGCTAGAATATACTATTTAAAAATAATATAAAATTAAGAGGACAGGAGCATGGAAAAATGTGTGTTGCTGGGCTGCTATGTTGACTCTACCCTTTAAGCAATGAAACATCAACCTGTTTCGTTTGAATATCCAGTACATCTTTCTGCATATCCTTCTCATTGCTTGTCACATTTAAATCCACATTCAAATTAGTTTCAAACTTATCCGGTGTAGCTTGTTCTTCTGTAACAGTCATACACCATTTGTCTGTTATATCAAATAATTTCAAAGACAATGTCCAAAAATATCTATCCAAGTTTTTTGTTCTATTCTTTATTGATGAGACGAATTTATTATCCTCTAGCTCCCTCTAGTGTCAAATCTTCAAAGTCCCATGTTTCTTTTAAAAGAAACCCCAATAATCATTTCCCACGGGAAGGATTCTTCTAAGTAATTTAAAATTAATGGGAAGAATTCTTCTAATTAATTCAGAACTAGAATTCATTTGGACCCTTAATCCGTTGTTAACTTTCCAAAATCAATACTCTAGGCTCCCTTTTGCTGTTTAATCCAAATAATATTTTTCCAAAACTTTAAAATCATATTTAAAATTATTTCTCCAAGGAGAAGGTGACTCACCCTGTGAATTCTGTATAATTTGCTATTTCAAAGCATCTTAATATTTCCAAGACAATTTTAAAAAAAACAAATCCAAAGTGAGTAAGAAATGAGACTCAGTTGAGCTTCATGTCCTTAAAAAAGGCTGCGTTCACTACTCTGAGCAAAGATGGTTCCTCCCTCTACTTCCAGCCGCTCAACTCATAAGCTGACCACAAAACATTGATTCCTGCGGTCTGCTCATGAGGAACGATTGCAATGCAATGCAATGCAATGCAATGCAATGCAATGCAATGCAATGCAATGCAATGCAATGCAATGCAATGCAATGCAATGCAATGCAATGCAATGCAATGCAATGCAATGCAATGCAATGCAATGCAATGCAATGCAATGCAATGCAATGCAATGCAATGCAATGCAATGCAATGCAATGCAATGCAATGATAATGAAATTATAAAATTATAAAATTATAAAATTATAAAATAAAAAATAAAAGAAGCATTAAATATAAGAAGGTTACAACAAAATAAAGCCAAAGCTACAACTAAGAACTTAAATATTTCTTCCTAAGTTTAAATGAGAGCAGAGCAAAAGTAGCAACTTGGCTGCTAACAGTTGGAAACATGTCAGCAAGAAGATAAATCAGTTTTTCAAGGTCAGAGCCCTTGAGTTCGTCTGCCATTAATAATTTGGCCCTGATCTCACTGTAAATGGGGCAGTGCAGGACATAATGGATAACGTCCTCCACTTGACCAACACCACAAGGACAGAGGCGTTGTTCTACAGGGAGCTTACAAAATCTCCCTTCGAGATATACAGAGGGCATGGTCTGCAGGCGAAGGGATGTTGAAGCCCTTCTCAGTGAAGTACTGGTTATGTTCGCCAGGTACTGGGAGAGGCTTCTATGTTTTTTATAATGGTGGTACCAGGATGAAAATTTGGATGACTGTACGGCAGTTGCGTCTTTATTAGCATCCCTTTCAAAAAGCCAATCTCTAATATTTTCTCTATTCCAAGATCTAAGTTCTCCCAAAGGTGGTAGGGAATACATTTGTAAAATGGGTGACAAGTTTAGTCCATTGATTCCCAGCTGCGTAATGAAAAAAACAGAGTTTGGCAAGATGGGATTCTTGAAGGCTTTCTAATTTCTCATAGTGGCCCAACAATGCAGGGTGTATTCTAACAGCAATGGAAGGTAGCCCTACCTCCATCCTTAAATAGGCAGCAGGGGTGCCCTGGCGGAGGCCCAAGATCTTCCTTATAAAGTTGTTTTGGACTACTTCCAATTGGGCAATGGCCTTCTCATCCCACCCCCAAATCTCAGCCCCATACAGCATTTGGGCTATCACCTTGCCTTGGAATATTTTAAGTGCAGGGGCTACCAACTGCCCTCCTTTAGAATAAAAAAATGTCAGAATGGCACCTATTGTATGCTGGGCAGTTGCCAAAACTTTAGATAAGTGTACTTTCCATAAAAGGGACTTATGAAACATGATGCCCAGGTATTTAAAGGAGGGACATTGCTCTATTACTTGGGCATTAACTGTCCATCTATGTTTAATATTACTTTTGCCCAAAACTACTACCTTAGTTTTATTGTAATTTATCTTCAGTTTTTCCATTTCATAATAAGCAGCAGGTCTGGCTAATAATCTTCTAAGGCCAATCTCAGTATAGGAAATAAGAGCTTTGTCATCAGCATAAATTAACATTGAGATTTTCTGTCCATTCAGCAAGGGAAGAAAAAGCTTTGTGACTTCATGGCTTTTACAATATCATTAATATAGAAGTTAAATAAAAAGGGAGCAAGTAGACAGCCCTGTTTAACTCCTTTCTCCAGTAAAATGGGGTCTGACAAGGACCCTTGTGGGCCGGTTCTTACCCTAGCTGTAATGTTGGTATATAGTTCAATAATTAGTTTAAGAAGGCGTTTATCAATATCTGTCCTAATTTCTCCCATAGTCGAGACCTGTCAATGGAATCAAAGGCAGAGGTAAGAACAATAAAAGTGACATGTAGGCCCATTGGTATATTTCTTAATAAGGGCCTTCGGAGTAGCACAGTTCTATGTCCTTTTCGGAACCTGGCCTGCTCTGGATGAAAGTTTTGTTTCTTCCTCTCAATCTTCTAATTTATTCAAGAGATGTCTGGCATAGAGCTTAGAAGGAATGTCTAGCAAACTAATTGGGCAATAATTGGCAGGTTCCTGCCAATTACCCTTTTTAAAGATTGGGTATATTATTCTTTGTTTCCAGTGGGGAGGTACAACACGTTTTATCTATTTCTGAGAAGAGTCTAGTCAGGATGGGGACCCACCAAGAATCATTCATCTTATATACCTCTGGAGGAATCATGCACTTTCCAGGAGCTTTTCCAAGGGCCAAGGCTGAAATCAGCTGCTTACACTCAAATTTTGAGACAGCTGGCCACTCTGGTAATACGCTTAATTCGGTAGAGACTGTTATTGGTTCAGTATATGAGCAGCTATAAATGGAGGAAAAATATTGGGTCCAACTTTGTGCTGAGATACATACATGGTGCTGTGTATGGAAATACTATTAGCCACCAATTCCCAAAATTTCCTCTCATTTTTTTGAATTAAGCTGAGGCCAAGTTCCTTCCATTATAATAAGATAACTTCTTAGTCTTTAATAATTCCTTATATTGAAATGAGGCTCACTCGTGCTTTATGTCCTTAAAAAAGGCTGCGTTCATGACTGTAAGCAAAGATAGTTCCTCCCTCGATTCCCAGGCACTCAACTCATAAGCTGACTTTGGAGCGACTCTGCAGAGTCACATGGGCTATCTCAAGATCTCCTCTTACTCTGGGGAGATAGCGACAGCCAGGATTCTACATCCAGCTGCCGATCTCTGTCAAAGACACCATCCTGCAGAGAGAGGGATGTCTAGCTCACCTTGGTGCTCACTGGAAATCAGGTAGATCACTTTCTGATTACTTTGCAGATTGCTGGTGCCACTCCACTTGGCAGGGGGACAGGACCTGCCCCAAACTGATGGACACAGTTTGGTTCCAGAGGAAGCTTGGGGTTTCCCCAAAGGGTTTGGTGGGCAGTGCAGCTGAGACCCTTGTCACAAACTGGAATGGGCATGTGGCTGGGCCTTAGATCAGATGGCCCTGAGTACTTTTGGAGGAAGACAAAGAGTGATTCTGAGCAAGCATGAGTATGAACCCATATTAGGGATTATGTTGTAGCAATAAGGTGGCGAAACCCTCCTAGCACAAAAGCCTAGTAAAGAGCAACAAATATAATAATTCAGTTCACCTCAACTATCAGTAACAACAGCAAAGACTCTGGCTACTGGCTTGATGTTTCACTCTCTTCATAAGGCACGATCTTTACACTTTAGCGAATATTCTGGCTCAATGCTTCTCCAGGGGACTTCATTCTCCTGACAATAGAGTGAGTTTTGATGTAACTGCTGGGTTCTTTGTTTAAACGTCAGAGAAGGCGCCTGGTAGTCCTGATGTATTTGGGCTATTTTAACATGAAGATTCTTCATTTCAGCATTAAGACAATAGAGTTAAGATTCAATTTCTTTCTTATTCACAAAGATACTCTTCACAGTTTGAGCAATTAAGTGAAAATGAGATGCTCCAGAGACAGCACATTTAACTCTTCATTTTCTTTTTTCTCTGTCTCTGTCTCTGTCTCTATCTCATTCTCTTTTACCTCCAACTCCAAAGCACTATAAGGTAAAGATGTATGCTGTCCCTTTAATTGTCCTGCCCCAGAGCTGGCTTCAGCATCTGTTTGCTTCCCCAGTACAAACCTGGGTATAACTCCATCTTCCAGCTCTGCAAGCCCATGACTATCTCCTAAGAAAGAAAGATAACCTGCTGAATTGATAACAGGCTCCCACTGATGAGCTTTACTTTTTTCATTTGAGGTAAAAAAATCCCCTATTTTGGATTGCTTACAAGCTGGCGATAATATCGGCTCCTCAGAGCTCCTTGAACACTTGCCAGGAGCCATCAAAAATTACTGTTTTTTTCTTCTGAGCAATCCACTTTTCCGTTGGGCTTTTAAAAAAGTTTTAAAGTCCGGCTGGCTTGAACCTAGGAAGTGAGAGGCAGAGTGATGCAAGAATTCCCACCAGGAGAAAGACCAGGAAATTAACTCCCCATGACAGGCAACCTGTCAGCAATACTCACAAAAAAAGGCCATACATAGACTTTGTATTTAACATGCAACCTCCTGAAAGCTGAATATCAGGAAGAACATGTACAGGAAGAACATGTACACATATGAATGTTCAACAGCCAAAAGCAACAGAGATACACAATTTCATATTTTACAATGTACAAGCTTGGAGCACATTACTTGTATAATGCACATAGTGCATAGCACCAACCTTTGCTTTTATTTATTCATTTATTTTTCAAATTTTGCCACTGCCCATCTCCCCTGAAGAGAGGGACTCTGGGTGGTTTACAATAAAACTAGCACATCAGTTCAATTTTATTATGGTCACTGACCAGTACAAGATACAATTCTATAAAAATATACGCATTAGCCTTAAAATATGAACCATCTGATTTAAAATAATTTTAAATTTGAATTTACACGTTCCAATTAAATGTTAAAATACGTTTAGATCACAGTGTAAATGAGCCCCTTAATCAAATTTAAAAACAGTCTTTTTAATTTACATTATCATGACTAATATTCTATCAAATATAAGTATCTAAAATGTGATATGTAAAATATTAAAAAGAGTAATAAAAAGAGTAAAATATCATATATAAAATATGATATATAGACCACTTAAAGTTATTACAAGGGGTACATTATTACATTTTTCCAATCATAATCTGATGTATCTTCATAGCAGCTGCACAGAATCGGGCTACTTGCGCCATGACAGTTGGATGTTCGTCTATAAGTAACATTTGCATATAATCTATATCTTTCCGCCTAGGATATTTATTGATCAGAGGTAATATTAATTTACACATTAAAACAATAACCATACATAACATCTAAAATATAAATACAATTCCCAGATATATAGTAAATATAAAAATAACTATAAATATAAAATCCAAGTGGCCACAAGTGATCTAATTCAATGAGGAGAGCTCTAGGGCGCCAGCAACCCCCAGGAATAACTACTCCCCTTCCCGCTCCAAGCAAGGCGATTGGGCCAGGTCTTCAGGTTCTTCTGGAAGGTCAGGAGTGATAGGGCTAGCCTCACCTCCAGGGACAGAATGTTCCAGAGGGCAGGAGCCACTGCAGAGAACGCCCGTTTTCTGGACCCTGCCAAACAAAATTCTCTTACAGACGGGGTCTGTAACATGCCCTTTCTGCATGATTGGGTGGGGCAGGTCAATGTTATGGGGATGAGATGGTCTCTCAGGTAACCTGGACCCATGTCATGTAGGGCTTTAACGGTGATTACCATCACCTTGAATTGGACCTGGAAGCAAACGTACCCAATGCAGCTCACGTAGCAATGGTGTCACATGTGCCGATCTTGGGGCACCAAGAATTGCCCATGCAGCTGCATTCTGGACCAGCTGAAGCTTCCGGATACTCTTCAAGGGTAACCCTATGTAGAGCGCATTGCAATAGTCTGTATGGGAGATGACCAGGGCATGAGTGACTGTTCAGAGGGCTTCTCGATCCAGGAAAGGGTGTAACTGGCACACAATATGATTAGATTTTATGTTATATTATATTTATTATTATATTATATTATATTATATTTTATATATATATATATATATATATATATATATTATTTATTTATATGTGTATATATATATATACACAGTATAATAATAAATATACTGTATATTTATTTATTTTTATATTATATTTATTATATTAGCTATATTACTAGATTTTATTTTATATGATTAGATTAGATTAGATTTTATCTAATGGTTATCTGCTTGCCAAAGAAAGCACAACACAGAACACAACTCACAACACACAGAGCACAATCTATGAAGTCAAATTTCCCTTTAGCGAAGTTAAGCAGGGACTGAGAGCAATTTTACCAGCTCTAATGTTTGGGATTGGCCACTCAGAATAACTTTTGAATGCAGGTACAATGCCCTAGCTGATCCAGAGCAGTCAGTGACTGTTAACATGCCAGTAGCCACAATATCTGCTTCTCAGCATGTGCTTAAAACGCTGCTGTTTCTTCATCGTCCCTAATCCCTCACCTACTCGTGGCTAGTAGTAGCAGAGATGGAGTCTGTATTTTGCATCTGCAATTTACAAGACAACAAGCTGATAAGAAGACTGGAGACTCTCTGAACCCTTCATACAACATTTGTCAAAGTGACCACTTTTGCCTCAAGCTCTATTCTGAAGACAAGAGAAAACATGTATGTTTTGTTCTGAGCTAGAAACAATCAGGGCTCAGACGTTTTGTTTTGCTTATCCCCAGTACAGTTAGTTCAGTGCCACTGAGGCCAGGTTCAACTGCTGGTGACTATATGGACAAATGCCCATCATCTTAACCTATTCCCTATAATACTTTTGTACATTTTCCAGAAACTTTACTCCTTGATCTCATCTATTCATTTTATTTGTTGTTTTTCCTTTTTTCCACTTCCTTCAATCTTGCCAAACACAGTAGGTTTTTTTAAATCCATCCAATCACTTCATATTTTATTTATTTAAATGATTTGTATGGCTGCCCATCTTAGAGCACAACTCTGAGCAGTTCACAACAACAATAAAACCAAAAGACGTTAAATAAAACAATAACAATAAAACCAAAGCCAAAAGCACGGCATCTCGACCATCCTCCTGGGATGCTCCCAACAAACCATCTGCAGCCTCCCATCTCACTCTACCCCAGTGTCTGGGGGAAAGAATGAGCTCTTTATCTCAGAAGGCTAAAATGGTGGGAGTCTGCTGGATCGCTGGGGGAGGGGTGTTTCACGGGGTAGGGGTCACTGTGGAAAAGGTACACTTCCTAGGTCCAACATTTAAAGGAAGGGACCTGGAATGTGCCTACTGTATCCAACTTTGTGGGCAGGCAGATACCCTCAGAAAGAGGCAGTCCCACAAATAATCTAGCCCCATACCATGCACAGCACCTTGAACTGCACCTGGAAAGAAACTGGGAGTCAGTACAGCTTGCGCAACAGCAAGTGTTATATGGGCAAATGGAGGGGTGCCCAACACTGCATGCACCACTGCATTCTGGACCAGTTGTGCCTTCTGGGTGGTTTTCCAGGGCAGCCCCACGTAGAGCATGTTGCAGTCGTCCAACTGGAAGTGACCAAGGAATGAGTAAGTTTCTGTTTGCTGATTATTTTCTCAAGGAACATTTGGTCTTTATTTGAATAGATATATTGTTTAATCTTGTAATCCATGGAATTCTCAGTAGCTGTCCCAAATCAATAATTCAGAGGTATCTTCTTTCTCTTGGTCATTCTCAATGTCCAGCTTTCATAGCCATACATTACAGAGCAAAAGATGGTTTTTACTATTCTGATCTTTCTTGTCATAGAAATATATGATCATGATCTTGTATACATGATCTTCTCTACAGTTGTTGTTGTCTTCTTCCCTGGGATTAATCTCAAATGAGATTCAGCATACTGTCTTTATCTATTCCTGAACTCAAGAAAACATTTTTTTCCCCACTCTTAAATTCACTAAGCACTCTGGTTTAAATTTGTCTTCTTAATGTTAAAAGTTAACCTATTTTTTTTCACTTTCTATATTTATTTTCATAATGAACTTTTCTAAGTCAACTTTCAGCTGACCAAATGTTGACATTTGCATATATCAAATTGATAGTGTTTTGATCTCCAATTTCAGTTGCAGCTGTTATTTCTTCAAATCTATATAAGATATAAAGACACTGTGTCCCTGTCATACCTCCTTGGCTATTCTGAATTACACAATAATTCAGTGTAATTTATAGTAGCTTCTTGTTCACTGTATAGGTTCCTCTGAAAAATAATCAGGTGTTCTGACACTAATAGCTTAATATGTTCCATATTATGGTTTAATACCATTAATTCCGGTTTTATGTATTGTATAAAGTAAGGGAAAACCTTCTTAAAGTTTGTTTATTTGTTTGTTTATTTTTTATCCCGCCTTATATTATTTTTATAAATAACTCAAGGTGGTGAACATAGCTAATACTCCTTCCTCCTCCTATTTTCCCCACAACAACAGCCCTGTGAGGTGAGTTGGGCTGAGAGAGAGTGACTGGCCCAAGGTCACCCAGCCAGCTTTCATGCCTAAGGCAGGACTAGAACTCACAGACTCCTGGTTTCTAGCCCAGCACCTTAACTACTAGACCAAACTGGCTCTTATATATTATATATCTATGTTCTCCTCAATTTGTTTACTAATTTGACTGTTCTCCCTCCATTTATGGATTTATCCTTCTTTGTAAAGTTTTAAGCACTTTACTTGCATGAAGAAGCAGTATGGTGGTTCTGTAATTTGCACATTATCTTGTATATCCCCACCCTTGGGATATATACATTGATCTTTTCCAATCTCTCAACATGGTTCCTATATGAACTACAAATGAAGGACTTTCCAAAATGAAGGCTGGAAGAGGTAGAGTTGTGAGGGCATGTGGTAATTTATATAGATTAAAATTACATATACTAATTATTAATTTTTCCACCTATACTGGTTCATGTGTCCACAGTGTCTGCAGGCACCTTTCCAGGGAAATGTGGAAAGTTCTAGAGTAATCTCTGTGCTACTTTCCTGATGTGCTCCTTGTTTTAGGCAAGAGCATAAATGCATATCTGTGAAAAAAAAATGTAGATTTTTATGGGACTAGCTTTCCCTTCTTTTCCTTTTGAGTTGTTAGCAGAGCTTGACATAGCACCCAGCAATAAGAAGTTGCTGCATTCAAGTATATTTTAGAGTGAGAAATAAAATATTTATCTAGTTTTTCTTCATTTCAGAAGTTATACAAAGAAATTTTTCTAACATTTTGGATGGAACAGAAAAGTAGAGAAGATATTGGTGTTGAGAGAGAAAAGCATTATTTCAAAGAGTTGCTTAAATTCTTGGAAGGTTGCTTGCTCCCTCTCCCCCCAAAGGAATTTGGATCCTTTCTTCAAAAGCTGTGTGAGAGGCTTGGCCCTGTCACTAAATTTATGTATAAATTTTCTATAGAAATTGGCAAATCCTAGGAATTTTTGTACATCTTTCACATTGCGGGGGGGTTGCCAAGAGAGAATTGCCTGGACTTTGAAGGATCAAAGTCTTTGTAAGACATTACGTGCATGGGTTACATGAGTTGTAGCATCCTCAGAGAATATTAATAAGTCATCTAGATAAATGACCAGATACTTATCTAGTAAATCAGAGAAAATTTGATTCATAAATCGGGAAAATATGGCTGCCGCATTCGCCAACCCAAAAGGGACCACATGGTACTCAAATTTTCCATACCTGGTATCAAAGGCAGTCAGATATTCATGCCCCTCTTTCATCCGGATCAGATTGTACGCATTCCTGAGGTCCAACCTAATAAAAATGCGTGCTTTCTGTAAGCGATCCAGCAGGTCAGCTATTAAGGGGAGTGGGTAATTTTCTTGTTCCTTATTGAGGGAGCTGAAATCATGAACAACTCTCAAGGGTGCCTCCTGAGCTGCCGGTGCCAATGGGTCAGGCTTCTTTGGTACGAATAATGTAGGAGCAGATGCTGGGGAAGTAGGTCAGATGAAACCCTTTTGGAGATTAGAATCCAAGTAATCTTTCAAGGTGGCTAGTTCCTTGGGGGACATGGGATATTGTTTCCTTGCTGGAATCTTGGCTCCTGGTATCAACTCAATAGTGCAATCATAGTCCCTATGGGGGGGTAGTGCTGTGGCCTCTTGTTCGCTGAAAACATCTGCGAAATCTGCATACTTGGCTGGCAACTGGACCCCACCCCCTGCTTTGGTGACTGCGTTGGTTGCTGGAGAGAGAAGAGCAGCTTGAATCTTGTGGTGCTGGCATTCCTTAGCTGGGAATGAGACTGCTCCCGTAGTCCAGTCCAACATTGGGTTGTGGATCTTCAGCCAAGGTGTGCCCAGGATTATAGGCACATTAAGTGATGCAGTAACATAAAGTTGGATCCACTCAGTGTGGTCTCCCGTTGTTAGTTGCAAACGTTCTGTGAAACTTCGAATCGGCCCTGCCTTGGGGGGCTGGCCATCAATGGTCTCAACTTCTATGGGACATGGCAATTCCATGGTCGGGATGTTCAGGTCTTGTACAGTCTGTACATCAATAAAATTGGTGGAAGCTCCAGAATCCACAAGAGCCTCTAACTTAACATGGTGCTCTGGGTTTACGTGCATTATGACTGGTAAGTAGAAAAAGGATTGCCTGGAATCCTCAGAATGAGCCCTTCTTGATTGATTGATGGTGTCCCTGCTGAGCTCTGTGGAGGGAGACCAACGGAGTTTCCCTGGTTGGAAGTAGAGGTGGAGGTGGCTCTTGGTTCTGCTGCTTGCCCTGGGGCTCTTACAGAATTTGCTTGGTTTCTTGCTGGGCAAGCTCTCACCATATGTCCCAGGGCTCCACAGTAGAAACAGAGGGCTCTCTCTCTCCTTCTGTCTCTCAGCCTCAGAAGTAAGCCTCCTGCTCGCCCCGATCTTCATCGGCTCCTCTGGTCCTGAGTAGAGAGATGCTGTAGAGAGAGCTGGAAATCCTGGAAGCGATCTGACGCCCCTGCCTCTCCCCAGCTGCAACTGTCTGAGCTCTTCTAACCTGGCGTCTATGACCACAGACAGCTGATATAAACCTTCTAAAGTAGCTGGTGTTCCCTGACGCACCAATTCATTCTCAATTTCTTCATCCAGCCCCTGTTTGGCCTTTCAAAGCACTCTCATTCCAGTCCAGATCTCCTGCTAACAGCTTGAAATCAGCAATGTAAATTCCCACCCTCTTGTTGCCTTGCTTGAGCTTCTGAATTTCCTGGCTGGCAGTGACCTCTCTGATCGGGTCATCAAAGTGTGCTCGGAACCCTGCCAGAAAATTCTGGTAGTCATTGAGAATTGGGTCGTTGTTCTCCACCATGGGAATAGCCCATTTGGCTGCTGGTCCCTTTAGCAGACTTAAAATAAAAGTGACTCTGGTTCGGTCTGTTGGGAACTCTGCTGGTCTGCTGTCAAAAAACATTGTGCACTGTGTAAGAAAGGTTCTCAACTGTCCTGCTTCTCCTCCAAACTTCTCTGGTAAACTGCCCTGGGATCTCAAGACTACTGGCGGAGCTGCTGCTGCTGCTACTGCTGGCACCGGTTGTGGGATAATCGGAGCTGGTTGTTGTAACTGCTGTAGCATAGCTTCTTGTAATGTGTTGATCTGGAGATCTACCTGTTGCTGGGGTTGTTGCAAGGCTGCTGCCAGTTGTTGAATGGCTTGCCGAATTTCCTGGTTTTCCGAAGACATTCCCCCCCCCATTTTTTTTCCTGCCTCTTTCAATGGGAGTAGGAGTTTGTTAGGATTGATGTCCTAACAAGCAGGAACCATGCTGAGATGAGGAATAAGTCTCTAGTGTTTTATTACTGCTACATTAGACAGAAAATCCTAACAAACTGAAGAAGCGTGAGAAAACCCATACAGATAAACCCCAAAAGTCAAGGCGGGTCTGTCCTGTGTCTCTTTGAATGACTGCTCAATTCCTCGCTACTACAGATGTGTTTTCCCCCCTGGATAGGGGCCCCCTCCTGCTCACCATCAGCGCTCATGACACCTTCCCCAGCAAGCTAGGTACTCATTTTACTGACCTCAGAAGGACAGAAGGCTGAGTTGACCTGAGCCGGATACCCAAGAATCCAGCTTCCACTGGGATCAAACTCAGATTGTGGGGAGAGTTTCGGTTGCAATGCTGCCGCCTACCATCCTGTGCCACACCTTTGCTTAGCAATGGAAATTCTGGTCCCACAACAATGCTGTCCACTAAAAACTAATCCTCATTGGTATCTTAAAAGGAACAAGCAATTATAATTGTTAGAATTACTGAGTTAATGTATCTGGATGTTCTTTTCAGAGTTAATATTCTTTTTCTTTGCCCCTTTTGTTTTAGAAAACAGTGTCATCTCCAACTGTGTCACGGCTCACAGACACAGCACGTTTTACTGGTTCCCACAAAGAGAGATTTGATCCAACAGGGAAAGGCAAAGGCAAAGCAGGGCGTGAAGATCTGCTTGACCTGTCTGGCTATGTGTCTGGATACAAACATGCTGGAACATATGATCAAAAAATACAAGGAAGCAAGTAAGCTTCAAGACTAAAGGAGGGAAAGTGCATCTTATGAGAATGAGTGAAATGAGCTTCACTTATTTCAGATGGCTGTAAATGCCTAAAATATGTTGGTATTCCCTATTTTCTTTTTTAAAAAAAAGATACTATTTGCAGTGATACACTTCTTGGTTACATTCCTCATGCTTGAGGATGGTGGGAAAAAAAAACTGCAACAGCTCTCTCATAACACTTCAGCAATCTGATATTAAATTGCAAACATTCCTATACATCTGCTTCATGCTGTTTCAGTTGTAATAACAATTCCTCCTCCTCTAAAATTGAGTGATTTTAGTAAGAGGTATATGTACTTACATTTTTAATTTAAAAACTTATATTGATTATTTATTAATGCATAACATTTTCAGAATGAAAGACTCCAAAATGATTAAAAAGAAAACTCCGTTTTTAATGCTTTAACTAAAATTTGACTGAAATGAATTAGTTTTTATATGGTTGTAAAGCTGCTCTTCTGAAAAAACAAATGTTATATTGCAACTCATGTGAAAAACAACATTTTTAAAACTGTACTGTCCATTAGTAGAAACAAGCCCCTAAATTAACCTTGCTTTGAGAAAAGGAAGGAAATAACAGCCCTCATTCTTCTTTCTTGATTTTTTTGTTTGCTATGAAATATTCAGTCTAGTGTGGTTACAATAGTAATAGAAATAATTCTAAACATTACTATGTAAAGCTTGTAAAAATGGCACTGTTAGTTGCTATATTTTTCAATACCTCAAGCTGAAACACAAAAGACCATTTAACACAAGAGTTGGTAACTCATGGGCTGCATAGGGTCCCCTAGTCTTTTTTTGAAGCCTAAGAATCCTCAGGATTGCAAAAATCATCAGTCCCTGGTCACAAAAACTCTGATCTAAGGTTACGCTGATATATTATTAAATCTTGTTATAAATTGAACATCCTTTTAGTTAGGATGAGATGAATAGTTTCAAACACACAAAGCATGCTTCTGACAACTTCTATGAAATTTGATCGTTTAGCCGCCACTACTGATCAATTTGAAGTATTATCTATGTGATTTTGATAATTTTCTTAAACAGTAAGTATTATGAGGTTTTGTGTGGACTTCTTTAAAAAACCTTTTAAACAAATGGATGCTGAAATGAGATAGAAAAAAAAATGTAAAAATGAGGAAACATCTGAGATTGGTTCATTGCTGCAAATGAGCAAAAACTCCAGACAGTTCACCTGAGTAAACAGTTAAAAGAAAATAGTCCTTAAACAGTTAGAGAGTCTTACTAATTTTCCTGATAAAAATAAACTGTATTATATTTCCATTTATTGTATAATTAAATCAAGCATATTTTCATAGCTTAAAAGAAAAAAGAAAAAAATATGGATGCACTGTTTTCAAATGAGGTACTGTATTTTTCTAGACCAGGATTGAACCCATAATACTTTTATATGTACAGGTAGTCCTTATTTAGTGATCACAATTGGGACTGGCAACTCCATTGCTAAGTAACACAGTCACTAAACAAAACATCACTTGACCATGATGGACTTAAAATTTCACTTCCCATTTAGTTGTTAAGCAAGTCTCTGGTCATTAACTGAGACATTACATGACTGTGACTTGTGGTTTTACTGCTGTCTTCTCCATTGACTGCTTGATGGAAGACGATTGTGAAGTGCACAAATGGTGATCACATGCTTGTGAAGACGCTGCAATGGTTGTAAATGCGAGGACTGGTCATAAAGTTACTTTTTCAGTACCTTAACTTCAAATGGTCACTAAACAGGGCAGTCATTAAGTAAGGTCTACCTGTATATATAATATGTATGTTTAGAGAGCCACTTTGGTGTAGTCTTTAGGATACCAGGCTGGAAACCAGGAGACTATGAGTTCTAGTCCCGTCCTAGGGACAAAGCCAGCTGGGTGACCTTGGGCCAGTCATTCTCAGCCCTGAGAAGGCTATGGTAAGCCATTTCTGACTAGTCCAGGCACAAAAAAAAAAAAAGTATGTTTAACATACCACTTGTGTCCTGTTTTTTTATAAGCAGTTTTATATAATGCATTTCTTTGCACTTTTTTTCCTAAAATAATCTTTTGGTAATCTTCTGGATTACCAATGACATACTAAATTTGGTAAAACGTAAGTATCAGCATACAAGTGCAGTCTAGTTTGAGCATGCATTGTGAATGTGAAAAGCTGGAAACTTTTCAGTATTATGTTAATACAATGATTGTCTTTATCATCTGCATATTGGGACTGGGGAACTTAATATAACATTATTATAATACAGTTTTATTGCTGCAACCAGCTTGGCTAAGGCTTACTTTTTCTATAATAGCCAGTTGAAAACTCCTTTCATGGATTTATGAGCAAACAGTTCAAAGGAATTGTATGCTTGGTAAAATTATATATTTTCTTTTTAAATAATATATGTTAATTCTATTCCTTTAAAAATAAACTATAAAAATCAGAGACATTACATCAGAGCAATGGCATAGTAACTGGGTGTTCATGTTGTATTTTGAATATACCACTACTCCCTTCATTGAATATATATCAATAGTTTATGCCCTTTTAAAGTTTTTCAAGCACAAAATATATTACAAATATGTAGTGATGCCTTCTATTGTCATTACTTTTTTTCCACAATATTTTTATCACTCAGCTCCTTGAAGAATGAAACAGTGGGAAGAATGAAACAGTGCTTCAAATACGAATATGATTAAAGCTAGTATTTGTGGATATTTTTAAATAGCTATTTAATAACAGTAATCTGTTTACAAATGTCTTGTGGTTTGAATAAAGCAGTGTGTTAAATGTAGTTTGTTATACTCTGTGTATTAGAGCTTTCTTTCCTCCATTTTAAAGGGAAGATGCCATCTGTTGGGGATGCTGTAGATTCGTGTGTGTGTGTGTGTGTGTGTGTGTATTATCCCACCTTTTTATTATCTTTACAAATAATTCAAGGCAGGGAGCATACCAAATACTCCTTCCTCCTCCAACTCTGTGGGGTGAGCTGGGCTGAGAGGGAGTGACTGGCCCAGGTCACCCAGCTGGCTTTCATGCCTAAGGCGGGACTACAACTCAGTCTCCTGGTTTCTAGCCTGGAGCCTTAACCACTAGACCAAAGTGGGGGGCTCTCGGGCTCTCTCTCTCCCCTTCCCCCCCATAGCCATAGATTTATTAACCAGGGCTTCTTCCTTTCTGTGTGGATTCTACTACTACTGTAGTATATATTTATATTATATGCTTATATACTTATATTTTATTTTATTTATTTATCAAATTTTTATCACCACCCATCTCCCCCCACAAGGAGGGACTCTGGGTGGTTATATATATTTATATTACCTTGGTAAGCTTTAATTTGTAGCTTAATGCTGTGCCAAAATCTGCCTTACATTCTCAGAGGTTCTTTTTCTTGAGGAAAAGCTATTTTTCTGTATTTATTTCTAAGTACTTAATAATTTATTCCAAATTTCTCTTGGTGTTTTTGAGGCTACCTATTGCTGGAAGTGGTGTTGTGTAGCAATTTCTTCTGATGGAATTATTAACTGTCACACACCTTTCCAACATTAGTTGAAGGCTACCCCTTGCCGAGACTCATAAAATTATAGAGTTGGAGTTCAAAGCTGATTGAAAGGAAAGGGCCATTTAAACTACTTAAACCTTTGCTTAGTGCAGGAATCCAAAGCAAGACCATAACTTTTTAAAATAATGTGTTCCCATTTAAAACTCTTACCATTAGGAAGTGTGTGTGTGTGGTTTTTTTTTTACTAATTTTCAATCAAAATCTACACGAGTTGTCTTACAGAGATGATCCAAACGCTGCAGCTCGGACAAAATTGGTGGCTAGATTGCTGGTGGAACAAGTCATTACACTAGCTACCAGTAGGCTTCTGGCCCCAATTCAGCGTGCTGGTTGTTACCTTTAAAGTCCTGTATGGCACGGCACTGGATTATATCAGGCAACATCTTTCCATAATTAAATCTCTTGTCCAGACCTCTAGAGAACGCCTGCTGGGAACCCTCCTTCCTTGATTTATGGACATTTTTTTTTTCTGTAGTAGCCACTATTTTGTGGAGTTCTTCCACCCAAAAGGTACATGTGAACCCAACCTGCCCTGCATTTTGAAAACAGGTAAAAGGAGTTACTTCATTGTCCCTTTGGCCTGGACTGATTGCAGGCATAATGATAGAATATTAGAACACTGTGCATTCATTTTATTGAGATATTGTTGCTTTTGTAATTTTATCATTGCTATTTGCTGCCCAGAGACCTTCAGACCAGGGGATGGTTAGAAAAGCCAGTCATTATCATCGTCATCACAATCATCAACAGCCAATAGGAGGGTATAATGATGACTGAACCATGAAGGAGTGGCTAGACTTCTTAGTGGCCTTTTCCAAAATCTCCTCCAGTTGTCCGTCCCCCCTCCCCCCCTGGTTCTGCTCACTGGTGGGGTTGTTGGTTCTGTAATTTGGCTGCCACCAACTATCCTTTCAGAAATCAACTGGCATAGTCCTCCTTGGGTTTTCCTGTCTGGGGCAAGTGTGTGTGTGTGTGTGTGTGTGTGCACCTTCAAGTCAGTATTGCCTCCTGGTGACTGCCTGGACAAGTCCCTGCAGTTTTCTTGGGAAGATTTCAGAAGTGGTTTGCCATCGCCTGCTTCCTAGGGCTCAAAGAGAGTGACTGGTCCAAGGTCACCCATCTGGCTTTGTGCCTAATGCAGGACAAGAGCTCATGGTCTCCCTGTTTCTAGCCTGAAGCCCTAACCACTACACCAAACTGCTTTTCCTGGGGCAAAAATGACTCCTCAAACACACACTGTTGAGTTCTGTGAATTAAGGCTGAAACAACCATTAGGGAATAATCACTAGGCTATCTTATGCAGACTGCTAGAAAGTGTTCCTTTCTTTCCCTTTGGGAATACAGAAAGATTCCTAATATTTTCAAATTACTTACAGTAATTCTATAAACAAGAATAAGGTAGAACTTAAAGAAGATACAATCACAAAACAATCAAATGACAAGAATAGACATATAAGTTAATGCAAACATCTATTTAGGCAGTAAGCTATCCTGAAATCCAGAATATATATTCCTGAACCCTGATCCTCTTAGGCTTCAGGGCCTGCACTCCCAAAGACTTGAGAATACTTAAGTCATACCTTATGCTCTCCCTGCTCCAAACTCAGGTTTTTTTCCCCCAAAAACTTCCTCTCTCTTCTCCCCTCCTTCCTTCTTCCTCTTTACAGAGATGTTCAACTGAAGGAAATAAACCAGACTTTTAGGAGACTGAACTACCCACCCAAGAAGACAAATCAGTAGAACCAGATGAATTAAAATCTGTTAAAAGATAGATCAGAAAAGGAAAGCAACAGAACTACAGCTCACGGCTCAAGCCACTCAAATGCATAATTAGTAAGCCACAACCTATACTGCACAAGGACACATAATTTCTCAGGCAGAGCCATGCTTGCATACTTGCAGACAGCCACCCAACCTGAAACAGATTCTCACAAGCACCAAGAAACAACAGAATGATACTAACATGGAAACCAGACCTTGCAACAAACCCAGATGTCTACTTTGATTCCACATTTATACCAACAGCACCATCACAGGCTCCAACAACTTCATACACAAAATAAGAGGTGCCTTCACATGTTGCTCTTCCAAAGTCATATTTGCCATTGTCTGCTAGCAATGCCTCTCTGGATTCCTTGTAGGACAAACAGACTTTGTGCAAGAGAATGAAAGGACAGGAGTTTGACATCAAGACTCAAAATAAGGAAAAATAATATCACAGCATTTTAATCTCTTGGGACTCTCTAGTACAGATTTCAAAGTTGCCATTTTATAATAATGTAACTACACCAGCATCATAAAGCAAGAGGCTGCTGAACTCACATTCATCAAAAGATGGTCTTAGCAATTTTAATTGATGAGATACAGTACTTGCAATCTATCTCACAGCCTTTATCTGCATAACCAACCTGTATTCCCCTCTCTTTGACCCCACCTCACCCCTTTAAAGCCTACATCAGCCTAGCCACTCTGTGCCAGGCACCTTCACTTGTTCAAACAATTCTTCCCTGATGGTGAGGATTGGGTCCAAGTCAGCAACAAATGAAGTTGTCAGGGAGAGAAGGTGAGTAAGAATCCATTGGTCATGGGACTTTGGTAAAGTTAGATTTCCAGCAGATGTCAGGATAATTTAAATCCCCCATTATCATTATCACTTGCCTTTTTGAAAAACTGGTCATCAGATGCAGAAAGACCTCATCTGTATCTTTTGCCTTCCCAGATGGTCTATAATAAACCCCCATTACATGCTCTGCTTACAGAATTTCTGTGCAAGTATTTTTTTTCCTTTACATACAGTACAATGTCCCTACCCTTTCTCTTAGGTCTATTCCTTTTGAATAAATTGTAGCTTTCCAGTGCTATATGCCAATCATGAATATCATCCCACCAAGTTTCAGAGATGCCTATCACATCATATTTGTTTAGGACTGTTGAAGACAAACAAAAAAATTAGAGATCCTAATTCAAGCAAACACAATCCTAAACAAGTTTATTTCCTATACTCATAAATTTATTTAATTAGCTTATTTCCCATACTCTGCATTGGTATAGATAAGTACCATCTTCTGCCTCTCTCTTGTAGCTCCCATCCTGGCCCCTTGCTGCTGCTGCTGCTGCTGCTCCTGCTCCTTGCTTCTTGGTCCCAGGCCTTGGCTGCATAATCCATTCTGGGTTTTCCACCCTCCCCACTTAGTTTAACACCCTCCTGATGAGACTGGTGAGATGCCAGCCAAATCCCTCCTTCCCATTTTTTAGGGATTGTATTACAACTCCTGCTTGAGGAATCCAAGGCTGGAGTTAAAATCTCTGGAAGAAACATTAACAATCTCAGATATGCAGATGATACCACTTTGATGGCTGAAAGTGAAGAGGAACTGAGGAGCCTTATGATGAAGGTGAAAGAAGAAAGTGCAAAAGCTGCCTTGCAGCTCAACCTCAAAAAAAGCAAGATTATGGCAACCAGCTTGATTGATAACTGGCAAATAGAGGGAGAAAATGTAGAAGCAGTGAAAAACTTTGTATTCCTAGGTGCAAAGATTACTGCAGATGCTGACTGCAGTCAGGAAATCAGAAGACGCTTAATCCTTGGGAGAAGAGCAATGACAAATCTTGATAAAATAGTTAAGAGCAGAGACATCACACTGACAACAAAGGCCCGCATAGTTAAAGCAATGGTGTTCCCCGTAGTAACATATGGCTGCGAGAGCTGGACCATAAGGAAGGCTGAGAGAAGGAAGATAGATACTTTTGAACTGTGGTGTTGGAGGAAAATTCTGAGAGTGCCTTGGACTGCAAGAAGATCAAAGGAGTCCATCCTCCAGGAAATTAAGCCAGACTGCTCACTTGAGGGAACGATATTAAAGGCCAAACTGAAATACTTTGGCCACATAATGAGAAGACAGGACAGCCTGGAGAAGATGTTGATGCTAGGGAGAATGGAAGGCAAAAGGAAGAGGGGCCGACCAAGGGCAAGGTGGATGGATGATATTCTAGAGGTGACAGACTTGTCCCTGGGGGAGCTGGGGGTGTTGACGACCGACAGGAAGCTCTGGCGTGGGCTGGTCCATGAAGTCACGAAGAGTCGGAAGCAACTAAACAAATAAACAACAAAATTACAACTCCTAGGAGTCCTTCGTGAAGGCCAATCAAACCCTTCTATGCAGCACCAATTGTGTAACCTGTTCTTGATTTTCAAGGATCTTGTTTTCTCTTCTGGCACTATGACCCTCAACTGAAAGGATTGATAAAAAGATTTTCAGTTTCTTCACCTTCCTGCCAAGGTCCTGAAGTCTCCAGAGATTCTTTCAAGGTCTCTTCTGCACCCGAATCTGAGCTAGTCAAAACTTTGAGCCTGCAAAGTGAAAATCTAATGACAGGGATGTCTGAGGAAGTTGCTGGCACTCTTTTGGCCTATCATAGTATAGAGTCATAGAATTCAAAGAGGTCACTTGAGCCATCAAATACAACTCTAGCTTATTGCAGATATTCAAATTTAAGTAACCCTGGCAGATGGCTTTGTAGCATTTTCTTGAATACAGGTAGTTCTCAGTTAACAACCTCTCGTTCAGCAACCATTCAAAGTTACAAAGGTGCTGAATGAGTGGTACTTACGACTGGTCCTCACAGTTCTGGCCGTTGCAGCGGTCACATGACTGAAGTTTGGATGCTTGGCAACCAGCTTGCACTTAGGTGGTTGCAGTGTCTCATAGTCACATGATCGCCATTTGCAGCCTTCCCTGATGGCTTCCCACAAGCAAAGTCAATAGGGAAGATTGCAAGTCACTCCTGTAAATTGCTCCTGCTCCCGCTGCTTTTTCTCCCAAGGGGCCCCATAGCATGCACCTGCCCACAGCAACCCCACACCTGGCCACACTTGTGATGGGCCTCAGCACCCTCCTGCATGCCTAGTTGCACTCTGCAGCATCCCCCCCCCACATGGCCACACTTATAGCAACCCCCTCATTCACCTGCACTCTGTAGCACTCATCCACACACCAGCCTGCTTGCTTGCAAGCCTTCTAAGGAAAGGCTTGTTGTGACTGGGACTTGCAACTTCCTCCTGACTTCCCCATTGAGTTTGCTTGTTGGAAGCCAGCAGGAAGTCACAAGTTGTGGTCACATGAGGTCCTTGCTCAACAACACATGATCCTCACTTAACAATGGCAACAGGAACAGGCGGGATTGCCATCACTGAGTGATGTGGTTACATGATGTCGTGTTTTACAACTGCATCACTTAGTGACAGAAATTCTGGTCCCAATTACCATCATTAAGCGAGAACATCCTGTACCTTCCGGGATGAGAAGCCCAGCATTTATCTGGCTAATTAATTCTACTGCCTACTGTCCTCCTTGCAGTTCTGGACTATCTGAATCCTTTCCATCACCTATATGTGTCCTTTCTTGTGTTCACATCTTCACGAGCATTTTGTGTAGCTACACTGGGTTAGGCTTAGGGTTATGGTTCCGGCTATTCTCCACATCTTCCTCATTGTTTGCAATTGTACTTTTAATATCTCCATTTTTAGGCGCTCCCACCTACCTTGAGCAACTTTTCCCATTACCTTTCCTAGCATCGACTCCCATTTACTATTGCTCATTTTATTTTTATTCTTTCATTAATTTGTGTCTGAGTACATCCAGCCTGTTTTCTCTTTATGCCTTCAAATCAGTCCTGAGCCCTGGCAACTAGAGGGATAAATCTATGCAGTTTTCTTGGCAACATTTTTCACAAATGGTTTGCCATTGCCTTTTTCCTAAGGCTGAGAAACAGTGACTGTCCAAAGTCACCCAGTTCATGCTGAAGGCAAGACTAGAACTGACTCCAGCTTCTAGTCCAGTGGCTTTAATGACTGCACCAAACCAGCCATCTACATAACTTAACCTTAGTTTTCCTTAAAAATAGGAACTCCCAGCCTTACAATGTAATTTTCCCCAATCTTCCTGAGACCATAACCCTCACCTTTCCTCAACGAAGTTTTCTTAATATCAAGCCAAGGATAGCTAAATCTCTTGCACGTCCACTGAGCAAAATAATTTGACAGCAAAACAAATCAGGAATTTCCTGAAAGGACCATGGTTGTGTCAAGCAGCTCACAATTTAGGAAGCAAGTGTCTCACAGATTCAGGGTACTCAGGCTTATTGCAATGAATAAAGGGGCTAGGTTACAGAATCTTGAAACCTGTGTGGAACCTTATCCTTGCTTTTGATCTTCTTTTTTCCCTTATGGAATCTCAATGGGGAGGAGGCTAATCATTTATTTGATACCACAAGAATGTCCTTGTTCTACAATATTTGCACAATACTCACTTTGTTTCCCAGGATCAGAGAATTCCATCACATCACCTACCCTCTCATAGCCTTCAATCCTCAGGAGAAAGAGAGGGAGAGGAGTGTCTCCCTTCTCAGAACAAGGACCAGGCATTTTGTCTGTATGAAGTCCTTGCTCCCCAGAGACTGAAAATAGAAGAGCTGGAAAAGGTGCATCTCTCACCACCATCGCTCTGGGGAAGGCAATGGAACAATGTCCACAGAAGGGCCCAAGGTCTTCTCTTTCCTTTGAACAGTTTCTGCTTCTGATAGTGCAGGCGAGGGTGGGAGGGGAAGATAGCACAGAAAATCTGAGGTCCAAATCATTGCCCTCCCTCTCAGAGGAAGAAATCCCAGCACTTTGAGGGGGGGCATTGGTTTATGGGGCCATTGGAGATTAAATTGACAGAGAAGCCAGGCTGCATGGACATCAGCAGCATCTTCCCAGGATCTCTCTATGATTCACTCTTTCCAGTGAATCAAGAGTTCCAATCTGCCTCTTCTGGATCTGGCCTATAAAATACGTTCCACCTCAAGTTCTTCGTGCCTTCACAGCAAGGGGGTGGTGTGGGGAGACAGTTGTCCATGGAATGAAGAAAGCACAAAGAGCATTTGAGAAAATTAAATACTTAATTTAAATACTTAATTTAATACTTAATTTAAATTAAATACATAGCATTTGAGAGCAATTAAATACTGGGTGGATTTTATCAAGCTGGCAGTCTCTATTCAAAAAGCATCATTGCTTGCACAATACAAGCAGCAACTGGGAAGGGACCATTACATTTTAAATCCAGTTTCTTGAAAAGACATGTGAGGGTAAAAATTTACTAGAAAGCCAGGTTTAATCCCCCACAATAGGCGGCAATAGATGTTGATGGCAATCCATGGCACATTTGTAAGCAGCTTTGGCAAGCTTCAGCTGTTCCTTAAGGAGGAGGTATGCTGCTTCTAACTTGTAGGAAGTTAGAGGCCTGAGGAACAGAAGTGGAGGGGAGCTTGGAGGATAGACTGCTGGGTTAGGGCCATTAACAGCTTGGAAAGGGAATGTGACAGTAAAAGAATACACAGAGTTGTTATATGCAAATTCAGTTAGAGGTAACAAGTCAGGCCAATTATTTGGCTGGTAGTTATAATAGTGCAGATATTGCTCTGGAGTCACATTAGTTCACTCTATTTCAGCATCTCATGGAGGACAATGGGCAGAGGATAAATGTATCTGAAGTGCAGGCTTTCCAGAAATATGATATACTATAAATTGAAAATCATGATCTGAAATAATATGATTAAGCATACCCCTGTATAAAAAAATGCTCAATAAATAATTTGGCAGTCTGAGGAAAGATCATTACATGGAACAAAAGTAACCTATCATATTAAAAAGATCCACACAACCAACATAATGGTCCTGTCATGTTCATCGTTCCAATGTTCTGAATACATCGTAACATTTCGCATGTCACTTTCCGGATCCCTGTTTGCTGGGTGGAGATTTCCAGCCATGCCAGGCTGTAATCTCCTTGCTGTAACTGTGGAATGTATGTTTGGGTTATGGAATGTGTTCAAGGTTACTTTCTCAGGCCGATGTGGGCAACGGTTGCTAGCACCTGGGAGGGGGTGGTTGCTAAATGCGAGCGAGGGCAGAACCGGGTTTGAAGCGAGGGTTTTTAGTTTGTATTTGGCGCGCTTTTGCTCATTCTCAGCTTTCTTTGTATTTGCATACTATTCTTTCAATAAATCAGTTATCCTTAAGCACCTGCTTGTGAGACTGAGTTTGTCAGAATAGGCAACCATTACATAAAGCTGAGAATCTCAAAACCCTTATTCCGCTAGCCCCTATCCAGATTCATCTGTGAAGGGGAGTGCTAGCGAGGAACGAACCATGATTGCAAGAGATGGAGAGCGAGGCATCGAGTGAAGGGGAACTGAACTCCACGGTGGTTAGAGCGGAGAAGGTACCCTGCAGTGACGCTCCGGGGGTCCGGGCAGAACCCAACCCCAACTCGAAGGAGAAGGAGGGACGTCAAAAAGTACCCAAAATGACCAGTACTTCGGCTGGTGACTACCTTACTTGGGAGGAGGAATCGGACCCTGGGGCGGCTCAAGCCTCCTGGAAGCGGCGGTACCCGCTGTCACCCAAGGTGGTCAGGAAAGAAGCGCCCGAGGGGTCCCCCGCCCCTGATCGTATAAAGGTGTTGGAGGCAAAATTAGACTCGGTCGAATTCATGCTGAAGAAGATGTCAATGGGATGGGGGTCACCTGAAAAAGGAAGGGAAGGGTCCCGCCGTAGGCATTCCCCCTCACCGTCACCCCTACCATCCCCCAGAGGGAGAAGCAGGGTCCAGCGTCGAGGAGAGGAGAGGGGCCCAAGGGTGACAATTTCGAGGTCCCCTCCGGTGGAGAGGCACTCGCTAGGGGCCGTACAAAGGGCTGAGCGACCAGAAACTGCAAGACCCCCACCCTTCACAGTAAAGTTCGATGGGGACCCTACCAAATTGTCCTTCTTCATAACTAATGCTAACAGTTATATGAAGGATTGGGAACAGGGGTTCCAGTCAGAGCGGGGGAAAATAAACGCCATTGCTACCAAGCTGAAGGGGAGGGCGGCCGATTGGTATGTACAGCTGTGCCAATCGAACGCTCCGGAGTTAGAAGACTTCGAGGAATTTCTGTGGGTGTTACGGCAACATTTTGAAGACCTGCTAGCTCAGGAAAGAGCGAAGCGGGCATTAAAGGGACTGTACCAAGGGTCACGATCCGTGGTGGATTATGCGCTGGAATTTAAAGCACTGGCGGGGAAAGTGGACGATTGGTCCCAATCCACACTGGTGGAGATGTTCAAGGATGGACTGGAAACTGAGGTTCTGAAGTGGTCTCTGGGGCGTGAGGACCCAAGAACCCTATACGATTGGATTCAGCTGGCGAGCAGTGCTGAGCATGCCCTAGAGACGTTTGCCCACCGAAAATCAATGAGATATGGGAGATTCAGTAAAGGGTCCCGCACCTCGGCTCCTCCAGGGAAATCCAGCCAGCGGACCTGGGAGGAAGAGAAGGAGCGATGCTATGCGAGAGGGCAATGTCTGCGGTGTGGAAAAGAGGGGCACCGAGGAGCGGCGTGCCCGAAGGGAAAGACCGAAGACCGGCCGGGAAAGTCATCTGGAAAATCTCCTTCCCTACCAAGGAAGATGAAGGTGGCGCTGGCGGAGGTCGAACCTGAGGAAGTCCCTTTCTTTGGGGATGAGGAGGAGGCTGTTTTCAATCAGCCGGCGGGAAATGCCAGCCACCTGCTTTAAAGGGCGCCGCTGGGCAGGTGGAAGAGGAAGGGCGCGATCACGCTTCGGTGAGTGGAAATTTCCCTACCATGACAGTGAAGGTGAAATTGGGGTCACGGACAAGAACTGTGGAAGTGTGGGCTATGGTTGATTCGGGGTGGTTACGGTGTTTAATGCATCCTGATGTGGTAGCTGCATTGGAGTTACCCACGTTCCCTTTGAAACGGCACATGATCTTCACCCAATTGGATTGTCATGTTCATCGTTCCAATGGTTTGCATACATCGTAACGTTTTGCATGTCATGTTTCTGATCCGTGTCTATCACCTGCGGGGTGGGGAATTCCAGCCCTGCCAGGCTGTTATCTTTGCATTACCCTGAAGGAATGTGTGTTTGGGTTATGACATGTTTTCAAGGTTACTTTCCCAGGCAGATGTGTGACGCTTGCCGATGCTGGGAGGGGGTGGTTGCGATGTTGGGGTGGGGGTGGGATCGGTTTGGAGGTGAGGGTTTTTAGTTTGTATTTGGCGTGCTTTTGCTTATTCTCAGCTTTCTTCGTATTTGCATACTATCCTTTCAATAAATTAGTTTTATTCACTAAACTCTGGTGAACACTAAACATCCCAACTGACTTCGTTGGGATAAGGCAATCATTACATGGATGGATCTACAGCAGGGGGGAAACCGGTGACTCACTCCACAGGGATGGTGGCATTGCAAATGGGAAGCCACTGGGAGAAACTGCCTTTTGTGGTAGCACCTGTGGGGGTCCGTTTGTCATTTTGGGGATGCCTTGGTTTGTTCAGCAAAACCCACACATAAATTGGGTGCACAGAACTGTGACTTTTGCAGATGGATTCTACAAAGCCCCTGAGGGGGATGAATTGGACAGCGGCGAGGTGGGGAGGGCGGCAGCAACAACTCCGCATCTCCTTACTGGTCCGCTAGACGGACTGCCGGAACAATACCAAGACTTTGCAGATGTGTTTGGTGAAAAGGAAGCAGATCAGCTACCGCCGCACCGTAAAACTGACTGTGCCATAGACTTTATCCCTAATGCAAAGTTGCCTAAGCCAAAAATTTATGCTATGACCCAGAAGGAACTGGCAACGCTAAGAGAGTTTGTCGATAAAAATCTAGCCAGGGGTTTTATCGAACCAGCCAGTTCCCCAGTGGGTGCTCCTGTTCTATTCAGACCAAAGAAAGATGGGACTTTGAGATTATGTACAGATTTCCGTGGATTGAATGCAGTCTCAATATTAAATAAATATCCCGTCCTGTTAATCAAAGACATGTTATCACATCTGGCAAAGGGTAAAATATTCTCTAAGTTGGACCTGAGGGAGGCATATTTCCGCATTCGTATAAGGGAGGGGGATGAATGGAAAACTGCTTTCAATTGTCCTTTGGGCTCTTTCCAGTATAAAGTGTTACCTTTTGGGCTGGCGGGGGCGCCTGGAGTTTTTATGCAACTGATCAATGAGGTCTTGCATGACCATTTATTCAAAGGGGTCTTGGTGTATTTGGATGATGTGTTAATCTATACTGAAACCATGGAGGAACATATAGAACTGCTTAGACAAGTGCTCAGCAAGCTGAGAAAGGCTGAACTGTATGCTAAATTGTCCAAATGTGCTTTTCATAAATCTCAAATTGACTATTTGGGCTATAGAATTTCAAACAAGGGTATTGAAATGGATCCAGCTAAGATTGAAGCCATTCTAGCATGGGAGCCACCACGCACGCGTTGGCAGCTCCAAAGTTTCCTCAGATTCGCGAACTATTATCGCCAGTTTATCCAGGGGTCCGCGGGGATAGCGTTGCCCCTCACTGAGCTACTAAAAACTAAAGGGCAGGGGGATACACGGAGGGCAAAGAATCCTGGGGCGTTGTTGAAATGGATGCCTGCATGTCAGGTGGCTTTTGACAAGCTTAAAAAGCTATTCACAGCAGAACCCATTCTACAGCATCCCGATCCTAGCAAGCCATTTGTGGTGCAAGTGGATGCTTCTGATTTCTCCATTGGAGCGCTCCTGCTGCAAGCAGATGAGTCGGGATGTTTGAAGCCTTGTGCTTATCTCTCCCGTAAATTCTCTGAGACTGAAAGGCGGTGGCACGTTTGGGAGAAAGAGGCTTTTGCTGTCAAGGCAGCTTTAGACACTTGGCGCCACTTGTTGGAGGGGGCTACCCACCCTTTCGAGGTTTGGACTGATCACAAGAACCTCGAAGCACTCAGTGCACCTCGTAAGCTCAACCCAAAGCAAATCAGATGGGCTCAATTCTTCAGCCGTTTTGATTTTAAGTTGAAATTTATTCCGGGAAGGAAAAACTTTCTGGCTGATGCACTTTCCCACAGACCCCAAGATTCCAGCACTGTACCTGATGTAGTAGGTACACTGTGGACGGACCCACAATTGAGTCTGGCAGCGGTGACCCGCAGCCAGACTCGCGCGCAACAGACGCTTCAATTTCACCCCGTCCTGGACATTTGCCAGTTCCCTCAGACTTGTAACAACAGTTTCTTTCCCAATTGAAAACTGACACTTGGTTGCAAGCAAATTTACACACTGTTACTTTTGACCGTGATTTTGCCTGGAAAAACGATCGTCTCTATGTGCCTGAGACTTTACGCAAAGACATTTTACTCCGTTGCCATGATGACAAACTGGCTGGACATTTTGGGTTTGTGAAAACACTCCACTTGGTTAGACGCCAATTCTGGTGGCCAACACTAAAGTGAGATGTTAAGGAATATATTGCTTCCTGCCCTGTCTGCGCTGGCTCAAAACGGAAGGTTGGTAAGCCCCAGGGGTTGCTCCAGCCAGTGGCCAGTCCCTCTCACCCTTGGGAGGACATCTCCATGGATTTTATTGTTGATTTACCTCCAAGCCAGAGGAAAACTGTGATTTGGGTTGTGAAGGACTTTTTCTCAAAACAAGCCCATTTCATTCCATGCGCTTCCATTCCCTCAGCCCAGCAGCTTGCCCGCCTCTTTTTTGTACATGTGTACAGGCTCCACGGGAGCCCCTCCCGTTTGGTGACTGACAGAGGCACACAATTTACCTCCCAGTTTTGGCGGGCTTTTATGAAATTGGTGGGTACCAAACAAGTGCTCTCCACTGCGTCGCATCCTGAGACTGACGGATCTACAGAGGTGCTTAATTCCACACTGGAGCAATATCTGCGTGCTTTTGTTAACTATCAACAAGACAATTGGGTCGATCTCTTGCCCTTTGCTGAAGTCGCCTACAACAATGCAGTGCATCAGAGCGCTGGTCAGGTGCCATTTCGCATTCCTTAACACTCAGAAAGTCAACAATAAAATTCAGAGAGTAACCCACATTCCTGCAGGAGAGGGGAGAGATGTAACACTTTGCCTGGCTTAGCCATTATAAGTTTAGCATAATGGCAAATGTAACAAGAAGCAACATATGTTTTTGCATCTTCTCTGATGTGGGGCCACCAATTCTGAAGTAAAAGTTGCAAGTTCTTGAAGATGCCAAGGGTCCAGCAATTTATTATTATGATAAAACTTCAGAACAGCTTCACTGAGAGGATGTAGAATATAAAGATAACCATTTTGAAAAATGAGAGAAAGTAACAGACAGGGCCCCAAATGTTGTGCAACCAAGAACAGAGATATGGGGGGGGGGGAAATCCCTTCTCACCCCTATGAATATGTGTCTTCCTCAATCTTGGGTCCTCTACCAGAAGCCTGGGAGTTTGAGGGTTCTATGCAGTATTTTAGCTGTTCCTAGCACTGCACTCTTCTGGACGGAGTGCTCGATGTTGTTCCTGAGATCTGTTGGAGCCACTCTCCCAATTTAGGAGTCACAGCCCCAAGTGCCCCTACCACCACTGGGACCACTTTGGCCTTTACTTTCCACATCCTCTCTAATTCCTCCTTCGGGCCCTGGTACTTCTCCAGCTTCTCCTGATGTTGCTGTCACTTGGCACTGCTACATTTATCACCACCACTGTCTTCTGGTCCTTGTCTACTACCACAATATCTGGTTGATTGGCCAGTACCTGCCTTTCCTTCTGGAGCTGGAAGTCCCACAGGATCATAGCCCTATTATTCTGCATGACCTTCTGTGGAATCTCCCACCTCCCATCTGGACTTGGTAGGCTCTAGCCCATATACTGTGCAGACGTTCCTGTATACAATGCCAGCTACTTGATTGTGCCGTTCAGCGTATGCTGTTCCTGCCTGCATCTTACACCCTGCCACATGTATTGGACTGTCTCTGAGGCCTCTCCTCAGTCTGCACCTTGGGTCCTGTCTAGTGTGGTAGACCCCTGCTTCTATGGATCTGGGGCTTAGTGTCTGTTCTTGTGCTGCTATGATCAGTGCCTCAGTGCTGTCTTTTAGTGCAGCCCTTTACAGCCACTGGTAGGATTCCCCAATGTCAGCAACCTCAGCTATGTTGATGGTACATCCCATGCAGGGTACTGTCTTGCCACGATACTTCCTCTGCTTGATCTTCCTTCCATGTCTGCTGCTGCCTCAGGCACTCTCAGCCACTCATCTTTGGGTGCCATCTTACTGATGTACTCCTGGATGCTCTGGGTTTCATGCAGGTCAGTGGCTTTGACACTCACCAGACCCCATCTGCCCTCTTTTTGGCTGATGTACAGTCTCTGGGTGTTGGACTTAGTGTGGAAACCTCTGTACATTGTGAGGAGCTTCCAGGTCTTCACATTGGCAGGCTCCATGTCCTCCTTTGACCAGCTCACTATACTGGCAGGATATCTGATGACTGGCAAGGTGTAGGTGTTGATGGTGTGGATCTTGTTCTTCCCATTGAGCTGGCTCTTCAGGACCTGTCTTATCCTTTGGTGGTACTTGATTGTTGCTGTCTTCCTTGCTTCCTCCTCATGGTTCCCATGTGACTATGGGATACCAAGGTACTTGTAGCTGGTCTGTATGTCTGCTATGTATCTGTATGTCTGCTATGTAGTTCCACCCCATCAGACTTAACTACCTTCCCTCACTTTACTATCATCCAGCCACACTTCTCTAGTCTGAATGACATCCCAATGTCCTCACTGTAGATCCATGTCAGGTGGATCAGCAAGTCAATGTCTCGTTCACTCTTAATATACAGCTTGATGCCATCCATGTAGGGGAGGTGGCTGATGGTAGTTCCGCTCTTGAACTTGTATTGGTATCCAGTCCTTGTGATTATCTGGCTGAGGGGGTTCAAGCCTACGCAGAACAGCAGTGGGGACAGTGCATCACCTTAGAATTTGCTGTACTTGGTGACCACTCGCGTGAGCTGTCTTGAGTTGACTTCCAGTGTTGTCTTCCACAGTCCCACTGAGTACTTGAAGAAGGTCCTTAGTGTCCTGTTGACTTTGTATAGTGCTAGGCATTCACTGATCCATGTGTGTGGCATTGAGTCATAGGCTTTCCTATAGTCAATCCAGGCTGTGCTCAGATTGGTCTGTCTCGACCTTGAGTCTTGGGTGACTATCTATGAGCAACTGGTGTTTTGAGCCTCTCATATTGTTCCCAACACTCTCCTGAGCTGTGCTCATGTACTGGCCTATATGGACCTGTAGCTTGGCAGCTATGATGCCTGATAGGACTTTCCATGTTGTGGGGAGGCAGGTTATTGGCTGGTAGTTTGATTGTTCTATTCCCTTGTAGGCGTCTTTCATGATCAGCACTGTCCTTCCTTGTGTTAGCCAGTCTGGGTGGGAGCCTGATGCTAACAGCTGGTTCATCTGTGCTGCTAGGCATTCATGCATTGCTATTAGTTTCTTTAGTCAGTACGTGTGGATCATGTCAGGGCCAGGTGCTGTCCAGCTCTTCATGTTCTTGACCCGCTGTTGGATGTCTGCTACTGTGATGGTGACTGGTTCCTGTTCTGGGAGATTGTTGCGGTCTGCTCTCAGGTCCTGCAGCCACTTTGCACTGGTGTTATGTGTCTTCTCTTTCTCCCATATGTTCTTCTAGTACTGTTTAGTTTCTGCTGTTGGTGGCTCTGCTGTTACTGTGTTGTTGCACTGCAGTTGGAAGTACATTTCGGATGGTTCTTTGGAGAACAGGGCATTTATCTTCTTAGTCTTTGCTTCTCTAGTGGACAAAGAACAGCTTCCTCTTCACTATGTTGAAGCGTTGGGTAACTAGCTGTTTCGCAGTTAGCATGCATGTAGATCTTCTGTCCATCCATAGTTCCCTCATATGTTTCATATATCTCCTCTCATTAGGTCTACTGTTGTAGTAGCATTCCATCAATTTCAGGTTCTCTTGTCTCATCCATGTATGGTTTGTTCTTATAGCCCTCTTCTCAGATTGTCCTGGTTCCCCAACATCTGGCACGGACTTTGTTAATCTGGGCAACGTCCGAGCTTGCGTGACTTTCTTAGTTTGTGTCACTCTCATATTCAAGGTAGGCAGGTGAAGCATTAGGGGGTCTTTGCCCATTGACACCTACTCGTAAGGTAGGTACCAGCTGGGATTCGAACCCGTCTCCTGTGTCAAAGGGCGGTGCTCTAACTACTATGCTATCCAGCTGCTCCATCCATCCATCCATCCAATATTATATTACCTATCTATATATCTCTATCTCTATCTCCTGTTCCTGTTGCAAGCACATGTTTTCAGTAAAGTCAGGAATGTACCTCCCTACCCTCAAAGTCTCAGGAGGTTATATTGATGCAGCATGAAGATGGGCAAAATTCCCAGGTTTCTAAATAATGGCTGGAAGTGAATCATAGGAAATACAGTATTCAGGCTTGCAAAGAAGAGGAGCTGCCTGCCTGTTTTGTGTGCTAGAAATATATATGATGTAAACATTAAAACACGAGAAAAACTGTGTCTACCTGATTTGGCATTAAGTGAGTTTCTGCACAGGCTACAGATGTTCTAAGTAATTAGAATTTAAAATTCATAATACAGTACTTAATTACCAATCAGAAACCCACCAAGCAACTAAATTGTTATGATCAATCTGGATTTGGGTGGGATGTAGTGAACCCTCCAAAAGGTGTTTTTGATGTTAGAAAGCATCTTTTATAGCTAACAGGGCTTTAAAAAATATTAAAACCATCCTAGATCTGTTCAGCCAATACAAAGAGCCTGGAATAAAAGGCACAAGAGTTTTCCTTTCCTTTTTTTTTTCCACGTTCAGTAGCAGCTTGAAGAATATGCCTAAGGCAGAGACTCATGCATTGGTTTGAACAATAGAAGGATAGTTAGGTTGGTGCAACATTGATTGGGAGGTAAAGCTTGCCAATCGAAGTGAATATTTGTAGCTCAGGGTTGAACTGTGGAGTCCTTGGTGGTCTCTGAGCCTTGTTGTTTTCTTGCAGATGTTTCATTGCCAGGCTAGGCAACATCTTCAGTGCAAACAGGGAGAGGGCCTTGCTCTCTGTTTATATATAGTGGCTTGCCCTGCTTGTGTTGGGCAACACCCCCACCAACACAAGCAGGGCGAGCCACTATATATAAATAGAGAGCAAGGTCCTCTCCTTGTTCGTACTGAAGATGTTGCCTAGTCTGGCAATGAAACATCTGCAAGAAAACAACAAGGTTCAGAGACCACCAAGGACTCCACAGGTAAAGCTTGATTCAAATCCTGGAAAGCATCTTGAGCCTGAGCAGTCCACTTAAATGGAATCCATTTTTTTGGTAAGGTGAGTTAAAACTGTGGTCTTTTCAGAAAATTTGGGTATAAGAAGTTGTAAAAGTTACAAAAAAAACCCCAAGAAACACTGCACATCTGTGACAGGCCTTGGAGAATGCCAGGATAGAGTCCACCTTTCCATCACCAAGATGGACCTGTGTAGATGCTTTGAAACATTATATTCCTATTGCTATAGGGAATTGCTTGAGATCATTTATTCTTAAGAAAAAAAGGTCTTAATATTCTCCAGAAAGCCTTTCAAGTCCTCAGTTAGCTGGAAGGTTAATGGTAGACCTATTGAGCAAGTCACAACATTTAAGTATTACTTTCAATCATCTACTTGCTGGATCAGTCAAAGGACCTTCTTTATAAGACCCTCAAAAGCGTCCTTTGCAATTATTAAATGTACATGTCAACATGGTAACAACTACGTCTTGATCTGGCTTACTGTGGCTTTTCTTTCCCAGCAAGAGCTGGCCTCACCCTTGATAAAGCCATAATTACTTTGGGACATACTGTAGATCTCCAAACAGATAGAACCAGTTTCCCACCTCCATTACAGTCCAATAATCTCCCTCCCCTGCTCCATTTCCAGGTATTTTTATAACATTTCACATATTTTACATCAACATCCCCTACAAAAATCACATTTGTGTATGTTGATACAGAAGCTGAAACTGTTTCATGTGCCCTCTATACAATAAATGGAGGACACAACTCTATAACACCAATTTTTAGAAATCTTAATTTCTCCTAGGCAATCAAGTTTCAGCTATTTCCAATAAGACTGCTAAATTTTTAACAATGGCTTGCAGAAATCATCTGGTGCCTCCAGTACATGATTACAGTAATTGCTTTAGGCTTTTCTGTGTAAGTTCTATTTTATTTTATATTGCTGTTTTATCATTTATGTATTGTAATACATGTAAGCAGTTGGTGCTTAGCAGCCACAATTGGGACTAATAACTCCATCACTAAGCACCACAGTTGCTACATGAAGCACCACATGACCACATCTTATGATTTTACTTCTGCCTTCTCTATTAACTCTGCTTGTTGCAAGCCAATTGCAAAGCACACAACTGGCAATCGCATGACTGTGGGACACTACAAAGGTTGTAAATGCAAAGATTGGCCACAAAGCTATTTTTTTTACACTGTTATAACTTTGAAGAGTCGTTAAACAAGGACTAGCTTCTTTTAAATATTTGTCTTGGGCCATGAATAAATACATACATATAAGCATGCTATGCTAGAATCCTTTTCCTTGTTTGTTAATTATCTTTTAAAATGTAATTATAATCCTTTGGCCAATTTGTTTATAGGCTGAAGGGCAGGTGCTTACTTTTATGACTTTGGAATGAAAAACAAGGGAGAAATTCAGTTTGTGGCCCTGGAAGAAAGAACATTTGAACCATTTTGAGTTTAGTTCCTTCAGAACGTAGAATATTTTGATCAGAACTGTTTTATTGTCAGTTCAAAACTATACATGTTTTCTGTCTCAAACATATCCCTAAATATATTTAAACAGATTTGAAAAATATTACTTTAAGCAGATGAAAAAGTAAAATAATTTCCCATTCATTCCAAGAATGCACAATAAGATTTCAAATTAAACATAGGTAGATATTTTTATGAGTAATAATGTTCAGTATATTAGTGTATCCATTGTGTCTCTAATGTATGAGAACTTTAGCTCTTTATCAGTAATGTGGGTGAAGATCATGACCCACCTTTGAAAAAGTGTTAAGGTGAATACCAATCCACACTAGAAGAGGTCATTTTGCCCTTATTAAAGGTATGACCCTTCTTATAAAACACCTTCATTCAAATCTGCATTAAAATAGTGTGATATTTTCAATCATCTATTAATAAAAGCAACATCTAATAATAGCCTAATAAATATATCCTTTACAATTAAAGTCTTTTTTATGTTGGTAAATAGCCACAATATTTATTCATCATTTTAGACATCCTTTACATTAAATATCTTTTACTATTACTAACACTCATTGTTTATGTCTCTAACAGACAGAGTATCCATTGTCTTCTTTAACTGATTGTAGTTCCAGTGTAGCTGCTCCACCTCAGCTTTATGTTTCAAACGTATTTCATTTAGTTGTTGTAAGAGATGCTCATTGGTAGAAATCAATGTTCTGCAAGAAACCATTAAATTTCCTTTAACTGACTTATATTCCATTAGAAAATAAACTCATGGCATGAAGCCTACTGTGAAGAACAACCCTGTACATTAAAGCTTTGTAATATAATTATTGTAGATCATAGAATTATAGGAATATAAAGGTCCTTGGAGATGTTCTACTGTAGTCTAACCACCTGTCCAGGGTAGAAATCCTCAGATTCTTTGAAAACCTCCAGTGATGGAACACCCACTACCCCAGGAACCAGACTGTTTCACAGTTTAATAGTTCTCAGTCAGGAAATTCCTCCTTAGTTCAAGTTTGGATTTCTCCTTTAAAATTTCCACCCACTGGTTCTTGTCCTGTTTTTTGGCACTACGGAGAACAACCCTGTTCCCTGTGACAGTACTTTAAGTATTGGAAGACTGCTATCATATCTTTCCTTGGGCTTCTCTTCTTAGACAAAACGTATCTAGTCCTTTTAATCATTCTCCATAGGATTTAGCCTCTAAGCTCCTCACCACCTTTGTTATTTTTTCCACACTCTTTCTAGTACCTCAGCATCATTCATATATTGTGGTAATCAAAACTAGACACAGTATTCCAGATGCAGTCTGACTAGTACAGTGTACTGTCCTTCCTGTGATCTTGACATTATACCTCTGCTGATGGAGCCCAAGATTTCACTGGCTCTTTTGGCAACTGCATCAAACCACGTGGCTCATGCTTAACCTGTGGTTTATCAGGATGCTCAGATCCTGCTAAGCCAGGTACTACTTATACTGTACCTGTGCATCTGGGTTTTCCAACTAAGCAGGAACCTTAAGACCTACCTAAGAACCTTACATTTTACTTCACTGAACAGCATTTTGTTCAATAGAAACCAATGTTCACGTTTATCAATATACTTTGGAATGTTGAGTCTATCTTCTGAGATATTAGGGTCCCTCCAGCTTTGTGTTATCTGCAGATTTGCTGAGCACCCCTTCTATCACCTAATTTATTAAAGTGCTGAAGACCACTTGGCCCAAAACAGAATCCTGAGATACCCCACTTCATACTTCTCTCTGTGTAGACATATATCCATTAAGGACCATGCAATGGGTATGGCTGTTCAACCAACTGCAGTACCTCTGGTAGTGGGACCATCCATCCCACCTAGTTTCATTTTATCAGATGGAACATGAGCTAACACTGTGATGAAACTGCTAAAAGGCAAATGCTATTTTGAGATGAATTAACAGGAACATAAGAGTCCAAATCATTCGAAATACAGTAATTGTTCCACTCTACTCTGCCTTGGTCAGGCCCCACTTGGAATACTAGGTCCAGTTCAGAATGCTGCAATCTTAAAAGGACAGACTGAGGTAAATTCGGAGGAGGGTTATGAAGATGATGAGGGGACTAAATTAAATCCTATGTGAAATGGTTAATGGAACAGTGTAAGCTTGCAGAAAAGTACTGAGGTGATATCAGTATGAGTTGTCATATAAATGAGAGAGTGGACTTGTTCTCTGTCACTCTGGAGGATATGACCAGCACTAATTTGTTGAATGTAGAGGGAAGTAGATTCAGATTTGGTATTTGGAAGAATTTCCTGATAGTAAGATCCATCATCCACTGGAATAGGTTGCCTTATGTAGTATGTCCCTCTTCTTGGAAATTTTCAAACAAAGGCTGGATGGCCATAAATCCAAAATGCTTTAGAAAATGCTGCAATGGGCAGGGGTTTGAACTGAATGACTCTGAGGTCCCTTCTAACTCTATTATTCTATGAAGATATTGATTTAAAAAACTGGTTTCCAAACATTACCTCCAAATTATGCAGATTACCTCCAATAAATTACAACTATGGACGTTCTAAATCCACATCCATATCATCCAGAACTTCATTTACATCCACCTACCGATCTACCTACAGGGACGCGGTGGTGTTGCAGGTTAAACCGCTGAGCTGCTGAGCTTGCTGCTCGGAAGGTCAGCGGTTTGAATCCGCATGACGGGGTGAGCTCCTGTTGCTAGTCCCAGCTCCTGCCAACCTAGCAGTTCAAAAACATGCAAATGTGAGTAGATTAATAGGTACTGCTTCAGCGGGCAGGTAATGGCGTTCCCTTTAGTCATGCCGGCCACATGACCACAGAAGTGTCTACAGACAAACGCTGGCTCTTCGGCTTTGAAATGGAGATGAGCACCGCCCCCTAGAGTCGGACACGACTGGACTTAATGTCAAGGGAAACCTTTACCTTTACTGATCTACCTATCTATATAATTTGAGGAGATGGAAAAAAAAACCTTAATGGAAACAACTCATCAGTGAAAACAATGACCAACCAGGAGAGGCATGGCTCTAGAATATACTTGGACACCTTAACAGTCTAAAGGATCCTGTTTTCTTCCTCCAGACTGGCTCGAACTCATCCCAGATAACCAGGCAAGATTATCTCTTAGTCACTTCCATAGGACCTGCATAGCTAGAGTCCAACTCAAACTGAATCAGAGTGACTTTATCTGCTAGATGTTGAGAACAGACCTCACAATGACTCTACAGGTGCTCCCCAGGGCCCTCATATTTAGGAGAACCTGGGTTGTCCCTAACAGGGTTGCTGGCCAACATTTAGCAGATGCAGTAAGAGTGGAGAAATACTTATTTTAAACACTGTATGCTACCCAGAGTCTTTTTGGAGTCAGGCGACCCCAAAATCCATTAAATTAAGTAATAAAATAAAATAAAATAACTACTCTTATTGCCAGAAGGTAATCCTTAAGAAAGGCTCTTACTTGTGCTCAGAGATACTTTTCACCTTTTGCCAGCAGTGCTCTAGGCATCTCTTAGGTCACTTTATCCTTTGGAGACCCTCTGAAAATCAGGGGGCCTGCCAGAATCCATGAACAGAGAGAGTCCACACAGGTGCAATCCATCCAAGGCCTCAGTCACCCTCTCATCCCAAGCACTGACCAAAACCTCAGCTGATCTGTGCATCAAAGCCTCAGGAAGAACCCCAGGTCCCCTCTGAAACTCAGTAGAGACAATCAGGTACTTGGAACAGGCCAACTGAATAAACCCCACCTCTCAAGCTTAACAGGGAGTAATCTGTCCATGACAAGGGACTGACAGTAACACCTCCAAATTGCAATGCCACTGCCCCCAAATAAAAATGAGATCTAATGTGTGGCCCCCATTGTGCGTTGGGCCATCAGTAATTTGGGTCAGTCAATGTTCATAATAATGACCATGATCTTCCATTATACCTCCAACCCTATGCCTAGGGAAGGCAAGTTAAACTCCCCCAGGACCATAATCCTGGGGAACTCCACTGCCAACCCAGGAACAGCATTGAGTAGTAGAGGTAGGAGAGCTCCTACCTCTGACAGGTAGGGAGGCTGGTACTATAACAGCGATCCTACCTGATCCTGAGTGCTCAACTTTACTAAAAAATTGTGCATCCTCTGAATATGGAGGTACTCCTGACTGAGCAGAATAGGAGCAGGTAAGAACAGGATGAGCGGGTTTGTTATCTTCTTTATTGTTATATGTTTTATTCTTCTGACTGCTTTTTGTTGTTTTGCTTTTATGCTGTGAATTGCTCAGAGTCAACTGGAATTGGGCAACATCTAACTCGAATAAAGTAAATAAATAAATAGCTTTGGGTGGATGGAGCTGAATAATGTGGTGGAATTGACTTGTAATATTTTCAGTTTCTGGGATGCGAAGCTGCTGTTAAATATTAGAATATAAGATCAAAAAAACCTCTGGCTTTCAATTGACTTTCAGCATCAGCTATCACTACCTGTGGCTTTCCTGTAACATCTCTGTCAGTTCTTGCATCTTGTTAAAATCTTGGAGATGTTGCTTCAAACTAGCATTCTCATCAATTAAGAGTTGATTATGGTCTTCAAACTCTAATGCAAGAGTTAAAAAAAATGACAGTTAAAAAACACAAAAATATCATATATGGAATATTTGGCAAGCTATAAAGGAAGACAAACATGAGAAAGATTATGAGTTTGCTTATGAATTTTCATTTTTTATTTTTTTCCAAGTCATTTCACACTGGTTGGCATCTGGGTGTGTACCAGGACTAGCCTGTGGCATATTTGACTCTTAGGAGTAGCAGCTGTATCATATGAGATAGTACCTTTTTTCACTGACCAAGTATTTTGATCTTGGCAGGATCCCAATAGGTCGTAAAAGGAGAGGATGAAATTAATTTGATTAAATCTGATGTTTAATTCTGCTGGCCAAATTGCTCTTTTAAAATCCTGTTTCCAAAAACTCAGATATTGGATTTCTTTAAGGATTTTGTTTGTGTAGAAGCCCCATGGGCACCAAAAACAGAACCCCTCTCATTCCCCCCCACCCCCAGTAATACAGGTGGAGGGATTAATATGTTTTTTAACGCATTTTGGAGTGGAAATGAACAAAGAGTTTGTCAAGACTAGTCACTCAGTCTCGGTTTCGACATATCAGTAATATCTCTTGACTCTGGGTACAGCAGTTGCCAGGTAGAGTCACAGGTTAGAGATTCGCAACTTTATGTCAAGACTGGTTGAGCTTTCATTCAATCATGACACATAAGCGGCTGCTTATAAATCTATTTAATGAAGCGAAGCGTCCCATACAGAATGAAAGTTGCAAATGGCATTTCCCGTGTGTTCTACAATTTAAAATCACAAAAGCCTCTAAATCTGTCCCCCGCTACCCCCAAAGGTATGTGTCCTTCCTCCTCGTGCCAGCAGATGGCTGTAACGGTTTTCTGCTGTTGGGGTAAGGAGCATCTAGCCCAAACAAAATGGTTCACACTCCAGTCCAGCTCCCCCTCCCTGCTGGCAACTCACGGTCTGACATGGGTTGGTTGAAGATGGATGCGAGATTGATAAGATGTTCTGGGAACATTTGATCAGGGAGCCTGACACAGTTAAACCAAGAAATATTTTAGTGACAAGGCTAAGGTCCCAGGCTGAAAGGCTGGAATTACCAAATCTTCTCTCCCAGAAGCCCTCTGGGCCTCCTGTTGTTACCTTCTACCCACCAGGGAGTGCCTCACCTGGCAGCCATCCCTATCTGCAGCACCAAAGGGACAGGGCTGTGCTGACCTACTGGAAAAGGTAAAAAAAAATTTATAGTGCCACCCCCTGACTATTTTATCATATATGTGTGGTTACCAGAGGATTCAGCCCTTCTTCAGTCCCCATCTCAGGAAAGAGAAGTCAATCTCATAGGAGATAAACTCAAAAATTCTTTTACTTTTAAATACTAAAATGCAGCCATTCAATATGAAAGGGTATACTGTAATTACAGAGCTGTCCTGACCACATATGGCAGCTTACAAATTAGTTTTTAAAAAATCCCAAAGAAAATACAGTACTCTGAACAGAGTACAAGATGATGCTCGTCTGCTAGGAGTGAGTCCCTGCCCAAAATATTAGATCACGAAAGAGAAGTTTTAAAGAAAAAAAAATATTCATGTACATAGACTGAAATATGAAAGCTGAAATTAAATGCCCGGTTTCATAAATTGCATAGAGAAATAAAGAACAGAAGAATGAGCACAATACAGAAAATAGAAATAACCTACTGTAAAATTCCTGGCTACTCATATTTTCATGAAACAAACAGTTCTTCAATCTATTGGGTTTCCCCAGCTTTTTAGAGATTTTCAGTATTACCAGAGGCTTCTTGAAATTACGAATGCCCTTTCTTTGCCTGGACTTTCCCCAAAGACTTCTATCCCATTTCTCAAAAGTAAAAAACTTTCCTAAATCCAGCAGACAGATGGGCAGTGATAATCAGCCCATGTATAATTTCCTGACTGTGAATGCTGACAGTGGAGCGGCCTACCTCCTTAGGTTGTGGGTACTCCATCAGGTTTCAAGCAAGCAAACGTTGGACAGCCATTTGTTTGGGATGGTCTGAGGATTCCTGCCCTGGGCAGTGGGTTGGACTAGTAGACATCCAAGTTCCCTTCCAGCCCTATGATTCTATGAAAAGTAGTGTTTTATGCTTTGCTTTGCGCCAGGAAAGATGGTGCTATTTGGCTTGCCTGCTGCACTTAATTTCATTGCAGGCAAACATCATCATTCCAATTGGCTACTATACACTGCAACAATAATCCCCCCTCCCCCATCACCACCCTCCACAGCCATTGTGTGAGCTACCTGCCCCCTGCCGAAGGAACCTTGACTGGTGAACTTGTTTCTTTTTCTTTTTTAGTGCTTTGGTGGAATGGAGAAAGGCAGATTTTTTTTACAAGTTCACTGGTGAAAGGCTGCCCCCCTCCCTTTTAAAAAGAATTACCAGTTCACCAATGAAATGGCGAACGGGGGACTTTTCTTTTTCTAGTTATGTGAAGTTGACAAGAGTTCTGTATTTTTCCCCTTCTAGTCCAAGTGATCGGAAGAATTATAAAAGATTTTTTTTTCTGTTTTTACTGGTCCTCCAGTGGAACATAACAAGTACGAGGAGAAGTCAACAGAGGAGGGTTATACAAATGGTCTATCAGTGAAAACATATGTCCTCAAAGATCTGCTTATGGAAAAGTGACTGTGGTGCTTGCTTTCCTAACACAGGTAGAAGGGGTGAAGTAGCAAGAACCCACTGATTGAGGACTGTGGTAAGCACAGTCTGGACAGAATACAAGGCTATCATCATGGCCAAAGTAGAGGAAGGGACTGAAATCCAAACATTGATATTTACTACCAGCCAGGAGGCAAGCTGCTCAGGGTGGGGAGAACATTCCTTTTCTGCCTGTCTTCAGTCACGAAACATTCCTTCCATTTGTTTTCCATTCCCAAATGAAATGGTCTCTGGGCAAAAGGTGTTCTCCCTTATCACATATGTGTTATGCTGCCCCAGCCAGTACATCTTCTAAATTTCTTACCTACTTTGTTATGGCAGGAGCCTCTAAAATTTTAGCTTTCTTGGTTGTGGCAAAAGCCTCTTACGTTTTTCTTTCTTCCTTTTTCTCCTGTAGCTGAGTAGTGTGTAAAGTTGAGGTGGAATTGGAATTAGGGTCAAGGAAACAACAAAGAACTAAAGCCCTTTCATCAGGCAATTGTCTATTGCAAGTAAGCTATCTGTTGCAAGTGTGGTATGTGGGGAAGAGCCGAACAGGCAGATAAGAAACAAGAATGTATGTGTATTCTGTAGCAACTAGGTGAGAAAAGATAAGGAACGGGGAGGAAGCTCACCAGCTCCTCCAGGCTTGTTTCACATGGCTTGCTTTTGAAGTTATATCATATATCTCTAAGTTGACACTTAGTCTATGCTGTATAATCACCCAATGGGGGGGGTATAAAAGAAGTAGGACCCCGTACCTTCGGGGTTCAGAATTTGAAGCATGAGCTTGTCTGAACCTATGCGCATATTAAACTCTTTTCCTGAATGAAGACCCGAGCGTCCTAGTCTTCATTTCTACAACAATTTTGGCGACCCAGATGGGACTGCTTGAGGGCAATTTTTTGCTGGAACGGGAGGAACCCCAAGGCATGGAGCCGCCGCCTGGAGTCGATGCCTAGGCGCCGCAGGAGAGTTCTCCTGAAGGTCTCGACCGAGTTGACGGTTCGGTCCCGGGGATACCTCCTCTCGATTCCAAGAACCCTTCATGACAAGGAAAAGAGAGGTCTGAATGGAGAGCCGGCTGGCGTGGTGCAAATGACGGGCTGAGTGAACGTGGAACCAAGATAACTGAGGCAAGTATATACTTAAACTAAGGGGTACCTATCCTGCTTGGGGATAGAAGAGGTGCCTATCCCGCTTGAGGATAGAAGAGGGGGCCCGTACACCCCCCTGGACTCGGGCCGGTGTGCCTAATGAAGTCCATGTAGGTTGTGTGGTTGGTTAAACAGTCGCAGTTCCTGGTGGTAGCTGTTGAGAGTCCGGTTGAGAGTCGGCTGTAGTGTGTGCAGAACCCAGGGAGGGCACACTAAGAGAAACAGATAGGGCCGGTGTCATGTTCCCGTTCCGACGTTTATGGTTCCTCGTAACGTTTGACATGTCATGTCTGCAGTTGCGTGCTTGCCTGGCCACGCTGGTAAATTTCCTTTGTGCTGACGTGTGATCTTCTGGAATGTATGTTTGGATTATCTCTGCTGTTCAAGGTTACTTTCTCAGGCCGATTCCAACGGTTGCTAGCATCTGGGGTGGGTGGTTGCTATGCTAGCCTGAGGGGAGGGTTCGCAACGGGAGCAAGGCTTTTTAAGTTTGTATTTGGCGCGCTTTTGCTCATTCTCAGCTTTCTTCGTACTTTGCATACTATTCATTCAATAAAGCAGTTTTCTCTAGTAATTACTGGTGAGACTCCTTTCATTGGAATAGGCAACCGTTACATAAAGCTGAGAATCTTTAATATCAGTCCGCTAGCATCCATCCAGTTTCCTGTGAGGAGTTTAGTTAGCGATGACTGAAACTGTCCCAGTCTCAACCACCGGCTTGGGGGAAAGAGAGCCCATGGGACCGCGGAGAGAGGGGACTCTCACGCCAGGGTCGGATGACCTCTCCGAGGCAACAGATTCCAGTTGTGATACGGAGAAGGCAGTGAAGTCAGTGGTAGTCAAGAAAACGGAGGGACCCTTGTATGGGTCGCCACCAGCCCCAGCCAAGCCGGTGTATTCCTCGCTGTTTCCGACCGTGCAAATCACCAAAAGGACGAGAGCAGTGACACCAATGGAGACGGAGACGGAGAAATCCCAGCAGCTGGAGGCGAGGATGAAATCCATAGAGGATTTGTTGGCAAAGTTAACCTTTACCAGAGACACTCAGAAAAAGGAAAAGATGGGAGGTGAAGAAGGCAGTGACTCTCCTGACACCTCTGCGTCCCCAACACCCCCCCCAATAGACAAACAGGGAAAGCAACGGAAATATTGGGGGGGAGGGCCCCCGCCGAGCAGGCCTCCAAAGAAAGCCTCCTTACCTTCCCCAAGTAGGGAGCAGAAGGAGAGAGGACGGAGCCTGGAGGGGGGGAGACGTGTGAAAGTTCGACTGGCAGAGGCTCAAGAAATTGCGCCAGAGGTGCAGGAGGAAGAGCCGCCACAGCCACGAAAGGCTAAACACAAAAAGAGACACGATAGCCCAACCAGGGTCCGATATCGAGACTTTAATGTGAAGTTTAATGGGGATCCTACAAAGCTGTCATTTTTTTTGACTAATGCCCAAAGCTATATGGAAGAGTTTGGAAGCGTGTTTCGTTCTGAGCGGGCTAAGATTAATGCTGTCGCGACCCAACTAGAGGAGAGAGCAGCAGACTGGTTCGTGCGACTGGTTGACATGGACGCTTTGGAGTTGGATTGCTTTGAGGATTTCATGTGGGCAATGAAAATGCATTTTGGTGATCCTCTAGCTGAGGAAAAAGCAAAGGTAGCCCTAAGGGAGTTGGTTCAAGGCTCCAGATCAGTGTCGGATTATGCGCTGGAGTTTCAAGCACTATCCGGCAAAGTAGAGGATTGGTCTGCCACCACCCTTGTAGAGATGTTCAAAGATGGACTAAGACCAGATATACTACGATGGGCAGTTGTACGTGGCAACCCAGCCACGCTGTATGAGTGGATACAATTGGCTGCGAAGGTTGAGCAAGCCCAAGCTAAGTATACTCAAACTAAAAGAGGTCCCAAACAACACGCAATGGCAAAACCTACAAGGCCAGCAGCTAATGCTAGCAAACCAGTGAGACGGTCGTGGCAAGAAGAAAAGGAAAGCCGTTTTGCCAAAGGATTGTGCCTGCGGTGTGGAAAGGAGGGGCACCTGGCAGCTGCATGTCCCCGCAGGAAACCAGAGGAACGGAGAGACAGATCGGCAGGGAAATCACCAGTGGCACCGAGGAAGATGAAAGCGACAGTGGCGGAGCTGGTGGAGGATGTTGACTTGTTTTATGGCAGACAAGACGAAAAAGAAACCTCCCAACCGGCAGAAAACTCCAGCCACCTGCTCTAAAAAGCGCCGAGGAGCAGGTGGAGGAAGATGGGCGCGATCATGTCTCGGTGAGTGGAAATTTCCCAACGTTGACCGTGAGACTTAAGCTGGGTTCCCATACAAAAACTGTGGAACTATGGGCTATGATTGATTCGGGATGCTCACATTCCTTAATGCATCCTGATGTAGTAGCTGCTTTGGAGTTACCCACCTTCCCTTTGAAACGTCCCATGATTTTCACCCATTTGGATGGATCTATATCGGGGGGGAAACCGGTCACCCAGTCTACAGCGTTAGTGGCTTTGCAACTGGGTAGCCACTGGGAAAAGTTGCCCTTTGTGGTGGCACCGGTGGGTGGTCCCTTGGTCATTCTGGGCATGCCTTGGTTTGTTCAACAGAACCCTAGTATAAACTGGGTACACCGAACTGTTACTTTTGCAGATGGGTTCTATAAAGCCCCTCCTGGGGATGATGAGGAGGAGGATAGCAATGTGGGGAGGGCAGCAGTGTCAACGCTGCATACCCTCGCTGTACCGTTGGAAGGACTACCGGACCAATACCAGGACTTTGCCGACATGTTTGGGGAGAAGGAGGTGGATCGGCTGCCGCCTCATCGGAAAACTGACTGTGCCATTGAAATTCTTCCCAATGCAAAGTTGCCCAAACCAAAGGTATATGCAATGACCCCAAAGGAATTGGCTACTCTTTGTGAGTTCATAGACAAAAACTTACAGCGGGGCTTCATAGAACCAGCCAATTCACCAGTGGGTGCTCCAGTACTCTTTAGATCAAAGAAAGACGGGACTTTAAGACTATGCACGGATTTCCGCGGGTTAAACGCAGTGTCCCTATTAAACAAATCTCCTCTCCCGGTCATCAAGGAAATGTTAGCCCACTTGGCGGGGGGGGGGGGGGGAAATCTTCTCTAAATTGGACTTAAGGGAGGCGTATTATCGCATTTGCATTCGGGAGGGGGATGAATGGAAAACAGCTTTTAATTGTGCATTTGGGGCTTTTCAGTATAAAGTGTTACCGTTTGGATTGTCTGGGGCACCTGGGGTTTTTATGCAATTGATAAATGAGGTCTTGCACGACCACTTGTTCAATGGTGTTTTGGTCTATTTAGATGATGTGTTAATATATTCAAAAACAATGAAAGAACATGTGCAATTGGTTAGGCAAGTGTTAACCAAATTGAGAAATGCTGAATTATATGCCAAGCTATCCAAATGTACATTTCATAAAACACAAATTGATTATTTGGGGTATAGAATTTCAGATAAAGGCATTGAAATGGATCCTGCCAAAATTGAGGCTATTTTGGTATGGGAACCCCCACGCACACGCAAACAACTACAATCTTTTCTCGGATTTGCGAATTTCTATCGTCCATTTTTAAATTTTTTTGCTGAGATTGCCTTACCCCTGACTGAATTACTCAAAACCAAGGGTGTAGGAGACACCCACAAATCAAAGAACCCAGGGACACGCCTAAAATGGACGCCTGCTTGTCAACAGGCGTTTGACCAACTCAAGCGACTGTTTACCTCTGAACCAATCTTGCAACACCCTGATCCTGACAGACCATTTGTGGTGCAAGTCGATGCCTCAGACTTTTCTATTGGTGCCCTCTTATTGCAAGCCGATGAGCAAGGACGATTAAAGCCTTGTGCTTATCTGTCACGTAAATTCTCTGAGACAGAGAGGCGCTGGCATGTTTGGGAGAAGGAGGCTTTTGCGGTTAAAGCCGCTTTGGAGAATTGGAGGCATCTATTGGAGGGGGCGGCACACCCTTTTGAAGTGTGGACTGATCATAAAAACTTGGAGTCCCTTACTGCCTCTCGCAAGCTCAGCCCTAAGCAAGTGCGATGGGCTCAGTACTTCAGTCGCTTTGATTTCAAACTCAGATTCATTCCGGGAAAGAAAAACTTTTTAGCTGATGCACTGTCTCGGCAACCCCAAGATTCCGGAACAGCCCCAGATGTGGTGGGCACCCTCTGGACAGATTCCCAAATGGCACTAGCAGCAGTGACTCGCAGTCAGACGCGAGCGCAGCAACCTGACACTTCTGCCAGTCCTAGCGCGATACTTGTATCCGTTCCTGCAGATTTGCAACAAAAGTTTCTGACAGAGTTGAAATCGGATACTTGGTTGCAAAACAATCAGAGTGAGGTTACTTTGAAGCAAGGTTTGGCATGGAAAGATGATCGCCTCTATGTGCCTGTAGCCTTGCGCAAAACCGTGCTATTCAGGTCTCATGACGATAAAACAGCTGGGCATTTTGGCTTTACAAAAACTATTCATCTAGCGCGCCGACAGTTCTGGTGGCCAACCCTGCGGCGAGATGTAAAAGCCTATGTCAAGTCTTGCCCTGTCTGTGCTACTGCAAAACGAAAAGGGGGGAAACCTCAGGGCTTTGTGCAGCCAGTGGCCAATCCCTCCCACCCCTGGGAGGAAATCTCTATGGACTTTATTGTGGATCTACCTCCTAGCCAGAGAAAGACTGTCATTTGGGTTGTTAAGGATTTTTTCTCGAAGCAAGCTCATTTCGTCCCTTGTGCATCTCTACCATCTGCACAACAGCTGGCACGCCTCTTTCTGGTTCATGTGTACAGATTACACGGTAGCCCCACCCGCTTGGTGACCGACAGAGGAACACAATTTACGTCACGCTTTTGGTGGGAATTTATGAAGCTATTGGGCACTAAACAGGCATTATCCACGGCGTCCCATCCTGAGACAGATGGAAATACTGAGGCTGTCAATGCCACATTGGAACAATATTTACGTGCTTTTGTTAATTATCAACAAGACAACTGGGTAGACCTCCTGCTGTTTGCTGAAGTTGCTTACAATAATGCTGTGCATCAAAGTACTGGGGCAGTGCCCTTCCGTACTGTATTCGGGCGTGACTTTGTCCCTATTCCTGAATTGCCTCCACCGTCTACCTCACCCAACTCCCCGACCAATTGGGCCTCACAACTGGCAGATTCCTGGCCAAAAATACAGCAAGCTTTAGCCGATGCTCAAGCCACTTATCAATGACATGCCAACGTAAAAAGGGCACCACAACCTGTTTTTCAAATAGGGGATAGAGTATACCTTTCCACCAAATACATCAAATCCCCTCAACCATCAAAAAAACTGGCGCCCAAGTTCATAGGTCCATTTCCTATTGTTGCTCAGATTAATCCTGTTACCTTTAAGTTGGATTTACCTCACAATCTCAAGCGCTTACACCCTGTTTTTCATTGCAGTTTGCTTAAACCATTCGTGGAGTCTACACATTGGCATCCTGAGCCGGCTGCACCTCCCCCCATAATGATTGATGGTCAACAACATTTCGAAGTCAAGGAAATATTAGACTCTAGACGTTTCCATTCCACTCTGCAGTATCTGATTCGCTGGAAGCATTTCCCTCATCCGGAGTGGGTCGCTGCACGGGATGTGCGCTCTCCCCACTTGGTTGCTCAGTTTCACGCTGCTTACCCTGATAAACCTGCGCCTTAACCATTAGGTTTTTTTTTTTCTCTTTGTCATGTTCCCGTTCCGATGTTTATGGTTCCTCATAACGTTTCACATGTCATGTCTGCAGTTGCGTGCCTGCCTGGCCATGCTGGTAAATTTCCTTTGTGCTGACGTGTGATCTTCTGGAATGTATGTTTGGGTTATCTCTGCTGTTCAAGGTTACTTTCTCAGGCCGATTCCAACGGTTGCTAGCATCTGGGGTGGGTGGTTGCTATGCTAGCCTGAGGGGAGGGTTCGCAACGGGAGCAAGGCTTTTTAAGTTTGTATTTGGCGCGCTTTTGCTCATTCTCAGCTTTCTTCGTACTTTGCATACTATTCATTCAATAAAGCAGTTTTCTCTAGTAATTACTGGTGAGACTCCTTTCATTGGAATAGGCAACCGTTACAGCCGGCGTGCCCAATGAAGTCTGTGTAGGTTGTGTGGGTGGTTAAACAGTCGCAGTTCCTGGTGGTAGCCGTTGAGAGTCCGGTGCCACAGGTCGGCTGTAGTGTGTAAGGAACCCAGGGAGGGAACCCTAGGAGAAAAACATAGGTTCGAGAAACCCTTTTTCACGCAAATACTGTCATCCCTAGTCTTTAAAGACAGCCAGCGATTGCTGGGAGACTGGACAGGAAGTTAGTGGTCTTTAAAGAGAGCCAGCGTCTGCTGGGAGACCAGTTCCAAAGGGCGGTGAAGTTTGCGGAGAAAAGGGGGGTGACTAGATTGCCCCAAACCTAAGGTTGTAGAAGAAAATAGAAGAAAATGGGGGGAGGAAGTGGCACCTCTGACACCCCACTAAAGTGTATGGTGAGAAACTTTTCTGATGCTTTTGGTGGAGATTATGGAGATCCCCTGGCTGACCCAGACACTGAAGATTTTTTTGTAGAAATGAGTGGCCCACCTTCGGGGTCGGCTGGCCAGAAGAGGGGACATTCAATTCTAATGTTATTAGTAAAGTCCATCAGAAGGTGACCGAAGATGGACATTGGGATCAGTTTCAGTGCATAGATCAGTGGCGATTCGCTGTAAAGCGGAGACCCGCATGGCTGGTTCAATGTGTTAGGTTGAGGTCAGACTTTAAAATTAGCCAGCGCCTGCTGGGAGGCCGGCCCGGTTTTACCCCCTTGACAGTCAGAGGCTTAAGATTGCTGAAAAGCAAATCCAGCGAGGCTGGAGTGCTCTACCTTGGGGGGGGGGGTAAAAACAATAAGAAGGTCAAGAGAGGGCTGTACTGATCAGGGATCAGGGTAAGGGAAGGCAGTAATCAATATGGGCAACAATAAAAGTTCCAAAAGGAAGGTTTCCCTTCCAGAATTACCTAGAAACATACCTAAGGAGAGTCCGCTTGGACTCTTGTTGAGAAATTGGGAAAAGGAACCTTATAAGAAAATGGTAAACAATGGCAATTGAGAAAAAAAAATGTTTTCTGTTTGTAGGTATTTGTCTGAGTATTGGTATGTATATTTGTTGAGGGAAATGGTGCAGAGTGTGTGTGTGAGCTTGTCCCTTAAGGAGTTAAACGTGAGTCTGTCCCTTTCAGGAACTGAACTCCTCCGCAGTAAAAGGGGAATGCTTCAGGTTTTTGGAGATCCATAGCCCTGGCCAGGCTACGGGTCTCCCAAATTTTTGGCCATGCAATCCCGTCTGTTATTTGCTGTGAATGGAGGGACATGGGATTTGATTGTGCCATGTGTTCAGTGCTGTGAGTAGGTGACCACTTTAATTTGTGTGGAAGGGAATTGGGTAAAAGTGAATTAAATAAAGTGAAGGAGAAATAAGAATGAACTTGTGATGTTGAGATGACTTGAGAGAAAGAATGCCTATGGGGTGGTACACAATTTTGGAAAAATATGGTTAGAGAGGGGACTAAAGGGAAGGAAGTTTTTCCCTGTAATAACACCACAATTACAGGAGCTTAAGTAAAGTTATCCTAACCCCAGAGGAAGAAGCAAGCTGGATTACCCATGGGGCAGTAACAATAAACTAATGTTGCCAGAAGGGATAGAAATAGTAACTAAACCAATTATGCAAAGGGTATACCAAAGGTCACACTGAGGAACACAAGCCTTGTGTTTTGTGTTGTTTGCTTAATTCGAATTTGTGAACGAGAGCTGAGGATTGGCAACTGTATGTGGATAGAAGGTTGGATAGATGAAGTGTCAAAGATTGTGATTTAGTTGAGAGTCTGTGGATTGGATTGATGCAAACCCACAATCCAAGGTGGCAGGATATTCAGACTTTGTTATCAGTCTTCCGGACACTGGAGGAACAGAGGATGGTTATTGAAATAGGAAAGGAAAGAGAAAGGTTGGGGGGGGGGGTGCTGGCAGAGCCCATAAATGAACAGGGTGCTTGCAGGGCAACCCCAGGAGGAAGAGAGAAAAAGATGAAATGCCTTGTTTTTAACTCAAGGTTTGCGGCCCCAAAGAGGGGGAGGCAGGGGAATTCTCGGAAGATTGGTCGAGGAGGTATTCCATGGGATGGAGAGCTCGGGAAACAGACAGGCACGAAAAGGACCTGGAGAGACGCAGGCTCTCTGGGAAGGGAGTTGAGTTGAATCACAATAGGGCAGTTGAGTGTGGATTGTCTCCAATAGGCATGGGAGCGGCTAGATTCATCTTGATGGGAGCTATTACCCTTTTAATAAAGCATTCCTTTCTCCTGGCTGAGAGGTAGGGAGGAAGAGCTTCTGTGTTCCTGCAGGGCTGTGATGGACTGCACGTGGCAACAGCCTGTTGAGGCGTTGGTGTGCAGTCTTCTTTTTGAGAGCATTTGTTTGTCTGAATGTGCGCGTACATGTAAGGTTGAGAAACTGTTTTGAGTTGTGAAAAGAGAGTTGGGAGACTGTGTGAGTCTATTCCTTAGGAGGCTGCAGGTTCTGGCCATGCCTGCATCCACCATTTATTCTGGTTTTGTGTGTGTGTATTGTGATTTGTGTAATTTGAATGCATATTATGGGAAAGTTGAAAGGTTTTTGTCGATCCTTTCCCACTTTTTTTAATTGTTTGAGGTGGTGTATGTGTGTTTCATTATTTGCCCAGTCTCACCCAAACTCCCCCCTTCAGTCTGCCTCTTGCCTGCTTGTTACAGGCTTGAGGACCCAGATGAGGGGACAGAGGGGTGACAGAGGGGAGGGGCAATGCTTTTACAGAAGATCCTTTACTCCCCCATCTTTTTGGATTCTTCCTTTTACAATACCTTTACACACATCAGAGATAATCTTTTAAGTTTCTCTTTCTGCAGCTGCCGCTGCAGAAGGAAATCATTACTCCTCTTGTGAAAAGGGGGGGAATGTGGGCAGTTTCAGAGAAGCAATGACTCAGAGAAGGGGGGGCACCCCTTTGCTCTCACAGCTCCACTCTGCTCTGCCCCTGGCATTCCAGTTTTAGAAAAGTGTGTGTTTTTATAAATTTTATATGGATTAAATTTTAATCCCTCCTCAACATGGCGCATGATGATAAAAACAGGAGAGGGAGAGAAAAAAAAATTTTTTTTTTGGACAACATATGGTTTTAGTAGAGCTTCCATGGACTGGTATGATCTATCTGAGTTTTGTTTTTGTTTTTTGTTTTAACAATTTTGACTATGGAAACAGTCCAAACACTAGATAAACTCTTATGTCAATGCTCTTTTTTTCTAGTTTTGATTATAGGGAAGTTATTGGGGAATTAAATATTGGCAATTGAAGTATAATATTGTTATTATTGAAAAAAAATGACTTTAAGTCATTATATATATATATTAAAATTAGAGGTTTGGCTGTAAAAGTCTTAACCCAATTTTGGGGGTTTAAAAAAAAAAAAAAGAGAGACTTGTTGTTTAAGCAATTGGTCAGGTGGCGAAGAGATGGCCAGCCTACTTACTTAGGGTGGCATTTTGCTAGGGCAGGAAAGTTAGTTTTATCCAAAGCAGTGCTTAGATATATCCAAAACTACACCTACCAATCTAGTCACATGGGATAAACGCTTTAGGGGATTGTGTGTCTAGAATATTTATTTGTCCTGGAATCTTTTTGAAAGCCAAACAGGTGTGTGTGAGAGATGTGTGGTATGCCAAAAGGACAACCCAAAGACCAACCAAGTTCAACTCCAGGGGAACCTCCAAAAGGGGAGTTTGGGGTGAACTGTTTCTTAGAATGGGTGAAAGGCTTTCTTTATAGGCTAAAAAGACACTTGGAGAGGCTAGGACCAAAGGCAGGATTAACATGGACACAAGCCTTTTTAGTGACAATACTAAGTCTCTGGATTGCTCCTAAGAAAAGACCAGGAGTCAGTCCATTTGAGATGGGTGACTCTATCTTGGAATTCTTAGTGGAGAAGTAGGAGACATGCATGCCATGGGGAAGAAATTTGTCTGCAAGTATTTGAAACAGTTATCTGCGCAAGTCTTGTCCTTGTCTCCCTATCTACAGGAACACAGAGTCCAACTGTTGGAACAGCAGACGCATCCTTTTAAGTCTGGAAATCGAGTTAAACCAGATGGAGGGGAGTCAGCAACTGAGTTGGGAGAAACCCTAAAGAAGACACTGGTGTTGCCAAATACTGCTGGACACTGGACTGTGCAGAAAAAGAAAAAAAATGTGCCTGAACTTTTTTGTCTAATACCTTGTAGTTTTGATGACCATACGGGTCCCTGAACCTGGAAAAGAGAGTCACAGGGTTCAAGGGAAGCTTTGAAGATGTACTCAATTTAGAACAATAGGGAATTTCTATTTTCATATGAAAAGGTATTAAGATACAATTCTGAAATCCAGCCTACCTGTAGTATGGAACTATGGTTAATCCACTGGTTTGAATTTGTTAGCCTTATAGGCTGGCGCCTGAGTCACGAGTGGACTGATGAACAACTATTGAAGGGGTGTGTGGAATTTAACACCTTAATAGCTTTAACTCAGAAAATAGCTTGTCAGGCTAAATATCTTAATTGCTGGTTGTGTGGGTTTACAACTCTTCATGGTGGACATGGATTTAGAAAAGGCTAATGGGCTCTTAAAGAGGGCAGTGGCAAAATTGGCTCAGGAGGCGAAATTGAGGTGGCCCCAGGCCTTGCCAATTGCTCTCCTGAGAATAAGTATTCAGACATCCGAATGACTGGGGCTCTCCCCTTTTGAGATAATATAAAGTCTTATGGGGGAAGAGAAAGCTCCAGCTTTAGGTTTGCCAACCTCAGGAAGCCTTTTGTTTTGTTTTGTTTGCTTCCGAAAACAAAGGGGTTGCAAATGGGGCACTAACTCAGAAATTGGGAAATTGAAAACGGCCTGTGGCAAACTTCTCTAAGCAGCTAAAGCACAAGGCTGGCCAGCTTGCTTGTGAGCAGCAGCTAAGTGGCCATTCCATTTACTCTTGCATTTAGAAGGGGTACTTTAATACCCAGAAGGAATAAGAGAGATGCACCGGGAGGATCATTTGACAGTGAAGTATGTGTAGACGGGGTGGAAGTGCCTAGGGGAGTGCCGGATGAGTTCAGGGCTAGAGGCCAAATTTTGGTGGGATTTGAATCCTTTCTGTTTTGGTGGGTGACGGTCAACGGGGATGTGGATTGGATCAACTACATCTATTGTGGCCAACGGGTTCATGAACTGTACCGGAGATGTTGTGAAGGGTATTGCAGAACAGTTGGATGCCACTAGTGGGGTGGCCTGGGAGAGTGGAATGGCATTGGATGTGCTGTTGGCGGAGAAAGGGGGAGTCTGTATGGTGCTGGGGGGGAGCTGTTGTGCCTTTATTCCGGGTAGCACAGCCCCCGATGGAACTGTTGCTCGGGCCTTGCAGGGTCTGGCTGCACTGTCTGGGGAGTTGATACTCCAGGATATCTAGAGGCAAGAAACATTTTACAACAATTCGAGTTACAAATTGAACAAACTGATAAAAATTAAAAGGGGGGAATTGTAAGGTATAGAAAAATACAATTTGTAAATAAGGAAGATCTATATATATATCCATATAAAGCAATATCATATAGATCTTGGTTGGGGGAGATTTTAAGGTGTAAATACTAATATTAGCTAATAGCAAAGGACCAGGGGAAGTGGCACGTATGCCCAACAGCTGATCCTCTTCGGATTGAACTCTTTAAGAACTCACCACCAGGAACCGGGGAAGTTTTACTGCATCCCACTGCTGGGTCACCCCCGGAAGCTGACCCTCTATGCACTGGAGAAGCTGTGGATAATCGTCACCCTGGTGACTCTGGTGGGGGGAATGAGGGGAATTAAGGGGAACACTTTTTGCATTTCAAATTTTGGTAGATGGGAGATGTGGAAAATAGGGATTGATTATTCTTATAATGTGGGCCATCCTGGTCCGAAATGTCCCGAAGGGAGACACATCTCAATTCAACCCCAACAGTGGGTGCAGGGGTGGCACCCCTGTTGGAACCCCCTGCTGTTTGACAATGTGGTAACAGCGCAGTGTAGAGGAAACCTAAGAGTGGGAGAATCAAGTATAATATGTAATCATGTAGGAGGGATACTTCGAAAAGGGATGTGTTCAGAAAATCTTTGGGCTGAAGCACAGAGAAACACACCGTTAAATCCTAACCTTCAGCTAGATTGCGGAAAACCCGTCATGTCCCAGGGGGCAGCAACGGCGATGCGTGATTTAAAAGAAGGGGGAGTGTGTGGAAAATTTAATCTGTCAAATTGTTGCATTGAAATAGATGAAAGTGGAAAAGTGGTACAAGAAATCACAGATAGGATGGTGAAACTAGCCCACGTGCCTGTACAGACCTGGAAGGGACTGCATTTGGGAGACGTTTTTTGGGGAATGGTTCCCAAAGCTACCAGGACTCCAGGCTATCGTAGCCCTAATTGGATTGATCGCTGTGGGGTGTGTGATACTGCCCTGTGCGATCACCAACAGTATCTCACTATTGGCAAAAAGGAGGCTACCTCACAAGTCCTGGCCATGTGGGAATATCAGTCTATCCCTGATGATAACCTTAGTGAAAGTAATCTGCCCTGAAAAGGCTGAATACTTTCAAAGGGGGGAATGAGATGGAATTGGAATTAGGGTCAAGGAAACAACAAAGAACTAAAGCCCTTTCATCAGGCAATTGTCTATTGCAAGTAAGCTATCTGTTGCAAGTGTGGTATGTGGGGAAGAGCCGAACAGGCAGATAAGAAACAAGAATGTATGTGTATTCTGTAGCAACTAGGTGAGAAAAGATAAGGAACGGGGAGGAAGCTCACCAGCTCCTCCAGGCTTGTTTCACACGGCTTGCTTTTGAAGTTATATCATATATCTCTAAGTTGACACTTAGTCTATGCTGTATAATCACCCAATGGGGGGGGGTATAAAAGAAGTAGGACCCCATACCTTCGGGGTTCAGAATTTGAAGCATGAGCTTGTCTGAACCTATGCGCATATTAAACTCTTTTCCTGAATGAAGACCCGAGCGTCCTAGTCTTCATTTCTACAACAAAGTGAATCACTTCTTAAAACTGCCCTATTTGTCCTGCCAGTCTGAACTCCTGCTTTATCTTTTTCTTATTGAACTTAATGGGGACTATCTGAATAGTGGAGTCCTTGGTGCTCTCTGAGCCTTGTTGTTTTCTTGCAGACGTTTCATTGCCAGACTAGGCAACATCTTCAGTGCAAAGAGGGAGTGGGCCTTGCTCTCGGTTTATATACTGTGGGCTCAGAGAGCACCAAGGACTCCACAGTTCAACCCTGAGCTACAAATATTTGCTTCGATTGGTACTATCTGAATACCTTGTCTTTCACTGATATGAACATGCTAAATTCCCCTAGCTTTTATTTGACTCCTTTGTATGCTAGTTTCAAATATGCTTTGTGCTTCATTCCCTGTAAATTGTCAACTGATTATTTGATGGTTTCATACCATTAGTTTCAGATTTTAGTTAATAAATTGTACTGATCAGTTAGTAATTGTAGTTTCATTTTTGGACTTCCAGAGTAAGCATAAGCCTGTTTAAATACTGTTCAAATCCTGATAGCACTAGCAAATGTGGGATGTCCCAATTTGTAATACTCAATTATTAAACCCATTAATATTGAATGATACAATTGTTAAGTTAGTCAGAATTCATGCTTAGCTTACTTTTAGGATACATTATATTGTACTCCCTTGATATTATTATTAATATTGATACTTTAAACATAAATAATACAATTTGACAAGAAAGGTAGTTCACAATGAAAAATGAAATTCAATAAGAATCTCCTTAGCTGAAGGGATTCTATGAGATCACAAATACTAGATCTCATCTCTTCAGGATGCTTAGAGTAGGAGCAAAGGTTCAGAAAACTGAACTTGTTTATTAGACTCTGACTTTTTGTTTCAATAAGAAATATTTTATAATAAACAAAGGAAAATACCTCATTCTTTCTTTTCAAATGATACATTCAATATTAGTAAGACTTGTAATGATTCATATAGATGAATCACATAGATGAATGTATATATATAGTTAATGTATGTATGAATGTATATATAGTTAAAGATTATAGTTATAGGTGAAAAGAATAGCACATACAATTTTCATCCACGTGGTTTGGTTCAGGTCTTATTCAGTTTGTTGAACAAAGAGCTTAGAAGATTTTTGAGACCCTTGTATCTGAATGAGGTTACTGTTTGAGTGGCTACTTTGCTTCTTTATAGCAAATTCTTCAGCAACTATTTCAGTCTTACAAGTAGCTTTGTGTAAACCACTAGAAACAATCAGATTAAATACTTTCATTTGCATATTTATAACTTCTCTGTAAGAACAAAGGTGTCAATTTTCACTTCCAAAGGCTTCCAAGAAACAGTTTAATCACATACCAGTGCAGTTCATAGTGACTGATCATAGCATCTAACCCAGATGACTGAGAAGGGTTTTTCTTTCTCTGTCTTTTGCCAGACTGGTGATTTTGTGCTGCAGCCAAATTTGGTTGTTTCCCATGCTCCGTCTGTTTCTTAAGTCAACCTTAAGTTAACCGCCCAGAGTCCCTCCTCTGGGGGGGATGGGCGGTAATAAAATTCGACAAATAAATAAATAAGTCTCAGAAATCCCAATTAGGATTGCAGGAATTGGCAAATGGGATCAGGCTCAGTCCAGAGTATGGTCATTCTCCTGCAAGTCTTGCTGGCTGGCTCCTGTATGGATTGGTTTACCAACATTTGCCTTTTCCTTTTAGTGATTGTTCCCTCCTCATAGTTCCTGTGCCTTTCCTTCGCTTTCCCAAAAGTTTGCACACATAGATGCCTTCACCACCACCCTCTTCCAACATTATCTCCTTTGACACTGATCCAGACCCTTCCCATTTTTTTTCGTTTACTGTTGCTTTTTATGCTGTAATAATCAAAGCAACAGGGAACAGGATATTCTTTTGGTCTTACATTCCTCTATAGGTCCATAGAACCTTTGTAGCAGCTGACAGTTCAGCTTCATAGAAACAAACAACATTCCTACCTTGCAACTGAAATATGGTTTTGAAAAATAAAGAGAAAGGAAGAGAAGCTTTGCCGAACTATGGTAGGGTGTGGGAAAGCATGGGGAGCATGCTTCACCTAGTCTGAGCAGAAATCAAAAGGGTTGTATATATATAATTTTTATTGGGCGGTGGAGGTAAGATGGCAATGGAGCGGCAGCTTCTCTGCTGAGTTCCTTACGATATTTTATATGTTCTATTCATTTTTATAAACAGCCTAGCTACACATCTTAATTTTTATATTTTTATCTATAATTGTTATTAAAGAAATTTTAAAAGAATAAAAAAACATACACATTTTGAAAAAAAAAAAGGAAGGAAAGTAAAGAAAAATAATAAATAAAAAAGTACAAAGAAAGAAATAAAGAGAAAAAAAGGAAAGGAAAGGAAAGGAAAGGAAAGGAAAGGAAAGGAAAGGAAAGGAAAAGGAAGTTATAAAAGTTTTAATATTCCTATCTTCTTAGCAGCAGTTACAACTACATTTATATCTTACTCCCTCTTTCTGAGGTTACAACACAATTTCCTTCTTTCCACAGTCTACCCTTTCTAATCATCAAACTCATAAATCACAAGTAGAAACCAAAAGGGTTGTAAGGGTTAAATGAAGTAGGAGTTTTTAGCATCTCCTCTAATTTTTCTTAGATATTTTAGAATTTTATGTGTTTCTTTTTATCCTAATTAATTGTGATTTTGTTTTATTTGCTGGTCTATGACTGAATAAAGATTGATTGATTGATCGATCGATTGATTTTCTAGGGATAAGGATAATTCATTGACTCTAAGTTGACACAATTCTATCCTGGACTGATTTCTGCAATTCAGATAGTAAAAAGGTAATCAGAAGAAACATTTTTCCAGAACTCACTGGTAATCTGTAGTGGTGCTGTATCAGCAGTATCTGCAAGCTGGATGCTTTGTTCCATCTTGAAATTATGAACTTTTAAGCCTTCTTTTTCTTTCAATAACTTATCTAAATGTTGCCTCAATGCATCCTAAGTTTAGGAGAGAAATCAGACACATGGATACAATTAAATTAAAATAGAATTTTAAATTCTGTTTGTGGCTGGTTAGAGAAATAAGCTGAAAATAATAGAATCAAATTTAATAGAAATAAATGAAAATGTCTTCACTTAGAAAACAGAATTCAAATAAACAGGTTGATATAGGCCAGGAGAAACCTGACCAAACTACTTATGAAAAAGACATCTGAATAAACAGTTTTGATTGAAAACTGACTATGAATCAACAGTGTCATACGGCTGCCAAAAAATTTAAGCTGCATCAACAGATGTGTAATTTCTAAATCATGAAAAACAATTTATTGTTCAGACCCTCCTCTGAGTACCATGCCATTTTGGCAATTCACTTTAAAAAGGATTCAGAGAAAGTGGAACAGGTTAAGAAAAAGGCAATGGGAATAATAAGAAACTATACAATATGAAGACAGGTCAGAAGAAATAAAATTATTCTGAAATAAATTCTGGAACCTATTGCAGAAGTTACAGTCAAGGCCAACATAAAAATTTCTGTTGCAGCCTGAAGGCAAATAATAGTTTGCTGTGCTGACTTGTTCAGCTCTCATGAGCAGCACTGTTCTAGCTTAGGTTGTTTTAATGAACAAAATTAGCAATCAGAATTGAGTTAGGGCAAGCCAGGAATAAATTAATACCCTTGCTTTGTAAGAGACTTGTCCCTTTGGACTGGCACCTGCAGAATAGTCACATAGCCAATTAGAAATATAAACTTAGTCCTAGCTTGCCAGGGAGCCAGCAGTAAAGAGTCAAATCAGTAAAGTTCCTGGGCTAGTTTAGCAACTGAGTAAGGAGGCTAGGCTACTCAGCTTCTGAAAGGTACTTTAAAGGAAAGACAGTAAGAATATGCAACACAAATGAAGTGTTTTTAACAGATCCCCAGGAATGTCATGTCCAGTCTGACTTCTGCAATTAAACCCTAATTAAATCTCTTTACCTAACTAGAAACGAATATAGAAAGGGATGGGGAACTTTCTGATTGTTTGCATGGAGTGCCACATATAAATGCTCAATGCAACAAATTCCTGGTTTTCAGGAAGTGGGTCCATTCCCTAGACTAGAGACTAAGATGATGGACCAAGCGAGGCAGTTAGAGAAGTGTGTGGAAGAGGTCTTTGGGGAAGTTAGAGTTGCATCCCACTCCCAGGTGTGCAGCCCTGCGCTGTCCTAGGGAATGAAGGTCTGAGGGCTGGAGGGCAGCAGTCTAAAGAGTAGAGACAGAATCTCCTAGTCTAGGCCTATTCAGAAGGGAGGGGATGCACTTGAAAAGCTATGGAACCAAACTGCTGGTATTTAATACTAAAAAAGTTGCAGAACAGCTTTTAAACTGACCTCATGAAGAAAACCAACAGGAGCGGGCCATAAAGGGGAAAGGTTTTCAAGGGGTCTTATAGGAGTAAACCCATCCATAAGGACCAGCACACAGCTGGAAAGTTTAACTATATCAAGAGAACACTAAATGAAGCTAGCAAAAGGACTGGAGGAAATGTACCATGTCAAATGTCAGAAGTCTCCAAGCCAAAAATAGGGTAATTGGAACATTTGGTAGGAATGGAGAATATAAATACAATAGAATTCTGAGCCCCTTTACACGATTTCTTTCCAACATTGTTGGGTTGGAGGTGTAAGAGCTGGCTCTCACATTGATAAAGAGGCTAATAGCTAATTTGTAATCAATTTCTAGATGCAGAGTAGCCTACCTTCTCAAAAAAGACAAACTTCCTCCCCTTACATCAAAAGAATGCAAGAAAAACAGTCGGAACTGTCTTGCTCCGATTTCCATATATATAGGCTTCTCATCTGAAAATAGAATACTTGCAGGAATTCTTATATTGCTACTTTAATCTACTTGGCAATATTCAGATATTGAAAAGACTGTCATATAGTGGGCTTGTTTTGTAACCCCAGAAAGTAGAATTAAAACCAAGGAGCTGAAACTGTAGGTTACTCTGGTTAGACATTAGTAGGAATTTTGTGACAGGACAGCTGTCAACCAGTGGAACAGACTGCCTCGTGAAGAATCACATTCCTCTTTATTGAAGGCATTCATACAGAGACTGGATAGCTATTTGTCTGAAATAGTCTAGCTGATCCCGCACCAACAGAGGTTGGATTAGATAACCTCTGATATCTCTTCCAATTCTATGCTTTTATGATAAGAATTGGAACAGTGATTGCAATAAAAATAGAACTTACATTTCATACACAGCAATCACTGGACATCTTCTGTATATGTCTCCTTATCTTTTCTACAATAAATCAGATGTTACTATATTCCTGTGTGCCCATTTATCTATTCCATCTAGCTTGCTAGGACCCTGGGGCATTTGCATTGGGAAGGATGTGCTGGAAATATTACATACCTGTAAGGTAAAGGTAAAGGTTTCCCTTGACGTAAAGTCCAGTCGTGCCCGACTCTAAGGGGCGGTGCTCATCTCCGTTTCTAAGCCTTAGAGCCGGCGTTGTCATAGACACTTCTGGGTCATGTGGCCAGCATGACTCGGAACGCCGTTACCTTCCCGCTGAAGCGGTACCCATTGATCTACTCACATTTGCATGTTTTCGAACTGCTAGGTGAGCAGGAGCTGGGACGAGCAACGGGAGCTCACCCCGCCGTGCGGTTTCAAACCGCCAACCTTCTGATCGGCAGCTCAGCGGTTTAACCCGCAGCGCCACCGCGTCCCTGTATATTCCAATAAATATACCTGTATATTCCAATAAATAACAACAGGAAATGATAGTACCTACTGTGCCTATGATGAATTTCAGGCTTAGGCTCAACTCCAAACCCTGGTTTGATCAGGAGTGTATTACAGCCAAAGCTCAGTTAGACAAAGTTTATACAACATATAGGTCTTTACCTGTAGAAATTGGTTTGTGAATTGAAAAAACAAAAGTATAAATTCATACTAAAGAAAACACAAGGAGCAAAATTAGATAGCTGACATAAGCCGGCCCAAATGGTCAAGGAAAAGAAATTCTCAGTCTTTTGGCATTCTATAGCTCATTTTTCCCCCTAAAAGACTCTTCTCATCTGCAAGATCAATCCTCCTGAGATTTGGATTGAGCATTTAGTAATAAACTAAGTGGTTTAGTTTTTCTTGAGCTATCTTCATTTATATTCCAGACTGGCCTCCAGTGTCTCTGCTGAAAAATATAAACTAATCCTTCAGCTGTAAAATGATAAAGCAGTTGGGTAGAACTTAATCCCTGCTAAACTTTTGGCCACTATATTGCTCTCCAGATTCCTGAGGATTGGTCTCAGGCCATAGCACTTCAAATCTTTAAGAAAGGAAATAAATCTTATCTAGTAAATTACCCCCCAGTTAGCCATCTAAGAATAGTTAGTAAAGTGTACTGTAGACCCTTGCATTGGAAACTGATTGACTGGATAATTCAGAACAAGGTTTTGGTTGAGGAACAAGCTGGATTTGGACTGCAGTTCACATTAAATCATTATTTAGTGTTATAACATCTGGTGAAAAATATACGTATTACTCAAGTGGTGCCCAGTATGTTGTCTTTATCAATTTAGAGCTGCTGTTTAATTCAATTTCTAGAGATAAGCTTTGTGCAGAGCTGGTACCTCTTCTGTTGACCAAAGACTCCTAACAAGCTTCCAGGAATTTCCTAGCATTATTGGATTTGGCTTGGTCTAAGATGCTAATAGTATCCCAGCTGAAACTGTGGTTGAGTCTGTCCATGTGTTGTGAGATTAAGGAGTTTTCATCATGTCTTCTGCTAGTGGATGTACTCTGCTAGTCTTCTGCCTGTCTGTCCTATATAGTGGCTGTAAGTCTTATGCTGTATGTTGTAGATGACTCCTGTTTTTTCTTCTTGGGCTATTGGGTATTCTTGATGGTCAAACCTCAAGATGAAGCTGTTTCTACTAATAAGACTCTTGGTATTCAAACTGAAACACCTCCTGTGCCTTTGGATATAATTCAGTCTGGGGCTGAGAGTCCTTCTTAGGACAAATCAACTCCTCATTTATCCTCTTGGATAAATGTTTAAGTTTATGGAGGCTAATCATGGCAAATTATTTTCTGAGATAACTAATGTTCATAAAGACATTGGCACACTGGGTAAGAATATTACCATTCTGTATTGCAACATGAATTTATTACGAGAAGACATTAAATCTATGCAGGCTCAACTTAGCAAGTTCCAGCAGGAGCTGGAAAATTGTTAAAACAGTAATCACTTATTCTCCTGAACTCAGGTTGAAGGCAGCAGAATCTACAGGTGAAAAGCAAGAAAAGGATATAGACCTGCATGACAAAGCTTTAATTAAATCATAAGGAAACCTGACCTGCAGACCTAAATATAAGGGGGTTTCCACAGATATACAAAGCACAGAAACTTTGCCTGATTTCTTGGAAAAATACTTGCAAGAAATATTCTCATTGTCCTCAGAGGTGGACCTGGAAATAGAGGAAACTTACCAAGTCAAATCAAGGGTTGGGATCCCCAAGAATGCTCCTCTGATTATTGTCAAATTTCACAGGTTTGCTGTTCATGATATGGCTCTAAGGAGGGCATATGAGATCACTTCATTGAAATTTAAAGAATACAAATTGCACATTTTTCTTATTTCCCCTTTTCTGTAATTTCCTTGAGTAAGGAATTTTCTTGGCCCAGTCCCTGGTTAAATAAAAATCTATTAAAATTTTCTCATTTCTTGCTATTTTTTGTCTGTCCATCTCTGATCAGATCATGCATCTGATCAGATCCTGATACAGCACAGGCATTTCTGACTGTCCAGTGACTGATTATTACATCTTGGAAAGCCTATGTTGTCTTGGGCAGAGTTCTTTACTTTTGGCTGGACAACGTCACCCTCTGTTTTTTGTTATAAATGCTCCAGTGTTAACTTTAATATTTCCCTATCTTAAAAAAAACTGAAATACTTTGGCCACATAATGAGAAGACAGGACACCCTGGAGATGATGATGATGCTAGGGAAAGTGGAAGGCAAAAGGAAGAGGGGCCGACCAAGGGCAAGATGGATAGATGATATTCTAGAGGTGACGGACTCATCCCTGGGGGAGCTGGGGGTGTTGACGACCGACAGGAAGCTCTGGAGTGGGCTGGTCCATGAAGTCACGAAGAGTCAGAAGCGACTGAACAAATAAACAACAAAATCTTTTAAAAGGGTGGGTAAGAGGAAGGGGGTTGTGGTGGTGAACTTGTTCTCTATGGAAATCATGGTTTTTTAATTTTGTTGGTTTAATTTTGTTGGTTGTTTTGTAGTTTTAGCCATAGCTCTTTAACTGGTTGCCTTTTTCAAAATAATTTTCTGCGTTCATATATTATTTATACACATATCTGTATCACCAGTATTCATTATTTTTAATGGTGGTTTATTTCCTGTGGATTCTATGTGTAGTTATACTATATTTAATTTCTTCATATGCTTAGATTAAGGATATTGAATTGGAATGTGAAAAGGGTGTGAAATACTATTAAATACAGAAAGATATTTAAAATAATAAAGCTGATGTTATATTTATATAAGAATCTTGTATTAGAGATAATGAAACACATTTTTGGTCTGAAATTGGATTGCCAAGTATTTCATATATTAGTGGGAACAGTACTATAGCAACTGGAGTCATGTTGTTAAGAAAGAAGTTAACATGGTAGTAAAGCAAGTATATATTTATGCTTATGGGGATATTAATATCAACATTCTGAGGATATTAGAGATTGATGTTAGTTTTTGTCCATTTCTATGGGCTTTTTTTAATGAACCTGAATTATTTCATAGATGCATGGCAAGAATGAGTGCACCGGTATTTGATTATCTGATTTTAGGGGGTGATAGAATCTTTTGATGGATGTAGAAATGGACAGGAATATCTGTCCTAAAAGGTATAATTATAAAAAAATTGGAAGTATTCTAGGCTTATGTGCAAGAATTTAATTTGATAGTTGTATGACATTCACTTCACCCCCAGGTTAGGAACTATACATTTACTTCTGCTCATAGAATCTGCTATTTTTGTTTCCACTTCATTAATGGAATATATTTTAGACTCTTTTATTTATCCTATTGTTATATCTGGCCCTGTTCCTATTACATTAACTCTTCAATTTAAAAAGTTTAAGCCAAACTATGGAAGGTGGTATCTTAATACTTCTTTGTTACAAGAGGAGGACTTTTTCAGTTATATTAGACAATTAACTTTACAATTTTTAAAAATTGTAATTCATTTACTCTACAGAATGTATGGAATACCTATAACACTTATATCTGAGGTTATTTTTTAGCTTATGCTTCTAAGAGGAAGCAAGAAAAAAAATATTTTGCATGAACAGCTAGAAATTTGGTTAAATAAATATTCTTAGATTACGCAAAAGAGTCCATGGACCAGGCCTACAAAGCACCGTGTTAACTAAGTTACAGTTAGGGGAGTTTTATGCTGATAAGGTAGAATTTTCATTGAGTAGATTAAAGTATTGGGAGTCTGGTGAAAAAGCCAGTAACTTGCTGGCACATCATTGGAAGCAACAAAATCAATAGAGCTTATTTTCTGAAATAGTCACTGAGGATAGCCAGACTGTGTTTGATTCTGAAGTCATTAATAATGTTAATTTTCTATACGTCAATATATAATTCAGATGATAAAGGGGACTAATATAAAACTGATCAACTGTTAAGAATAATGAATCTTTTAAGGAGGGTAAACTCCCATTATCATTTTATAAAGCATATATAAGGTTGATTTTAAAACTAAGTAAAGATCCTAATTTTTGTGCTAGTTATAGACCTATTTCATTAAATAATGTTGATACTAAGATCTTAGCTACTACACTATCCTATCACATATAATTCACCCCTCCCAGAGTTTATCAAAATTCATCAGGCATTAGACAATTTAGGATTATTAATTTATATATTAGATGGACTCTGTTGTACTAGTATCTTTAGACACAGAAAAAGCATTTGATTTGGTTTGGATTACATTTTTAAAACAATTATTAGATATGGCTTTTCATGGAACTTCCTTTTTAAAAATAACTTTATTATTTAAGTAAAGTATTCTGGAGTTGTAATTGAATGAGACTGGGCAGTGGATAAATTCAATAAATAAATAAATAAATAAATAAATCTTGAGATAAATCTTGCTTACTTCTCTTGGGTTCTAATATATAAAAACTGTTACGTACAGAGTTGGGTTTTGTGATCTCCACTGATTATATTAAATATTTGTGACTTTACATACCTAAAAATATTTGGAATATGTGGAAATAAAAATGTTGAAAATATTAGAAAAAGATAGAATCAGATGTAAGTAGATGGGTTAAAATTCCCTTAAGCTTATAGGGTAACATTAACATTATTAAATGAATATTGCCCATCGCTTGATTTATGTCCTTAGAGGTATCCCTACATTAATACCAAATAAATATTTCCTTCACAGTGATCGGTTACTTAGGAAATTTATTTAGGATAATGGACCACCAAGGTTTTTAGCAAAATTAAGATTATATATTCATATATACTACACACACACACACAAACACACATATATAGCTCTGGGGGTCTGGATGGGGAACAACAGACAACTGAACCCTGGTAAGATGGAGTGGCTGTGGGTGGGGGGCTTCTCGGTATCCAGGAATTTAACATCTTTGGTTCTGGATGGGGTTGCACTGCCCTAGACAGACCTGGTGTGGAATATGGGGATCCTACTGGACTCACGACTCCTGCTCAAAGAGCAGGTGGCAGTCGTGGCCAAGGGGGCCTTTGCACAATTTCATGTTGTGCACCAGTTATACCCTTTCATGGACTGGGAGGCCCTTCACATGGTCACTCATGCCCTGGTCATCTCCCATATAGACTACTGCAATGCACTCTACATGGGGCTATCCTTGAAGGATATCCAGAAGCTACAGCTGGTCCAAAATGCAGCTACGTGGGCAATTTTTGGTGCACCTAGATCGGCACATACTACACCATTGCTTCGCGAGCTGCATTGGGTACCAGTCTGCTTCTGGGTGCAATTCAAGGTGTTGGTATTACCTTTAAAGCCCTTCATGGCATGGGGCCAGGGTACCTGAGGGACCGTCTCATCCCCATTGCATCAACCCGTCCCACCCAATCATGCAGAGGGCACGATATGGACCCCGTCTGTAAGAGAATTCCATCCGGCAGGGTCCAGAAAGCGGGCCTTCTCTGCAGTGGCTCCCGCCCTCTGGAATATCCTTCCCCCAGAGATAAGACAGATTCCATTTCTTGTGGTCTTCCAAAAACAACTAAAAAACTGGTTTTGCCACCTCACTTGGGGTGGGAAGTAATCACCCCTGGAGATGGTTAGCGCCCTAAAACGGCCCCTTTAGATACACATAAGTGATATTCCAACTATTATCGTCATCTCAATTTTATACTGTATTTATGTTCATTATTATATTTGTATTTATATTTATTCATGGTATTTTAATGTTTTTGTCTGTGTTATAAACCACCCAGAGTCCCCCTTTGGGGGGAGATGGGTGGTCGCAAAATTTTAATAAATAAAATAAATAAATTTGAAGAAGGTGGGTTTTTTAAATTAAAACTTTATTAATTTTTTAACATATAAGTAAAATCTAACAAGCATGAAACAAAAGCTACAAAGAAAGGAAAGAAAACTAAGAAGGTGTGAAATTACAAAGAAAACTACTACAGAGTGACTTCTGACCTTCTACAACAGATATACATAAATCAATACCCATCTCTTACTCCAATTTAGACTATGATAAGCATTATTTCTATAAAGCATTTCAACATACAACATTCCCCTCTAAAACAATTCTCCCTCCCATTTAAGAAACATAAAAAATCCCTTCAGTCAGTTTTTCACCTAGTAAGTAAACAATTAAATATTACCCTTCTTCATTATAATTTTATTCCTCTCTGCCAATTAAACTAACAAAAATAACCTGCCTACATCTTATTACTATAATATATATAAAAAGGTAGTTTACAAATATTATCCCAAAAAACAAAAGCATCCATCTGAACCCTTAAAAAGCCATCCTGATAACCATATTCAAACAATTATCCCACTTCAAAGTAAACCAAAGCATTTACACATCTCAACATTGTATACAGAGCTTTCCCCTTATAAGTCTCCAGTTTTAGACCCTGCCTTAAAAAGTCCAACTCTTTTTCTTGATGACAGTCTTTTGCAGCTCTCTTTTTTTAAAGTCCAAATCTCTTTCTTGTTCAAACCTCCATTTTTTCCCCTTTCTCTTTTTGTCTCCAAGTCAGTAATTCTCATCTTCTTCTTTGGAGAAGCAGCTTTATACTTAGGGTAATTGTCAGCCTTGTTGCTTCTTCCAATTGTTGGCAGACTTTTCCACAAGTTCTGAGAGATGGTCAGTGACCTGAGTGACTTCAAGATAAAATTCTTTAAAAATCGCTTTAATTTCCTCCATGTCTCTCCACAGTAGATTATGGCGCTCTCTAGTGACTCAAGAAGGTAAAGTCCAGGGAGTTGTAACAATATCCTCCAGCACTTTATTGTTGGAAATATTCAATCAACATAGTAGAAAGTGAAAACAAAGACCCTGCCCACAGGAAAGTAACAGAAAGGATGAAATTCAACTCTGCAGATTCAATGAAGTAGGAAAAAAAACTTTTATAATTTAGAAAAACAAATTTTTAATCTTAATGTTATAATTTATATATATAAAAAAGCCAAATTTTCAAATTAAAAATCCTAAAAATAATGAAAGTCACCAAGAGATTCTGCATCTTTGCTGTAGAAAGCCTCTCTTCAGTAACAAACACGAAGAAAAAAAACTTGGTGTTTTAGAAATGGAGGGGTCAGCTTTAAAGTCTGCTTTCGGCTTCAGCAAGGCTTGGGAAAGGATGACAACCCCACCTCCCAGTGATCACTCACCTGTCGAACATGAAACTCTGTTTTGCGGCTTCTGGCTGTGACCAGCCATCCGGAGGACATGAGGGGTGATTCCTGGGGTTCTCCTTAATCCAGAGGACTCTTCTGGGCTCCAGGAAAATCTGCCTGAGCCCGGAAAAAAAAAAGCCGGCTGTCAGGTCAACCTGTGGAACTGTGGAAAAAACTGCTCAAGTTGCCATTATCCCCACTGGAAGTCAAGGAAGGTGGTTTTAATGTATCTGATTTAGGCTTATATTTTATCAGCCATTAGTATGTGGAATGAAAATACAGTGGAATATAATCCTTTATGGGCTATGTTGGAAAGTTATTTATTTCCCGTGCGGTCATGGCTTCTTGGAACAATATATAGTAAAAAAGGTATTTTCAGGAATGTGGGCTATGAGAAATGGGCCATATCTGGGTGTAGCTTGGGTTTTGATAATGAGATTCTATGAATATTTAACTTTTTGGAAAAATTCTATTCTGATAATAGGTGCTAAAACATTCCTTGGGCAGAAGCCAGGATTATGACTTTAAACTTTATTTAAATTATTATGTAATGACTGTTTGAAGGATTTATCCTGACTTCAAATCTAATTGGTCTTCCAGTTTACAACAGTGGCAGTATTTGTTGGCAGATGCTGGGAAAGCCTTTAGCCCAGGAGAGGTCAAAAAAGTCACACACCAAGCATTTCTATAAAAATAATTTATTTACAGAAAGCAAAACAAAAGCAAAACATATTTAAAGGACTTAGCTCCCCTTTGGAGCAAGCCTTGCTTGGCTACATATCGGCAGAGAAAAAAAAGGAAGTAAGAAACAAGTCCGGGCAGGTCCTCCTCCCCCCAGGCGATTTGCATGAAGCACGTGAAAGGAGTCAATCAAATACAACCTCTTCATCCAGCCAAAATGATTAGGTACAATAGCAGTCTTAATCGTTAGTAGGAAAACCTCAACAGTCCCCTTTTTACACTATAGATTAAGATGCAAACCAATCTTCTCTGACAACTTTATATGTCTTTCCATTCATATTACTTTACCATTATCTCCCCTTTGGTTTAACAGAAACCTACCATCCTTGTCTCTGTGTACTTCCAAACCTAGGTAATTGGTCACAGCTCCAAGGCTTTTTAATATGAAATGGCTTTTCATGCAGGCTTCAAAATCAAGCCTTTGTTTTTCTGTTGATATGAACAGCAGTAAATCATCAACATAAATGCACAGATACATACAGCCTTGTTTGTCCTTCTTCATATATACACAGGGATCTGCTTTTCCTTTTTCAAAACCAAAATTCTGCAGTTTTTCATCTACTTTTTGGTTCCAGGATCTAGCAGCTTGTTTTAACCCATAGATTGACTTCTGCAGTTCACAGACTAGATTCTCCCCTTTTTCATAGCCAGGGAGTTGCTGCATGTATAATTTGTGGTCTAAATCACCATAGAGAAATGCAGTCTGAATGTCATAGTGGTTAACTGACATTCCTTTTAGTGCAGCAACTTTTAACAGTAATCTAATTGATTCACCTTTAGTAACTGGTGCAAAAGTCTTGTCAAAGTCTAAATCTTTCCTTTGAGTGAACCCTTTTGCAACCAACCTTGCTTTATATTTTTGGATTTTGCCATCAGCATCCCTTTTCAGTTTGAAAACCCACCTACAACCCAGACAGCGTTCATTGGGAGGTAGATTTACCAGTTTCCATGTTTTATTTTCTTTCAAGGATGCTAATTCCTGTTGCATGGCAGAATGCCAATTTTGTGCAATCTCAGGTGGTAAAGCATTCACTTGTTCTAAAGACTCAGGTTCTGTGAATATGTGAAAAGCCTTTACTGTTTCAGCCTGAAAACGTGATGGAGGAACGCCTTTATTACTCCTCTGAGATCTGCGAGGTAATACAGGGCTTACATTTTGACTCCTATCACTTTCCTGAGAAGCATCTATCTCATCAGACAGATCTTCAGTTTGCTTTTCTGGTTTAATGTCCTCATCAGGCAAAAGATCACCATCAGCAAGTCCTTGCTGTTCTCTTGTGGTGGTCAGATCAACTGGAGAGCTAGAATTTAATCTCCCCCAGTTTTGTTCAGCAAAAGAAGCGCTTTTGCTAATTATTAATTTCTCTCCCATTATGAACCTGTAGCTCCTTTGGCTTTGTTCATAGCCAACAAAGATGGCTTTCTTTGTTGTGGGGCCTCCTTTCCTTCTCTGCTGTTTTGGAATGTGAACCCATGCAGTGCTACCAAACACTCTAAGATGGCTTACCTTTGGTTTCACACCATAAAACAAATGGAATGGAGTGTCCTGAATCACAGAGTTATACAACCTGTTCTGAACATAAGTGGCAGTAGATATGGCCTCTCCCCAGTACTTAAAAGATAATTGTGAATCTTTAATCATGCATTCCATCGCATTTTGCAAGGTTCTGCCCTTTCTTTCAGCAACACCATTTTGCTGAGGGGTGTACGGGTTAGAAAGAATTTGTTCTATCCCCTTTTCTGCTAGGAACCTTTTGAATTTATGAGAAAGGTACTCTCCTCCCCTATCACATTGGAGTGCAGATATAGGCCTAGGGAATTTTCCATTTGCCCATGTCACAAAACTTTTAAATTTCTCAAATGCCTCATCTTTATGTTTTAAGATGGCGCTGCGGGTTAAACCGCTGAGCTGTCGATCGGAAGGTCGGCGGTTCGAAACCGCGCGGCGGGGTGAGCTCCCGTTGCTCGTCCCAGCTCCTGCACACCAAGCAGTTCGAAAACAAAATGTGAGTAGATTAATTGGTACCGCTTCGGCGGGAAGGTAACGGCGTTCCGTGAGTCATGCTGGCCACATGACCCGGAAGTGTCCTATGGACAACGCTTTGAAACGGAGATGAGCACCGCCCCCTAGAGTCGGACACGACTGGACTTTACGTCAAGGGAAACCTTTACCTTTACCTAAATGTGTATCTTGAGAAATCATCAATGATGGTCATTGCATACCTTGCTTGTCCAAGACTTGGAGCAAAAGGACCAATAATGTCAGAGTGTACAATTTCCAAAGGTCTAGTTGTAACTCTGTCACTGTGCTTACTCACAGGAGCTTTTAGTGTTTTGCATTCTTTGCAAACTACACAGTCTAAGTATTTATCACAGGGTTTTATCTTTAGGTCAGCACACAGCTGTGGCATTTGTGCTATATACTTGAAATTAGCATGACCAAATCTCCTGTGCATCAGGTGTACACATTGGTCATGATATGGTGTGTTGCCAACTGCAGCCTTGCAGCTTGGCTTCCTTGCATTTTGCACAATGTACAAGGAGTCTTTTAACATACCAGTAGCACACAATTTCCCATTTTTATGTATCTCACAACCATTTTTCTTAAATGTTATGATATACCCTGTTGCAGCCAATTGTGCCACAGATAAAAGGTTTGATTGTAAATTTGGCACATACAACACACCTTTTACAGTTTCTCCTAAGCAGGATAAATACAAGTCACCTTGTCCCATAATTTTGGTCACAGACCCATCAGCCAAAGATACACTTTGTCTTTCAGTTTTAGACAGTGACACAAAAGAGCTTTTACAATTACATAAATGACAACTGGCCCCAGAATCTAACACCCATACATCAGAATTACCCTTCTCAGCAACCTGTGCAATCTGGGTTGTCTGAAGAGCCTTCTTCTTGTTGCCCTTGTGTTCTTCTGCTCTGTCTTTCTACTCTTGGGTCTCAAGGCACAGTCTCTTTGCAAATGTCCAGCTGAACCACAAGTGAAGCATCGCTGGCTTGCTAGCGCTGTGGCCTCAGGTTCCTTTCCCTTCTTTTCCCTCATTTTCTGGTCTTGCAGCTTTCCAGAAGAGATGGGGGGGATCTTTCCTCTCTCTTCTCTCATTCAGTGAGTAAGCGCTGTGTAACATACGATGGGGGGAGGTCTGCTTCAGGCATAGCCTCCAGGGTACAAATCAGCGTGTCCCACGTTGCATTTAGTGAGGACAGGAGGATATAGGATTTTGTGAGAGGTGTAAATTCCATTCCTCTCTCCTGCAACTCAACAAACAGCTGCTGAATATAATGCAGATGCTCAGGAAGGCTATCTCCTTCTGCAAGGTAGGCTCTGTACAGCTTTTTCGTCAGGGTAACTTTACTCCCTGCTGTTGCCTTTACATATAAGTCTCTCAAAGCGTCCCAAAGTTGCTTTGCACACTGCATGTCTCGCACGTGGACTAGCTGATTGTCCTCAACTTCCAGGATAATGGTGGCTCTAGCCCGCTCATCCTGTCTCAGCCATTCAGCACTGGGATTTGGGGGGTTTTGCTCACCAACTGGCAGCCAAAGATTCTCTCTGCGAAGATACATCTCCATCTTCAGGGCCCAATTCAAATAGTTGGTCTCTGATAGGCGCTCCAGAGGCATCGCTGAGGGCTGGGAGGTAGCCATGGCTTCTTCCTTCTTTTGCAAGTCACCTCAGCTAGCTTCTTTGTCCTGTAGACCGGCAGTTGCTGGAAAATCTCCAGGTGTCTCCAAAGAAAATCTTCACAGGTCTTTGCTACCTGCCTTTAAATTGTGCATGAGGTGTGGAGCTGATCTCTCTTTTCTCTCTGGGTTTTACTGGGCTGCTCACTGGGCACATAACCTGTTGGCAGATGCTGGGAAAGCCTTTAGCCCAGGAGAGGTCAAAAAAGTCACACACCAAGCATTTCTATAAAAATAATTTATTTACAGAAAGCAAAACAAAAGCAAAACATATCTAAAGGACTTAGCTCCCCTTTGGAGCAAGCCTTGCTTGGCTCCATATCGGCAGAGAAAAAAGAGGAAGTAAGAAACAAGTCCGGGCAGGTCCTTCTCCCCCCAGGCGATTTGCATGAAGCACGTGAAAGGAGTCAATCAAATACAACCTCTTCACCTGGCCAAAATGATTAGGTACAATAGCAGTCTTAATCGTTAGTAGGAAAACCTCAACAGTATTTTCAACTTCAGCATGTTTTAACAGCTCAATATGGCCAAACATTTTGGCCACTTCAAAGGCACCTAAGATGCTTTCCTATTTTGTGGAATCCATGATGGAGGTAAAATCATAACATATCTCTACTAAAAGTTCAAGAATATTTCTAAAGTGGGCATTTCTGATATTCCAAATATGGGCTAAAGAACTAAAATCTCCAAGAATGCACCAGCAATGGCTTCATGTCCTTAAAACAGATTTGAGATTTAACATTGATTCATCAAAACATTGTATTTAGAGTGTACTGGACTCCATGAAGAATATACATGAAAGGATGGACATCAGATTTTCTTTGCTGGAGGTATAAAAAACTGAAGGGTTCATTGACCCATATGAGAAGCAATGCAGTCCCAAACGAAATTGGATCCCAAGAGAAAGAAACTGAGGGGGCAGGACGAAAAGGGGGAAAGGGAAGGATCTGGGGGAAGTTATTTGTGGCTTTGGTAGAGCATGATGCAAGTCTGAATCAAAGAACCGCACGCATCCCTCGTGGCTTGGGTTGGAAGTTTCTGAGTTCGGGCTTTAAAGATCGTGAGCCTCACAGAAAGCCACAAATACCCTATGGAGACTTTACCAGAGGCCGCAGGGCAACCCAAAAGCAGCCCACACGCAGCGGCTGCATGGTGGCACGAGAGCAACCCGGAAAGCCAAGCAACTGATTCACCGAGAAGGGGAAACGCCAGACCACGTATCCGAAGTGAGTCCCAGAAGAACAAGAGGGGCAGCGAGGAACCACAAGAGAGCCGGGCAGCCCCGATGAACATGCACACCCCCTAGACCCTTCCGAGCAAAACATGGATCCAGAGCAACCTCAGAACCCCCAAGACCGCCTGGTACACGAGTGCAAGCGGGGGGGGGGGGGCGGCAGCAACCCTGGCCCCAGCATGGGGTGCTCACCGGAGGAATTGGACAGCAGGGTGGCGAAGCTAGAGCGGGACGCATCAGCCCTACGGGACGCGATGGAACACCTGCTGTCCCGGAAGCTCGACCCCGGAGTCCAAGCCCACGCGGCAACAGGTGAAACAACAGCGCAAGCGGCAGCCAAAAGCATGGAAAAGGGACCCGCAACCTGGGGAGGAATCACACTAGACCCCTGCGACGCGGGAGCCTGGAGTACCTGGTGGACAAGCGAGAGGGGAGCAGAGCGCAAAGGAAGGAGGGCCGCCCAGGGGCAGGAAATTCGAAAACCAGGCCGGAGCGGTAGTGAGCAATCCGGCAGCACCGAACCCCAGCCAAGCCATAACAAGCCCCAAGCAGATGAGAGAGCAGACAAGCGGAGCGTGAGGAAAAGAGAGGCCGCCCGGGGGCGGGAAATTTGAATCCCAGGCCGGAGCGGCAGCAAGTGGCCCAGCAGCAATAGGGAGGGGGTACGCCCCAGCCCCGAGAGCACAGCGGCAGCACCAGGAGCAGGAGGGCTACCTACCTGATGGGGGGGATCATGCTGGTCCCCTGGGAAACAAAGACCCCAAACCCCCCCAGAAGCACGCTGGGGGAGCCACTCAAAGCTGGGAGGCTCGAAGACCAGGCCCAGACAGCAGCGGGCGGAGCAGCAGCAATAGGAAGGTGGGCACCCTCTACAGGCGAGAATACAACAAATCTAGCTGAAGCAGAAACACCCACAGCCTGGGGAGGGATCACACCAGATCCCTGGAACATGAGAGCCCAAACCCCGACCCCTCCACCCCCGGGACCAAACAACCATGGAAGAGGAAAGAATCCTTTGAGGTCAGAGGGCTGATGGGAAGGTGGGCATCCTCCATAAGCGAGAACGCAATAGACCCAGCCACAGCAAGAGGACCCATGGCCTGGGGGGAAATTGCACAGGAATCCTGGAACACAAGGGCCCAGACCTCCAAGGGGCTGGATGACCCATGGAAGAGGGAGGAGTCCTCTGGGGACAGAGGCCTGAGAGTCAAATTTAATGGGGACCCCAAACAGCTAGCGTGTTTTTTAAAACATGTAAGGGGGTTCATGGAAGAATTCAAAGGGGCCCCCGGTCAGAGAGGGCCAAAGTGAGATACGTATCAGGACACCTCAGAGCAGAGGCCTCAGAATGGCTAGAAGAACTACATGAGACGGCAGCCCCAGAACTACAGGACCTCCAGAGCTTCATGTGAGTGCTGAAGGAAAGGTTTGAGGACCCACTAGTGGTGACGAGAGCCAGAATGAGGATGCAAAACGTAAGACAACGAAGCAAGTTGGTGTCAGAGTATGCCATGGATTTTAAAGCCCTGGCGGGGAGGCTGACCGACTGGCCAAAGTCCCTAAAAATAGAACACTTCAAAGGGGGCCTACGCCCTGAGATGTTAGAATGGTCCCTGGCACGAGGGAACCCTAAATCATTAAAGGACTGGATATGCCTGGCAGGGGAAGTGGAAAAAGTATGAACCCAAGTGAGATGCCAGCAAAGGTTGCATACTACAGGGAAGCACCCAACAGCCATAAGGAGCCCCATCGAGCGGAAGGCGGTGGACCGACCATGAGATGAGGAGAGAGAGCAAAGAAGGGCTTATGCTTTAAGTGTGGGAAAGAAGGGCATTGGGCAGCCAACTGCACACCCCCCACCAGGCAAGGAAAACCCAAGGACGCCGTAGGCAGCACAAAAGCCCCAACCTGAAAACCCAAAGCAGCAGCGGCAGCAGCCACGGAAGGGAGGAGCCATGAGACCTACGGAAACCCGAAGGACTCAACAGAAGAAGAATCACCGGTGTTGGGAAACAAAGAGAGCCTGCCTTAAACAGCACCGAAGGCAGGCATGGGAGAACGGGCACGAGGACCCCATGGTGAGTGAGAAATGCCCAGCAATGCTGGTGAGTGTACAGCTGACACCATTGAGGGGTGGGGGCCACACAAAATTAACAAGACTACTAGATTCGGGGAGCGCACACTACCTACTACATCCCACAATAGTAGCTAAATTAAAACGAAAGGTGGAAAAACTTAAAAGACCCCATCATATTCACCCAATTAGATGGATGCAACATGCAAGGGCCCCCTGTAGAATATTACACTGAACCCTTAACCATGCCAGTGGGAACTCATAAAGAGGTCCTGAGGTTCCTGGTAGTCCCAATTGCCAACCCGAGAGTAGACTGCAAGTTGGGGTGCATAACCTTTGCCAATGGGAGCTACAAAGGGCCAGACGCAAAAGTGAGAAACACAGAGGCCTCACATTGCACATGTGTTTCCAGCTGTTAGTAGACAGGTTGCTACTTTTGCTCTGATGTCATTTAAGCTTAGAAAGAAATATTTAAGTTCTTAGTTGGAACTCTGGCTTTATTTTGTTTCAACCTTCTTACATCTAATATTTTTTATTATTTCACTTTATAATAATTATTTTATTATTATTTGATCAATTTTTATGCTTTCCTATATTGATACGATATACAAAAATGCTGTATTTTTGAGATATTGATATTTTGATATACAAAAATGCTTGTATAAACATTAGTTAAAATAAAAACTACTTGGGAAGACACCAGAATTACTCATTCATACACCATGAAGTATGAAAAAAGAGGAGGATTTAACTTAACTTTTCCTCCATCTGCATCAGGTTGCATCCTAAGTGTAATCCTCAGAAGACATATACAATTGTTCTTTTTTTGCAGGATGGAGTCTTCTTGGCATAATTTCAGAAGTGCTTGAGAACCCCAAGGCAATTTGGCAAAGGGTTAACCCAGAATTCAATATGTTAATCTTGCAAAATAATAGATCATGACTACAAGTCATATCTAAGAACAAAGTAGTCCTCAAACAGGTGGTAGGAGTGGATGCTGTGATTAAAGACACTTGATTCAGGAGGTCTGAATCTATGACTCTTGTGCAGGACAAGGCAGAGGTACCAACACCTGGTAAGACCATTTCAATGCAGTGTAGTATGAAAACTACATTTGAAAAATTGGAGGTTGAAAGTATAATGGCCACTTTGGCCCAGAGGTTTCTCAGTGTCTTTTGCAAGACTGAGATCATGGTAATTAGTACCAGAGAATCAGTAACATCTTCTGCTGATAATCTAGGTCCTCAACAGTTGTTCTTTTAGATAAATTTGTTCACTATAGAAGTTGAGCCCTTCAGAAGGAGAGCTAGGTGCTTGATTTCTAAGCTGAGCATCAGGCAGTGAGGTTGATGGTGAAGCTGAATGGAATGAGCTATGTAAGAATTGTTTCCCAGAGGTCCAGTGTGGTTTATCAGAAGACAGGGTAGATCCCTCATATTGAAAGATGTAATATTCTGGGGTTGAGAAGCATTTGCAAAACCAATCTCTGTGTGGAGACAAAGCAATATTTGAGATGAGATTATGCAGGACTAAGCCTGGAGTGTGAGATCTGCCTTGAAGGAGCATCCTAAGGACAGAGATGTTCTGTAATGCAAATGCCAGGCAGTGGAAAGCTGCTGATTGCAGAACTGGTTTGGAAAACAACTATCATGATCAAGCAGAAACCATGGTGTCTAGACTGAGGAAAATGAGAATATTAACTGGAAGGACAGTACCCTCATGTCTAAAGAACTGTAGGCTGATCTGGACTATGGTAAGGCCAGTTGTCAACTTTGGAGTAGAATGAATTCAATAAGCTCTAGAAGACTGCAACCCATTCCCAAGAAAACAACCTCCCTAATAACCAGAGAAAGAAACTATCTTGTCACAAAGTCTTAGTCTTATGTGCATTCTTCCTTAGCTTACAGACCCTTATCTTAGCCCAACACTGCATCCAGATATCAGTCCAAAAAACAGATTTGGGCGTTATCCACATACTGGTAAAATTTTATGTCAAATATCCTAATAACTACCATCAGTGGTTTAATATAAATATTAAATATTACTGGGGACAGAACAAAAGTTGAATTGCCATGGGATCAAGTTACCCAAGCATAATCTCTGAAGATGGCTCTTCAATACAATGCTCTAACATTCAAACCAAAGTGCCAGGCCAGGTCAGTTTTTCTTCTTGCAAAAGTCATCTATCAAAGCAACTAAGGCAGATTAAGCCCCATAACTATGAACACAGATTGGAATGAGTTTGCAAGTGCACAACCACCACTCTCTCAAGTTCCTGCCCTAGCAAAGGGTTATTAGCAACCAGACTATAGTTAAGATTGGATACATATCTATTCTCTCTCTCAAACACACAGAGTTAAATCATTAAAGGAAATACTATGTTCTGCTCACCATATCTTTCTTATTTTTGCTCAACTCTGACTTTAGACTTTTAATCCTGATGCTGTATTGTTCCTCTTGCTGAGACAGACACTTCTGTAAAGTCTTTTTCTCTAGAAGAAGTTTATTCACCTCTTGATTCTCTGTGGGAGAGCGTTTCTGTTGACTAGCTGGCAGAGATTTCTGAACTGAAGACAAAACTATTTCTGCCTGAGCTGGGATGAAAAGAGATTTATCTAAGTCTATAATTAGTGGCAACAGAAAACAAAACAACAAAAACAAGTGCCTTCATGAAATGCTTGATACCAGCAAGTTCATTTTCTATTCTGTTGTAATGTTATACATAATATGTCTTGCAGACATGGTTACATAGCATTCAATGTTATTGCAGCAAGTGTAGGTCTTAGTTTCGATCAAAGCTTCACTTTAAAATCAATATAATGGGGTTCGGACTTGCAAGATCAATCCTACCCACTGGATAATAAAATATAGTATTTACATTATTATTTTCTGGGGAATGACTGGGTACTCATATTACCATTCTGCACAAAAACCATAGATAATTAAGGCTCCCTAGGTCCAGACTGAAACTGCTTTCCTTCTCTTCTAGTTAACATTCTTTCCATCAGCTTCTTTAATAATAATCTATTTTCAAATAGAAAAGATAATTGCTAGCCTTGTATATATGGAAAGGTAGACTTACTGCATAAGGACAGAGCTAACGAGTTTGGCAGTAGAGTGCAATTCAAGAAAGGGTAGAGTTAGAAGAGGGAGAGGAAGAGTCAAGGAGGTGAAAAGACCGTGAATTGATTGATGCTGTTTCCTGAGTATTCCTGTGTATTCCTAACAGGACATAGACCTAACTGAGGCAGCCTCAGGGCTGTAAAAATAAGCAACCTCCGTAGGGAGTGACTTCGCTGAGCAAACAAATACACTTTGGTAGAGGAGTCAAGAAAAAGCACTTTGTTGTGCTTTTTAGAAGATTTTACAGATGACAAAACTGCTCTTGCAACCTGTACAGGTCATGTCATATTTCAAGTGCAAATTGTCTGCCACTGTGGAAGAGAAGATGAAGGGCCTATAAGCAAAACTCCCCTCCAAGCTTATCTGAGAAGATGGGGAATTCTTGAATCAACTCAGAAGCGCTTTTGAATAGTCAACAGCACTCCCATACAGAAGAAAGCCAAAAGTAGGAATCAACCATTTTTTATTGGAAAATAAAACCCTGCTACAAGTGCAATACCTGCTCCCTAAAATCAGAGACAGGTGAGCCAAACCCCTACAATATCCTTCTTAAATATCTTAACCCTCCCCTTATCCCCACCTCCCATTTCCCCCATACCTACGCATCCAGAGGACAAAGCCATCATAACCAAAACAAACCGGATCTTCCACTCGCCACAGGAAGGCTGAAACACATGCCCAGGACACAGTTGCTGATTGGGCCTGAGCCAGAGGCTGCACCCCTTCAGGCACACTGTGCTCTGCCTCCCCATCCTTGCATACACGCAAGCACTAATCCACTGTCCACACCTCCAGGTCTTCCACATCAATATCGTGGCCAGCTGAGAACAGGTGTACCATGCAGCTTTTGTGCAGGTTAACAGATGTGCCTGAAACAGCTGTACTGGGCAAAAAAGGTCCCAGACCACCCATGACTCCAGAGCATGCGGACCAACAGGGAGATGTTGTCAGTGTGGGCAACCAATTTAACTGTCAGCCCGTAGGAGGAAAAGGAATTTGCCACCACCACCAGGACTATGAAGCCCAACACCCGTGGATCCCACTTGATGGCATGCAGGACCAAATCCAGTGCCAGGATGTACAGAAGCAGGCTCAGTTGGTACCCCTGCTGCGCCCCTGAGAACAAGGGGATGGGATCACCCCAGTGGTTGTTCATCTGGAGGACGACTATAGCTCCCATGTACAGGAACTGGAGATACCATGAAGTGCTGGGGCATACCGTGCCACTGAAGAAAGACCCATAGATAGTTGTGATGCACGTGATCAAGGGTTTTGCTTTGGTCCAGTTGGAAAAGGAACCCAGCCATGGCTTGCTGACTGAAAAAGACACAGGGAGTGCTTGATCAAACAGACCAGTCATTCCTTGACAATCTGGCTTTTGCTACCAACAGCTCCAAGAGATGAGGACTTCATCATTCATGCATACACGTGCTTGTGGCCTTCTCTTTCTACTTCAGCCCCAGTGTGGGGGAGGAGGAATCAATGGCAAAGGGAGGCCAGAGCCAACAAAGCCCCCACACTGTGGGGCTTTAGGTGTCGGCAAGCCTGATGGAGGGGAGGGCGAGGCAGCGTTGAGGAAGAGGAGGAAGGTCCACTGGGGGTGGTGCTGTGGCACCACAAGAACAGGATGGTTGCCCTGAGGAGGACAAGGAGAAAGGTCAATTGGGGACGGGGGGTGGCAGCGGAATACAGTGGTCTTTTCATGTCAGCATGCTGTGCAAGGCAGCCAAAAGGGCAGAGATGGGGGGTAGATTGGTGGGTGGGGGGAGTTGAAGCAGAGAAAGTTCACGCATGGCTGGGAGGGACCAAGCCAGTAATGGCTTGGATTGAGGTGGGGCCTTGCCTAATGATTGCATGAGATTTGCTTAACAATAGCAACTGGGACTGCCATAGCTGATGTCGCTAAGCGGCATGCTCACATGATGTTGCATTCAATGACTGCTTCACTTAGCGATGGAGTTGCCAGTCCCAATTAGGGTCGTTAAGTGAGGATTACCTGTACAGTAATCCAGGGGGAACTGACTAAGGCATGAATCATTGTGAGTAGGGCCTATCAATGCAGAAATGGGTCCAACAAGATGAACCTATGCTAAAGTTCTTCTACCCACAGCTAGGAGAGTTCAGGAGTACCCCCAAATTCTACACCAACTCTGCCTGGGTGGGGTGCAACCCCAGTCAGAGCTAAGGATGGAAAGTCTCCAGATCTGGGAGGCCTCAAAACCCACAGCCACTTGATCTTGCCACAGTTGAGCTAAAGCCTGATCTTAAATAGGTGCAGAAAAGACTGGAACCCCACAAAGCAGGGGTTTCATGCTCAATCTCTTGCCCTATGAAAAGGGACTGGAATTGACCCTGGAGAACAGAGGAGAACTTCCATAACACCGTGCCACCCACAAACAATTCTGAGATGGTCCAGAAGGATAAGAGATCAAGGAGGCAGGATGGATACACTACTCCCATCCTGAGTCTACCGAAATCATCAACAAGCATGATCAATGCTGTCTTAAAAAGGGAAGGCTGGGACTGGATGACAACTGTCCAGTTCCATTGGGTCCAGTGATTAAGGAGAGGGCAAAGAACTGCTTCCTACAATTTAAGTAGCACCATCCCCTCTCACAAAGAAGCATTATTTAACGCATGGAGCTAATCACATGTCACCTCCCAGGAGGCCTTAACAACCAGAAGGGACAGAGATCTAATATACAGGTGGCTTGCATCACCAAGGATTCTGTCCACTTCATGAAGACTAACAGGTTCAAACTCTTCACAGGTAATAGATTAACACCATGCCTCAAGCAACTCCATAGAACCTGTATAGCTAGAATTCACCTTCAAGCTAATCTGAGTTTATCTGACAAAGATGCCTAGAAAAATACTCACAGCAACCCTGCAAATGTTTCCCTGAACCCCAGGAGAGGTTGGGTTACCTTAAACACTGGCTAGCTCTCTGCAGGTGCAATAAAAAAAAAAATTACATTTTGCTGCTCTTATTGCCAAGTGGTAATCCCTAAGAAAGGTTCTTACCCATGCTCTGTTGGGTTTATTCTTTGTTTTCTTCTAGTGGCACTCTAGGCATCCCTTTATCTTGCTCCATCTCCTAGAGTTCCTCTGAATACTGGCAGGGTCTCTGGGATCCATACACATAGTCAGTCTGAAAAGATGTGAGCCAACCCCAAGCTCCCTCTGAAACCCAATAGGCCTCTGAAACCACTCAGGCAGATGGGGTGGACTGATTAGATCCTACCTCCCCATGGTGGGATACAGCAGTCTCAGAGAACTCTAGAGCCAACAAGGAATCATCTGTCCATGACAAGAAATAATGATAATGAAATTGAACTTGTATGCTGCCCGGCTGAACGGTAATATGCTCCACTCCAGATCATCTGCCATTGCCCCCATAAAAATCAAGTCCAAACTGTGTCCCCATTGTGAGCTGGGCCAGAGATAACTTTAGTCAGCTTCGTGGTTACCATGTTGGTTATGAACTCCTGAGCAGACTGGAATGGAAGAATAAAGTTCCATGTACTTCCATAAACCTAGGGAACTCCACTGCCAGCCTGGCCATAGACTCAAGCAGTTCAGTCAGAGAGGATGCTGTGCAGCAGGGAGGCTGGTATACTAGCTTCCCCTCTGATCCCTACAGCCCAACTTCACAAATGGCCTCATAATCGCTGTCTGCAGAATAGAATTTGTTCTGAATTACAAATAGAAATTGCCTCCTCTTATTAAGGATGTCTGTAAATTGAAAAGCGATACTTTATATGTCCAACCTACTGTTAAATTTGGACATGAGAAGCTGGGCCACCCTTGCCTTGAAAGGTGATAATCTCAATTGATTTAGCTGAGCTAGGATGCGGTGAGAAGTAGCCAAATCATCAGAGAGGAAAACTGAATCCCAACATGTATCCTTACTTACATAAAAAATTCTCATTGTGATGGAGTGATTTGTTGCCATTCCAGTATTTGTCAACCAAGTCAAGAAAACATTGCATGGGTGTTGTTTCAGATAACTTTTTATTCACCAGATGGGTTGTTCCTTGAGGTAGTGCCTTAAATCAAACAAAGACATTACATTTCTATTCAATATGGACTTTCTTATGTGCTGAAAGCAGATTAAAATAAAAACTATGTTGGCAACTAAATTACAGACCTCATGTAGAAAATTAAGCTGCAACCTGTTCCTTCATTATTACTGCAAAAGACCAAATCTGAATGCAACAAAAAGATGGATATAATTTATGGTGAGGAGGCTCATTCCCATCTAAACTGCATATGGATTACATATTCGTTCTCCTGCATTTTAGGTGTAACATATTTTGAGTGAGGACTACCGTAGACACTTTGCACATAAATGTGTACTGTGTTCTGATTTACAACACCCAGTTCTCAATTGAATGGAAGAACACGTTTTTGCATAAACAGTATTGTAGTCTCTTCATTGTCATTTTATGTACTATTTAAAAACGTCAGCTTCAAATGACTAAGAATTAAAGCATTGCATAGTCTGACTTAACCCCATGTAATACCCTAACTCCCATGCCATATTTAATAAACTACTTTTCAAATTATCAGTTTCAAAGGGAATCTGAGAAAACAAATTTATAGAGCTAATCATTTCACAGTTCTCTGGCCAATGGGTTATATAGATAAATAAGAAAAAAAAAGATTAAGAAATTATTTGGAAAAAACGGGAGTAATTAGTATAGAACTATTATGATTTTAGGAATGCCTACTCCATAGAACTCAAGGATGCAAAATAATAATGAAATACATATCTGAACAACAATATGCTAAAATATCCATCCGGTAAAGAACTTGAACCTGATCAATCAAAGCCAGATTAAAATTAAAATTTTGCAACTTTTCCAAAGAGTATTTGTAAATAGTGTGGGCCATGCAGTAACAATAATGTAATAAAATGAAGTAACTTTTTTGGATGTATGTTTGGATGGAGGGACCCCTAACCAGGGAATCCAGAGGGCTGGGATTGGGGGGAAATATAAATGGGAGCTCTGGGGGATTTAGGGCAGGCTTCACTAATCAGGGGGTGACGGGGAAGAGGTGTCATGGCGGGAGTCAGGGGGCAGGTCATCTTCGGGGAAGACACCCCCAGTGTTTGGTACCAGTAGTATCTTCTAGCCCTCTGTACTCAGACCCAGGTCCTCGACAGCAGACCCATGGAGGCCCTGGCTTTTGGCTGTTGCTCTTGAATGCTAGATCAGTTAACTACAAGGCCCCCCTTATATGTGATTTGATCATTGAAGAAGGGGCAGATCTGGCATGTATCACTGAGACCTGGCTGGGCCCTGAAGAGGGGGTGTCCCTCTCAGAAATGCCCAGCTGGGTTTACGGTATGGCACCAGATGAGACTCCAGGGCAGGGGAGGGGGGTGGCTGTTGTCATCTGGGAATCTTTGCTGGCCTTCAGGGGCACTGCTCCGCAAGTGGCTGGTTGTGAGACCCTGTTCCTGAAGTTGGGCTCCCGAGAACAGTTGGGATTGTTACTTTTGTACCAGCCTCCCTGCTGTGTACCAACCTCCCTGCCTGAGCTGCTGGAGGCTGTCTTGGGGCTGGTAATATTCCTCATACTTATGGTTCTGGGGGATTTCAATCTCCTGTCCCTGGGGCATGCCTCGGAGGTGGCTCTGGAATTCATGGCCATGGTGGTAGCCATGGGCCTGTCCCAGATTATTCAGGACCCAACTCAGGACAGTGGCCTCACACCGGACTTGGTTTTCTTGTCAGAGCAGTGGCAATGTGATCTGAAGGGAGAGTTAAATCTGTCCCCTCTGTCATGGTCAGATCATGCCCTGGTGGCCTTGAGATTCTCCTATGCTGCCCCCCTCTGCAGGGAGGCAGGACCCATTCAATTGGTCCATCCCCGGTGACTGATGAACCCGACGGGTTTCCAAAAGAAGCTGGGGGCTATATCTAAGGATATGCTGCACGGTCCAGCGGAGGCCCTGGCTGCCACCTGGAACAGGGAGGTGGCTAGGGCCGTGCGACCTCTCTTGACCCATTGAACCCAACACTCACGGTAGTTTATGGAGAAGCTGAGGGTTCTGAAGAGGATTAAGAGATGTTGTCAGAATGGTCATAGACATCCTGCCATGATAAGGGGTAGATGTGTAGATATGGGATTTGTAGCTATGGAGGGTTTTATGGAAATCGGGTTTGTATTAACTGCAGTAGTATGTAATGGGGCTTGAGGAAGAAAGAAAGGGGGAGAGCTGAGCTGCGCAGCTGCACGGGCATCAAGGTGTAATGATTGCCTACTCTAATAGACTCAGACTCACAAGCAGGAACTTAATGATATCTGATTTATTAAAGAATAGTATGCAAATACAGAGAAAGCTGAGAATGAGTAAAAGCGCGCCAAATACAAACTAAAAACCCTCGGCTCAAACGTAATCCCTCCCCTCGCCCTGCTGTTGCAAACTCCCCCCCCACCCCCAGGTGCTGGTAACCGTTTCTGCTGATGTCCTGGGAAAGGAACCTTGAACACACGAGATAACCCAAACACATCCCAATCCAGCTACTAACATATAACAATCCCACGAGATGGAATCCTCCTCCCCTCCTAGACGAAACACGCATCAGCCAAATGACATGCGAAACGTTACGATGTACCGGCAACATTGGAACGGTGAACATGACACAAGGCCTCTCAGTGCTCGTTAGTTTGGAATGTAAGGCAAAGGGGAAGAGATAACAGAAGGTGGGAATGGAATGCAACCGTTATTCAAGAAAGGGATATAGTTGGAGGGGGAGGAGTTTTAGGCTAGTTTGTGCACGCACTTTTTCAGACTGAGCTTTGCAGTTGGTTTGGTTACTAGTGCTAATAAATAATTTTTTTATATTCTGCAATGGCTTGTATGGAGAATTTCTGAGTTAGCAACTAAGAATCAGATTCATCACAGACGTCTAGAGCGCCGCTGGAGGAAGACAAGGACTGAACCCAACCGAACCCAAGGAATGAACCCAACTGAACACAAGCTAGAGCCGCTATTAAGAGTGGCGAAATGTTGATATTTCTCTGCTCTTATTGTATCTGCAGAATGCCACCCAACGGCCCTGTTCAAGATCACCCGATCCCTATTGGGGAAGGTGGGCCCAGTGACCCAACTACAGGGCCATGCAGAGGAGTTTTCCAGGCATCTGGAGGATAAAAATCACTCAGATCCGTGCCAAGTTGGATGCCAAGTGTGTGGCATGGCCTGTAGAGATGCCTGGGGAACATACTTACCTGGTTACCTGGGAACAATTTGATCCTGTTGGGCTGGAGGAAGTAGACAGTTTTAAACTATGCATAAAACTGTCCCCAAATTAAAGGGTATAATCAATGTTCTGCATATCATTATCTCACGTTTTAGGCAGTATCTGACACTGATCAGTGATGAATCATATCTCTATTAAAGAACATTTCTGAGATAAAACAATACCCTCTTCTTCGCCTCACATTTAGCAATACAATAGAAGAATATGGGTCTTTAAGTGTGATGGTCAGTACCTGTACAGGGCAGAGGGAATGGCACTGAAGGACAGGGGGAAGAGCTGCTACCAAGGAAATGGTCAAATAAGAGGGGCCTGAACCTGGGCGAAGAAAGGAACTTGAGAAAGCATCTGAGATACTGTATACCCATCCCTAGCTCATACAAAGTTAAAGGGAGGGAGGGAAGGAGGGAGGGGGAAGCACATTCATACTAGCAAGATACTGTTACTACAGCTATTATATTAAAAGCCTGCCTGGCATTGGTTTCTTAGTCTGGTCTACTTTGTAGGGCTGACAGTACCATTTAAGAGATTAATCAAATGCATTTTATAAAGCTGGCACTAATAGAATAATTAGTCTTATTGTTTTCAGTATTATTAGCTTTCACCCACTCAAATACCTTAATTTTTACAACAAAAGGTATTTGTACATGATATTTAAATGTGAGCATGTGACAAAATTTGAAAAATATAATCTATTTAATATAAATAAAAATAAAAACTAAAGCACACTTTTTAATATGTCAGTAGCTACATACAGTACTTGTATTCACAAAGTTACAAAAAGAAAAGGTGAAATACAGAGTTCTAATGTTTCACTTAATGATAGCATTAATTATATCAACTTCAGCTTGATTGGAACAATTTGTTCTACTTCAGTCCTGCCCATCTCAGGGTGGTTTTTAATATAAAAAACAAAAACAAATGCAATAAGATAAATAAAAAATACAATAAGGGAAATAAACAAAATGGCAAATCTAGACCACTAACATCAAAATATATGAACATATGACTAACATATCTAACAATTACAATTATACTTGGCTTCTTGCTGAACATCTCAAACCACTTTTTATATGCATAGTTCTGAGTAGCAAGGATTAAGTTGTTCGTCCACTGGTCAGCCTATCTTACCTAATATAATTATTAGACTATTTAATACAAAGAAAAAAATAGAACCTTACTCCAAGACTCAGAGGGATTGGCAGAGAAATTCAAATATAAATGGAACAAAGCGATTCCCAAGAAATGACTGAAAATAAATAGCAGGGGCTAGGAGCACCAAATTCTGTACTACAGTGTATTGGAACAACCATAGCCTTGAGCCATTGTATAGTCTCACAGGACCAAGAGGGGCATATTCCCCTCATGAAGAGTTCATCTACCAGGGCAGGCAATGCTGTTTCCATCCTATTATCAGATCTGAATGGCAGGAATTCAGATAATCCATTTCTTCTAGGATCCTCTGTAGCTAAGTCAGCACCACCTTCTCAACTTTCTCTAAAAGAGGAATGTTGGGGACCTTTTCTCAGAGAAGCACTGACAATTTCCTTGATCTGGCTGTCTAGACCCTGCCTAGCTGACTACAGACTACAGAAACCAGGAACAATATGGTTCAAGTCCACAAGGGTACAGCTAAAACCACAGAGGATCCTTGGGCTCAATAATCTCAAATTAATTCCAGAAAACAACACAAGATCCTGCTTTACTCACCACAGTGGATTCTGCCAAGAAATCTGCAAAATCATCTGGCAGGTCTGCCAGCATCTTATCCCATCCATCCCTCCCTGTCAGATAAAATGAAATAGACCAGCACACATCATTCCCTAAAAAAGTCCACATAACTCCAAATAGGGCAGAGAAGTATTGATACTTTGCTACCCTGTATACTTGAAGATGAGCTCTTTGCAAAGCGTGGATGCATCCACTTTTGGTTTTCCACCACCATTGCTCCAGATGTTTTTTCAGTTGCTTCATTTCACTTAGCTCCTCAGTAACCAAGGAGTCAAATGGGATTGGCAATTGGGTAGAGGCTTCACAAGACCAATTTTACTCAGTGCTTTCAGTTTCCATTTTCAGAAGTTGACCAGACTCAGGATGGAATTGCCCACCAAATGGTTTGGGAAATCCTCAAACACTCTCTGGAACCCACCAAGATCCATTATGTACATGGGACAGACTAACCAAAAGGGGCCACCACTCATGTGGAGGTCCAGGGTGACTATGAGGCAGTTTGAAAGGGAAATGATGTAACTATGGAGAAGGACAGATGTCAATCCTCCATCTCCAGGTCACATCATCTGCTGCAAAGTAAAGATGGGATCTAGTAGGTACCACTCACATGTTCTGGGGCTGATTATCTGGGACAGGCCCATAGTTACCATGGAAACTATTAACTCACAGGTCAGCCTGGTGATTGCTTTCTTGTAGGTTCCCACTGGGGTCACTCCTCTCTTGTTCTTTGACATCTATATAAAGCCTCTAGGAAAGGTCACCCAATATCCTCAGTATGCTGATGATACTCAGCTTTATTTGGCCACCAGCTGGACATTTAGTTGTTGTTCTAGTGTCTGGAGGCTGTCAGGGTCTGGCTGAAACCTGGCAAGATGGAGTTGTGTTTGTTCTTTGTGGTTCTCTGTCAACCCATGTTTTTTCCTGGGAATTGTAGCACTGCCACAAAGGGAAAAGCTGTGACTTGGTAGTCCTCTTGGACTGTGATGGAATGTGTTCCTGAAGGAGTGGGTGATGTGGTGGATTGTGGCGCTGCTACTGGTTCCCGGGGGTGGGGGTGGGGACGCATTCCAGACTGATAAGAGGCTTCACAGCCCAGGCTCATGTCCTGCATTCTGGAACAGATCTTAACATCCTTAGGTATTTGAAGAGGGATATATTCCTGCTCTATTGTTCTGTCTCTACCAACTCTAACAGCCAGTGTGACTACAAGTGGAGTGGGGTAATGCCTATTAACTTTTGCACATCCTTCATATCCTTTCTTGATCCTCCTCTTTCTCTGCATTGTTTTCTGTCATTTTTACATATACTATAGCCAAGAGCAGATGTTAACAGCCTCCTATTCTAATTAAACTCTTACAAAACAGCCAAAGCCTGCAAAGCAAGTGTTCAGCTTCTCTGTCGAATTTAATTGTTGCTACTGTCTAATTTATTCACACCCTAGCACTAACTTGCTACTTCAAGTTACCTATTTGCTCATCAGCCTCCCAAGCCTTCTGTACATTAGTGCCAATTCCTACCCATATCTATGCCCCTTTACATATTCCTTATCTTGCTATAGGTCAAGTTTAATAGCAAGCCATGTTAGCATCTCTTTCATCCTTTCTGAAACTGTGATTCCTTTTTCTTCAAAGCTTAAGTATGGGCAAAACTACTGATTTATTAGTCTCATCAAGACACTCAGATGACAGGCCAAACTGCTCAGTTATGGCTATACTATAGCCTAGACAAAAATAAATGAAAAATCAGTGATTAAGAGATAGTTGTGTATATAAGTTCAGCAATAATTAGGTCAAACCACAAGACTGTTCCATTCCCTAAGAGCAGGAGCTACCTGAATTGACTTGTTTATCCAAGATGCTGATAGCTATTTTCAAGAACTCATTTTGAATTTCCTAATGATCTGCAAGACAGTTCCTTCAATTGTGGGGTCAGCCACTGGGAATAGGAGGCAACCAGGCATTTATTTATTTAACTGATTGTTTTATTTGCCTGCCCACTTGCTCACAACTTTAGATAGCTTATTCAATGACATTTAACATTAAATGTAACATTTAAATTTAAGCAAGACTAGAAACGGTCATGCCAGAAGGAAAAAAACCTACAACAATTAACCACCAACAATTCAAACTCAATAGTGGGCTCAATGCCTGTGGAAAGAGCCAGATCTTCAAGATACCAGTAAGGGAGGTGCAGTGCTCTTACTTCTCTTGACTAATTGTGGAGGCAGTTTGTTGGCCAGCTGCCTAGTTTAGGGTAGCAAAAAGAGGAAAGGGAGTTGCCTGATCTCTTGCCTGGCAGCTGTGACTTTTGCATAGCACTTTGGCAAATATTAAGGTTATTTTGTTGGCAAAGTCTTGACTCCCCATACATAGAATCTAAGGTAGTAACTGGAGCAACATATTACCATATTATCTCCCAGATCCAGGTAACCAAAATGGCTGGGTGGACATAATTTCCTAACAGTGTTAAGACAGTTCCCACCCTGTTTACAACCTTCTTTTTTTAAGAAATTAATAACTGGTTGATGACTATCAGTCCCACTAAATAGACCAGACCAGGAAATCAACTCCACAGGACTAGAACTATAGTACCTTTATTGAGAATGGGTATAACAACAGAATCTTGCAAGTCTGATTGTCCTTCCTGCCTTCTTATACCCTGTGAATCAGGGAGAAATCTGCCTGAGACGCTTATCTTCTTCCCCAGGGCTTAAAAAATACCTCAGCTCCCTTTGCCTAAGCTAACAGTTTTTGCATATTTCCATCAAGGTCCTCTTCCTTACTCTCTATGCCACCTCCTCCATTAGCCCCAGTCCCCCTCCCTGCATGAACAGAAAACACCAGGTCATAGTCATGGGAACAAACTGTGGATTCACCGTTCTCTTCCTCTGCTGGCAACTCCCTGAGATCAATAGGCAAGTTCTGTAATGCAGCTGTACAAGAAGTAGCTACTCTCCCCACATTTCCTTCTACTGTTTAGACCAGGGTTTCTCAACCAGGGTTCCATGGAACCCTAGGGTTCCATGAGAGGTCATGAGGGGTTCCCTGGGAGATCACGATTTATTTAAAAATTATTTCAGATTCTGGCAACTTCACATTAAAGAGGTAAGTTTCATTCTTTATTTTTATATAAGAACACTATTAATGCATATATACAGGCCTACACATAAAACAAATGTTGTAACTTCTGGCCTATATTTGAGTCTGAATGTGCAGGGGTTCCCCTAGGCCTGAAAAATATTTCAAGGGTTCCTCCAGGGTTAAAAAGTGGAGGAAGGCTGGTTTAGATGGAGTTTCTTCATTCTTTCTGATTGTTCCTGCATCCTATCCCACCAGTCTTGCAGCGCCAAAGCACTGCAAACTGTACCCCAGTTTGTTTTGTGGAGTACCCTACACTGGGAAACTCTTGTCCATCCTGGGATGTATGAATGCCCTACAATGGTGGCAGCTCACATGGACAAGATTTCCTTGGGAATTACAGGTAAAATTGGTGTACAAGTTGTGGGGTATAGTTGTCTATTGCCTTCTCTCAGTTTCTCTGGCTCTGGATAGCCCTTCCAACAAATCAGGTATTCAACATTTCCCCTTGCATCTTGAGTCCAGAATAGTCTCCACTTCATACTCTTCCTTACCATTCATCAAAATAGTGGGAAGTGGAGTACTAATCTGTAAAATGCAGGGAAGTGCCTCCTGCACAAGCAATGATAGGCTGACCATATGTCCCGTTTTGAATGGGACAGTCCCGTTTTTTAAACATTTCCAGACCATCCCGTCATTTTAATATAAATGTCCATTTTGTCCTGTTTTCTTAAAAACCTTACTCAAAAATTTGAAAGTTCCCGTGAACCTATCAGAATGCAGTCTGACTTTGACTGGAAGGAGGGGGAGCTCAGCAGAATGGCAGGAAAAAAGCCACAGAGCTCAACCCAGTAGGAAACCTAAAAAGAAAAAAATAGGATCAGCTGATAGGCGATGATCAAAGGGCGAGCCGATTGGCTCCTACCTTGAAACAGCGGGAAGAAAAGAACATAAAAGCACGGCCAGAGGAGGAACGGCTTGTCGGGGACAACCGCTCACTAGTCTCTCCAGCCCAACCTTGCCTCTCGCAAATGAAGGAATCTGAAGATTCCCAGCCTGAGAAAACCGGAGAAGTTCCTGCCTGCCGATCCAGCCCGTCGCCCAGCCCAGCCACGTTTTGCCATCCCAGTGTCCTGTTTTTAACCCCGTCCTATTTTGTCATCCCAGTGTCCTGTTTTTGTCTCAAGGAAATATGGTCAGCCTAAGCAATGATCAATGAGAAACAGGAAAGCCATGATGCATCTGAGGCTGATCAGCCACAGGAATCTCCTGATCAGCTGGAGCAATCAGATGGTGAGGCACTCACTTGCTTCTTAGACTGCAACTGGTACTTTTCAGGCAAGTGCTGTCTGCTAAGTCTTTGATTTACAAACCTGTCTGCTGTTGTCTGCCTAAACGGTAGAAAATACCTCAACTTCTTAGCAAGTGTGTGTGTGTGTGTGCCTGTAACCTTGTAAACAGAACACAAATTCTGCAAGTGGCAACAGCTCAGTCCAATTGTCTTGTTGATAAGAGACATATCAGCTTAAATATTGCTGTAATATTTGGTTCAATTTGATTCTTCATTTGATTCTGCATGATGACAAATGAATTCTCATGTTTAATAACTGAAATAGGGATTTCTCAAACTGGAAATAAATTGTGATTTCCGATCCAAGACAATGTGATTGACTAGCCCTTGTTATCTAAAAATATGGTCTGAAAAATCCTGTGCCATTTCCTAAGCTGTCAGGAGGTCCTTGTAAGGAATGAAATGGGACAACTTTGTGAACAAATCCACCACTACAGTGCTGGTAAAACCCTGTACTGGAGGGAGATCAATAATAAAATCCAGTGATACTGTGTCCTAAGGCGATAAAGAGGAGTTTAGAGGTTGCAGCAAGCCCACTGGCTTTCCAGGAACAGATTTTGCCCAGTGACCCATGTGATAAGACAAAATATAATGTCTGCCCTTACTCTCTAAGGACCCAATGCATACTTTTATTCACTTCCCCATGTCTAGCCATTCTATTGTCATGTCAGAGTTATAATACTTCTTCTATTAAAGGAAGGGGAACATATAAACGACCACTATGAAAAAGCTGCCCATCCTCACCTGTGAAAGGTGAAAAATCATCTTGCATGGCTTTTGGAAGGTCATCCATCTGAGCCCTAGCATAAGCATCTTGTTACTGCTAAGCTTTAAACTGATCTAATAGGTCAACAGCCTGCCTCCTCACTCCCAGTCTTTGTGGAGGATCTAATCACTAGTGAGACTCAAAGTTGCTCTGTTACTACATTGAGGCTGGGGGAGTTGAACAGAGAAGGTTATATTCAGACTTATGTGATGGCATCTGGAAGTATGTTCTGTGAGTCACTGTCAGGCTCTGCCTGCTACCCAGTAAAAACACAGAGGCTAGTGTAGGCTTAGGTTCTGGTTTTATTTGAGTAACACTATGCATGCCCTTTAAGAAAGCTGAGAGTGAGTGGAGCGTGCCGGAACGGGATTTAAATAGCCCGCACCGGTCAGCACTCCATCCCTTCTTACTCTGGGTGCGCCCCCGAGCCCCGTCGGTTCTGTCTTAGGTAGGTGAGGGGTCGTGGAGCCCCTCCTGTGCTCCAGGTGTTTCCTTGATTGCTTCCCTGGCCGGTGATGGTTCATTGCCAGGCGATCAGGTTTGTAATCTCTTTGACAGCTCGGACGCGCCTCGTGGTCTGGTCTTGTCAATTGCTTTCTTTGCAACATTGTATCTTTCTCTTCTGTGCCTCGGCTAGAGTTGATACTTTGTTGCCAGCACCTGTTGCTCTCTTTTGTTACCTAGTTGCCTTTTCCCTTAATCCGCCCGGGGACCCATTTCCCTGCATTGTCATGCGAGCCGTTGTGATGTCACAAGCATCACAACGGTGATCATGACAGTCACCTGATCTGCCAAGAAGTGAGGGAGTGCACCTTCTGTAGAACTTCTAAATTCGTGTCCATACCTATATTGGAAGGGCACCAATTGCTGCTTTTACTGCTAGCAATTCCTTATTGAAGATCCCATAGTTCTGTTCTGCTAGTAGAAGCAATCTGGAATAAAATGCTCCATCCCCTGCCCCCCAGCCTGGAGGAGAACTTTTCCTGCTACAACATCTGAAGCAGCAATCTGCACTACAAATCAGCAGCTGGGGTCTGGGTTCCTGAGCAGTGGCTCTCCATTGCGAGGTACCATGGAGATCAATTATTTAACACCTGCAGGAAACCACTGGGGGAGGCTTCCTGCAGATGTTATTCCATCAGCATAGAATCTGATGGGGTATTATCAATATGGTGGCAATACTCAGTTGTACATCTCAACAACTGCTGGGCCAACCAGGAGATGTAATTGAGATGCTGCCCATATACCTGGAGGCTGTTAGGGTCTGCATGGGAAGGAAAAGTTTTAGGCCATAACCTATAATGTCTTACATGTCTTGGGTCTGGTATCTGTTAGACCACTTACTCCAGATAGAATCTGCTGGCCCAGGACCTGCCTACAGAGAATGCCCACTGAGAGTTCCCAACCTTGTGAGGGAAGGGGACTCAAAAGCAGACATTTTATTTTCCTGTAAGAGTTCCCCACTTGTGGAATTCCTTACTATTTGGAAATAAGATCTGCACCCTCAGTCCTGATATTTAGAAAGTTGTTCAATGATCGACTTTTTCAAAAGGTGTTTGGGCCCCAATTTTTTTGTCTGTGGCCCCGGATTTACTTCAAAATAATTGTTCCAAGACTTCAACTTGCCAGTCTGAGGCTGAACCTTGTCTTTTCTAGTCTCTATATGCATCAAATTGAGTAATTTAGCCACCCAGAGTCACTAGTTTGAGATGGGCGGCAACATAAATTGAATGAACAAATAAAGAAATAATTTAAGACAAAAAGACAGAAAACAGTGATCTCATTACTGGAACTGTATCTGATACTCAAAGAATGATAAAAGATAATGAAAAAACTCCATTGAGGAGGGAAGGAGAAAGAGTTAAAGGGAACTGATTATAAAGCTGGTGAGAAAAAGCATAGTTGGGAAAATTACCCTTTCTTTCAATTACAGCATAACATACAAAAAAAAAAACCTAGTGACAGTGCAAAAAATGAGCTAGTTTATCCATAGAGTTAGATGAAATAGTTGAGCAAATAAATAAACTGCAACATTAACAGATCACATCAACAGGACTGAAACAAAAGAGAATTAAGGTAACTTTTATAAATGCAAGCAACAGAGATGCATAGAACCCAGTACAGAACAAACTTCCAAAACTAATTAACATACTAGGCATCTATGTGATCAGCTTTCCGCCCTGATTGCTAGCATATACTTTGCATTTAACAGCTTAACCCTCAGCTTGCTGATTGAGAAGATCCCCCTACAGTTAAGAATCTATAATATATCAAAATTACTGTGGATATTTTATAAACACACACAAACATAAAACACTGTCAAGTGCTAGGGGTCCTATTGGATTCAGCAAGGAAAGAAGGGCTTACATTATATCTCAAAGTTGCACATTTATTTTCAAAAATAGGAGAGATACTTACACCTCTGCCATTAAGCCTCTGTTCTTTGAATTCAGATGCTTTCTGATCAGGTGCAGTCATTTTCTGTGAAATGACAAATGATTTATTCACTCCTGTTGGGGCAACAAAAAGGAGAAACACATAATTATTTCAACATTATTTTAAGTGGAACATCTGAAACAGTGAAATTATTCAAGTTTGTTAATGTTTTGTGTTAAAGGGTATCTAGAATTAGGAGATGAAACATTCAAAGTAATCAGATTATTTTCATATAAAAAAGTAGAATATCCTGCATCTTAGTTCCTGATAACTTCTTATTGTTGTAGCCAAAACCTGGCTCACCTAAAGCAACCAAATCACTTTGAAGGTACATAATAAATGTATTAAGCATGCAGACAACTAAGGTGTACACTGGTCTCCCAGCAAAGCATTGGCAGCCCTGAGCAGCCATTGAATAGCCCTGAGCAAAACCAGAACCACAGCTTATATACCTTTGGCCTACTACATTACAAAGACAAGACAAAGGAAAAGGCAGACACAGTGTAAATTACAGCATGATGCTGGAATGTTTTTGATAAACCCATCTGGATGGCCCTCTCCTTAGTTATCCCTTCCTACTAGGTCAGCATGTCAGCTATACTATCTTTGAGATATGGTCAGTTAAGATAAACAATCTGGTTTACTGGGCCACTGTTTCCTGACTGATTCCTCCCCCGTTGCCTAGTTCAGGGTCAATTCAGCTTGCTGCAAATGTTTTCTTACAAGGACACTTTAAGCAGTTCACATGTATTAGGGGGCATCCTACAGGGTTGGTAGTGAACGCAGCTCACATGTGTATGGAGGGTACCTTTTACCACTATATTATACATATCCATATAGTTTTCTTGGCAGTGATATGGAAGTAGTCTGCCATTGCTGTGTGTGTGTATGTGTGTGTCCTGTATCGATATCCCTGTCTAACCTACATCCCTAATGATCCCTCCTCTAAACCAGATCTTAATCTGCTTAGCTTTGGAGATGCAATGTGACTGCTTTACTTAAACAAATTTGTAGGGTCTCCATTAATTGTTCCATTACTTTCAATTAATTCAATTTTCAGACAAGTTTAATATTCTGCAATGTTCATATTCCTTTGAATTATATTCCAACTGCATGGAAACTGACACCTGGACAACAAAGTAGATTCTCTATGCCCTACATTTCCAGTGCCAGAAGACTTAATCTTCTGCATTGGAAAGATAAATATATGACCCCAACTACCTAATGATCTGCAGAATTGAAGTTATTATCAACTCAAGAGCAAATCATTTATTGATAATGGATTAGCTACATATGATATGGCTACCATTCATTGAAAAGCTTATGTAGAAATTTTACATATGTATATATCCTGTATGCTTTTTTCAGTTTTGTTTCGTTATCTTTATAAATTATTGGATTTCCTCCCCCCACCCTGTTTTTAGTCAATTAATAAAAGCAAGGTAGCCAAATGCTGCCAGTTGCTAAGATGCCTCATCTTAAAATAAGCACATCTATTTTTAGTTCATCAGCCTAAAACTGTATAAAAATATTTAGTTGAAATGAAAACACAAATGTGTGCTTTCTGTCTACACCTTGTCTACACTCAGAATCTTTCTGAGATCACAGCCTGCTATGGTCTGTCTCATCGCAGCATGTATGTAAGAAACACATTTCTACTCTATTGTTGTGGCTCACTCCAACTGCATAGCAAGTACCTAGTTTAGGAGAGTTACTTTATTGGCCTCTAACAGTTTCGAAACTATGTTTATAAAACAACTAAAAGCAGAAAAAAAGCTAAATATTAATTCCTGAACTGCTAATCTAGTATCATGTGGTGAACACTCACTCCAATGGCATTTAATTCACTCAGACCACACAGCAAACATTCCTAAAGACTGGAGTTATGCAGTAATTATTTCAGTTTATAAAAAGGTTAGGGAAACTGATCCTCAATTTACAGACCAATCAGGTTTCGAACTATAATTAGTAAACTTTATTCCCAACATCTCAACTGGAAGTTACTCAACTAGTCAATAAACCCATTTTAGTGGAGGAGTAAGCAGGTTTTCAGGCAGATCAAGCAAATTCTACATCAAAGACTAATTTTGCACCATCTTGCTGAAAAGTATTCTTCTCTTCCAAAGCAGGATCCTTTTTGCAGCATTTCTACATTTTAAAACATCATTTGAAATAAACTCCAGAAATATTCCTGGAAAAAACCTGAATCATTTATTAACAGACATCTACTGTTGCTTATCCACTGGCTCTAAAAAAAATCTGAGGACGGTAAAGCAAGATCAGTTAAGTACAATTTATATCTGCTCTCTGTCTTTGGCCATTAATTGCTGTTTGTAAGATAGTACAGAAGGTTACAGGTAATCCTGGCTTAACAATGGTAATTGGGACCGGAATTTTTGTCACTAAGTGATGCGGTCATAGAATGTGATGTCATGTGACAAGCAAGGATCATGGGTTGTTAAGCAAGTCCCAGGTGGTTTGCAGGCAGGCAGGCAAGTAAATGCTGTGGGGGGACAGGGAGCGTGTGGGTGGCTGGCATGAGTATGGCAGGGCTGTTGTTGGGTGGAGGAAGGTGTGCTCATCTGCCCTCTTCCTAACTCATTTTGTGTATCTATACAGGACCAGGCAACTTGTAGGCAGGACTAGAAGATGTTTTTGCAGGGTGGCTCAACTAAATTTATGGCTAAGAAGTGCCTTCTCACAGCCTAGTTATTTCACTTTTTGAGCAGTTAGCCTCAATCAGTAAAAATCTAGACTCGCTGAAGAATGATTCTGAAGCTTCTGCTTGTAAGCATACTGAAAGACTCTGCTTTTATTGAAGCTCATGAGTTAGATTTGGATAAACATTCTCTGGAAAAGAGACGTAAATGAACTCACACTAATAAAACCGTTAATAGTACTGTCCAAGCTAAAACTTTCAGCAGAATAGAGACCAATGCCCTTGTCTCTGTCTGCTCTAAAACCCTAACACATATTCACTTCCTGCAACCAAATCAGTTTGTGTTACATATATTAATGAGCAATCTAATTTCAGCTGCTGGGGCACAAGAAGAACGATCTTAATTTTCTCTGAGCCAGCTTCTACACTGTGAGCTCCAGCAGGTGAATATCTGTGCAGCTGAGTGGTTGCCAATTCAGTTTGGACATAAACAAATTTTGCAGACATTTAAACAAACTACCATACCTCACATGCTCTTCAAAATGAAACCATATCTTGCTGATTTTCAAATTTTCCCTATCTGACTTTTCCATGATGAAGTAGCAGTTCTACTGCTTGATTCTGCTACCGTTGGTTTTTATAACACCATAACTAAGGTGCCTGCTGTTGCTGATCCTCCTCCACTTCTGCTCTTGACAAATATGATTCTGGGAGTCAACCCCATAAGTTTTGCTGACTGGTATGTTCAATTAAGTGAGGCTGACTCTCCTGAACTTGAATATTTCGAGGACTTTATGGGGGTGTTAAAGCTGCATTTTGAGGATCCTCTGGCCAGGGCAAGAGCTAAGAAGGCGCTGAAGGATCTTACCCAGGGCCAGCTGTCTGTAGCTGATTACGCCCTGGAGTTTAAGGCATTAGTGGGGAAAATCCCCGACTGGTCTGAGTCAACTTTAATAGAACGGTTTAAAGAGGGACTCAACCGGGACATCCTACGATGGGCGTTGTGTAGAGACGACCTAGAGTCATTGTATGAATGGATCTGTCTGGCCGGCAAGGCTGAGCACGCCCAGCATACCATAAACGACCTGAAAAACAACCAGCCACCATGAGGGGACCCCGAAGTGCCGCAACTGCTGCCCGGCCAGGCTATAGAGCCTGGGAAGAGGAGAGAGATCAGCGCTATGTGAGGGGTGTCTCCGATGCGGAAAGGAAGGGCATCGAGCAGCGAATTGCCCAAAAGCCAAGGCTGAAGATCGAGCAGGCAAACTGCCGGCCAAATCGCCGCCCCCCTCGTGGCGGATGACAGCAGCCAAGGGGGCAGCCGTGCTGAGGAAGTATTCTACTTCTCAGGAGAGGCTGAAGATGACTCTAAGGAGCCGGCGGGAAATGCCAGACACCTGCCATGAAGAGCGCCTGCGGGCAGGTGGGGGAGGATGGGCGCGAGGATGCTATGGTGAGTGCTGACTGTCCCACTTTAGCAGTAAAAGTGAAATTGAGCTCCTGCACAAAGACTACGGAGGTCTGGGCTTTAGTTGACTCTGGGTGTTCCAGGTGTCTGATTCACCCTGATCTGGTTGCTGCTTTGGACCTGCCTAGCTTCCCCCTCCAGCAGCCTTTGATCTTCACACAGTTGGATGGTTCAACGGCGGGGGGGAGGGGCAGCAACCCATTTCACTGGAACTGTCGCAATGCAAATGGGCAGCCACCGTGAGACTTTAAAATTTGTAGTGGCACCTGTTGGCAACCCCTTGGTAATTCTGGGGATTCCCTGGTTGACCTATTGAAGCCCACATATAAATTGGGAACACAGAACTCTGACTTTTAAGGATGGGTTTTACCAAGCCCCTACCGCGGAGAGAGCTTCAAGTGCAGGGGTTGGAAGGGCTGCAATTGCCACACCGCGCCCTAGTTTGGCACGTTTAGAAGGCTTGCCTGATCAATACCAAGACTTTGCAGACAAGTACCCTCTGCCACTCATGAAGGACATGTTAGCTCACTTGTCTAAGGGCAAGATTTTCTCCAAGCTCGATCTTCGTGAAGTCTATTTCTGCATCTGCATACGAGCTGGAGATGAGTGGAAAACCGCTTTTAATTGTCCACTGGGTTCATTTCAGTACAAAGTCCTCCCTTTTGGGTTGGCAGGGGCACCCAGAGTCTTCATGCAATTGATTAATGAAGTATTACATGATCATTTGTTTAAAGGGGTCCTGGTTTATTTAGACGATGTTCTCATTTACACTGAAACCGAGGAGGAACACAAACGCCTCCTCAAACAGGTGTTAAGCAAGCTTAGAGATGCCAAGCTTTCCAAATGTGAGTTTCACAAGACCCAACTTGATTATCTAGGCTATAGGGTGTCTGACAAGGGCATTGAAATGGACCCTGCAAAAATTCAGGCGATTTTAAGTTGGGCACGTCCCCGCACCCGGAAGCAATTGCAAAGTTTCCTCAGGTTCAGTAATTACTATCGCCAATTTATCCAGGGGTTCGCTGAGATTGCTTTGCCCCTCACTGATTTACTCTGTACCAAGGGCTTGGGGGAGACACGCAAAGTAAAAAACCCTGGGGCAGTGCTGAATTGGACGCCTGAATGCCAGGCAGCATTTGAGAAGTTAAAAACCCTCTTTACTGCTGAGCCTATTCTACAGCACCCCGATCCTGAACGCCCCTTTGTGGTCCAAGTTGATGCTTCTGACTCCTCAGTTGGGGCTATATTGTTAAGAGAGATTCTGAAAATCACTTAAAACCCTGCGCTTATTTGTCCAGAAAATTTTCTAAAACTGAACGCCGGTGGTATGTTTGGGAAAAGGAGGCATTTGCTGTAAAAGCCATTTTGGAAGCCTGGCGTCACCTCCTGGAAGGCGCTAAATGCCCTTTCGAGGTTTGGACCGAATTTGGAAGCCCTCCGCACCCCCCGGTGTTTCAGTCCTAAACAAATTCGCTGGGCTCAATTTTTCAGTCGCTTTAACTTCCAGTTAAAATTTATTCCGGGAAAGAAAAACTTTCTGGCCAATGCTTTGTCACGTTTACCTCAGGACCTTGACCAAGTAGCAGATGTGGTTGGGACTGTTCTCACTGAACCACAACTGGGCTTAGTTGCTGTCACCTGGAGCCAGACCCGTGCGCAGGCATCCCCACCCCCAGCCCAGTCTGGGAAGCGGAAAGTGCAAGTTCCTTGTCAGGTACAGAAGGACTTTCTCCAGGCACTGAAATCTGACACTTGGTTGCTAGCTAATAGAGACAATGTTTCTTTTGAAAACGGTCTGGCATGGGTGGAACACCGCCTTTATGTGCCTGAAACTTTAAGAGCTGATGTTTTGCAGCGTTCCCATGATGATAAACTTGCTAGACACTTTGGTTTCGTCAAAACCTTGCATTTGGTTCGCCAATTTTTGTGGCCAACCTTAAGGCGTGATGTAAAAGACTATGTGGCTTCCTGTCCTGTTTGTGCCATGTCAAAGCGAAAAGGAGGGAAACCACAGGGGCTTCTACAGCCAGTGGACAGCCCATCCCATCCCTGGGATGAGATTTCTATGGATTTTATTGTGGACCTACCTCCCAGTCAGAAGAAAACTCTCATTTGGGTTGTAAAAGATTTTTTCTCCAAACAAGCCCATTTCATTCCATGTGCATCCATCCCGTTGACCCTGCAATTGGCCCGCCTATTTCTCATCCACACCTACCGTCTCCACAGTAGTCCCTCCTGTTTGGTCAGTGACCGCAGGACAGAGTTTACTTCCCAGTTTTGGAAATCATTTTTAAAATTGATTGGCACCAAACAGGCGCTGTCTACGTCATCCCATCCTGAGACTGACAGATCTACTGAGATTTTGAACTCCGCCCTTGAACAATTCCTTAGAGCATACATTAGCTACCATCAGGACAATTGGGTGGGCTTGCTGCCTTTTGCTGAAGTGGCTTACAGCAATGCTGTCCATCAAAGTACTGGGCAAACCCCTTTTCATGTGGTTTCTGGTCACAACTTTGTTCCCATCCCTGAGCTGCCACAACCCCCTCCCCAATCCTGTTCTGCCTATGACTGGGCTGTTAAGCTTTCTGATTCCTGGCCGGTGATTCAACAGGCTTTGGCTGATGCTCAGGCAGCTTACAAGTTTCAAGCCGATAAACGTCGTTCTTTGCAACATGATTTCAAAATTGGGGATCAAGTATATCTATCTACCAAATTCATCAAGTCCCCACAACCCTCTAAAAAACTTGCTCCCAAGTTCATTGGTCTTTTCCCTATTGTTGGTCTTATCAATCCAGTTACTGTTAAGTTGGATCTGCCTCACAATTTGAAACGCTTGCACCCTGTTTTCCATTGCTCAAGCCTGTCCACCACTCTTCCCGCTGGCATCCCCAACCTCCTCCTCCTGCTCTGATCATGATTGATGGCCAACAGCATTTGAAGTCAAGGAGGTCGTTGATTCTTGCAAGCTTCGAGGCACCCTCCAGTACCTAATCCACTGGAAACACTTTCCTCATCCTGAATGGGTGCCTGCTCGCCACGTTAATGCTCCTGATTTAGTTAACCATTTCCACTTGGCTTACCCTTTGAAGCCATCGTAACGTTTCACATGCCATGGTGCTGACGTGTCATGAGTGCCGTTGAGCTAAAGTCATCAGCGCAATGGCACTCATGACAATGACAAGGAAATAGGTGAAGGGGTACAAGTTAAGTAGCCATCAACCCACAACGACTAACGGCTAACAAACAATAGCTAAACGGATCACGGAGCCACCCAAGCCATCAGCGGCAATACAACGGGGATCGCCCAGCTGAAAGCAATCAGCAGAAGAATGAAAACCTGAGGATGGGCGATCCTGGAAACCCTCAACCAATGGCAGGGCAACGCATGGGACAAAGGGGGGTGACGTGACCGAGAGCGAGGGGGCGCTGACCGGCGCGGGGTATTTAAACCCCGCACCGGCGCGCTCCTGTCACTCTCAGCTTTTTTCTACCAACGTTGTACCTACCCTGAAATAAACCAGAGCCTGCTTTGCAAACCAGTGTCTGAACGTTATTCAGAGGTAGGCAGCGCATGACATAAAGCTGAGAGTCATAAACTCAGCCTCGCCGAGCCCCACCGGACGACAACGAGCCGCGGGAGGAGTAGACGGCGAGAAGACCAGCAAGATGAGGCCGGAACGACGCGGGCAAGGAGGGCGAGCCGCGCGGCAAGAGACAGAGGAGGACCGACCGAGGCCAGAGGCACCGCGGACTCCCGGAGCCATGGACGCCCACCCCACCCGACCCGAGCCTCAGCTCCAACCCCAAGGGGAGATGGCGACGGAGGCAACCCGACCGCGGGAGGGAGCAGCACGACTTCCGAAACCAGCGGAGGACCCCGCGCCCCACATCGCACCCCAGCAACGGGCGTGGAGCGACAGCCCCACGATGCTCGACACGGAGGACGACGACGGAGACACCCATCAGACGGAGGAGGAAGCGGACCCGCGGCGGAGGGACGATGAACCCCACCGGCAACCCACCCCCGAGGACGCGCCAACGGAACCGGCCCCAGCGGCGGCGCGGGCTGTGGACGAGGAGGCACGAGCTGAACTCGCGGCCATGCGGGCTCAGCTGACGGAACTCCGGACCATGCTCCAGGCGCTCATGCCCCCCGCGCCACCCAACGACGTCCCCGCACAAGCCCACACCCCGAGCGAAGCACCGAACACACACGGGCCAGCGGAGAGCCAGCAGACGGCACAGGCGGCCGACACCACACCCCGGGAAGCGAGAGGCGGGGCCGCACAAAACGCCCGGGCCCCAAAGGACTTCCCCATCTTCTTCGATGGGACCCCCTCAAAACTCTCGTTTTTCGTGACCAACGCTAGGGAGTTCATGGGGAGGCACGGACACTCCTATGACTCCGAGGCCGACAAGATCGCCGCCGTGGCGATCAAACTCCAAGACAGGGCGGCGGACTGGTACGTCCAACTGTACGAGTCCAGCTCCCCCGCCCTCGCCACCTTCCCTGCTTTCATCAAAGAGATGAAAACCTACTTCGAAGACCCCCTAGCTAAAGTACGGGCGAAAAGCGCACTCCAGAGACTTAAACAGGGCACACGCACGGTCCCTGACTACGCCCTGGAGTTCAAAGCCCTCGCGGGAAAGGTCTGCGACTGGTCTGAGACCACCCTGCTGGAAATCTTCAAAAGGGGGCTCAACCGCGACGTTCTCCAATGGGCCCTCTACCGCGACGACCCAGAAACGTTACACGGGTGGATCCACCTCGCGGGAAAAGCCGAACACGCGCACCGCACCTTCCTGATGACAACCACGGAAGACACAAACTATGTCGGGAAAAAGGTACCCGCACCACACGGGGGGATGGCCGGCCCCATATACCCAAAAAAGAAGTTCAACCGGGAGCCCTGCGGGAGGTGTGGCAAATTAGGGCACAAGACGGATTGCTTCGCCAACCGACCGCCGACCAGCGCGCCCAAGCCCGCCCCGAAAATTAGCCCCAAACCACCCAACCCGGGGCCGCCCCCTCACCGCCGAATGACCGTGGCCACAGCGACACCGGAAGAGGGCTGGGACACTTACTGGGGGGAAGAGGACAATACCGACCCCGACCAGCCGGCGGGAAATGCTCCCCGCTTGCTCTGAGACGCGTGGCGAGGCAGGCGGTGGGACAGCAACGCGGACCACCTCAACGAAACGACAAAAGCTCCGTAATATTGGCAGCAATTCAACTCTCTGCCGGCAACGGAGCCACCACGGCCGCGGCACTAGTGGACTCGGGGTGCTCAAAAAACCTCATCCACCCCGACCTAGTCGCCAAACTCGACCTCCGCTGCTTCCCCCTCCCCACGCCGCTGGCATTCCACCAGCTGGACGGCTCTACAGCGGGAGGGAAACCAGCCACGCTACAAACCGAGCCGGTCACCCTGCAAATGGGCACTCACACCGAGCGCACGTCGTTCGTAGTCACGCCCATCGGACGGCCCATTGCAGTCCTGGGGATGCCATGGCTCGCGAAAAACAACCCGCGGATCAACTGGGCGACCCGCACCTTCACATTCGGCGACGGCGAGTATCGAGCACCAGTACCAGCTGGCGAAAGCAACCCCACGGTAGGACGAGCGGAGGCGACCACACAAGACAACGCCGCTACCACAGCAGACCTACCGGAACAATACGCCGACTTCTCCGAGGTCTTCGGAGAGGCAGAGGCAGACCAACTACCCCCCCACCGCAAGACGGATTGCCGGATCGACCTACTGCCCGACGTCCCCCTACCTAGACCAAAGATCTATTCGATGACCCCGAAGGAGATGGCAACCCTCCGGGAGTTCATCGATAAAAACCTAGACAGGGGATTCATAGAGCCAGCATGCTCACCGGTCGGAGCCCCCGTCTTATTCCGGGAGAAGAAAGACGGGACCCTACGGCTCTGTACCGACTACCGGGGCCTAAACGCGGCTTCCCTGTCCAACAAATACCCCTTACCCCTGGTGAAGGACATGCTCGCCCACCTGTCCACGGGCAAAGTCTTTTCCAAATTGGACCTGCGCGAGGCGTACTATCGCATCCGAATCAGGGAGGGGGACGAATGGAAGACGGCGTTTAACTGCCCCCTAGGCGCGTTCCAGTACAAGGTACTGCCCTTCGGACTCGCGGGGGCCCCTGGGGTGTTCATGCAACTCATCAATGAGGTACTGCATGAACATCTGTTTAAAGGGGTCCTGGTCTACATCGACGACGTCCTCATTTACACAAAAACATACGAGGAACACGTAACCTTAGTCAGGCAAGTCCTCGACAAGCTCAGAAGGGCGCAGCTCTATGCAAAGCCCACAAAGTGCGAGTTTCACAAAGAGCGCCTAGACTATTTGGGGTATCGAATCTCCGGGGACGGCATCGAAATGGACCCCGCAAAAGTCGAAGCGGTGCTAAACTGGGAGCGGCCCCGCAACAGACGGCAACTACAGAGCTTCCTGGGATTCGCGAATTTCTACAGGTCCTTCGCCCGGGGGTTCGCTGAGATAGCCCTCCCCTTAACGGACCTCCTCAAAACCAAAGGGGTGGGGGACACCCGACGCGCCAAGAACCCAGGCACAGTGCTGAATTGGACTCCCGCGTGCCAGACCGCATTCGACAAGCTGAAAGCGCTGTTCACGACGGAGCCAATCCTCGCGCACCCGGACCCAGAACGGCCGTTCGTGGTCCAAGCCGACGCCTCAGACTTCTCCCTGGGAGCCATCCTGCTACAAAAAGACTCCACGGGGCTCCTGAAACCATGCGCCTACCTGTCAAGGAAGTTCTCCGAGACAGAGAGGCGATGGCACGTCTGGGAGAAAGAAGCCTTCGCGGTGAAATCGGCACTAGAGACATGGCGTCACCTACTCGAGGGAGCCACCCAACCATTCGAGGTCTGGACGGACCACCGGAACCTCGAGGCCCTACGAACGCCTAGACGCCTTAGCCCAAAACAGGTCCGATGGGCCCAATTCTTCAGCCGCTTTGATTTCCAGCTGAAGTTCATGCCGGGAAAGAAGAACTTTCTGGCCGACGCCCTCTCCCGGCTGCCCCAAGACGAAGAGCCCGCCCCAGACACCATTGGGACGGTCCTATCCGCCTCGCAACTGGGGATGGCCGTGACCACCCGAAGCGGCGCACGGAGGCAGCTCGACGCTACGGCGCAGCCGACGGCGGGACAACCGGCGACGGAAAGAAGGCAACCGCAACTACCAGGGGGAATGCGCACGGACCTCGCCGCCGCCCTCAAAACCGACCCCTGGTTCCTGGCAAACCCCGACAAGGTAACAATGGCGCAAGACCTGGCATGGGGGGAAGGCAGAATCTACGTCCCGGACTCGCAACGCCAGGCGATCTTGCATAGGTCACACGACGCCAAGCAAGCGGGACACTTTGGGTTCCTCAAGACCCTACACCTAACGCGGCGCCAATTCTGGTGGCCCGCGCTCAGGCGAGACGTAAAAACCTACGTGGCGTCCTGCCCAACGTGCGCTAGGGCCAAACGGGCACCAGGCAAACCCGCGGGGCTACTGCAACGGGTGGCAGAACCCTCCCGCCCATGGGAGGAAATCTCTATGGATTTTATAGTGGACCTCCCACCCAGCCAGAAGAAAACGGCCATTTGGGTGGTGAAGGACTACTTCTCAAAGCAGGCCCACTTCATCCCCTGCACGTCGGTCCCATCCTCGCAACAACTAGCCAAACTCTTCCTCATCCACGTGTACAGGCTACACGGATGTCCCGCACGTGTGGTGACCGACAGGGGCACACAGTTCACCTCCAAATTCTGGCGGGCCTTCCTGAAGCTGACGGGGACCCAACAGGCCCTGTCTACGGCTTGGCATCCGCAGACGGACGGAGCCACTGAGGTTCTTAATGCCACCTTAGAGCAATTTATACGATCATATACGAACTACCACCAAGACGACTGGGCTGAACTGCTCCCGTTCGCCGAAGTCGCATACAATAACGCCGTCCACACGAGCACGGGGAAAACCCCGTTCGAAGTAGTCTCGGGGCGCGACTTCGTCCCCATCCCGGAGCTACCTCAACCCCCGGAACCCCAGGTGGACGCCAGCGACTGGGGACGGAAGATCGCGGAAGCATGGCCAGTAATCACGGCGGCGCTAAAGGAGGCACAGGCTGCTTACAAAGAGCAGGCCGACAAGCACCGGCGCCTACAACCGACGTTCCAGGCGGGGGATATGGCCTATCTCTCCACCAAGTTCCTAAAGTCAACCCAACCCTCGAAAAAACTGGGGCCTAAGTACATCGGGCCGTTCCGAGTCACGCAAATAGTGAACCCGGTAGCAATACGCCTGGACCTGCCACACAACCTCCGGAGGCTCCACCCGGTGTTCCACACCAGCCTCCTAAAACCGGCAACCACCTCCCGATGGCACCCAAGCACGCCACAGCCCGCACCGCTTATGATCGACGGGCAACACCACTTCGAGATAAGGGACATCCTCGACTCCCGCAAACAACGAGGAACCCTACACTACCTGGTCAGGTGGAAACACTTCCCCCACCCTGAATGGGTGGCGGCGCATAACGTTAACGCGCCTGACCTGACCAGAGCATTTCACCGGGCATACCCCGACAAACCGCAACCAAGGTCAGCAAAACCAAACCCCCCCCCGCAGGCCTCCCCCCGCCTCCCGTGCCCCAAGGGAAAGGGCCCCCCCCAAGCCCGCGACTTGGGTGGACCTTCCCCCCCCCGGGACTCACTCCCCCCGCCCCGGGCCCACGGGGTGGTGACAAACGATCGCCAGCACCCTCCCCCCGCCCCCCGGCCGCGGGGGAGTGGCAAGCAAGTCAACAGGGCAACCTGGGGGCAACGCCCAAGAGACACAACAAAGGCGACGCACTCTAAATAAGAAAAGAAGGGCCCTACCTGGAGCTGAGAAGCACCCGACCAGCCACGCCTCTCGCCTCGCCGAACTGAGCCAAACAAACAGGGTGTGGCTGGAGCATGCGCACGCCAGGTCAGAACCCGAGCATGCGCACCATGGACACACCCTGGGAAGGCACGTGGTAGAGGGAGGAGCAAAGGGAGGGGCGACAACTACTCCGGCGGGAACTTTAAAAAAAAAAAAAAAAAAAATGTGGCATTTTGACAGCTCCATGGGGAAAACCCAGAAACCCGGGGGAGAACACTATTCGGAAAGGGGGCAGTATGTCATGAGTGCCGTTGAGCTAAAGTCATCAGCGCAATGGCACTCATGACAATGACAAGGAAATAGGTGAAGGGGTACAAGTTAAGTAGCCATCAACCCACAACGACTAACGGCTAACAAACAATAGCTAAACGGATCACGGAGCCACCCAAGCCATCAGCGGCAATACAACGGGGATCGCCCAGCTGAAAGCAATCAGCAGAAGAATGAAAACCTGAGGATGGGCGATCCTGGAAACCCTCAACCAATGGCAGGGCAACGCATGGGACAAAGGGGGGTGACGTGACCGAGAGCGAGGGGGCGCTGACCGGCGCGGGGTATTTAAACCCCGCACCGGCGCGCTCCTGTCACTCTCAGCTTTTTTCTACCAACGTTGTACCTACCCTGAAATAAACCAGAGCCTGCTTTGCAAACCAGTGTCTGAACGTTATTCAGAGGTAGGCAGCGCATGACATGACGCGCGTTTCTGTTTGGGAGGGAGCTGCTGTGAAACCTTGTGCCAAGCTCTGTATCTATGTTCATTTCAATGGAATGTGTTTGGGTTATGTGCTCTGCTCAAGGACTTTTCCCGCGGACCATCAGAAGCCATTAGGAGCACCTGGGATTGTGAGCTTGGGAAGATTCTATGGGGGGAGGGATCTCATTTGTACCAAGGGTTTTTAGTTTGCATTTGGTGTGCTTTTTTCATTCTCAGCTTTCTTTGTGATCCTGCATGCTATTCTTTAATAAATCAGATATCTTTGTGATCCTGCTCATGAGTCTGATGGTGTTCTAGCATAGGCAATCATTACAGTCTGACCATCTTAATTTCTACAGATTTAAGGATGAACATTACTCCTTTCCTTTTTTTGCTCACTGGGAGACAGCAATTTTATTACAATTCAACCAGATTAAAAGGCTTTTAATCAATATTTATTTAGCCCCACTTCATTCTCATAAGATCACATCTTTGGGACCAAACTGCAAATTATATTGAGAAACGTATGGACCTTCATGCCCAAGCTGACATTTTAGTTGTGGGAGACTTTAATGCATGAATGGGCCCAACCCTAACCCTAACCTTCTCCTGACACACCTCGCTAAAGACCCAACCAGTAATTTTGCAGATCATTGCTTGACCAAATTAACCAACCAACTTGATATGCACATCTTGAATGGTAGGATTTTGGATGACCAACCTGCAGAATTTACCTATTGGTAAAGATTTCAAATGTCAACAATTGACTACTGGCTTATTTCCTGTCATTTACCTGAGAACATCAATCAAATGATAATTGAACAGACAGCGACTATCTTCCATTAACCATGAACTGATAATCCTAGAGGTTCACATACTTTTGCCACACACACATACATAGTTTTGGATAATTTTCCTCCATAAATAAATGAGTAAGTATAATGTTTATGATTCATTTAATTAGGTTCCCTTTATCTAGTTTTAAAATTTTTGTGGAGAACAGATCACATTTTAAGTCATATTTATGCAGAAATATTGAAAATTCAAAAGTGTTCACAAACTTTTAAGCACCATGGTATCTGTTTCTTCCAAGACTGAGGACACCCACAGAGAGAAAAGGAGAATGAGAGAATTGGCACTCATTTCATATGCCAGTAAGGTAATGATCAAGATCCTGCAAGGTAGACTTCAGCAGTTCATGGAGCGAGAATTGCCAGATGTACAGGCTGGGTTTAGAAAAGGCAGAGGAACTAGAGACCAAATTGCCAATATCCGCTGGATAATGGAAAAAGCCAGGGAGTTGCAGAAAAACATCTATTTCTGTTTTATTGACTATTCTAAAGCCTTTGACTGTGTGGACCATAACAAATTGTGGCAAGTTCTTAGTGGTATGGGGATACCAAGTCATCTTGTATGCCTCCTGAAGAATCTGTATAACGACCAAGTAGCAACAGTAAGAACAGACCACGGAACAACGGACTGGTTTAGGATTGGGAAAGGAGTACGGCAGGGCTGTATACTCTCACCCTACCTATTCAACTTGTATGCAGAACACATCATGCGACAAGCTGGCCTTGAGGAATCCAAGGCTGGAGTTAAAATCTCTGGAAGAAACATTAACAATCTCAGATATGCAGATGATACCACTTTGATGGCTGAAAGCGAAGAGGAACTGAGGAGCCTTATGATGAAGGTGAAAGAAGAAAGTGCAAAAGCTGGTTTGCAGCTAAACCTCAAAAAAAACAAGATTATGGCAACCAGCTTGATTGATAACTGGCAAATAGAGGGAGAAAATGTAGAAGCAGTGAAAGACTTTGTATTTCTAGGTGCAAAGATTACTGCAGATGCTGACTGCAGTCAGGAAATCAGAAGACGCTTAATCCTTGGGAGAAGAGCAATGACAAATCTCGATAAAATAGTTAAGAGCAGAGACATCACACTGACAACAAAGGTCCGCATAGTTAAAGCAATGGTGTTCCCTGTAGTAACATATGGCTGCGAGAGCTGGACCATAAGGAAGGCTGAGCGAAGGAAGATCGATGCTTTTGAACTGTGGTGTTGGAGGAAAATTCTGAGAGTGCCTTGGACTGCAAGAAGATCAAACCAGTCCATCCTCCAGGAAATCAAGCCAGACTGCTCACTTGAGGGAATGATATTAAAGGCAAAACTGAAATACTTTGGCCACATAATGAGAAGACAGGACACCCTGGAGGAGATGCTGATGCTAGGGAGAGTGGAAGGCAAAAGGAAGAGGGGCCGACCAAGGGCAAGATGGATGGATGATATTCTAGAGGTGACGGACTCGTCCCTGGGGGAGCTGGGGGTGTTGACGACTGACAGGAAGCTCTGGCGTGGGCTGGTCCATGAAGTCACGAAGAGTCGGAAGCGACTAAACGAATAAACAACAAGGGAGTTTCTTATAATGTCCAGCAAACCACAAATAGGCAGGACTAGAATTGGCAAGCAGATCTTCTGACCCAAGTAGACAATCAATTAAAAATGTTGGGTTTGCCTATAACAGCAACTGGTAAAATCTATATAGCTCAGGAAGCTAAAAAAGGGGGCAGGGTGTGTCCTATGAGAGACCTTCTAAAAATACACCTGATCTTAAATTGAAAATTTCTGAATTCATTTCTGCCAAATGAATAAACTACAATATTTACAATGAACGTTGTGTGTGAGTAGGAATATATGTCTTAAATGCATGTCAACACAAGTTGTAAAGCAAACACTACTCATATGCTAGATATGTGCCAAGTAGATACGATTAATTTGGTTCTATAATATATTAGCCAGAGTATGAATAAAAACATACAGTACTCCCATTTCACACTTTAGGGTATTTATTACTGAAAACACATTTTATTCAAATTGTGAATCAGCCTAACATAAATCCTAGTATTTGAACTAAATTAATCAACTAGACTATAGGTTATAGATTGCCAATCTTAAAAGGCTAGATAATCTTGAATTTGAATCTTGATTAAAAATTGGGATTGTTTAAACCAAACTACTTTAAAACAGAAATGTAAATATACAGTAGCTTAACTATACTAGTGCTCTGAAGAAAGGACAATATCTATACAGGCTACTCCCCACAGGCACACTTATTTAATAAAATCTTCAAGCTGAATGAAATTATGGACAGTTTTCTTAGCAACAATGCAAAATGGTTTGTTCTTGCCTTCTTCAGCATATTTTTTTCAATTTCCTATTGCTCTGGTATTCCCTAAAGACCTCCCATGCAAGTATTAACCAAATCCAACCTTTTTATGTTTCCAGGCCAGAGAACGTTAGCCAAGTGCTGCCACCTATTGACATAATCTACTTAAGTGTTCCTAGTAGCATGTGTTGGATTTTGGCCTAAGAAGTGATATATTATGAAGTAATATCCATGTCTGCATACACAATGCAAGCTAATTTTAAATATTTGATGTTTACTAGCACTTTTACTCAATCAATATGGAAAACTAATTCTAGAATTCTGTATAGTAAAATCAGCCTAAGCATTACACATGCCATTTATGATATTAAATATCAGAGCAAATAATGAATTAAGATAATGTATGTTATTAATCTGAATTTTCTGTATATTGAACATTGAAATGAAATACACCAAGCACATTTGGATATAATCTACCTTTATCAGTTGTTCTCCCTTTCAGTGTATTTCTGTTTTCTGACAGGGTATTCTAAGAAAAAAAAATGCAAAACATAATGCTTTAAACTGGAAGAGAAATATGTGGCTTGCTAGAGGCAGAAGTACAAGTCCCAGCATCTCTCACTATTAGCCACACTGGGCTAGAGCTGTTCTAAGTTTAGTTCAGCAACATCTGGAGCACACATCGATTTTAGGAATTTTTAAAACTCTAATATCTACCAAAGAATTGTATGTTATTTCTATTTATGGTTAGTTAATGAAGCACATATATGGTATTTTATAACATTATTTAAATCTTAAATAACAATTGTGCTTGTCTTATAAAAGCATTTATGTGAGGAAAAACAGACGATGGATCTACCTTTACTAATATGATAGCAAAATTACCACACACTGGAAAATGTGCATACCTAAAAGACTTGTAAAAATGTATCATTATTCTTAGCATGGTGGAATATATTTCATTTATTAGAGTTCAGGCTCATTCTTACAGATACGAGCATGGAAAAATAGGTATAGATATTACTTTGGGTGAAGTAGCTAAATGAGAAACCAAGGTAGACCTTCAAAAATATGATATTTTAAGACTAGTAGCCAGTAGCAAATTTGTTGCCTTAGGAGTACAAATCGTTTTACTAATGGGACAAAATTTGGAAAATGCTTTATATTTATGGACATTTTGCAGCACCATCAATTGTCTTCAATACTGTGAAATAAAATATTTTTCTGCAGGAACTACACAATAGCTTAGAAGATTACTTCACACAGGAAGAAAGCACAATACAAGATTTTTATTTATTTTCCTTACCTGGAACAAATGTTCCTGTTTCCATTTCTTTTGTAATAAGAGAAACTGGGGGAGGGAGAATTCTGATCTCCACTTAGCATTCTCTTTCATTTCATAAATACCTTAGGAAGTAATAGGTTAAAACAGTAAATTGTTCTACAAAAACACAATCTTCTACATCATGGAAGATAGTAATAATACTATATTCAACACTTGAGAATCTAAGATTTCCCATCTCTATGTGTTGATTCCCTTTTCAAAATAAAAGCAATGAAAATAGCTGTTGGGCTTACTGTGAGGAAATGTTCTGGTCACCAGAAGGTGGACCCAACAAGAGTTAACTCCACTTCTTTCTGTCAGAAAGTCAGGCTAAACTTTTTGCACCTGGAAGGAGCCACTCCCAAACTCAGTGTACTCACTGATTTCAGCTACAAGAAAAAAAAATTATATCCATCTGTACTACAGATTCAACAGCAGAAAAGCCACTCCCAAACTCAGTGTGCTCACTGATTTCAGTTACAAAATTTTTATATCTGTACCACAGATTCAACAGCAGAAAAAAGTGAATAGGTGCTCCTCTAAAGCAAAAACTTTCCAATCCCAAAGGCACAACATACCAAGAGACAATACATATATTAATTACCATACTGAAAAAATTGAGTAAGACTGTTGGGGCCATCTTTAGGTGACTAGAATAGTACCTCACAATTAGTCCAACTGTCATTCTGTTACTGAAGGTTTTCCTGAAATAAGGTTTCCCTATCCAAATTTAGCATTGGGAACTCCACAGCTTTCTGTGACTCTGAAAAATTTTTGAATGCAAGGACTACTCTGCTTGTTCATTTCTGTCAGCTCAGCTAATATTCTGCTGTCAGGGAGGCAAGATGTGATTCCACCCAGGGAAATAAATGACAAACTTCCTTCAGCAGCTCCTTCAACTTGTTCTTTTTTGATTGTTGAGATAAGCCTTTCTAGTGATATAGTCCATAAAAATCAAAATGTGTTGTTCCTCAAGTCCTTAAAACATGGAGCTCACATCTCCAACTGACTGATGGGGAAGTCGATTTTAATCAGGACAACAGCCCCTGAGTCAAGTGGTTCTGAAAATGGGCTTCCCAGACCAACAAGCGGTATCTGTAGTGATCTGATCCCTGCAAAGGCTTTCTTAAGGGGCAAATTGGTCAGAACCAATTACTTTTGCAGGGAACTGACCATCCTGTCTGGAACCTCCAGAACCAAATGAACCTGGAATGATAGAAGAAACCACTGCAGTAGTCTGGCATGGAATCATGCCTAAGACACAGAGTCCTAAGCTTCAATCATACCCTGCAGTTTTGCCAAGGCTGAGAGGCTGCTTCCTGGATACCAGAACTTCCAGAATTATGTAAAAACTGAATAGTCTGATTGATACTCTTGGCTTTCCATGCTGGTGAACCTTTTTTGAATTGGCACATATTCTGTAGTCTGAATGTTCTGATGTGATCTATAATTTGTGATGTTCCTCTGATTTTCTGGATATCAGAAATGAAAGAAACTCCCTCAGAATGGCCATGAACTCAAGCACATACCCTCCCCATCTTATCAATTCTAGTACCCACTTGTTCCTGCAGATTCATTTTCAGGTAGTCTCAAGCTCTTGAAATTGCCTACCCACCTGGAGAGATCTGACATCAATTTGATATTTTCTGCTGAGACTTGTTCCTTTGCCTCTAATACCACTGAACTACCTACACTGCCAGATTTTTGACCCCAGTGTTCATCTTCCTTTGCACTTTTGAAGTGAAAAAGTTAAGAAATGTTTCCAGGTGCTCAAAAGGAAGATGCTGGGTTTTTAAAAATACCTCTAAGTATCTTTCTTTGCTGCTTTACACCTTATTCCTTCTTTCCAGCAGTACTACCTCAATGGACTCTTGAAATAACTTCTTGCCCACAAACAGATTGGCTGTCAGATTACTTTTGACTGGTAAATGACTTATCAATGTATAAGCCAAAACCCTGGGTAAACTGCCACTCCTCTAAGACTGGAATGTAAATGTAAAGACAGACAGTGTCAAGGGTAATGTCAGCAATCAACTCCAGTGTTTTAGCGAACTTAATAAAAGTTGTCTTGAGCTGCTTTCCAACTGAAGGCAGGTCCTTAAAGGATTCATGAGCCCAAATCATCAAGGTCTGAAAGGAACAAAGACAATTGTCAAAGCTCTCATCCCAAGGCTGCCATTTCATATGTTCTTTTTAGCATTCCATCTGCATTCCATTCAGTAAGGTCTACTCTCTGGACCATTGCCTTAGAGATGAGGGCTGATACCAGTTCACTGACAGAAGGAGTTCTGATCCATTCCATGACCTCCAGGGAAGAAGATATAGCTTGTTTGCCACAGAGGGAGGAATTTTTTTACTTTGTTGATTCTGTCCATTCTTTCTTGATAACCTCTGAAAAAAGGTTTGGCAGAAGAATCTTTAGCTTAGTACTAGAGATAAAAAGGAAAACTTCTATTGACTCCTATGTTACCTGAGTTTCACTGTCCACTGAAGTCAAACATTCTAAATTCAAATTAACTGCTCCTGCCAACTTTCTCACTAAGTCTAGAAGAAGTTTGGTGATAGTATTCAGTGGCCCCCTCTGTCCTCTTCAAATTCCCTGGTTGATAATTGACCCACTCCCAAGTTGGAAGCCTGGGCCTGAAGATTTAGGAAAACCTCTGTTCAGACTGTGCTAGCCTGGATGTTGGATCAACTCTCCAGCTATGCATCATCAGAAGGCAATTAATGAATCATTTTTTTACAGCCTCCCCATACAGAGACAGAAATCCAACAAACAGCAAGGGCCACTATTACTGTCTACTGCAGTGTTTCTCAACCTTGGCAACTGAAGCTGTATGGACAATGCTGGTTGGGGAATTCTGGGAGTTAGTCTACACAGCTTAAAGTTGCCAAAGTTGAGAAACACTGGCCTACTGGATACTAGGTGATAGTTACTATGGACCATCACTCCATCAATTTTCATGGCTTTGGGTGAAAAACAAAAGAATAACAGGATTGTTCTGAGAGTCCTCTGATTAATATGGTGGGACTCTCCAATTATTTGGCTTTCTTCCTTATGGAGGATATTATGAGTTTTGTCCCAACAGCACTCAGTCAATTCATAATGTTTCAAATGGGATTCTTTGATAATAGGACATGTATCTGAGATGAGGGCCTCTTAGCAAGAGATGGGTTGTTCCTCACAAGAACTGGGAAGAATATGTTTGCAAGGTGTATTGTTGAGAGATTGGAACAGGTACCTAATGATGAGCATGTAAATATAAGAAAAAATAGTTAAGTGACTCAAGGATTCTTGTGTCTCTATACAACATGTTAAATTTTGTGCTCACTCTTAATAAATTCTCAACATATGTCATCAATAGTTCAGTATTTAAGGATACTCAATGAAACAGAATTCTATAGTAGTTCAACCTAGTATGAACTGGTCCACTGCTGAGGTTAATGAAAGAGAGATCTCATTCCAAAAACCACATACTTTTTAAACTGTGAAGCTCTACTTCAGGGTCCTTTTTAGATGATTTAGTTATTTCTGCATGCTTCCTTAAGTCCCATTCACATTTTGCTATAAGATTTAAGACTGCTTCATCATCTTCATCCATTGCCAGAATTTTTTTTGAAATAGGGTTAATATATTCAACTCTTGGATGGATAGACCTGCAGTGAGAAAATATGACATAATTTAATTCAAAGCAACACACTTTGGAAGTCAGGTATGATTTCAGTTATCTGATCTGAAGTCTAATGAATAAAATGATCAAGGAGCTACAGGAACTACAGTATCCTACACTAAAACGGTAGTTTCACAGCTTAAAAAAGAAGGCAAGTAAAATGGAACATGACAATAGAGGTAAGTGTAATATGAATACATGGATAATGGAAAGTCTTTCTTGCTCTCATAACACCAGAACTCAAGACATTAAATAAAGCCAAATTATGGGACGTGTGTAAAAATCTCCCTCAGATTTCAGGACAATGAAATTTTTATAATGAAGTAATTAAAAAAGCTTTATTAATCCACAACATTCAGTTCACAAAATTTCCAACATTGAACAATAATTAGGTTTGCTGCCAAAAGCAAGTAAACAACCAGGCCTTTACTTTTAAACATAGCACTGGATTGTATAAATAAATGTAACAGCTCCACCTTGGGAGAGCATTCAACTCATATGGTAATAATGGTAATTTTACTAAAAAATATTCCACCACAAGGGTGCTACTTTATTGCACGACCACTCTACATAGGAAAATTATTGCTTTTGGGTACAGATCCTGCCAGTATTTTTTATAATGACTATGTAATATATATGCTAATCTAACCAGGGTCAAGGACCACCAATGTAATGCCTTCAGATTCAGTTCTTGGACAGAGGCAGAAAGGAAACCTCCTGATTTCCATAATATTGACATTTTGATTCCACTATTGGGTATCCCAAGTGTAATTTCTAACAATAGGGAGATCCCTTGTCTCAATTTGCAATAATAGCATACAATCCTTGACATTTTGATTACACCAAATAATTCAATATTACATTCTCAAAGATAGTATGAAAGCAAGATAATGGAATTTATGACTTCCTCTTTACCCAATACAAAGTTTAGCCAATGCCAGAAGAACCAGAGTAGCTAAATCCTTATTAGCCCAGTATTACTATAAGAGTCATTTATCTTATGGACGTTATAATTCCTCAATATTTTATGTGAGTTAGCCCATATTGATTTTCTGTCCCAAAATAGGTAATTAAAGGTACTAGAGGGAAGATGCCATGTGTCAATATTGGATATTTTATTTCCTGATCTGAAACACTGTCTTGATAAAAACATTACTAATTTTGGTTACCTTTAATTTTGGTTACTCTTAGGCTGAAAAGAGTATATAAATTTTTAAAAAATCAGATTCTGATATTCTTTCTATATAAATCTACTGCTTATAGTCAGATCTTCTAATATAAATGGAATCAAATTACATAATTGTGCTGCTTGATAATAATTTAAAATTTGGGACCCCTCCCGCACCTCTCTCTTTCTGTAGCTGATACAAAATCATCCTATTGATTCTTCATTTCTTAGAATTGAAGCAAAAGCTTTCAATCTTCTTCTGCTATATCATCAATATTCTATCTGGAATTTCCAACAGGAAAGATTGGAATTAAAAAATGAAAGGACCTTCATTTTAATGGCCATTATTCAGCCTAAAATATTCAAATGTCATTTAGTCCAGCATTTAATCTCTTTATTTTTTTTCCAAACTGGGATAAAATTGTTAGGTACGTAGATAGATAGGTAGGTTCTTACTAATGTCGATCCCCAGGTATTTCAAGAATTTGTATGCAACTGGAATTCTTAGAAAATTAGATAACCTCTCTCTGAGCTGCAGGGCCAATATGGAAAAACATCAAATGTGATTTTTGAAAATTCACTGATAGGCTTCATACCTCTGGAAATCCCTCAAGGTCCTCCTTAATAGATTTAGCTGCAGTACTAGGGTTGAACAATGTAAATATCATATTGTCTGCAAATAAGCTTATTGTCTGCAAATAAGTTTAGTAGATATGAATTATCAGCAACTTTAATCCCTTACTTGATTACTGGGATACAGTGCAGTTACTAAAGCTTCTAAAGCCAATAAAAGAGGTGACAGGGGCATCCTCTTTTGATGCCTCTCAAAATTACAATGGGATCTGAATCATAATTGTTGAGCCTTATCTGTGCTGTAGCAGAAGTACAGACATTAGAAGTATAGATCTGGTCAACCATATTAAATATTGTTAATACCAGTTTTAGAAAGATCGCCTCTAAAGGGTCAAATGCCTTAAATACAGTATATCCAATGAATATATAGCTAGAGGAATCATATTAGCCTTGCAAAATTGTATATTTAGTACTGTACTTTCCTAATAGGAGTAAATATATTTCTTTTTGCAATAAAACCAGACTGATCTAAATCAATAATCTTATTTACAATTCATTTAAGTCAGTTTGTATATAATGTATATCTACTTAGGAAGTCAAATACGTCTATAAGAAATTAGATCCTGAGGGTTCTTGCTCACCATAAGAGTTAAAATTAACTTGAAATCTTTCCAGGAAATGGAAAAAAAACATCTCCCTGGTGCAATGTATTACAAAGTAATGAAAATTCAGCTATAAAATCATATTTAAATTATTTGTGAGGCTCTCCTGTCTGTCCATCTAGCCCTGGAGATTTCCCATTCTACTCTTGACTCTATAATCTCTAAATTTGAGAAAGGAGTGTCCATGTATTGAGTATCTTCTGGTGATAATTCGCAATGAGTTAGCCCATCAAAATTAGCTTATTGTCACTGGCCCATCAACATAGATTTTGCATAGGATTAACATCTTTCAATCTTCTGACCAATATACTCCCATACCTGCCCATTCTTTAGTTCCTTCTTTGCTACTATTGCATCTAAAGCAAAATAAGGACCAGAATCTGCCAGCGAGAAGCAAATAAATCCATTTTGTCTCTGTGTGTATGCTTTTGAGTCAGTTTTTGACTGTTGGTGACTGCCTGGACTAGTCCCTGCAGTTTTTTTGGCGAGGTTTTCGATAGTTTGCCATTGCCTTCTTCCTAGGGCTGAGAGAGTGTGACTGGCTTTGTGCCTTTGTGTTTCTGTTTAGATACACCTTATTTAGCATTAAGCTTTAAACATTTCAAGTTTTATACTGTAAAAACATTAACTAAAATCTTACCTTTGATGGAGCTGCAGGATGTATGATGGTGGAGTACACAGCGTGGTTAAACCTTTTGACCTTGGCTTGCCCCACAAAAACCAAGGGAGAGGTTAGTGGAACTTAATATTCTGCAGAAGAGGAAGACATCAACAAGGGTGGCATGTGGCATGTTGACATCTAGCAGTTCTATCTCAGGAGTTTGGTTCTCATGATTTCTTGATGATGTTGGCCATTTTCCCTCCTGAACTGGCTTGAAAAATTGCAACAGCCTTGTCTGCCTGGCTTTTCGCCTCAAATCTTTAAGTGTCTCGGCATAAGGGGCGAATGCAGTAGAAATTAGGTCCTTAAATTTGAGGCTGCGCTCAAGCATATGGTCACATTCTTCCATGTCATTGAAATTTTTTTCCAAGGCAGAATTCCATTCTGATATTTTGGCTACTGTGAGAGGGGCAACTCATGGGAGTCTTAGGCTTTCAGTGCCAGCCTTGTCATTGCTAACTCCAATGTTTTGGCTTTCCTGTCTTATCCAGGTATTCGTTGGGGGGTTCTACTGTCTTCTGTCAAAATTCCCTCTATGTCATCTTCTTCATGTTGTCAAAGCTTTCTCCACTGATTTGCCATGCAACACACATTGTTTTTGGCACAGTTCTTTATATTTTCTGTTACACCTTCAAAGCCTTCAGACTTTATCATACAGCCCAGCCAAAGATTTTCCAACAGGTACTGATAGTAACCTGAATGATGCTGTCCCAGGCTGTGCCAACATAATCAATAGTGTTGCATACAGTCACCAATTTCCAGTACTCCATCATGGTGGCCTCCTTGTTGGTGTGAAGACCCTCCCAAGCCTTGCTATAAAGCTCCCTCATGTAGTGTGCCTTGAAAGCTTTTATTATGCCCTGATTGAGGGACTGGGTGTTTGGTGGTATGAAAAGAACTTCTACATTGGGGTGAGCATTTTCAAGTTCCTCATGGCAATGGATGGGCATTATCCAAAATTAATAAAACCTGAAGACAAGGTTTTCACTCTGGAAAGAACATTCAACTTCTGGGCTGAAACAGTTCTGGAATCAATCCCAGAAGTAAGTAAAGTTTATTGTTGGAACCACAGGTCATAACATAAGAATGCAATAAAATACAATAAAATATAATAACAATAAAGCAATAAAATAATGAAATTATAAAACAAAATAAAGGAAGCTTTAAATATTAAAAAGGCTACAACAAAACAGAGCCAGAGCTACAATTAAGAGCACTGGTTATGTTCGCCAGGTACTGGGAGAGGCTTCTATGTTTTTTATAATGGTGGTACCAGGATGAAAATTTGGATGACTGTACGGCAGTTGCGTCTTTATTAGCATCCCTTTCAAAAAGCCAATCTCTAATATTTTCTCTATTCCAAGATCTAAGTTCTCCCAAAGGTGGTAGGGAATACATTTGTAAAATGGGTGACAAGTTTAGTCCATTGATTCCCAGCTGCGTAATGAAAAAAACAGAGTTTGGCAAGATGGGATTCTTGAAGGCTTTCTAATTTCTCATAGTGGCCCAACAATGCAGGGTGTATTCTAACAGCAATGGAAGGTAGCCCTACCTCCATCCTTAAATAGGCAGCAGGGGTGCCCTGGCGGAGGCCCAAGATCTTCCTTATAAAGTTGTTTTGGACTACTTCCAATTGGGCAATGGCCTTCTCATCCCATCCCCAAATCTCAGCCCCATACAGCATTTGGGCTATCACCTTGCCTTGGAATATTTTAAGTGCAGGGGCTACCGACTGCCCTCCTTTAGAATAAAAAATGTCAGAATGGCACCTATTGTATGCTAGGCAGTTGCCAAGACTTTAGATAAGTGTACTTTCCATAAAAGGGACTTATGAAAGGTGATGCCCAGGTATTTAAAGGAGGGACATTGCTCTATTAGTTGGACATTATTTGTCCATCTATGTTTAATTTGCCAAAAACCACTACCTTAGTTTTACTGTAATTTATCTTCAGTTTTTCCATTTCACAATAAGCAGCAGGTCTGGCCAATAATCTTCTAAGACCAATCTTAGTACAGGAAATATGAGCCATGTCATCAGAGTACATTAACATTGAGATTTTCTGTCCACTGAGAGAAGGGGGAATCAATCCCAGAATATTTCAGATGTCATCCATGCTTTTTTATTCTGTCTCCAGTGGACTGTCATATGGTTCAGGTTTTTCCCTTTAAGTACTCTTGGATTTGGGGCTCTGTATACTATTAAGGGTTTGCATTTAAAGTTGTCCTTCTTCATGATCGCCGTTGCGATGTTTGCAACATCGCAACGGCTTGCATGACAAAGCGCAGAGGCTTGTCAATGACTGGAGAGGGACGGGCTATAAACAGGACAAAGAAGATAATGGGTTTGGGAGATCTACAAGCTCTCATCGCCCGGTAATCGACCATTGACACCATTATCATGGAAATGAGCAGGGCGAGATTCGGAAAGGCGCGTCCGGGCGCTTTCGAGGAATACCGAAGCCTAAATCGCCTGGTAATGAACCATTACTCCGCAAAAGGATAAACAGGGAAATGCCCGAGGCGAATGGGGCTGGACGACCTCTCACCCATTGATGGCCTGGCACTCCGTGGAACTCGTGGGGCACACCCAGGGAGTGTGGGGGTGGAGCGCTGTTTGGCGTGAGACTATTTAATTCAACTTCTGGCGCGCTTCCCTCACTCTCAGCTTTCTACTGGTGTGCATTCTATTCTAAATAAAAGCCAGAGCTTAAACTTGATTTAGAGTCTGAGTCTTTTATTTAGTCTTAGGCATTCCTTACATCCTTGCCATTAGCATACAATAGCAAAGTTGCACAGTCTTTGAATGATTTAAAGCCAGGGGCTCTGGAGGCCATTTCTGTTATATAGGTTCATTTGCCAACATCCTTGCAAAACAAGCCAGCTTCATCAGCTTTGAAAACCTGCTCTTCTACCCTAGTCCTCGCTTACCAACTGCATCATTTAGTGACTGTTTGTGGAAAGAGCTTTGTGACCAATTCTCATGTTTATGACCATTGCAGCATTCCACGGTCACGGTCACTGTTTGCACGCTTCACAACTGGCTTGCAACAAGCAGAGTTAATAGAAAAGGCGGAAGTAAAATCCTAAGTCATGATCACATGATGTTTCACTTAGCAGCTATGATGCTTCGCTTAATGATTGAAGGGGAAGTAAGGTAGGAAGCCTGTCACAGTCACATGATTTTCCATTTAGCAACTGTAGTGCTTAGCAACCAAATTGCCAGTCGTAGTTGTGGTCCCTAAGCAAGGACTATCAGTGTAACACTTACCAGCTATTCTTTAAATTCTTGTGCAGTCTCCTGACCTGCAGAACCTGCCTCACATGCAAGTTTAACAGTTTTCACACCATATTGCCTTTTGAAGAGTGCAAGTCAGCCAGCACTAGCCAGGTTTTCACATTTTCCTGATGCTGGGTAACATGGCCGTACATTTCTTTGGCTTTCAGCCTCACAACAATGCTGTTCACTTTGTTTTTAATCAGTCATCGTCTCTTGATTGCCCAAATTTAGCCGCTTTTCCATCTTCATCACAAACTATAGATATTACATTGGAGTTTTCCAGAGCAGCATCACGTACAGATTGGTCAATTTCTGTCTGGAATCCACAATTTCCTCCTCCCTTTTCTTGATGTACCGGATTGTTATTCATTAACACTGAACTCACAGCCAACAGCGCTATAACTCATACCTGTACAAAGCCTATCTAGCACATGTATTTTCTCTGTAAGGCTCACCACAGCTTTCTTGCACTTTAGAACACTAGGCTTGGGGGACTTTTTAACCAGTGAGGTCACCAGTATGAGAGAAGACATGAACAGAGCAGTCACTTAAAATTTTCACCGCTCTGCTCATGTCCACGAGTAAGTGGGAATGCTTTGCGAGTATTGATTTTGGGGCAAATAAGCAAATAGGTGAATTCACAAATATAAAACCTGTGAATAATGAGGATTACCTGTACTTTTTCTTTTTGAGCCTTAGCTTAGTCTCTTACAGGCATGTTAAGCAGCCTTCTATAATAAAAAGCAATCATTTTTATCACCCTATCAATATTGAGATAAGTCCAACTTCCACTCTCAAAAGGGTAGTGGAAATGTTAGGGGAAAGAGCAAAAATACTGTAGTTCTTATAAATTTATTCTGAAACACTTTCCCATGCCCCATATTTCTGCCTTATATAACAATTGAGGAACTACTTTCCCTTTAAAGAACTTAATTTTTGTGGGACTAATCTGTCTCTTATCAAGAAGGAGCTATGTGCTTTAATGAACCTTACAGCTGTCATTTTGGCACTGTAATGCATAGGAACCATGACAATGACTGGAAAAAGTAAATGCTAACACATTTAAAAGAGTTTACCAGTTCCAATATATTGGCATCAATAAACCACTTATGTTTTCTCTGTCTTTTGGCAAAAAATAAAATAAAATATTGGTTTTAGTGTAGTTAATATTATGCAATTCAGAATTTACTCAACTTCTTAAAGAATTTGCAGGCCAGTTGATACAACTGAAAGCAACACCATGTCATCTGAATATGAAGAACAACATTTTTGGGACTTTCAGGAGACAGAGGAAAAAAAGGCTCTAAAAAAAAGCTCTTATCATTAATATGTTGTTGTTTATTTGTTGTCGCTTCCGACTCTTTGTGACTTCATGGACCAGCTCACGCCAGAGCTTTCTGTCGGTTGTCAACACCCCCATCTCCCCCAGGGACGAGTCCATCACCTCTAGAATATCATCTATCCATCTTGCCCTTGGTCGGCCCCTCTTCCTTTTGCCTTCCACTCTCCCTAGCATCAGCATCTTCTCCAGGGTGTCCTGTCTTCTCATTATGTGGCCAAAGTATTTCAGTTTTGCCTTTAATATCATTCCCTCAAGTGAGCAGTCTGGCTTTATTTCCTGGAGGATGGACTGGTTTGATCTTCTTGCAGTCCAAGGTACTCTCAGAATTTTCCTCCAACACATTAATATCATAAGAAACCAGAAATGGCACCAAGATACATCCCTATCTCACTACCCAATTTACTTTTTTCAGTTACAACAATTTTCTATCTGTTTCACCAAGTTTAATGTAGCCACACTTTTACAGAGGCACCATAGCTTGTGTATCAAAGAAATAAGCTTTCTGTCCATATCTGAGACTAACAATTTTCCCCATAGTCTATCTCTGCTGATCTATTACAAACATTTGATTTGGTGAACAAACACCCTTGAGTGATTGTTCAGACTTCCAAATGAAATGCTGTAAACATTGATCTGGCGTACTGAAGCCAATCTTAAATCCAGTCCGTTCCTTCTATTCTGTTCTTCCCACTCCTGGAGTTTTTGAAGGAGATATTTTGCAGTTTGCAATTTATATTAATTAGACTAATAGGCTAATAATTAGTTGGATTTGTTTTTCCCCTTTTTATAGGTATCCTCTTTCATAAGAATCACCATGCAACTCAGTCATCCTTGAGGGATCCAGCTCATAGAATAATAATAATAGTAGTAGTAGTAATAGTAATAATAATAATAATAATTTTATCTCACCTTCTTTTAAAATATGTTTTGGTCAACTCAAGATGGCGAATATACATACATACTGTACATACATACATACATACATACCCCTCTTTAATATAGCCAAACAAGGCCACTGTTGGGACCCATCATCACAAGAAAAAATTCTGATGGCAGCATGTCATCTCCTAGCACTTTTGTTTGTGACTGTCATTTATCTTTTCTTCCTTAGAGCCAATCCAGTGGCCAGTCTGGTCCTGATGTTAATAAGTAATCTATTTCCTCTTGTTTCTGGCCTATCTGATCTACAAAAAACTGTTAGAAATAGGTCACACAAGTAGTGGGATCAATCTGGGGTTCAAGTAGTATTCTCATTTCATTAGACTTATGAGTGAATAAGTCCCAGAATTTATTTTCACTATAATACAGCTTAATCCCAACTCCTGCTAGAGAGTAAGGATAAAAGCCTTTTCTTATGAAGTTGTTATAATTATGCCATTTGATCATCTTCTGTTCATAATTGGCTACTTTTCCTCTTCTTATAGATTTGACAAACTGTCATTTCTGCATTGCTGATCAAAATAAGAGACTGTCTTGTAAAGGGAGGGGGGTTAACCATTTTGCACACTAGATTTTCAATCACTTTATCATAAATAACCAAATTTACTTCCAGTACAGTAATAATGATTATCCAGTACTGCATATTTTGGATGAATAATTTGTCCTACATTGCCTATGCAACCTTGCCTATTTCATATGATTCTATCCCACTCTGGTACCTACCAAGTGTATTTCCTATAGCCTTTTACTGTATGCTATAAAATGGGCGACTAGGGCAAATTTAATAGATTTAACAATGTGCAGCAAACAAAATGCTTCAACTGGGATTGATACAGAGCTTCCTGTTGGGAGGGGATAATACTATTATAGAGGACATTTTCTCATGTGGACATGACTCACATAATCTGGTTCTAAATGTAAGGAAACTAGAATTAATAATATATCTATGCAAATTTAGTCTATTTGAGTTGCAAGAGTAAGCAAGGTACTGTAGAGTTAGGGTTTTTTTTCACCTCTCTAAGCCACAAGGAATATGTGCCATAGATTATATTTTTACATCACTCATCACAATGCCAATGATTCGATGCATTGTATAATAGACCAGGGATCAAATCTGGCTACTTTAGAGCCATCACTTCCAGGCTCTCTTCCAGCTGTTTTTCAGTTATAGGACTTATTGAAGTGAACAAATATATAAATATAGGTAGTCCTCATTTAGCAACCAAAATTGGGACTGGCAACTCCATCGCTAAGTGAAGCAGTCGCTAAGTAAGAAATCACGTGACTGCAACTGTGCTTTCCAGCTCAAAACGGACAAGACTAATCAGTTTCACACCTTCGGCTTTTCTTTGCCTCCTAACCACTCCCCTGCCCTTTGGAATGCTCACCCTGGTACTGGATAATTAACAAGAAGGGAATTAATGTTTGTATTTACATTCAGTGGAGAAGAAGGGATTAGAGGAGAGTAAGCAGGCACACAATGGGGAATACACATTGAAAGCAATGTGCTAGCGCTGGCAGCCACAAGCGCGCTCAGCAAACAGCCAGTGCATTCCCCACTGTGTGCCTGCTTACTATCTTCCTTTCCAATCTCTCCACTCTGCCGGTGGGGGGAGGAATGGTCAAGCTCAGGAGAGACTGCTAACAGAAATCATTTGGCAGGGTCCTTCTTTTCCTGGGGTGGGAGGGCGAGGGGAGAAGTGGGGCTGCGGTTGGCACATGGGAGGAGGAAGAGGGCAGGGAAGTGCTGGAGCAACTTGGGCATCAATGGGGACAGGGAAGAGAGATGCACACAGGTGTTTCTTCTTCTTTGCTTTGCAGACCCAGGAAGGGTGATGCATTTAAATGGGAGGGAATCAGTGAGGGGAGAAGGGGAGGCTTCCAGTTGTACATACTGCAGGGGGGGCATCTCCAGCCCAGTATGGGTGCTGGAAGGTGGGGAGAGGGAGGTGGTAAAGGATGGGGCTTTGCCAAAGTCCCTTTTGCATGCAGTCCCTGAGTGAAGTGGCAAGGTAACTTCCCTCATCTGCTGCCCCTATCCAGGACCTTTGTTCCTGCTTGGCCACGGGGGAGTCCAGGTGTCTGCCTTGGAAAGACACCATCAACTCCTGCGCATCTCCTCCTGGCCAGCCCTGGATCCAAAGCAACCCAATGGGGCGCCTTCCCAGCCCCATTTGATGTTCCAAGTTGGATGCAGCTGGAACAGCCAGAGTGTGGATGGCTGGAGTCTCTTGCAAAGAGAAGGTGCCCATAGGCGGGTTAGCTGGCTGGCTGGCTGAGGTTGTGCTGGCTTAGGACCCGGATGGATTTTTCCATTATGGTGGGGCAGGAGCTGTGGGAGAGTTAACAAGCCTTGGAGAAAAGATGGCACCCTCACACCCTTTGCTGCAAGGAAAAGTTTGACCAAAAGGATGGGACTGTGAAGAGGCCAGGACTTGGTGAGTGGCCGCAGAGCCACCTCTCATTCTGCCAAGATCCTCCTGATTTTGGCAGGGCATGGGATGGCCTGCTGGATGGCCATCAATCACTCCCCCAACGGGGTGCTGAGCTGTGAGGAAGCCCAGCCGGCAAGTCCAGGAAGTGGGTCCCTAGCTAGAAGGTGCTACCTCACTTTTGGATCATCCCCCTAGAGGTCTCTCCACTCTGCAATGCCCCCCCCCATTGCAGAGTGGAGAGACCTCTAGGGGGATGATCCAAAAGTGAGGTAGCACCTTCTAGCTAGGGACCCACTTCCTGGACTTGCCGGAAGGGGAGGGGAGGGAAGAAAAAAAAACAAGTAATTTCTGTAGGCACTCTCTCCTATGCCTGATGTTTCCCCCACCCCACCTGCAGAATAGAGAGATTGGAAAGGAATTGATTACAAGACAGTAAGCAGGCACACAATGGGGAATACACTGGCTTTTTGCTAAGTGTGATGGGACTGCCTGCGCCAGAGTATTGCTTTCAATGTGTATTCCCTATTGTGTGCCGATGTCCTAACAGCCAGGAAACACGCTGAGACAAGGAACTGGTCTCTAATGTTTTATTGCTTGTACATAACAGGAATCCTAACAAACTGAAGAAGCGTGGGAAAAACCCAGACATATAAACCCCAAAGGTTAAGGTGGTCCCGATCTGTGTCTCTTTGAATGACTGCCCAATTCCTCAGTGCTACGCATGCGCTTAACAGTCTGGATGGGAGCCCCCTGCTCGCCATCCTTACTCATGGCATCCTGCTTACTCTCTTCTAAGCCCTTCCAATCTCTCTGCTCTGCAAGGGGGAGGGGGGAGAGAAAACCAACAGGTCAGTTACAGGCCAACATGTACTGACTGAAATGGAGATCATGTGACTGAGGGATGCAATGAAGGTCATAAATTGGTCATAAAGTTATTTTTTCAGCACCATCATAACTTTAAACGGTCTCTGCTCTAGCGGTTGTTAAGTGGGGATTACCTGCAAGGTAAGTAGCTTGCTTGCTTGCTTGCTTATTTATTTATTTATTTAAGTTTATTTGGTTCATGGCTTCACAGCTCTAATTTGGTCACTACCATATGTTACTGTATATAGCACTACTTATCCTATCAAACCACCTTTCAGAAATCTGGCAAAATTGGATCCTTTTTTTCACCAAGCCAGATTTGTTGGAGGAGAATTACATACTAACATTGTAGAAAGGTAGAAAACTGTTGATCTACACATTTATTCTTCCACGCTACAGTATTACATAGACACCTTTTATAATATCAGGATTTTCCTCCTCATGTAAGTAATTTTTTAATTATGCCTGTTGTAATTTAATATGCAGGGTGGCTTCAAATCAAATCATGTTTATTCGGTCAATGACCAGCAAAATTTAAGAAAAACAAAGTAAAACAAAGAAATACAATAATATACTACAGACTAATAAGATATATCACATAATAATATAGTGTTCACTCTGCTATTACTATATTAATACATTTGTTACCTTAGTGGAGTGAGCCTAGAATTTAGGAATTATAAAATAAAAGTAAAAATATATATCCCCTGACAATTTATTAATTAAAATATTTCAAATTTAAAAGTACTTTTTAAAGTAGGGAGTTATTTGTCTGGTTTTATCTTATTTTCATTGCAGCAACACAGAATTTAGCAACTGTACACGTTTTAGATCCTGAAGTAGATAGTTCATATAAAAATTATCTGGATACTGAGGGAATTTATCTATTAGGGGCAAAATGTAGATTGACCTGATATCCCTATAAAATTTACAGTGTAGCCGTACACGTGAGATGGTTTCTACTTCCTCTTCAGCACATGGGCAGGTACGCTCAGCTATAGGGACTTTGTTATACCTGCCTTGGAGTAGTGCAGATGGGAGAATATTGAATCTGGCTTTGAAGAATGCAGTTCTCAACTTAGGGAAGGTTAGGTTTAGCAAATATCTTGCTGGTTCCCATATGCCCGTTTATCCAAATTCTGTTATGTTATGGGAGCCTATTAAGTTCATTCTGGAACTCCATGTCCCTTATTCTTTGGATGACTAGTTGTTTGGCTTGGTCATAGCCTAATGATATTAAGAATAGTGGAGAGAGTCCATACGAAGCCATCTTATATTCTACCACCTGCTTCCAGGGTGAAGAGAAGTTATCTATTAGAACTAGAGGGGTTAAACCAACTGGGAAATATTGGATTTTTAGCCAATAATTTATCATCAATTTCCAGGCCCTCACTTGAATTGACGGCATTCCTGTCTTGAGCCTTAACTGGGCATTTGATGTACCGTTGGGTGCGGCTAAAATTAATTGCAGGAATTTTGTTTGCATTGTTTCCTGCAGCACTTTCTTTATATAAATTCCTATTTGTGGCCCATAAAAAATTTGAGCCAATGTTTTGGCCTCTAAGTTTTAAAGCCGCAGGTACTAATTGTCCTCTGCCAGTGTAAAAAAACGTTTAATGGCATTCATTGACCTAAGGGCTGATTGCACTACATAATTCTGGTGTGCATTCCAAGTACCTTTCGAGTGGAAGACCACCCCAAGGTATTTAAATACATTAACCTGTTCTAATTTATGCCCTTCTACTTTCCAGGAATGCTGCCTAGCTCTCTTAGCAAAAACCAGAATTTTTGATTTATCAAAGTTGAGAACCAAATGGTTTTGTCTACAGTACCTTAATGTTGCTGCAATTGCTCTTTTCAATCCAATGGGGGTTTGTGAAATTAAAACAGCATCGTCAGCATATAGGAGAATTGGAATATTGCGCTGTGCTAGATTGGGTGCATGAATATCCATGTTATGTAAGAGGTGAATTAAAAAGGGTGGGGGCAAGAATACATCCTTGTCACATCCCTTTCTACACATTTACTATGCCAGAGAGGGTCCTGTGGGGGTTACACCTCACTCTTAAGGTGGAATTGTAATATAATTTCTGCATGAGGTGGAGAAGGTGCCTATCGATAGTAGTATTTTTTAATTTTTCCAAAAGACCATTTCTGGATATTGAGTCAAAGGCTTGTTTAAAATCAAGGAAGGCTACAAAGAGGGATGATTTCTTTTTGTACGTATATTTTTGTACAAGATGATGCAGTACCAATATGTGATCTACTGTTGATCTCCCTTTTCTGAAACCTGCCTGTTCATTTTGAATTATGCCCACTGTCTCAATCCAGTCTTGTAGTTTGAGATTTAAATGTTTGGCATATAACTTACTGACAACACTCAAAAGGCTGATGGGCCTATAGTTACATGGCTCCTTCTTGGTACCCTTTTTATGAATTGGGACAACTGTTGCCATCCCCCAGTCTCTTGGGATATGACCAGTCTGTGAAAAAAGATGCTAACGGAGGTGCCCACCAACTAGAGTTCTTTTTAAACATTTCAGGCATAACACAATCGGCACCTGGAGCCTTGTTGACCTTAAGAGATTCGATCAATCAGCGTGCCTCTCGGACCAAAACTGGTGGCCAATTAATCAATCTGACTCTCATTCTTAGTGCTGGCTGGGTCTACATATAACCCTATAAAATATTCCTCCCAAGCTTGAATCGGTACCTGATGAAGTGGAGGAGTCAGCAATTTTCCCAACCCTCTAGTAATATACCAGAAAAGGGATGAGTCTCTCATCCTGACTGATTGGATAAGTTTCTGCCAGGACTCCCTCAGTGCTGATTTTTTCTTTTAAGAGGGATTTATACTGAATTTTTAAATTCTTTAAGAGATGTATTTGGTCCTCTGAAGAGAGGTTTTTACTATTTCTATATGCCCTACTGTATGCACATTTCATCTGTGTGCACTTCTGATCAAACCAGTTTTTATTTTTTATACCCCAATTTCTGAGGCATTGTTGTGTTCCTTTGTAAAAAAGTGATTTGAGGTTAGCCATTAACATTTCATACTATTCTAAATATGGTCTTTGGGAATTATTATTTAACAGGTGTGCACGAATTTCTGTAGTTTCTGGGGCTACCATCCAATTAGCAACTGCCATTGTATTATTATCATTCCATTTAATTCGCACCTCAGTATTATCGTTTTCAAGCATCGGGGAAAAGATTATTTCAGCTCTAACATGTTTCCAGAGATGTGACAGGGTTAATGTTAAGGGATGGTGATCACTTTCTAGTTGTGAGTCTACCTCCAGCCACTGTAGGGGTTTTAGAAGATCACATGATACAATCCAGTAATCAACTGTGGAGCAACTTCCTGCCCCCCAGTAAGTATATCCTGCCAGATGGTCCCCTTCTACAGAACCATTAAGAATGTACAGTTCTAGTGGCAGTGTGGCTTGATTCATGGATACAGGCTCTCTTTACTCTGTGAGTATAATTAAAAGTTCTGAAAGACCAAATCAAGTTTTCTGTGAATTTGTCCCGGACCTCTGTACCCTAGCCATTCTCTTAACCAAGTTTCTTACCGCTGGGAAAGTAGCAAAAAGAGGAGTACTTGGGGTATCCAATCTGATCCTATTTTTAAGCTTACTCCTATAAATATGTTGGTTATCACTAATTTCATAAGCTCTCAAGACAAATGGCCTCTAGGCTTTAAACTATTCTTAAATAGTTTAAACTATTTAAATTATTCTTGTTTAAATTATTTGATGTACTTTGCCCCATCTGTAGAAAATATCCATGTATTATGTTTATGTATTACATAACATGATGTATATTATATACATAACATGATGGGCCTTTAGCACCAAAGAAAAATAAAAACAAGTTTTTATTTCTTCACGGCCTACTCTCCAAGCCCTCCCCCCATCCTGAATAAATTTAATCTCTTTTTTTCCACTTTCCAATGACTGCAAACTACTTTCTTATTCTGAGGCTGCCTATATTCCCAGCTATTCCCCAATCTTATATGGCCTGGCCATATGAGTATTTGAGTATTTTTCCTTCAAAGCTTGCAACCACTCTAATTATGGAGTAGAAGCAGACTGCTGTTTTCCTGCCATATGTCCTTGGTCTCTATGGAAGACTCAATGCCTGGGAGCAATTTTAATTCAAAGCAAATCCTATGCATGTGGTCTAAACTTTCAAACTGACAAATTATTACAAGTTTAGGATTAAGACCCAAAGCTTTAGAGTTGCATCTAGTGCAGCCCAAATATGTAGTCAGAAGAGCGCTCCACTTTTTTATTTGGATTTTGTTTTATATAAATTCAAATTTTATCATACTATTTTCAAATCTCAGTCCAAAAGGTTATCTAGCTTTTGCAAGTGGTTTTTCAGGCAACATGGCAGGGGAAACAAAAACAGAAAACAAACTCCCATTGCAATGGCTTGAATTCCACTTGAATTTCAGTGATCTCCAACATTTTCAAAACTGCGTAAGTGTAATTTCTTCACTCTTACTTTTTTTTGTACCTGCCAGGTTCAATTCCTTTTTCTAAAATTGAAGATTTTTTGAATTTATAAGCGTGATCTGAGGTAAAATGCAAAAGAGATGCTTTTCGCTCACTTTCTCTCACAGGGCAATCATCTAAAAAGAAAAAAAATCCAATATGACAAATCAAAAATCCAATATTATACAGATATTTTGAAAACTTAATCTATAAATCCAAACTGGCAATTTAATACTAGAATATGTATTTCAAAACACAAATGATAAAATGTGAAAATTTTAAAAAACATGCATAAACAATAAAGGTACCTTGAAGGAGCAAAACAAATACCTGAACCAAGACCTCCAAACTACCAGCAGCTCTGAATTCAAGTAAGCCTCCTTAATAGTTTGCCTAGGCATTTGCAGATGCTGGTTCATGAGTTATCTTAAATCATCACTTGTATTTTTAAATGGGAACCAGGAAGTAACTAACCACAAAAACTGACTCATGCCAGCCTCCGCATTATTATTATTCTTATCTCACTATAAGCAGAAAATCTAACCCATGTTATCAAAAATAAGATGACTGACATTTGATATCATTACTCGTCAGCATTTTTAATACAACCATATAAAGGTTGTTTGTATCCTCCTCAAGTGGGCAGAACCTCATGGTCTGTTCCCAGTGCTATTCAAATAAACTTGGCTCAAGCAGATTGTGTGGTCTCCACTTGTAAATTGGGTTGCAGGGAATTTTCCCCTTCAACCTTCAAATATTATAAGCTTGAAAATTGAAGGCAAGCTATAACATAGGATTCTAAGGTATGGGTTAGCTATGCTTTAATGAACTATTAGGAAAGTGGCACTAAATGGTACCAGTGGCTCAGTGATTAGCTATAACTACCAGAAACATGCATTTGTACATTTTATTAATAAAGTCCAACTACAATGAAGCAGCATATAAATTCCATAAATAAATTAAAATTCTTGCTTAGTCTCTCTTCACCTTTTTCCTTTTCAGCCCAGAATGAACAATAGAGAACACTTTCTTTTTCCTCTTCTATATGTCATACATAAAAGAAAACGAAGTAGCCATATATGACTGGAGCAAGATTTTATCATAAGAAATATAAGTTTTATTTATCACCACCACAAGCCAGTTCTCATTCTGTGATCTAAAAAACCAGTTTCTATTCACATTTAAGAAAACAAGTCCAGAAAGCTGGAGTAATCAAGACTAATTTGGGGGAGGTTAAGGGATGATACATCATAATGTATATACACACATATGTACTCTCTCTCTCTCCACACACACACACACACACTCATTTTGCCTGCAGTGGCCCACAGTGGGCGTGTGTGGTAGCTGCAAAGTTTGAGAACCTATGTGATATATAGTTTAAAATTTAATTATTAAAAGTGGTTTATTTACTTCTTGTCCAGTCCTAACACCAATGAAATCATTAGTTTTACTCAGGGGTTAGTTTATATAAAGACATTCATCACTTCAGTGGGGTTGGTCTAGGTAACTGGTTCCACACAAACAGCTCTTACCATTAGAATGTTTTTCCCAATATTTAACAGGAATCTACCTTCCTGCAACTTGATCATTACTCTGTGTGAGGAATGAGGAACAGTTCAAGGTTGTGTATGTTAGCTTAGAGAAGAGAAGACTGCAAAGAGACATGATAGCTGTCTTCAAGTATCTGAAGAACTGTGATGTAGAACAGTGTTTCTCATCCTTGGCAACTTTAAGATGTGTGGACTTCAACTCCCAGAATTTATGCTGGCTGGGGAATTCTGGGAGTTGAAGTCCACACATCTTAAAGTTGCCAAGGTTAAGAAACATTGATGTAGAACAAACGGTAGACTTGTTCAAAGTTCTTTGAGAACTCATGGCAAAGCATAATGGGTTTAAATGAAAAGGAAGCAGGTTTTGGTTGGACAACAGGAAGGATTTTCTAAGAGCAAGAGCTGTTCAAGAATGGGACAGGCTGTTTTGGAAGTTGGTGCAATCTCTTTCCCTCAAAGTATTTACAGTAAACAGAGCTGGATGCCATCTGTCAAGGATCCTACACAGGACAGTGGGTGGGCTAAAGTTACTGTCAATCCTTACATTCTATGATTTTCTAAGCACAGGAAGCTTTTGCAGAACCTCACACCAAATAACTAGAGTAAAAGATACAGAATTTGTAAAAAGTAGGAAGTATTCTTTATTTTTCATGTTAATGTATGTTACTAATTTTGTCATCTATTTGAATGTGAGTAGCAGTCATTCTTGACTCTACCTGCCCTAGGATTAATACTGTATGTCTCTTTTGAGCTAACTAGATATATTCCTTGAGTGTTTTTCTTCAAGGCTTTATACAGGTCATCACTTATTCACCCACAACGAAAAGGTGCACAGCTTTCTACTGAAGGCCAACATTTCTATTCTCAGAAACCTATGTCTCCTACTTAATTTTGACTAACATATCTAGGAGCACAATCTGCAGCATTCTAAAGCCATGGAATATTTAGTTCTTCTGTCTTATTTTAAAGATGACTCCAATCTTGAAAAAAAACAGACAGCAGATTTCCACCGCTATTCTCCAATGGCCTTGAAAGTTGGCTTTTTCCAATATCAAAAAATCTTTACTTCAGAAAATCCCATAAAGAGATGGTGTATGCCAATGGTGGCTTGTGAGTGTTCAGGCCAATGGATCCCAAGTCTATTCTTCCTCTGCCCCAATCTCCACCAACAGCAAGGTAGAATTATGTATTTTATGCCCTATTACCTGCAAACACCTAAGCTACCAGAAGAACAAATGGGAACATCTCTATAGCTGTCTAGCCACTTGCAACCAGCAAATAAATCATATGTGCTGGAATCACCCAAACTGTGAATAGATAGTTAAAATTTCAGGTTCAAATAATCCATAATCTGGCCACCTGACCATCAGTAAAATTTACACAGAAAACCTACTTACCTAACCGTCTGAGATTAGGAAGCATATGTACAACAAAAAGGCGATAATCTGATTCATTTTTAACAACAGGATTCAGTCGGAGATCCACATCTTGGAGCGCAGTTAAACTGTGGAGCCGTAATACTTCTGATAAGAAGGAGATATGATTGAAGTAGAGATTGAGCTTTTCTAAGTATGTGAGGTGTTGCAGGCCCTGTTTACAGAAAAAGATTTTCAATATGAATAGACGAGTCTTTCTCAGTAACCAATGCTTTTGTCAAAATGACTGAAAGAGCATTGTGTGGTAAGCTCCTTTTCATACATGTGTGTGATGTTGCAATACATATGCAAAAGGGGCAAAATTTACATCATGTCATTTGTTCCCCTTGGCACCCCACCACCACCCACATATACACATAGTGGATGCCTCTATAAGGAGGATATCTCAGATCAGAACTGGAATAATGCTTCTTCCTCAATATCTCACCCTTGTCAGATATTTTGGGTAAGTACAGGTAGTCCTCAATTAATGACCACAATTGGGACTGGAATCTCAGTCATTGAGTGAAGCTATCGTTAAGTGAGACAACACATGACTGCTTCACTCAACAACGGCAACATCAGCACTCCCAATTGCAGTCATTAATCAATCTTGTGGGTTGTTAAATGGACAGAGTCCCAGGTAAGGAGAATGGGGTGCCTCAGAGGGGTGGGGGAGACCCTGGGAGGCCCAGTGCAGGCCACGCACAAGTGTCTCTCCACTCAGGGGCTGAGAATCCTGCTTGGATCTTGGCTTCCCCTTGTCTCTGGGGGCTGTTTGAAGAACTCCCTGCTGAAAGATTCCTGCTCCGTGCAAGCAGGCACAAAGGATTTAGCTAAATCTTTTGTGCCTGTTTGCACAGAGCAGGAATCTCAAAAAATCTGACCACCCCCCAGGCACCCCACGCTCCTTACCTTATGACCTGCCTCCTCCTAGGAGCTCCTTTGCACTGTGAAGAAGGAAAAGCAGCTGAAAGCAGCTTTTTTTGCCCTTCTTTGCAGCGCAAAGCCAGCCCAGCAGGGCCCAAGTGTTTCAAAGAAAGCTTTGCGCTGTGAAGGAAAAAAGAGCTGAAAGCAGACTTTTTTGACCTTCTTGCCCTCCTAGGAGCTCCAAAGAATTCCATCCCCTCCACTTGCAACGTTTCCTGTTGGCTTCCCCACTAACTTTCTGGGGAAGCTGGCAGAGAAGATTGCAAATGGCGATCACACGATCGCAGGGCACTTGGCAACTGGTCATAAATGCGAGCCTGTTGCCAAGCGCCCAAAATGCAGGTGGGTGGCGTGACATTTCACAATGGCCAGAAGCACTTTACAGGCCGTAAAGCACCCTTTCCAAGGCTGTTGTAACTCTGAACAGTCATTAAGTGACCAGTCATTAAGCAAGGACTAACTGTAGGTTGCTAGATGATGGATCAATTTACAATGATGCTTAAAAGTTTGTGAACCCTTTTGAATTTTCAATATTTCTTTATAAATAGGACCTAAAATGTGATCTGTTCTCCACACAAGTCCTAAAACTAGATAAAGAGAACCCAGTTAAACAAATGAGTCAAAAACATTATACTTGTTCATTTATTGAGAAAAATTGTTCACCTGAACCATAAGTTATACACTTTTTAACACATAGGGAACACCTGTAATTTCCCACATTTTAAACATTTGTCTCAATAGTCCCTTTACTATTAGTTTCAGTATAGTTTTATTCTGCACCTACTAAAAATCTCTGTATGTGTGCTTTATTACATTAGGATATTTTCATAGCCTTAAATTGTATTTTGTAAACTGCCAAGACCATTTCAATTGTTAGGTGGTAAACAGATACATTTAATAAATTCATAAAATAAAATCAGCAGATGTACAATAGAAAACATTTAAACTCCAAAAGAAATTTTACCTCCAGTGTAGTCAGTGAATTGCGTGAGAGGTCAAGAGACTTCAGACAAACAAATTTTTTCAGGGAGTTTCCTAAATGAGTGATCTTTTCATAAGTTCCAGGAAGAGACAATGATCGGACATCAGCTAGAATGAAAATATTGTCCGGAATTTAATATAATGAGTTCACTTTGACAGCATTCATAACAAGGAGGGAAAAAATCAGACATGTACAGCAGTGGGAAAATTTTAAAAATCAAAAGAACTGTAAGGCACCATTTTGGCCATCAGTTCCAACTTCTCAGTGCACATTCCAGTCAAATGATTATCTACCCTCTGCTTGAACATATCCACTGAAGAGAAGCCCATTAGCTCCTTGGATAACTGGTTCCCCTGGAAACTGATCTAATGACTAGTAACTTTTTTCTGTAACATTCAATCAAATTCTGCCTTTCCTCACCTGAAATCCATTATTCCTTCTACTGTCTTCTGGAACAACTGAAATACATCTTACTCTTCTTCTGTGATGCATCCTTTCAGGTATTTGAGACATCATATCTCCCTAACCAGTCTTCTCTTTTCAGATCTAAACATTTCAGTTATTTTTATCTCTCTTCTGGTAACAGTTGTGTTATTTAGTTATTAATTCCCTAGTCATCCTCACTGCACTTTTCTGTGAACCTGGTGTCCAGAACTGGATACAATAAAGACAGGACCTGACCAATGCAGAGTAAAATTTAATATATATATATTTGCAGCTAGAAAACTATGATTCTCTTGATGCAGCTAAAATTCCACTTGCCTTTTTTACAACCATATTACCCTGCCAACTGATTTGTCTCTATTAAATTTCATTGTTTTTTTTTCAGCCAAATTATCTAACCAATCAAGATAGTTTTGCATTTTATTAATACTTTCTACAGCATTAGCCTTCTCCAATAATGCATCATCTACAAATCTGTTAAGCCTGCCCTTCACTTATTCATCCAGGTCATTAACAAAAACATTGAGAAGTAAATAGCCCAAGACTAAACCTTGTGGCATTCTACTTGGTGCAGTGGATAAGGTGCTGTATTAGAAATCAGGAAACTGTGAGTTTGAGTCCTCCCTTAGGCATGAAAGCCAGCTAGGTGACTTTGGCTCAATCACCCTCTCAGCCTAACCCACCTCACATTTTGCTGTTGGCAAAATAGGCAGCGGGAACATCATGTATGCTGCCTGGAGTTACACAAAATAAGTGAGATATAAAGCTAATAATAATAAAAAAATTTGATGAACAGTGTTTTCTTTAAATATGATTTTTGAACCAACTATGTAGCCATTTTGTCATCCAGCCCATATAGCTAATCAGAAGGTCACTAAATACTTTGTCAAATGCTTTCCTGAAATTAAGATGATTAGCTAGTATATTTATGGTACAGGGCCTCATTATCTGAGGGACCACCTATAGTTTCTGCCTGCCTGGTACATTCAGGCAGAGTGGGTCCGCTCCACATCCCCTCAATTAAATGTTGTCATCTTGTGGGACCAAGGAAGTATACCTTCTCTGTGCTGCCCCTGCCCTCTGGAATAGCATCCCCCTGAGATATGTATGGTGCCCACTCCCCTAGAGTTCCAGAAGGCCCCCTAAGACCTCTGTTCCCCAGCCTGGGGTTAATGTGACTGTGGAGCCCGTCATGTTTTTATTGTTACAGTTGTTTCTTGTCCAGGCTGCCATGTTTTACGCTTTTAACTGCTTTAATAGTGTATTTGGATACTGTAAGGCACCCAAAGTCTTTTGGAGTGGGCAGCCATAATAAATTTAATGAAATAAATAATAAATACATTTATTTACTAAAACTTATATCCCTCCTGGGTCCAGAGACTTTAGGTGGCTAACAAGATAAAAAAAATAACACAACCTTCTAAGAGTTAAATCAGCCCACACTGCAAAATCTCAGCCCCCAAACATTGTACTAAAAAGCCAAGTTTTTGTGGTTTTACATAAAGACAGATGTATGAGGCCCTTATGCATGTCAGAGCAGAGTACAGATGTCTTTACATACTGACCGCATTTGGGATTGGCAACACTGTCATAAGCGGTGCAGTCATTAAGTGAAATATCACATGACTGTGCCGACTTACAATGTCAGTTCTGGCTGACGTTGCTAAACGAATCACTGGTAATTAAGCACATCACATGACTGCGACTTCCTGCCGGCTTCACCATTGACTTTGCTTGTCAGAAGCTGGCTACGAAGGTTGCAAATGATGATCATGTGACTGCAGGACACTGCAATTGTCGTAAACATGCGCTGATTCCAAGCACCCAAATTGCAATCAAGTGACCGTGGGGACACTGCGACAGCCACAACTTCAAGGACTGGCCATAAGTCTCCTTTTTTAGCACCGTTGTAACTTCAAATGGTCACTGAACAAGTGATCGGTGAGCAAGGACTACTTGAATGTTCTACAAGACTGTGGCTATCAGGGAAAAGGCTTGCTTCTTTTCCCACCCATCCCTAACTTGAAGGAAAGAACCAAGAAATCGTCCTCTCCTGGACTGACTGAAATTGATGGGTAGATTCTCTCTGAAAACAGTTCTATTAGTAGTCTGGACCTAAGCCATATAGACTTTATAATAACTAGCATCTTGAATTGTACCTGGAAGCTGCAGCCACACATGGGGAGAGGGAGGATGGTAACAAGGGAATCATAATGCCAAGTACTTAATTCAGGTACTTATGTCAGATGTGACACAAGTAATAAACTGCATTCTTTGTGTGATAACATCATGACTTTGACATCATATGGATGTCAAAATAAATCCGTATGGACACTACGGGTTGTAGTGGCACTCACCCAGCAGCAAGCAGTTTGCAGTAGTTGTGAAGCCTTACAATACATTACATATGCAGCACTTCATAATCCAATAATGCTATACAATAAAAAAATGAAACAAGGTTAGCCTGGCAAGTCTTGTCCAACTTGATGGTAATTACCCCACAGTTTTCAGAGTGCTTACAAATCAATCAGTTTATGATCTATTTTAAAATCTTCCCAGACAGAAATGCTTTGTAATTTTCTTGGATCCTTTTTTTCCAATCCACCTAAAATATAACATCTGCTCTCCTCAGGGCCAATTGATTCATATGTAAATGAGCCCAATTCCTCTAATTCTCAAAGAAATACTAAGGGCCATTCTCGTCAAACATCATTCTGCCCCTATTAGGAAGGGATTTGTCAAACAATACACTCGAACTTTCCTCTTAATGCCCGTCTTTGCCGCTTTTCGTCATCTCTTTCTAATACGTGGCATTATGGCGGCAAAATATGTTTTGAAAGATCCATTCCTCTCTCAGCCATATTCCCAGTTCCCACACTCAGTAGCTGGATGTTCACCGAGATTTTGGCGCCTCAGGCTGACTCTCTCTCGAACATCTTCCTCAGTCAGCAACATTCCGAACGCAGCCGTTGTTTTCAGATAGTTCGAATGTACTCCATACTCTAACCCAGCGTAGCAGAAAAATCAAAACTAACGCCGCGAGGCGACGTTACCGCCGCTCAAAACAAAAGAGAGTGCGCGTGCGCCGGGTCAAGCTGACGAACCAATTAGAATTTGCCTGTGATTAAACTATTCTATGGAGGAGCTCAACTACTCAGATCAATTCTCTTCAACTTCTAGGTTCTGTCCAACACCTAGGCAACAGTCCGTAGATAGGTCGCTCCGTGCTGTTTGCATATTCCATAGATGGGGGCGGGGGTCGCATGGATATTGTGCTCAAACTGGGTGAAAAGCATAAGCACACAGAATACTCAGCATGATGGGAGGCTGGGGGGTGTGCTTACTCTACCCACAGATACACAAACAGAAACGCATTTTATTTTCTGTAAGAGATTTAAGAAAGAATGGTGGTGAGTCAGCTGACAAACATAGCTTCGAAAACAAAATCAGTGACATTTAAAATGCATAGCTTTGGCTGGAGTGTGACATACTGCTTTCTATTTTATAATTAAATGCATAAACTTGTAATACTACTGCTTTGAACTTTATTTATTAAACTGCAGTATAAACGTTTTGCTGGGATGTAATTTTCATTTCCTAATTGTGCTTAACAGTTTTTTTATTCCCTATCTTTGCTATTTGTTTCCAGTATTTATTCATACACAAAAATGTGTTTGTGTTAAAAATGCTCTAATCAACATGTTACTCAAAATAAGAGAAATGGCACAATAAAAACTGAAATAAATCTTCATAATAATTCAAAATAAATATTTTGCATTATTATAATAATTTATATAGATTATTTAGATCAGTTGGAATAAATTTAAATAAATTGTTAAGGATGAATGTGAAAAGAGATCGCCAGAAATGAAGAAAAAGAAGAAAGCAAGCTGGATGTCAGAACAAACCGTGGAAATTGTCAAGAAGGCAAGAGAAGTGAAAGCCAAGAAAGACAAAAATCTCAGAAAGGATTTCAGAGAGCTGTTAGAAGAGACAAGAAGCAGTATTACAACAACATCTGTAAAGACATTGATGATGGAAACAGACATGGAAAAACAAGGAAAGTCTTTCAAAAGACCTCGGAACTCAGAAGGAGGTTCCAACCTAGAATTGGAATGCTAAAGGATGCCAATGGACAGATAGTAACTGATTCAGAGGAGATCAAAGGAAGATGGGAGGAGTATTCTGAAATACAGTATACGGTAGAGATGTCAACATCCAAGATACCTTAGAAGATATTCTTTATTTACCAGAACCTCTAGTAATAGAAGATGAAGTTAGATCAGCAGTCTAGTCATTACCAAGTCAGAAAGCTACAGGATCTGATGGAATACCCACCGAAATATGGCAAGCAACAGAAGAGGAATCAGTCAAGGTTCTAACCAAGCTATGCCAGCAAATCTGGAGAATGACACAGTGGCCAACCAATCGGAAGAGATCAATTTACAGTCCCATACCAAAAAAAGGAGATTTAACAGAGTGTACAAACTATAATACAATATTCTCAATTTCACATGCTAGCAAAATAATGCTCAGGATCATCCAGTACAGATTAGAGCCCTACATGGAAAAAGAGATGCCAGTTGTTCAAGCTGCCTTTAGAAAAGGCCAAGGAACATGAGACATTATTGCTGATGCATATTGGATAATTGAGAAAGCCAAAGAATACCAAGAAGAAGTCAGTATGTGCTTTATTGATTATAGAAAAGTTGTGATTGTGGCAGTCATGTCAAACTGTGGAAAGTGCTCAGAAAAATGGAAATCCCAGAACATCTCATTGTCCTCATGAGAAACTTATATACAAGTCAGGAAGCCACAGAGCGGACAGAACATGATGAAACAAATTGGCTCCAGGTTGGCAAAGGACTGTGACAAGGCTGCATATTCTCCCCTTATTTATTCAACCTACAGTATATGTGGAATATATATTAAGGGAAGCTGGATTGGAAGAAGATGAAAGTGGTTTTAAAACCTGAGGAAGAAACTTCAATAATCTGTGCTGTGCTGATGATGCTACCCTGATAGCCGAAAATGCAAAGAATCTGCAAGCCCTAGTACTAAAAGTCAAAGAGCACAGTGAAAAAATGGGACTAAAATTAAATACAAAGAAAACCAAAGTAATGACAATAGGAAGAACAACCAGCCTTAGCACTGGCAATGAAGATATCAAAGTGGTGGATAGCTTCTGCCTTTTAGGATCAACCAATAACAGTAAAGGAACAAGCAGTCAAGAAATACACCGCAGACTATGACTTGGTAGAACAACCAGGAAGGCCTTGGAAAGGATATTCAAATGCTGTTAGGTGACTATGCTTACAAAGATCAAAATCATGCAATCCATGGTATTCCCTGTGACACTCTATGGAAGTGAAAGTTGGACTTTAAAGAAGCAGGATAGTGGGAATATTGATGCTTTTCAACTGTGTTGTTGAAGACTCCTGAGATCATGGATAGCCAAGAAAACAAATTGATGGATCATTGAACAAATCAACCCAAAGTTTTCAGTTGAGGCACAAATGACCAGGCTGAAATTATCCTACTTCAGACACATTATGTGAAGACCCAGCTCTCTGGAAAAGGCTCTAGTACCTGGAAGGGTAGAAGAAAACAGGACCACCAGCAACAAGGTGGGTGGACTTAGTTACAGTGGCGATGAGTACACTACTGGGAGACTTTAAAGAACAGGTTAGGGATAGATCGTCTTGGAGGAAATCTATTTGTGTGGTTGCTAGGAGTTGAAAATGACTGAGGGCACATAATCAGATCAATTGTTTCTTTTGTGTTTTCTGGATTCAAGATGACAGATTATAGCAGTGAGTGTGGCAGCAGCTTGATTGGGAAGTAACCATCCTGGAAGAAAACAAAAGTGCTTTCATATCATGCCAAGAAAACTGCATGTATGTATCCACATTAGTCAGCAGCTAAGCATGACTTGACAGACTTTACTTTTTATGGCCTGAGGACCAGTTAGCTCTCCAGTAGATGGCAGAAGTGTGTTTTCTGTTACTTGAAGTCATGAAGCATCTCCAGTTTGCCAAGAGAAAAATCTCTATTTTTGCACAAAATTGTCAGATTAAAACATAACTAAATAAATACATAGCTTCACAGTTGTTGTTTATTCGTTTAGTCGCTTCCGACTCTTCGTGACTTCATGGACCAGCCCACGCCAGAGCTTCCTGTCAGTCAACACCCCCAGGTCCCCCAGGGACGAGACCGTCACCTCTAGAATATCATCCATCCATCTTGCCCTTGGTCGGCCCCTCTTCCTTTTGCCTTCCACTCTCCTGAAGTATTTCAGTTACTGAAGTATTTCAGTTTTGCCTTTAATATCATTCCCTCAAGTGAGCAGTCTGGCTTTATTTCCTGGAGGATGGACTGGTTTGATCTTTTGCAGTCCAAGGCACTCTCAGAATTTTCCTCCAGCACCACAGTTCCAAAGCATCTATCTTCCTTTGCTCAGCCTTCCTTATGGTCCAGCTCTCACAGCCATATGTTACTATGGGGAACACCATTGCTTTAACTATGCGGGCCTTTGTTGTCAGTGTGATGTCTCTGCTCTTAACTATTTTATCGAGATTTGTCATTGCTCTTCTCCCAAGGATTAAGCGTCTTCTGATTTCCTGACTGCAGTCAGCATCTGCAGTAATCTTCGCACCTAGAAATACAAAGTCTTTCACTGCTTCTACATTTTCTCCCTCTATTTGCCAGTTATCAATCAAGCTGGTTGCCATAATCTTGATTTTTTTGAGGTTTAGCTGCAAGCCAGCTTTTGCACTTTCTTCTTTCACCTTCATCATAAGGCTCCCCAGTTCCTCTTCGCTTTCAGCCATCAAAGTGGTATCATCTGCATATCTGAGATTGTTAATGTTTCTTCCAGAGATTTTAACTCCAGCCTTGGATTCCTCAAGCCCAGCTTGTCGCATGATGTGTTCTGCGTACAAGTTGAATAGGTAGGGTGAGAGTATACAGCCCTGCCGTACTCCTTTCCCAATCTTAAACCAGTCCGTTGTTCTGTGGTCTGTTCTTACTGTTGCTACTTGGTCGTTATACAGATTCTTCAAGAGGCATACAAGATGACTTGGTATCCCCATGCCGCTAAGAACTTGCCACAATTTCTTATGGTCCACACAGTCAAAGGCTTTAGAATAGTCAATAAAACAGAAATAGATGTTTTTCTGAAACTCCCTGGCTTTTTCCATTATCCATCGGATATTGGCAATTTGGTCCCTAGTTCCTCTGCCTTTTCTAAAACCAGCTTGTACATCTGGCAATTCTTGCTCCATGAATTGCTGAAGTCTACCTTGCAGGATCTTGATCATTACCTTACTGGCATGTGAAATGAGTGCCACTGTTCGATAGTTTGAACATTCTTTAGTGTTCCCCTTTTTTGGTATGGAGATATAAGTTGATTTTCTCCAATCTGATGGCCATTCTTGTGTTTTCCAAATTTGCTGGCATATAGCATGCATTACCTTGACAGCTGTTGGCAGATGCTGGGAAAGCCTTTAGCCCAGGAGAGGTCAAAAAAGTCACACACCAAGCATTTCTATAAAAATAATTTATTTACAGAAAGCAAAAACAAAAGCAAAACATTTAAAGGACTTAGCTCCCTTTGGAGCAAGCCTTGCTCGCCTACATTACCGGCAGAGAAAAAAGAGGAAGTAAGAACAAGTCTGGGCAGGTTTCCTCCCCCCATGCTATTTTGCATGAAGCACTGAGAGGAGACAATCTAATACAACCTTTTAACCCAGCCAAAATGACTAGGCACATATAGCAGTCTTAATCATTAGTAGGAAAACCTTAACACTCCCCTTTTTACACTATAGATTAAGATGCAAACCAATCTTCTCTGACAACTTTATATGTCTTTCCATTCACATTACTTTACCATTATCTCCCCTTTGGTTTAACAGAAAGCTACCATTCTTCTTCCTGTGTTTTTCCAAACCTAGGTTGTTATAATTCCAAGGCTTTTTAATGTGAAATGGCTTTTCATGCAGGCTTCAAAATCAAGCCTTTGTTTTTCTGTTGATGTGAGCAGCAGTAAATCATCAACATAAATGCACAGATACATACAGCCTTGTTTGTCCTTCTTCATATATACACAGGAATCTGCTTTTCCTTTTTCAAAACCAAAATTCTGCAGTTTTTCATCTACTTTTTGGTTCCAGGATCTAGCAGCTTGTTTTAACCCATAGATTGACTTCTGCAGTTCACAGACTAGATTCTCCCCTTTTTCATAGCCAGGGAGTTGCTGCATGTATAATCTGTGGTCTAAATCACCATAGAGAAATGCAGTCTGAATGTCATAGTGGTGAACTGACATTCCTTTGAGTGCAGCAATTTTTAAGAGTAATCTAATTGATTCACCTTTAGTAACTGGTGCAAAAGTCTTGTCAAAGTCTAAATCTTTCCTTTGAGTGAACCCTTTTGCAACCAACCTTTTTTATATTTTTGGATTTTGCCATCAGCATCCCTTTTCAGTTTGAAAACCCACCTACAACCCAGACAGCGTTCATTGGGAGGTAGATTTACCAGTTTCCATGTTTTATTTTCTTTCAAGGATGCTAATTCCTGTTGCATGGCAGAATGCCAATTTGGTGCAATCTCAGGTGGTAAAGCATTCACTTGTTCTAAAGACTCAGGTTCTGTGAATATGTGAAAAGCCTTTACTGTTTCAGCCTGAAAACGTGATGGAGGAACGCCTTTATTACTCCTCTGAGATCTGCGAGGTAATACAGGGCTTAAATTTTGACTCCTATCACTTTCCTGAGAAGCATCTATCTCATCAGACAGATCTTCAGTTTGCTTTTCTGGTTTAATGTCCTCATCAGGCAAAAGATCACCATCAGCAAGTCCTTGCTGTTCTCTTGTGGTGGTCAGTTCAACTGGAGAGCTAGAATTTAATCTCCCCCAGTTTTGTTCAGCAAAAGAAGCGCTTTTGCTAATTATTAATTTCTCTCCCATTATGAACCTGTAGCTCCTCTGGCTTTGTTCATAGCCAACAAAGATGGCTTTCTTTGTTGTGGGGCCTCCTTTCCTTCTCTGTTGTTTTGGAATGTGAACCCATGCAGTGCTACCAAACACTCTAAGATGGCTTACCTTTGGTTTCACACCATAAAACAAATGGAATGGAGTGTCCTGAATCATAGAGTTATACAACCTGTTCTGAACATAAGTGGCAGTAGATATGGCCTCTCCCCAGTACTTAAAACATAATCGTGAATCTTTTAACATGCATTCCATCGCATTTTGCAAGGTTCTGCCCTTTCTTTCAGCAACACCATTTTGCTGAGGGGTGTACGGGTTAGAAAGAATTTGTTCTATCCCCTTTTCCACTAGGAACCTTCTGAATTTGTGAGAAAGGTATTCTCCTCCTCTATCACATTGGAGTGCAGATACAGGCCTAGGGAATTTTCCATTTGCCCATGTCACAAAACTTTTAAATTTCTCAAATGCCTCATCTTTATGTTTTAAGATGTAGATAAATGTGTATCTTGAGAAATCATCAATGATGGTCATTGCATACCTTGCTTGTCCAAGACTTGGAGCAAAAGGACCAATAATATCAGAGTGTACAATTTCCAAAGGTCTAGTTGTAACTCTGTCACTGTGCTTACTCACAGGAGCTTTTAGTGTTTTGCATTCTTTGCAAACTACACAGTCTAAGTATTTATCACAGGGTTTTATCTTTAGGTCAGCACACAGCTGTGGCATTTGTGCTATATACTTGAAATTAGCATGACCAAATCTCCTGTGCATCAGGTGTACACATTGGTCATGATATGGAGTGTTGCCAACTGCAGCCTTGCAGCTTGGCTTCCTTGCATTTTGCACAATGTACAAGGAGTCTTTTAACATACCAGTAGCACACAATTTCCCATTTTTACGTATCTCACAACCATTTTTCTTAAATGTTATGATATACCCTGTTGCAGCCAATTGTGCCACAGATAAAAGGTTTGATTGTAAATTTGGCACATACAACACACCTTTTACAGTTTCTCCTAAGCAGGATAAATACAAGTCACCTTGTCCCATAATTTTGGTCACAGACCCATCAGCCAAAGATACACTTTGTCTTTCAGTTTTAGACAGTGACACAAAAGAGCTTTTACAATTACATAAATGACAACTGGCCCCAGAATCTAACACCCATACATCAGAATTACCCTTCTCAGCAACCTGTGCAATTTGGGTTGTCTGAAGAGCCTTCTTCTGTGTTGCCCTTGTGTTCTTCTGCTCTGTCTTTCTACTCTTGGGTCTCAAGGCACAGTCTCTTTGCAAATGTCCACAAGTGAAGCATCGCTGGCTTGCTAGCGCTGTGGCCTCAGGTTCCTTTCCCTTCTTTTCCCTCATTTTCTGGTCTTGCAGCTTTCCAGAAGAGATGGGGGGGAATCTTTCCTCTCTCTTCTCCCATTCAGCGAGTAAGCGCTGTGTAACATACGATGGGGTGAGGTCTGCTTCAGGCATAGCCTCCAGGGTACAAATCAGCGTGTCCCACGTTGCATTTAGTGAGGACAGGAGGATATAGGATTTTGTGAGAGGTGTAAATTCCATTCCTCTCTCCTGCAACTCAACAAACAGCTGCTGAATATAATGCAGGTGCTCAGGAAGGCTATCTCCTTCTGCAAGGTAGGCTCTGTACAGCTTTTTCATCAGAGTAACTTTACTCCCTGCTGTTGCCTTTACATATAAGTCTCTCAAAGCGTCTCAAAGTTGCTTTGCAGACTGCATGCCTCGCACGTGGACTAGCTGATTGTCCTCAACTCCCAAGATAATGGTGGCTCTAGCCCGCTCATCCTGTCTCAGCCATTCAGCACTGGGATTTGGGGGGGTTTGCTCACCAATTGGCAGCCAAAGATTCTCTCTGCGAAGATACATTTCCATCTTCAGGGCCCAATTCAAATAGTTGGTCTCTGATAGGCGCTCCAGAGGCATCGCTGAGGGCTGGGAGGTAGCCATGGCTTCTTCCTTCTTTTGCAAGTCACCTCAGCTGGCTTCTTTGTCCTGTAGACCGGCAGTTGCTGGAAAATCTCCAGGTGTCTCCAAAGAAAATCTTCACAGGTCTTTGCTACCTGCCTTTAAATTGTGCATGAGGTGTGGAGTTGATCTCTCTTTTCTCTCTGAGTTTTACTGCATTGTTTACTGGGCACATAACCTGTTGGCAGATGCTGGGAAAGCCTTTAGCCCAGGAGAGGTCAAAAAAGTCACACACCAAGCATTTCTATAAAAATAATTTATTTACAGAAAGCAAAAACAAAAGCAAAACATTTAAAGGACTTAGCTCCCTTTGGAGCAAGCCTTGCTCGCCTACATTGCCGGCAGAGAAAAAAGAGGAAGTAAGAACAAGTCCGGGCAGGTTTCCTCCCCCCATGCTATTTTGCATGAAGCACGTGAGAGGAGACAATCTAATACAACCTTTTAACCCGGCCAAAATGACTAGGCACATATAGCAGTCTTAATCATTAGTAGGAAAACCTTAACAACAGCATCATCTTGCAAGATTTTGAACAGTTCAGCTGGGATGCCGTTGTCTCCTGGGATGCCGTTGTCTCCTGGGATGCCGGTCTTCCCTAATCTCTTTAGTCAGATCCTAAATTGTACAATAAGAAGTTCATGATCTGAACTACAGTCAGCTCCAGGTCTTGTTTTTACCGACTGTATAGATGTCCGCCACCTTTGGCTGCAAAGGATGTAGTCAATCTGATTTCGGTGTTGTCCATTTGGGGAAGTCCATGTATAAAGCCGTCTCTTAGGTTGTTGGAAGAGAGTGTTTGTTATGCAGAGTGAGTTGTCTTGGCAAAATTCTATCAGCCTATGTCCTGCTTCGTTTTGTTCTCCCAGGCCATGCTTACCTGTAATTCCAGGTGTCATTTGACTGCTCACCTTAGCATTCCAGTCTCCCGTGATGAAAATAACATCTCTTTTAGGCATGTTGTCCAGTAGGTGCTGCAGATCCTCATAGAACTGCTCTACTTCAGCTTCTTTGGCATCTGCGGTTGGGGCGTATATTTGGATCACTGTGATGTTAGATGGCTTGCCCTGCATTCGAATTGAGATCATTCTGTCGTTTTTTGGATTGTATCCAAGCACTGCTTTAGCCACTTTACTATTAATTATGAAGGCTACTCCATTTCTTCTGGGGTCCTCTTGTCCACAGTAGTAAATCTGGTGGTCATTTGATGTGAAGTGGCCCATTCCAGTCCATTTCAGTTCACTGACGCCCAAAATGTCTATCTTTAATCTTGACATCTCACCAATAACCACATCCAATTTGCCCTGGCTCATAGATCTGACATTCCAGGTTCCAATGGTGTGTTGATCCTTAGAACATCGGATTCGCCGTTCACCACCAGCACCGTTGGCCTCTAGCCGTCCTTTCAGCTTTGAGCTAGCTGCGTCATCATGTCTGGGGCTAGTTGAACTCATCCTCTGTTCCTCCCCAGTAGCATTTTGACCATCTTCCGACCTGGGGGTCTCATCTTCCGATGGTATACTGACATATCTCTGGTTGTACTGATCCATTTAGTTTTCACGGCAAGAATACTGGGGTGGGTTGCCATTACCTTCCCCAGGGATCGCATTTAGTCTGACCTCTCTGTCATGACCTTCCCGTCTTGGGTGGCCCTTCACGGTTTAGCTCATGGCATCATTGAGGTGCTCAAGCTCCAGCACCACGACAAGGTAACGATCCTTTGCTGAAGAGGTTCTCCTGTCATCTTTCAAATTCATTCTCAAATCAATTTTTTTCAATCCTTACACTGCCAATAATTAAATGGTGATTTTTGCATTTTCCTGTGGGTTAGCTTGAAAGAGAGATTGGTTCATTATGTTCTTTGCCTATTCTCAGCATTCTGAGGTTGGCAGGGATGCAGATGATTTTATGTCTAACTTTAGAAGACTTTGCAGGGACAGGGAATAGAAATGGGGAAGTGAATGCTCTTGTATGGGGGAGGGGAAAGATTTTGATACTGTAAAATTTTTGAACTCTCAAAAGGGAGAAATAAGTGCAAGAATGAAATCATATAGGGCTGTAGGTATTGTGAAGGCAATGGTATTGAGATGTTTGTGCAAGGAGGTGAGGGAATGAAGTAGGCAAACTACTATGCGCATTTGGGAGCATAAGTGCATTTCTGGGGCATCTTTTTCTGTCGCTAATGCTTCCAGGCAAGTGAAGTAAAAGAAGGTTCCCCATTCCTCTCACCCACCCATACCTAAGACATAGCTGTGGAGACAGTGGAATGTCTTGGAAAAGCAAAAGAAATGTACTTCATTTGCTTTGCTGCAACACTTGGCACAGTTTTTCTACTTTGGAGGGAGGAGGAAAACTTAAAGTTCTTGCTCAAGCAGTACCTGTTCTCTGAGTCTTTTTCTAGCTTGGAGGAGTGAAGGGAGAGAACATTCCCTGCTCATTTTTCCCTCCCCATGCCAGAGTGAGCCTGGACAGAGGAAGGAAAATAAGCTTTGTCCTATACCAGAAAGAAGGGGGGGACAAATGAGCAGCATTTTTGCACTTCTGGGAGCAGTGGGTGTCTCTAGGTCTTCTTTTCTTGTAGGAGAGGCGAAATAAAGGAATGTTTCCCACTCACCCTCCACTGCTTCATTTGCCAGCAATAAAAGTTACAGATACCATATCATACAGTACTGAAGAACAGAAAATACGTTGTTAGGTTATTCTGATTCTTGTATCCTTTATTTATGGGGGATGGGGAGATTTACAGAGCAAGTAAACATGAACCATTGTTTTTTTTTTTTATGTCAGTTCTCCCCAAAAGAGCTAGTCTGATCACAGCTCAGGCATATACAGGTAGTCCTCGCTTAATGAACATTCGTTTCATGATGGTTTGGACTTACGACAGTGCTGAAAAACCCAACTTACAACCAGCCCTTGCACTTACAACAATAATAGTGTCTCCGCAGTCACATGATCACAATTTATTTATTTAATTTTATCCTGCCTTTATTATTTTTATAAATATCTCAAGGCAGCAAACATACCTAATACTCCCTCCTCCTATTCTCCCCACAACAACAACCCTGTGAGGTGAGATGGGCTGAGAGAGTGTGACTGGCCCAAGGTCACCCAGCTGACTTTCATGCCTAAGGCAGGACTAGAACTCACAGTCTCCTGGTTTCTAGCCCAGTACCTTAACCACTAGACCAAACTGGCTCTAATTTGGGCACTTGGTAACCATTTACAACTGTTGCAGCATTCTGCGGTCATGTGATCACCATTTTTGACCTTCCCAGCCAGCTTCCAGCTGGGAATCTTCAAGTCTCAAATCTTAAACTGCCCCATATTTTCCTGTTATTCAGCTTCTCTCTCTCCTTTCCTTATTTTAACTAATTTCCTTCTAGTATAACTTTTTTACTTTATTCTCTATTTAAAATTTAAGATTTTAAAAAGAGTTGTGACTGTGTCTTTATGCAACCCATGTTGCATTGATCTCTTGTAGCTAGTACAAGATCAACAATAAATGTGTAACCTCTCCTATAGACATTATCCTGCAACCATTGTTCCATGTGACCAATTCCTCTGACAATATGTGGGGAAATCCATACAACCTTCTTGCCCCAGCACAAGGATGACACACTAGCTGTTTCCAGAGGATATGTCTGCATGCCACCACCTATACCACAATTCTGAACTGACATTATATTGCTAAAGAATCACTGTTGTTATGTTTCTTCTTATCTCCACTTTTGCAAGGAACTATATTTTGTGACATGCAGTAATAAAGCGAAGCTTCTCTGATTTGGTGTTTGGTCTGTTGTAAGTGAAAGATAGATTCCTGAAATCAAGTACATTTCCAGATTCTCCTTACTAGGGACAGCATGGATCAGCAGCCCTTTTTCACTTCTGGTATTCTAGATGACAACCAACAGATACAAAAAGCCTTTGTCTCTTTCCTACCACCTAGAGGTCAACACCACAGACGGTCAATGGTCAACCTATTGTTTCAAGGATTTTTTTTAAAATTTAGTCTACTTTCTAATCATTTTTGGAAATTGCCTGTTAACCATCTTAAAGCTATTAGAGACCTTTGGAATGACAAGTTTGAAAAGTCTTCATCGGGTGAGTTTATCTTCAACTCTGAACAAAAAAAAATTAATTATAAGCGTAAAACTTAGAGAATTTGAAATAAACAGCAAAAAGCTAAATAAGATTTTGTTCTAAGAAAGCTATAAATGGATTAAGGTCCAGATAAATTTGGAATATTGACTTTTACTATACGATTTTGGAATTAACTCTAAAAAATGAACAGCTTCTCAAGGAAAAAAGACTTATTTTGGCTGTCCTGGCTATTGCAAGTCATAACAAAGATAAGTGATGATTTTAGAAACTGGATACTAGATGGGACTAAAGATTTTAAGCAGAAAAAAAAATACAAGCCTGTCCTTGATGTCAGTTAATACTGGGACTTACAAAATGACACAAAACAGAACATCAGAAATATTAAAGGCAAACTTTGAAGAATGGAGCCAGAAATTAGTAACTACAATATCAACACTGTCAGTAATGATGTCTGCTTCTATGGATAGATGATGTCTAAAATATGTTAATGAAGGAATGGCAGATGTGGAACAAATTTTATCTGACAAGACAGAAAAAGTACCAAAAGTGGAATTACAAATGACAGGCCAAGAGAATGATTTGGAAGAGGATGCTTTGCTGGATATACAAAAGAAACTGGCTGAAGTTTTAAAAATTAAATGGGAAATACAAATGATAAACCAAAAGAATAACCTGGAAAAATGAAAAAAATCTACAAAAGAGGCTTGTTAAACCCTTGAAGAAATCTGTGTGATAGGATAAAGAAGAATTGAAAAGAAGTCAAATCCTATGACAATATTTGATTGAATTAAAATTAAGACTATTAGAAATAAAAGGAAGAAATATAAAGTTGGTTTATTTGATCAAGGTTAAAATAAGACAGTTTTTGCAAAGTTCTGGCAACCCTTTATGGATTTTTTGCTGACACCAGGATTGAAAAGTTGATATTTTATGGATTTGCTTATGGATAAGGGATGGGATATGGGATGAGGAGATATCTGTTTAACTTTACAGGGGGTGAAGAATTATTAAATTTGTTTATACTTGTGATGAAAGTTGGAAGTCACTTCTTTATATATTTCTTTTTTTAATTATCTTCTTTCTTTTCTTTTTCTTCTTTCTTTTTTTTCCTGCACTTTTTATTCTTTTTTTATTCTCTTCTCTTTCTCTAAGTTCAGTTTGTATTGTTTTTACTATTGTAATTTAAATTCTTAATAAAAATTATATTAAAAAAGGTTCAGTCAATGATACAACGATATTGTAAACCACCCAGATCCCCCAATGGGAGGAGATGGGCAGGGACAAATTGAATAAATATATAAATAAATAAACAATGATAAAGAAAAAAGGGGAAAATATTGGGCACAGAGTAAATAAGGCATTTTGTATGTTAGTTGGAAGAGTCTTTTCACATGGAGCAGGGCTGACATTTCTGCCAAAGAAACCACCAACTACATGCCTTAGAATGTTGTATATTAAAAGCTCTATGAAGAGCAGAGCAACATAGATTCCACATAAGCATTAAGGGTGTTCTGTGTGGGCAGCAAGATTTAGGGTAGCATGACTTCCAGTAAGGTACAGGGTGGGAAGAGAGAATAGCAAAGTAGCAGTGTGGATGTACAGTAACTGTTGTTTGTTTTGCATTAAGATCCAAAAGTGGGTTTATGTTCAACTGATACTTGGGCTTGGGGATGTTGAAAATAAGTAAATTGGGACTGCAGCAGTAAGGACTGTAGAACAAGGAATTTGTGAAGACATAGAACATGCCTCCCCCTTCTGCAGATGTCATGCAAGCTTACCCTAGTCAGATAAAAGAACTTTTGTTCTTGTGGAAAAATTGTAGTCAGTTCTCCCGTAGGAAGGAAAGTGCCCAAAATCTGGATACTTGGGCAGAAAAAGGAGGTAAGGTAGTATTGCTCCAGAGCCTCTGATGGCAATGCTACAAGAATCTGGGAGATCCAGGAAGGCAGAGGCAGGGCTGGGGGGAGGCAACTGGGGCATGTGCCCCAGGCACAAAATTCACAGGTAATTTCTTTAGTTAATTAATTTAGTTAATTTACATAATAATACATTACTATTCCATGTTAATGCATTATTATGTAAATTAACTAAATTAATTAACTAAATTAATTGTGAATTTTATATAGCAAGATTATATTGTAAGGATATTATGGCTTCACAGCCATGAAACAAATAACTTATCTGGGACAGTAGATCATGCTTGCTTCATTTCAAGGCCAGATTAGATATGCATGCTAAGTGGAAGGCCCATATATTCAGCTACTTGCAAAAAATATTTATACACCCCAATTTTTAAAGAAAGAGTTTACCATTTCCATTTGAAGAGATCATGATTAAATAACTATAAAAAGAAAATAACAATTAGATATTTATTGAAAGAATTAGATTTTTTCCCCCAAATACTTTATTTTTGAAAAGGGATGGTCACCTTAGATGAGCTGAGAATACCGTAATTGGACTTTTTTCTATCTAATCTTCCTTTGGAGGAGGAGCTTTTCAACAACACCTCTCATAACATTGCAGTTAATTAGTAAGAATTGGTTTTCATATAATATGGAAAATAAAAATAAATTATTTCATGGCAGGAAGTAGAAAGAAAGGATAAACATTATTTTCTGAGTGCAACAACTGTGAGTAGAAAAGGTAATTCTTCACTTGGTTCATGATCTTTAATCAGATGCCGCATATACAGTAACTTTAATCAGGTAACTCATAAACTGATAGTTCTATCTTCAGTGAGTCCCTTTGATCTGTTGTTTCAACTGGAATTTCATGTTTAACAATTTGGATATTTTCTCCTCTAGTCTAGATTGTTTGATTGTTTGACAGATACTATCCCTTTGAAATTTATAGTGCTGCAGCAGCTCTGATAATTTCATTATTTAATGTTTGAAGCCAGGATGCCATTATACTGTGTTTCCATTCCATATGCAAAGAGCCTCTAGGCAAGGAGATAATCACTATCCATATGGGTAGTAAGAGCTCTGGGTCTTATATTAGTCCTGGCCTCCAAGCTATTATAGAATTTGAGGGACTGCCCTCAAATGAGAGGGCAGTCTAGAAGAATTTCCTTGTACTCTGTAATTATTTTTATATTTTTAGTCCTTACATATTGAACTAAATTTCAATATAGAAATTTATTTTAGATTACTGCAGAAGTTAGATTTGTCTCTGTGTACAGTAGCAGGTCTGAGTACATAGAATGAATGGTTGAAGGTGTCAAACCTCCTTTCCCAAAAGTCTTCTGATTCAACACACTCTGGTTGGGTTTCCTGTCTTGGTATGTCACTTAGTACTTACTGCTGCTGCTGCACCACCTAACTTCTAAGGAATTGCCTCACTTGACACCCTCCCTCTAACTGTGGCATGTGAGAAACACAGAGCCCCTGTAAATGAATGTATGTGCCATAGTAAAGGTAAAGGTAAAGGTTTCCCTTGACGTAAAGTCCAGTCGTGTCCGACTCTAGGGGGCGGTGCTCATCTCCGTTTCAAAGCCTTGGAGCCGGCGTTGTCCATAGGACACTTCCGGGTCATGTGGCCAGCATGACTCACGGAACGCCGTTACTTTCCCGCCGAAGCGGTACCAATTAATCTACTCACATTTGCATGTTTTAAAAAGGAAAAGGATTTTAAAAAATCATTTTTATCAGGGGGATGGTGACATCACCAATAGAAATAGTATCTTAGCTCTGCTGATCTGGCTCTCATCTCTTTTAATTTGAACTATACACAAACAAAACAAAAACCTACACATCTCTTTCTCCTGATAACACATCTTTCTCCCTATTGTTGGGGGATGTCTCAGAGAACAACAGCTGGGAAAAGAATTTATGATCCTACTTTTCCAAGAAGGAAGCAGATAATAAATATCCTTCAGAAAGCTCATAAATGGAGGAGCAATCAAACATGTTGTTGAAAAGTTTACAACTTAAAGAAGGCAACGAATCTGCCTTTTTCTCCCTACTAGATTGGTTTTCTGAGTTGAAAAATGATTGGTCAGAAGTAATTAAACCATTACAAGAAGCAATTTCCAAGTTGTCCTGCATTATAGCAAACATTGCTGACACCACAAATAACACATTTAAAATTGCTGAAATGAATCAGACACAAGTAAACTAATGAAGAAAGTCTCAAGACTTACTTAAAAGATTGTTCTATCCATAGAATGCCAACTGTCATTGCAACATTAGGGTAAAAAAATTACAGTTATTTGAGGGACAGGATATATTATCTTTCACATTAAATGGCTAAAACATTTATTCCCAGAGGTTAACATTAGTCCTTAGGATATGGAAAGTGTGCAGTAAACAGGACACTATATTCATCTGAGTGAAAAAAAAAAGACATTAAGTTTTCAGTTTATCATATTAAAAAAGCCGTCATGCATACACTTAGTACAGTGGAAAACATATAGAGGTCAAGACAGAGTCCAGATATTTTAATATGTATCAGCTTAAACTAACTACAAAGACATCAGTTTAAAACCCTGACTGAATATCTTAGGAAATCTATGAAAATTTATTGCTGGAGATTTCCATTCAGATTAGGGTTCAGTCTACGTGAGAAGAAATCATACACTCTTTCATACACTTAAAGAGATGAAGCAAATATATCTTGAACTAATAAATCAAGATAAACAGAACATGGCAAGTTTCACACTGAGATCAACTAGAGAGGAGAAGAAAGAAACATAATAAAGTGGAAGAGGAAAAAGATCTACTACCAATTCAGGAGTAGAAGAAGAAAAGAAATTCAAATAAGGGGAATAAAAACATGGAGATAATGTTGAAGTTGGGTAACATAAACAAATGTTGGTTTGTTTACATTTAATGATTGATAACTGATTAAATAAATAGAAGAGGATTTCTTTAAAATCCTTATTTTTATAAGTTAATAATTCATCACTGTTATAATATTATATAATATTTTGAAATTAGAGGAGAGCAGCAGCAATTTACCCCTCATCAAACCGCAGTAAGTTTACCATGTGACAGATGTACTGTAACTTATGGAGGTGAAATACATTGGTGGTAATGAAGGGAATGGTGGAAAGGAAGGAGAGGGTAATTGGGTTTAAATAGTGGAGAATAAAGTTAAAGTTATGCAAATTACCATGTTCTCTTGCTTTTATTCTCTGGTTTGAAATATCAGGATTTTTGAAATAAGGCTCATGGAACCTTAATGACACTGGATCAATAATTAAGTGCAAAAGAAGCTCTAGAAGAAAATAAGCCAGGTATCTTGATGCTACAGGAAACACATAAAATAAAGAAAGAAATTGTGTTAAAAATCCCCATATATTTTGTCCATCAAGAATAGTTTTTAAGCAATAGCACCCCTTAAGGCCATAGGAATAGCAGTTTGAAATGAAAACTTCCCAGGTTTTAGAGCTACTAATTCAACTAGTACAATGAAGGTAGATTGTGGTTATAAAAATGGAATTACAAGGAGAGGGTTTAATTTAGGATCAATACATTGCCCCAACTGTAAGCAATTGGAATTGCAGTATATCTGTTTTGCTTTAAGTTATAACTTGGAGTAAATTTTATAGATTTGGTCCATAATTCTTCCCATCATTGTAACGTGACTGTTCCTTTAAAGTTTTGCATCCATTTTATCATGCCATTTTTTATTAGTTCTGTCTCCATATCATAGGGGTAGGAGCTTATATATACACCCTAACAAACCACTCTGTTGGTTTTGTATAAGCATTTCAAATTCTGTCATTTTTCTTTAGCGTCCCTTCCTCATTCTTAAAATGAAATTTTATCCTTCCAACAATTTGTAAGTACATCGGCCATGGTATATTCCAACCTTCACTAAGTAATTCTTGCTGTGTCTTTAATCTATTCATGGAGTCTGGGTGGGCCATATCTGCATATGTAATTACGTTTTTCTTAATCTCTCCAACATGGAATGCATTTAAAGAAGTTAATGGTGAAATTATTGTGTTTATTATTTTCCTTATTAAGTTCCATGTTTTTACCAAACTTTATTAATTTGTCCTTCTAAGTTTTTGTCTTTTGTATCCCTGTACCATATCTATGAAACCCATTAGCTAGGCCAGCTACTTCCAACATTGACATTCTGCTATTTGGGAATGTTATTCACTCTGTTAACGTGACAGGCAATTGGGCTAATTAATATCTTGTGAAGTTGTAAAAAAAAATGCCAAGATTTCTGTAAAAGTAGATCTATGAAACCTGTGAAAATTGATTCTGGTGTGGCATAGAGGCAGCACTGAACAGAATTCAGTAGTGTCTTTTCTTCTCTGATTTAAAAAATGGCTTGTATCTGCAAAAAATATGATTCTAATTTGTGTAAAAAATAGTTATCATGATTGTTTTGTTGTTGTTTATTCATTTAGTCGCTTCCAACTCTTCGTGACTTCATGGACCAGCCCACGCCAGAGCTTCCTGTTGGTTGTCAACACCCCCAGCTCCCCCAGGTACGAATCCATCACCTCTAGAATATCATCCATCCACCTTGCCCTTGGTCGGCCCCTCTTCCTTTTGCCTTCCACTCTCCCTAGCATCAGCACCTTCTCCAGGGTGTCCTGTCTTCTCATTATGTGGCCAAAGTATTTCAGTTTGGCCTTTAATATCATTCCCTCAAGTGAGCAGTCTGGTTTTATTTCCTGGAGGATGGACTGGTTTGATCTTCTTGCAGTCCAAGGCACTCAGAATTTTCCTCCAACACCACAGTTCAAAAGCATCTATCTTCCTTCTCTCAGCCTTCCTTATGGTCCAGCTCTTGCAGCCATATGTTACTACCGGGAACACCATTGCTTTAACTATGCGGACCTTTGTTGTCAGTGTGATGTCTCTGCTCTTAACTATTTTATCGAGATTTGTCATTGCTCTTCTCCCAAGGATTAAGCATATTCTGATTTCCTGACTGCAGTCAGCATCGGCAGTAATCTTCGCACCTAGAAATACAAGGTCTTTCACTGCGTTTTCTCCCTCTATTTGCCAGTTATCAATCAAGCTGGTTGCCATAATCTTGTTTTTTTTGAGGTTTAGCTGCAAGCCAGCTTTTGCACTTTCTTCTTTCACCTTCATCATAAGGCTCCCCAGTTCCTCTTCGCTTTCAGCCATCAAAGTGGTATCATCTGCATATCTGAGATTGTTAATGTTTCTTCCAGCGATTTTAACTCCAGCCTTGGATTCCTCAAGGCCAGCTTGTCGCATGATGTGTTCTGCGTACAAGTTGAATAGGTAGGGTGAGAGTATACAGCCCTGCCGTACTCCTTTCCCAATCTTAAACCAGTCCATTGTTCCGTGGTCTGTTCTTACTGTTGCTACTTGGTCGTTATACAGATTCTTCAGGAGGCATACAAGATGACTTGGTATCCCCATGCCGCTAAGAACTTGCCACAATTTCTTATGGTCCACACAGTCAAAGGCTTTAGAATAGTCAATAAAACAGAAATAGATGTTTTTCTGAAACTCCCTGGCTTTTTCCATTATCCAGCGGATATTGGCAATTTGGTCCCTAGTTCCTCTGCCTTTTCTAAACCCAGCTTGTACATCTGGCAATTCTCGCTCCATGAATTGCTGAAGTCTACCTTGCAGGATCCTGAGCATTACATATACATGATTGTATAGAGACCAAATGATCCACCTTGAGACTCTGATAATGGGTTGATTTGTTGCTCTGTGTTTTAATCTGACTCTTAGTGCTTGGATCTAAAGAAGATTTATTAAAATAGTACTTAGTTCTCTTACTGACCAGAATGGTAAATACACACATGGATAAGGTTTTTGTATGTTTTTGAGGCAAATTTAATTATATCTGCAGGTAAGCTACAGCAATCAGAGAGGACAAAGCAGGCCAATTTTCTCAGAAAGGAGCACTGGGATTTTAGAGCCACATACCTTGAAAAACTGGTTCTTAGTAAAAGAAGAGATCAAGTGACCTGGGTGTGGTAGAATTTCAAACAGTTAATTAATGAAAAATAAACAACGAGGTGGGATCTGTCAAATAATGGTATTAAATCACGCAGTAGTTGAGAAAGAGTGAGTTCTTTCACTCTTTCACTTACGAAAGGATATTAAGAAAGTGGGAAAGAAAGAATCTTATATGTAATCTGATGAGACAGTTATGCATGACAAAATAAAGATTAGAGAATTGTAAACTAAAGGATCTAGAGAATCTCAGGCAGATTTTTTAAAAACCTTGGAGTTCAGCTTCTCTAGCTTTAACAGCTAACTTTTTAAAAACAGCTATTATTTAAGTTTTTTTTTTAAATCTAAAAAAAACCCCAAAATCTCAAACTGGGCTGCAAAAATTCTGACAGTCTCCTAGATCTTTTTGCTGCCTTATAAAGGTTAGTTAGATTTTTGCAGAGGGAGATCTAATAGCCGTAACTCTACAAACCTGATCAAGGGAAAAAAACAGCAGGTAGAATGGAGGAGAGATAAAAATAACTGCTTGTGCAGAGTTATAAAGAGCTGTTTCCTCTACTTACTGTCAGCTCACAGAATGAAAAAAAAAACAAAGATATGTTTGCATACAAAGAAATCTGACCTGATTGCTAAAATAAATCTGAATATTCTTCTTCCATTTCCTTCATGTTCTTTTGCGTACTGTAAATGATGGTGAAAGCTGTTTTTCTCTCCTTTTGAGTGGCTCCAACCAGTGAGCAACAAATCAGAATGGGGTTTAATTAAACGCAAGATTTGGAATAGAGCCCTTTTCTTAATAATAAAAATCTGTTCAAAGTTGAAGTTCTAGGCTTTTGCTTTGGCTGAATCTGGTCCACACAGATTTAAAAAAAGAAAGAACTTACATTTTACAAAATCTGTGGCAGAAATTTTGATGATGACCTCAAAAATTATTCTCATCAGATTTACTGATGGGATTAGGTTACAAAAACTCCATGTATCAGGGAAATATTTGAAATCAAATAGATGCAGATTTTTAAAACATGTTTCAAGAATAACAATGAATCCAACTTTGTACCCAGATACTATAGGTATCCTCGAGTTATGACCACTTGTTCAGTGACCATTCAAAGTTACGATGGCACTGAACAACTGGTACTTACAACCAGTCCTCAAAGTTCCGACTGTTGCAGCACCCCCAGAGTCATGTTGCAATTCGGTTGCTTGGCAACCAGCTCACACTTATGATGGTTGCAGCATCTGGAGTCACATGATCACCATTTGTGACCTTCCCTGCCAGCTTCCCACAAAACAGGGAAGCCAGCAAGTTGCACTCCCACTCCCATTGCTTTTTCTCCCAAGGAGCCACCTGCCTGCACACTATTGCCTGTACCTGCCCACAGCACCCCCCCCACCTACCCATGGCCCCTGCCAGCCCACCCACACTCCTTAGTGCCTGCCTGCGGCTCCTGCCAACCTACTTGTGGCCCCCACCAACCCACCCGTGCTTCGTAGCGTTCTCCCACAGCCCTCATTAACCAAGTTGCAGCCCTCGCCCACCTACCTGTGGCCCTGCTGGCCTGCCCACACTCCATAGTACCTACCCGCAGCAACCCCCCCCCCACTCTTCACCTGGCACTCCCACCTCTTCCTGTTTAACAACTTGGATGGTCCTGGGGTTACAATGGCAACCAGGACTGCCAGGATTGCCATCACTAAGCAATGCAGTCACATGATGTTGCACTTTACAATCGCATCACTTAGCGATGGAAATTCTGGTCCCAATTGTCGTCATAACCCAAGAACTATCTGTACAACAGCAAATTATGCCTTAGCCTTTTAAGGACAAATTTTACTAATATTAGTCATGTGTTTGAAGAAGTTGGCTTTACTCAACTAGTTTTATTTTGCTTCATGTTAGATTCTGGATTTCCAATCAAAACAGTTTCCTCTTAATTTATTTTTGTAGATGAAAGGGGTGCCTACCATAACTGGGAACTTTGAGAGAGGAAATAATAACTAAGTAGTAGTGATTTTGCAAAGCTGAAATCAGGATCTGGAATGAAGTTTAGAGCAAGGCCCAAGCATAAATGGCCACTACTAAAAGCAATGATGCAAAATTGATGAAATGAGCATCATGAAGTCATGATGCAAACCCTATCCTTCCTTTCAACATCAGAAGCAAGTTGTCAGTCGCTTTGAACGCCTGCCATGGAATTGCATGAAGTTGCTGTTTAATGCTACATGCGTCAGATTAACTGCTCAGAGCAAACCCATGTCAGCTTTTGCAGCTTTGCAGACAGAGAGAATTGTTAAGCACATTCCTTCACAAGACGTTACAGCCAAGGATGGGCTGATAAGACACCTGGACTCTAATTAAGTCTAAGGAACTGGGAGAAATCAGGAGTGAGAACAGGCTTGTTTGTGAGACAGTGTGAGACAAGGGGGGAGAGACTATGTCAGAGGGAGTGGTTTAATTTGAACACTTGGTGCCAAACATTATTCAGAGCTCTGCAACTGTCCTGTGTAATCAGATTTTAATAAATGAATTCTTTAAGCTTTCTAATGGACTGTCTGGAGAATTTCTCAAGTTAAGATCCTGGTACTGGGGCTGTCACACAAGTACATATTCTGTTTGTGTCACAATCCACATTTTGTCACTTGCTTCCCTTGCCCACTCCTCACTAACATCCATGGGCCCAAGGATGTTTTTTTCCCCCCAAAATTAAAGTAGTCTTGCAAAGGTAATTTGAATAAATATATCACTAGTATTACTTCTAGTTTAGCCAAAAGAATGCTGATTTTAAGTTGCACGCAATAGATATGAACACTCCAGGTAGAACTGCAGCACACATGAGGCCAGAGATGGACTGCTCCTTTTAAATGATGCTTTGCCCTACCTAGGGTTTTTGAGATGGCTTTTTATTTTATAACATGACAGTAATAATATATACTAATACATAATAGGAGTTTATCTGTTTAGTGATGTCATCGAAGTAAACAAACAAAACCCACATGGCCATGACTCACAAGGCCATGACCAATCTCAACCCAGATGATGCTGGTGTCACCAGGTCATGACACCTACTGGATATGACATGTTTAATCCAATTCCATTAAGGAAAAAATAAAAGCTGTTAGTCAAATCTACAGTGAATGAATAACTCTAGCCCTAATTCTGCATGGATTCAAGTCAAAACTAAAGTGAATAATTAACAGAACCCTAGGCTTCATTGTAGTTTCGAAGTAAAACTTGTTTTGTGCGTTAGGAAATGAATAAAGGCCTAATATTTTAATTTTTGTGGAGTTTTTAAAATCACACCTTAGTTGCAGGAAAAAAGAATTTTTTAAACTACAGCCTGCCTTATCTTTTCTAACAGTTAAAGACATACAGTTTGGCAAATTTTAACTGGAAACATACATACATGTGCACGCGCACACACACATTTGCACATACTGTACTTTGGCAAATTTTAACATGCATGCAAATGCACACGTGCACACACAAACACACACACAAACTTGCAAAGTTTAACTCATAACACAATTGTACTGGTAACACAAATGCACGCATGCATATAAACATTCTGAAGCAAACCTATTCTGTGCCCTTTTGGACAAAAGGAAGCACAAATTTTATCTTCCCTCCAGCAAACAATGTAAATTTAAGACAGAAACATACTTTAGTGTGAGACTTTTGAGGGAAAATAAATTCCTGTGTACAACAGTTTAACTAAAAGTCTGAAACTGAGCACAAACACATCTTAACAAAGACTACAGACATGTGCAATGTGTGTGGGGAATCAGTTACATGTCGAAACATGTCCCAGAGCTATGATTCTGGGCACAAACTCAGTCACATGCCAGAGAGTAAAGGGGTGGGGGCAGGAGTGATATGTTCAGGCATGTCTGGTAGAAACTGCATTTAAAGTCATTTTTAAATTTTTAAAGTCCATTCTGCTTTTGAAACTTACTTACTTACTTATTTATATCCTGCCTTTATTGTTTTTATAAATAACTCAAGGTGGTGAACATACCTAATACTCCTTCCTCCTCCTATTTTCCCCAAAACAACAACCCTGTGAGGTGAGTTGGGCTGAGAGTGAGTGACTGGCCCAAGGTCACCCAACCGGCTTTCATGCCTAAGGTAGGACTAAAACTCCCAGTCTCCTGGTTTCTAGCCCATTGCCTTAACCACTAGACCAAACATAAAGGTCAGTAGTTTTGAATATGGCAACCTCAAATTCCCAAATTTGCAGCATTCCAAAATGTTTAAAGATTCTACAAACTTTATTACTTCATTAGAGACCCCCACCAGCACACAATGGAACTCAAGGCCGCTGCTAACAGAATGCAACAAAATCTGTTCTTGGGGCTTTGATGAAGGAAATTGTTTCTTCGAGCCAATCTTATCTGACTGTTGTAAGCAGTGCTGCAATTCTAAGGAGGCTGATGAGGGCCACAGGGAAATGGAGACCATATCCTGCAATACCTACTGGGTAGCCTGTGTAAACATGACCAGCACCACATTAGATCCCTGCAAAGAACCCCAGGCAGGGGTATTTATTTTATTGGGTATAAATACTGGAGGTGGGCTGAATGTTGATTTAAAGGATTTGGTCTCTGAATGAACACCATCTAAACAGTGACCAATTCAAAGGAGGTCATATTTATATTACTGTGGTGACCATGCTGTCACAAATCTCCTGAAGATTTTTCCGATCTAAAATGTGGCTGCAACTCTATCAGAGACACCATGCTATTTGTCATGAGTAAGGATGGCGAGCAGGGGGCTCCCACCCAGACTGTCAAGCGCATGCGTAGCACTGAGGAACTGTTCAGCCATTCAAAGAGACACAGATCGGGACCGCCTTAACCTTTGGGGGTTATATGGCTGGGTTTTCCCACGCTTCCTCAGTTTGTTAGGATTCTTGTTAAGTACTACTAATAAATATTAGAGACCAAGTCATTGTCTCAGTGTGTTTCCTGGTAATCAGGACATCAATCCTAACAAACTCCTACTCCCATCGAAAGAGGGAGGAACAAGCAATCAAGCAGATACGTTTAGAAATGTCTTCAGAAAACCAAGAAATGCGGCTCGCCATCCAGCAATTGGCAGCAGCCCTACAGCAACACCAGCAACAAGTAGATCTCCAGATCAACACATTACAAGCTGCCATGCTACAGCAGTTGCAACAACCAGCTCCGATTAACCCACAACCGGCACCGGCAGCAGCAGCAGCAGCAGCCCCACCGGTAATGTTGAGATCACAGGGCAGTCTACCAGAGAAATTTGGAGGAGAAGCAGGACAGCTGAGAATCTTTCTCACACAGTGTACTATGTTCTTCGACAGCAGACCCACAGAGTTTCCCACAGACAGAACCAGAGTCACCTTCATCCTAGGCCTGCTGAAGGGACCAGCTGCCAAATGGGCTATTCCCATGGTGGAGAACAACGATCCGATTCTCAACGACTACCAGAACTTTTTGGCAGGCTTCCGAGCACACTTTGACGACCCCATCAGAGAGGCCACGGCCAGCCGAGAGATTCGGAGGCTCAAGCAAGGTAACAAGAGGGTGGGACTCTACATTGCTGATTTCAAGTTATTAGCAGGAGATCTGGACTGGAATGAGAGTGCATTAAAAGACCAATTCAAACAAGGGCTGGATGAGGAGATTAAGAATGAATTGGTGCGCCAGGGAACACCAGCCACGTTAGAAGCCCTATATCAGCTATCGGTGGTCATAGATGCCAGGCTAGAGGAGCTTAGGCAGATGCAGGAGAAGCAAGACCCTCCAAGCGTTTTCAGGATTCCCAACTCCCCTTGTAGCAGCCTCTCACTCAGCACAAGAGGAGCCAATGCAGATTGGGGCAAGCAGGAGACTGATTTCCGAGACTGAGAGGCAGAGAAGGAGAGAGAGAGCCCTGTGTTTCTACTGCGGAGCCCAGGGGCACATGGTGAGAACTTGCCCAGCGAGAGGCCAAACAGCTCCAGTAAGACCCCCAGGGCAAGCAGCTGAAACAGGACCCATCCCCGCCTCTGTTTCCAATCAGGGAAACTCCATTGGTCTCCCTCCCAAGAGCTCAGCAGGAAGACCGTAAATCAATTAAGGAGAGCTCATTCCGAAGATTCCAGGCAAGACTTTTACTACTTACCCGTAAAAGTCCAAGTCAACCCAGAGCACCAGGTCAAGCTAGAGGCCCTCGTGGATTCTGGAGCTTCAACTAATTTTATTGATGCGCAGACCGTACAAGACTGCAACATACCGACCAGAGAATTGCCATGCCCCATAGAAGTAGAGACCATTGACGGCCAGCCCCTCAAGGCAGGGCCGATTAGGAGGCTCACAGAACCGGTGCAGCTGACAGTGAGAGACCACACTGAGTGGATCCAGCTTTATGTTACTGCAGCGCTAAATGTGCCGGTAATCCTAGGCACGCCTTGGCTGAGGATCCACAACCCGTTGATGAACTGGACTACAGGAGCAATCTCCTTCCCAGCTAAGGAATGCCAGCACCACAAGAGTCAAGCCGCTCCACACTCTCCAGCAACCAACGCAGTCACAGTAGCAGGGGGGGTCCACTTGCCAGCCAAGTATGCAGATTTTGCAGACGTTTTCAGCGAGCAAGAGGCCACAGCACTACCCCCCCATAGGGACTGTGACTGCACCATTGAGTTGTTACCAGGAGCCAAGATTCCAGCAAGGAAACAATATCCCATGTCCCCCAAGGAGTTAGCCACCTTAAAGGATTACTTGGACTCCAATCTCCAAAAGGGCTTCATCCGACCATCTACATCCCCAGCATCTGCTCCTACCTTCTTCGTACCAAAGAAGCCCGACCCGTTGGCACCTGCAACCCAGGAGACACCCATGAGAGTGGTCCACGACTTCAGTTTCTTAAATAAACAAACAAAGAGAGAATTCTATCCTCTGCCCTTAATCTCGGAGCTGCTAGATCGCTTGCAGAAGGCACGCATGTTTACCAGGTTGGATCTCAGGAGTGCGTACAATCTGATCCGGGTGAAAGAGGGGCACGAATACCTGACTGCCTTCGACACCAGGTTTGGCAAATTTGAGTACCTTGTTATGCCCTTTGGCTTGTCTAATGCAGGAGCCATATTTTCCAGATTTATGAATCACGTTTTTGCTGATTTACTAGACAAGTACATGGTCGTTTATCTAGATGACATATTAATTTTCTCTGAGGATGCCACAACTCACGTAACCCATGTACGTAATGTTTTGCAAAGACTGAGAGAGAACAGGCTGTTCGCCAAGCTAGAGAAGTGTGCCTTTGATTTAACTGAAGTACATTTCCTGGGCTATATAGTATCCACAGAAGGCATATCCATGGATCCTGCTAAGGTCCAGGCAATTCTCTCTTGGCCACCCCCCCGAAATGTTAAAGATATACAAAAATGGTTAGGATTTTCCAATTTTTATCGGCGTTTCATAAAAAATTACAGTGAACGGACCAGACCATTTACACAGCTCTTGAAGAAAGGCTCAAAATTCATATGGGGGGAGAGGGAGCAAGCAGCGTTCCAGGAATTGAAGCAGCTTTTTGCTTCCCAACCGCTCTTAAGGCACCCTGACCCCACGAAACCATTCATAATGTTTTCAGATGCTTCAGATGTTGCCATTGGGGCAGTGTTATTGCAATATACAAACAAGGCAGAGAATACATTGCTTCCTTGTGCCTTTTTTTCACGCCTACTCTCACCAGCAGAGAGAAACTATGATGTTTTTAACAGAGAGTTGCTGGCAATTAAAGCAGCATTCCAAGAGTGGAGGCACTGGCTAGAAGGGGCGACCTTTCCTGTGAAAGTTTGCACCGATCACAAGAATTTACAGCTTCTACAGAACACCAGATCCCTCACCCCACGCCAGATCAGATGGAGCCAGTTTTTCTCCCGTTTCAATTTTGTTATTTCTTATGTGCCCGGGGTGCAAAACTGCTTGGCAGACGCCCTGTCTCAATCCTTTCAGGCCAACCCCCCCACTCACCAAGAAGTACAGGCTGCTATATTACAACCTCACAACTTTGACCAGCCGATGAGGGGGAGCCAAACAGAGAGTTTAGCAGCAGGCAGCCAAGCAGAGGACCTATTTGCAAGAGCCAGAGCTCAGCAGCAACAGGACCCGTATGCCAGGGCCAGGATGGATGACCTCCAGAGGGCCCCGCAGGACACTGCCTCCCCATTCAATGTGGAGGCAGGAATCCTCTGGCATAGTGGGCGATTGTATATTCCCCCTTCATTGAGGGAAGAAGTACTGAGACTGTGTCATGACCACCAAACGGCAGGCCACGGAGGCGTTTTCAAAACTCTCCATAGAGCTCTGAGAGACTACTGGTGGCCTAAGATGGTTGCAGACATAAAGGGTTATGTTGCTTCTTGTCACACCTGCAGACGAGCCAAGCCTCTCCCAGGGAAGCCCACAGGACTCTTGCAGCCCCTACCCACCCCCAGTAGGCCTTGGGATACTATCTCCATGGATTTCATCACTGATTTACCCCCGGTCCAGGGCCTGACTTCCATACTGGTGGTGGTGGACCTTTTCACCAAGATGGCACATTTTATTCCTTGCAAGGGCCTCCCATCTGCACCAGCCACAGCGCAGTTGTTCATAGACCACGTTTTTAGGTATAGAGGCATGGTGAATCACTTGGTGAGTGACAGAGGCCCACAGTTCACTTCCAGGTTCTGGAGGGCCCTTTTCCAGTCATTAGGGGTCCAGATCCACCTGTCATCAGCGCATCACCCTGCCAGTAATGGGCAGGCCGAAAAAATTAACCAGTGGTTACAGCAGTATCTCAGGTGTTACACCACGTATCGGCAAGACAATTGGCCAGCCCTGTTGCCCATGGCAGAATTCACTTATAACAACTCTGTGCAGTCATCTACCCAGATGTCTCCGTTCCAAGCGCTCTACGGGGTTAACCCTCAGGTGTTGCCCACCTCCTCCCAGCAGGGAACTGTTCCAGCCGCAGCTGATTTTCTTAAAGAGCAACAAGCCGCACAGGAGTTGTTAAAGGAGCAGCTGAACAGGGCAAAGAGTGCTTACAAAAGGGCGGCAGACGCTCACAGGCAGGAGGGGCCAGCGATTGCAGTAGGAGACAAAGTGTGGCTCTCTACCAAGTTCTTGATCTCTACCAGACCCTCCAAGAAATTGGACTCTAAGTTTGTCGGCCCTTTCACTGTGGTGCAGCAGATAAATCCAGTAGCTTATCGTTTACAGCTCCCACCATCCATGAAGATCCATCCAGTGTTTCACAGAGCCTTGCTAGCCAAAGACCCTCCCCCAAGTAGCTTGCGATCGCAACTACCCCCCCCCCTCCAGTAATTGTGGAGGGAGAGGAAGAGTATGAAGTGGAGGAGATTCTGGACTCTAGGAGGAGGGGAAGGGGCATCCAATATTTCATACACTGGAAAGGGTACCCTGAGGAGGAGCGCACGTGGGAGAATGCCAGAGATGTACATGCTCCAGCACTGGTTCATCGATTCCATCAGCTTTTCCCTCACAAACCCAAGCCTCGCATTTTACCCGAGATTCCTCTTTCGTCTGACCAGGCCGAAGAAGACCAAGCTGAGGAGTTTGTGAGTGTGTATTTCCCCCCGCCCCCGCCTGAAGTCTCCACTCCAGTTACAGCGGAGCCGGGTGAACCACAGCCCTCAACCTCGGGCTTGCATTTCCCAGGGGGGAGGGGGGCTGACCCTGCTAACTCTCTAGATGTTTTTCAGCAGCAGCCACCTGGCTCGGAGGCGTTATTGGATTGGGAGGGCAGCACCGCTTCGTCCGTGGAGGAGTTGTCCTTTGAAGAATTGCCTTCTTTGCCAAGTTCTCATGGGACCTTACAAGCAGACAACATATCTTATCAAGACTCTGGAGGGGAGGGGGCTGAAATGGAATATCAATCTGGAGGGGAGGGTGATGTCATGAGTAAGGATGGTGAGCAGGGGGCTCCCACCCAGACTGTCAAGCGCATGCGTAGCACTGAGGAACTGTTCAGCCATTCAAAGAGACACAGATCGGGACCGCCTTAACCTTTGGGGGTTATATGGCTGGGTTTTCCCACGCTTCCTCAGTTTGTTAGGATTCTTGTTAAGTACTACTAATAAATATTAGAGACCAAGTCATTGTCTCAGTGTGTTTCCTGGTAATCAGGACACTATTTGCATTATGATCTAGAATGCTGTAATTCAAGAAAGACTGGCCTGTTTGCAAGGGTGGGTCTGAATGTGGGATACAGACTGGCCAGAAAGGAGTGCATACTGTAAAATAGTGTGTTATGACACTTCCTCTTCTGAAGATGATGATGGGTTTATGTTCAGTGGCATAGTAATGCTCCTCTGTAATATCAATAAAACCATATGTTAGTCAATTGTGATTGTTTTGTCAGAGGCCTTCAGTATGGTGGAGTATGGAAAGATCTAACTAGTATTTATTATATACCTGGTCATGTAGGGAGTTATGAAGGTGTGAATTCCCTATTTCAGGAGGGCAGAAAATATGACAAAAACCTGTCCAGGAAGCAGTTCAAGACCTGGCTTTCAGGACAAGAGACTTATACTCTTCATAAGCCTGCAAGGATCAATTCTCCTAGAAATAAAAGAATGGAGTATCGCCCAGATCAGCAGTGGCAAGATGATCTCGTAGATGTTCCAAAATTTTCCAAAGAAAACCATGGAAATAAGTTCATCTTAATAGTTATAGATGTGCTATTTAAATATGCCTAGGTGTTCCCTTTAATTGACAAGTCAGGTAGAGGAGTAGCTGTCATGTTCCAGAATATCTTCCAAACTGGATGTGCACCCTGAAAATTGCAAACAGATGCTGGTAAAAAAATTCATAAACAATCCTCTGAAGAAACTTTTAGCACATAACAGTATTCATTACTTCGTCACCAGCAAAGGCTGCTGTTACAGAGAGGTTTAACTGTACCCTGTAAAGTAAACTCTGGAGATACTTTACCTGTGCAGCAAGAACTATAGAGCTTAATCTTATTGTCCTCAGACAAATCTGCTATTTGAAGAATGGTATGCATCTCATAATCCAGTCAGTTAGCATCTGTAGTGCCAATAATAGGTACCTTGTCCCACAGTTGTTCCATCTGATGCCGCACCAGATAAACTTTCTCAGCATGGTCCATGATTTACCTGGAAAATACACTGGTCACCAGTGAAATAGCTACTGAAATAGAAGGGTCTAATAAATCCTCCTGATTATCTGTTTCTTCTTTTTTGCGTAAGATCTTTGTATCACTCAATTTTTTTAATGAATCCTTTTTCTTTAAGGTTTGGAATTGTGATGATTTCAGAGGAAGATATCATTTTAACATGTTCAAGACTATTTCTGCTAGTGCCCCTACCGAATTATTATTAGCACTGTGTAATTATTAGCACTGTGTAACCTTCCTCTATTTTAGTCTGGCCTTTGCTAAGACTTAAAACAGTTTCTCTGCATCTTCTCTAACCTCTTGGATGAACTAATTGTAGGTAATTTGAGCTACTACTTTTTACTCTTCCTTTTCATAGTGTAAACAACAGGCCAATCAGATGGAAAGACCCCTGTTCTCAACCTGTAGGTTTCTGGGCTGCCAAATCTAAATAACCACAGGGTTGCAGGCAGCATCTTGGAAAACTTCTAAAAAGCACTGTGTTTTAGTGGGGTACATCTGCTGGGCCAGCATGACAATTTGCATCTGAACATGGGGGCAGTGGAATAAAATCAAGTATTTGAGATTCAGAGCTATTGTTCTCATTTTCTTACCTTGGAAAAACAGGTTTTGAAGAATGAGAATAATGCTCAGGTTTCTATAATGAACTTATGGTGTACATGCCTTTTCTGTTTGATCACTGTCACAGACTGAGGCTATAAGATCATCAACCACTGATAAATTCACTTTGATTTCAAAAAAGATGGAAGACCCTCCATAAACTTAATTTATGGAAATTTATTAAGTAGGATTTTTTTTCCAGAAATGGCCAAAACTGTAAAACCATACAATATTTTGATGTGTTTGGAACAAAATCATGTCAGATAGTGTCATGAGTACCGTTGAGCTGAAGGCATCAGCACAACGGCACACATGACAATACCTAGGAAGCAGAGGAAGGGATTTAAGATAAGCAAAGCACGCACAACAACAGACACAGACCCCGAGGAGAAGGGAATGACCCCGGCCGGATGACCCAGCCATCAGAACACAAAAGAGGAAGAAGGAAAGACAAAGACAGGGCGGATCACGAGGCACACCTGAAGCTGTCAGCGAAACACAACGGAGATCGCCCAGCTGACAGCAATCACCGGCCGGAGAAAGAAACCGATTATGGGCGAAGCCCGGGGCACCAGCAGGGGCCCTGCAACCCTTCACCTACCGGCAAGGAAGCATGCAGGACTGGGGGGGGATGACACAACCCAAAGTGGGGGGGGGGCGCTGACCGGCGCGGGCTATTTAAACCCCGCACCGGCGCGCTCCCTTCACTCTCAGCTTTTTTCTCGTCAAGCACTACACTGAAATAAACCTGAACCTGTTCTTCCTTGAATCAGTGCCTGTGTTTCACTCAGTGGTAGGCAGCGCATGACATAAAGCTGAGAGTCATAAACTCAGCCTCGCCAAGCCCCACCGGACAACAACGAGCCGCGGGAGGAACAGACAGCGAGAAGAACACGAGCGGAGGGCGATGGAGCCGACGCGTCGTGGCCAGGACGGGCGAGCCGCACGGCGAGAAGCGGAGGAGGACCGACCGAGGCCAGAGGCAACGCGGACCCCAGGAGCCACGGACACCCTCCCGGCCCACCCCGAGCCTCAGCTCCAACCCCGGAGGGAGGCGGAGGCGTCCCGGCCACGGGAGGGAGCAACATACCTCCCGAGACCCGCGGAGACCTCCCCGCCCCACATCGCACCCCAGCCACAGGCATGGAGCTTCAGCCCAACTGCAGCAAGCGCGGTGGAGGACGGAGAGGCAAACCAGCCGATTCACTTCAAAATCGAGGAAGCTGACCAGCAGACGGGAACGCCTGAACCCCACCGGTGGCTCAACCTTGCGGAAACGCCGACAGGTCCGATCACAGCTGCGGCGCGGATCTTGGACCGAGAAACGCAAGCCAGACTCGCAGCCATGGAGGCCCAACTAAGGGACCTCGGGACCATGCTGCAGTCGCTGATGTCCTCCATGCCTCACAACTACGTTCCCATGCAGGTACACACCCCGATCCAAACCCCGAGCAGGTCTTGGCACCCCCATAGGCCAAATGCTAACCAGCAAGCATCCCAGGTGGACGAAGCCATGGGTCGGGAAGCGAGAAGAGGGGACTCACCGAACACCCGGGCCCCAAAGGACTTCCCCATTTTCTTCGACGGGAACCCCGCGAAACTGTCGTTTTTCATCACAAACGCCAGGGAGTTCATGGGGCGGCACGGACACTCCTTTAACTCAGAAGCGGACAAGATCGCAGCCGTGGCGATCAAACTACAAGACAGGGCGGTGGACTGGTACGTCCAAATGTACAAGTCCAACTCCCCCGCCCTCTCTGACTTCCACGCCTTCATCACTGAGATGAAGCACTACTTTGAGGACCCACTAGCCAAGGAGAGGGTTAAAAGCACGCTCCAAGGCCTCAAACAGGGCGCACGAACTGTCCCGGACTACGCCCTCGAATTTAAAGCCCTCGCAGGGAAGATCAACGACTGGTCCGAGACTACCCTGCTAGAAATGTTCAAAAGGGGCCTCAACCGCGAGGTACTCCAATGGGCACTCTACCGGGACGACCCGGAGACTCTGCAAGGCTGGATCCACCTCGCGGGGAAAGCGGAACACGCGCACCGCACTTTCCTAATGGCGATGACAGAGGACAAAACAAACACCAGCCCAAAGGTACCCGCACCACACTTGGGGCCAGCCGGTCCCACGTATCAAAAGAAGAAGTTTACTCGCGGGCCCTGCGGGAAGTGCGGAAAAATGGGGCACAAAACAGCAGATTGCTTCTCCAACCGAACACTAACTAGCGTTCCCAAACCCGCACTGAAAACGACGCTCAAACCAACCAACCCACCGCCGCCCCCCCACCGCCGGATGACCGGAGCCACAGCAACACCGGACAAAGGCTGGGACGCTTACTTGGGGGGGGAGGACGCCGAAGGCCCAGACCAGCCAGCGGGAAATGCTCCCCGCCTGCCTTAAAACGCACCGCGAGGCAGGTGGTGGGACAGGGGCGTGAAACACATAGACAGAGCAATGAAAGCCCCATAATAATGGGGGCAATCAGGCTCTCCGTTGGCAACAGAGCCACCACGGCCGCGGCACTAGTGGACTCGGGGTGCTCCAAGAACCTGATCCACCCCGACATAGTCGCCAAGCTCGACCTACCTTGCCTCCCCCTCCCCACGCCGCTGGCATTCCACCAGCTGGACGGCTCAACAGCGGGAGGGAAACCAGCCACGATGCAGACCGAGCCGGTCACCCTACAAATGGGCACCCACACCGAACGAACATCGTTTGTGGTAACCCACATAGGGCGGCCCATCGTAGTCGGGAATACCATGGCTCGCGACTAACAACCCATGCATTAACTGGAAGACCCACACCTTCCAATTCGATGACGGCGCGTACCGGGCGCCAGTTCCGGCGGGCAGGATCAACCCCACAGTGGGACGGGCAGAGGCAGCAGCCCAGGACAACATAGCTACCCCAGAAGACCTACCTGAGCAATACGCTGACTTCTCAGAGGTCTTCGGAGAAGAGGAGGCAGATCAACTACCCCCCCACCGCAAGACGGACTGTAGGATTGAGCTGCTTCCCGATGTCCCCTTACCCAGGCCGAAGATTTACTCGATGACCCCGAAGGAGATGACAACCCTCCGGGAGTTCATCGATAAAAACCTGGATAGGGGTTTCATAGAGCTGGCATGCTCACCAGTCGGAGCGCCCGTCTTATTCCGGGAGAAAAAAGACGGCACCCTACGGCTCTGCACCGACTACCGGGGCCTCAACGCAGTGTCCCTATCCAATAAATACCCCCTACCCCTCGTGAAAGACATGCTTGCCCACCTGTCCATGGGTAGAGTATTCTCCAAGCTGGACCTTCGCGAGGCGTACTACCGAATCCGAATCAGGGAGGGGGACGAATGGAAAACCACGTTCAACTGCCCCCTAGGCGCCTTTCAGTACAAAGTGCTGCCATTCGGACTAGCAGGGGCCCCGGGAGTGTTCATGCAGCTCATCAATGAGGTACTGCATGAACACCTGTTCAAAGGAGTCCTGGTCTACATAGATGACGTCCTCATCTACACCCAGACGCACGAGGAACACGTAACCCTAGTCAGACAAGTCCTCGAGAAGCTAAAAAGGGCGAAACTCTATGCCAAACCCTCAAAGTGCGAATTCCATAAAGCACGCCTAGACTACCTGGGGTACCGAATCTCCGGGGAAGGCATAGAAATGGACCCCGCAAAAGTCGAGGCGGTGGTGAATTGGGAACGCCCACGTAACAGGCGCCAACTCCAAAGCTTCCTCGGCTTCGCGAATTTCTACAGGTCATTTGCACGGGGGTTCACGGAGATAGCCCTCCCCCTAACAGACCTCCTCAAAACTAAAGGAGTGGGGGACACACGGCGCGCCAAGAACCCAGGGACAGTACTAAATTGGACTCCCGCGTGTCAAACAGCATTCAACAGGCTGAAAGCGCTGTTCACCACGGAGCCAATCCTTGCGCATCCGGACCCAGAACGGCCGTTCGTGGTCCAAGCCGACGCCTCAGACTTCTCCCTGGGGGCCATACTACTCCAAAAGGACCCCACAGGAATCCTGAAGCCATGCGCCTACCTGTCGAGGAAATTCTCGGAGACGGAAAGGCGCTGGCACGTGTGGGAGAAGGAAGCATTCGCAGTAAAATCGGTGCTAGAAACATGGAGGCATCTACTGGAAGGAGCCACCCAACCATTCGAGGTCTGGACAGACCACCGGAACCTCGAGGCCCTCCGGACACCCAGACGCCTCAGCCCGAAACAGGTCAGATGGGCCCAATTCTTCAGCCACTTTAACTTTCAACTGAAGTTCATGCCGGGCAAAAAGAACTTCCTGGCTGACGCCCTCTCCCGACTGCCCCAAGACGAAGAGCCCGTCCCAGATATGATCGGGACAGTCCTATCTGCCTCCCAGCTGGGGATGGCTGTGACCACCCGGAGCGGCGCTCAGAAGCAGCCCAACCCCACGTCGCAACCGACGGCAGGCCAACCAGCGACCAGACGGCGCCACCCGCGACTGCCAGGAGGTATACATGCGGACCTCACCGCCACCCTCAAAACTGACCCCTGGCTACTAGCAAACCCCGACAAGGTGACGATGGCACAGGACCTAGCATGGGGGGAAGGCAGAATATATGTCCCGGACTCGCAACACCAGGCGATTTTGCGCAGATCACACGACATCAAGCAAGCGGGACACTTCGGGTTCCTAAAGACCCTGCATCTAACACGACGACAATTCTGGTGGCCCGCGCTGAGACGGGACGTGAAGGCCTATGTAGCGTCCTGCCTGACATGCGCCATGGCCAAACGGGCACCAGGTAAGCCCCTGGGACTTCTACAAACGGTGGCGGAGCCCTCCCGCCCATGGGAGGAAATCTCCATGGATTTTATAGTAGATCTCCCACCCAGCCAGAAGAAAACGACCATTTGGGTGGTGAAAGACTACTTTTCGAAACAAGCCCACTTCATCCCCTGCTCATCGGTCCCATCTGCCCAGCAACTGGCCAAACTCTTTCTTATACACGTGTACAGGTTACACGGATGTCCTGCACGCGTGGTGACCGACAGGGGCACACAATTCACCTCGAAATTCTGGCGGGCCTTCCTAAAACTGACTGGGACCCAACAAGCCCTATCCACGGCCTGGCATCCCCAGACGGACGGAGCCACAGAGATCCTCAATGCCACCCTGGAACAATTCATACGCTCATACACCAACTACCACCAAGATGACTGGGTCGAACTGCTTCCGTTCGCAGAAGTCGCATACAATAACGCCGTCCACACAAGCACAGGGAAAACCCCGTTCGAAGTAGTCTCTGGGCGCGACTTCGTACTCATATCGGAGCTACTGCAACCCCCGGGACCCCAAGTGGACGCTAGTGACTGGGGACAGAAGATAGCGGAATCGTGGCCAATAATCACAGCAGCGCTGAAGGAAGCACAGGCGGCCTACAAAGAACAGGCCGACAAGCACCGGCGCCAGCAACCGACGTTCCAGGCAGGGGATATGGTCTACCTATCCACCAAATTCATGAAATCACCTCAGCCCTCGAAGAAACTGGGGCCTAAGTATATCGGGCCGCTTCGAGTGACACAGATAGTGAACCCGGTGGCAGTACGCCTGGACCTGCCGCACAATCTAAGGAGACTCCACCCAGTATTCCACAGCAGCCTCCTGAAACCTGCAACCACCTCTCGATGGCACCCAAGCACGCCGCTGCCCTCCCCAGTGATGATCGACGGCCAACAACATTTCGAAGTAAGAGAAATACTCGACTCTCGCCATCAACGGGGAACACTACACTACCTAGTGAAGTGGAAACACTTCCCCCACCCAGAATGGGTGGCGGCGCAACACGTCAAGGCGCCAGACCTGACCCGGGCATTCCACAGGACGTACCCCGACAAGCCAAAGGGGCGCCAAGCCGAACCGGCCCCTTGAACACCCTTCCCCCCTTGGGCCTCCCCCCTCCCACCCGCCACGCCCCCAGGGGAAAGGGTCCCCCAAGCCCGCAACTTGAGTAGACCTCCTCCCCCCCGGGACTCACCCTCCCCCCGCCCCTGGGCCCACTAGGGAGAGACGATTGGTCACAAGTGCATCGCCAGGGGGCAAACGCCCAGGATGCACACATGACAATGACGAACTCAACAAGACAAAAAGATAAGGTTCCTACCTGGAGCTGAAAAGCACCCGACCAGCCACGCCTCCACCCACGATGAACTAAGCACGAACAAGCAGGGTGTGGTCGAGGCATGCGCACTCCCAGGGTGTGGGCGAGGCATGCGCACTCGGAACACACCCAAAGATGGACACGAGGTAGAGGGCAGAGCAGGGGGAGGGGCGAAAACACTCCGGCGGGAAAAACAAAAACAAACAAACAAAAAAATATTTTTGACAGCTCTCCCGGGGAAAACCGGAATGCCGGGGGGGGGGGGGCTACTATTCGAACGGGGGGCAGTATGTCATGAGTACCGTTGAGCTGAAGGCATCAGCACAACGGCACACATGACAATACCTAGGAAGCAGAGGAAGGGATTTAAGATAAGCAAAGCACGCACAACAACAGACACAGACCCCGAGGAGAAGGGAATGACCCCGGCCGGATGACCCAGCCATCAGAACACAAAAGAGGAAGAAGGAAAGACAAAGACAGGGCGGATCACGAGGCACACCTGAAGCTGTCAGCGAAACGCAACGGAGATCGCCCAGCTGACAGCAATCACCGGCCGGAGAAAGAAACCGATTATGGGCGAAGCCCGGGGCACCAGCAGGGGCCCTGCAACCCTTCACCTACCAGCAAGGAAGCATGCAGGACTGGGGGGGGATGACACAACCCAAAGTGGGGGGGGGGGCGCTGACCGGCGCGGGCTATTTAAACCCCGCACCGGCGCGCTCCCTTCACTCTCAGCTTTTTTCTCATCAAGCACTACACTGAAATAAACCTGAACCTGCTCTTCCTTGAATCAGTGTCTGTGTTTCACTCAGTGGTAGGCAGCGCATGACAGATAGTCCTTGGCTTACGTCCATTTGTTCAGCGACTGTTCAAAGTTATGGCGGTGCTGAAACAAATGGATGTACAACTGGTCCTCAAAGTTCTGGCCATCACAGCACCCCCGCAATCATGTGATCACGATCTGGGCACTCAGTGCCCGGCTCATGATTATGATGTCTCAGGGAGCTGTGATCACGTGATCACCATTTGCAACCTTCCCTGTTGACTTTGCACAAGCAAACTCAATGAGGAAGCCGGCAGGGATGGTTGCAAGTCACCCTGGTAAGTTGCTCTCACTTTTTCTCCCACCTGCAGCCCCATCCCTGCCCACGTGCAGCCTCTGCCAGTCCTCTCAGGCCCTCCTGCAACTCATGAGCAGCTTGCACTGGCCCTTCAAGACCCTTGCCCAGACTCCTGCGACTCTCACGCAGCCTGCACTGGCCTCCCAAGCTCTCCCCCAGCCTCCTGCTACTCACATGTGGCCTGCACTGGTCCTCCCAGGCCCTCCCACAGCCTTCCCTACCCTCTGTGGCACCCCCTGACCTCTCATGGTGACCCCATGCTCCTTGCTAGGGAGTCCGCCCTCTTTCCACTTAATAACCCATGCATCTTAGGGTTACAACCGCAACTAGGACTGCCCAGTACTGCCGTCACTGAGGATGTAGTCACATGACATTGCACTTTATGACCGCATCACTTAGCAATGGCAATCCTGGTCCCCATTTGCTATTTGATAAAAAATATTTTCCAGAATTCGACAGTCCATTTATAATACTGTACAAGAGAAAGAGTGTACGAACTGTACATTTTTTTCATCACGTTTAATAATCCGTAAATTAGAATACAGTAATCCTCTGTCCTTTGTTTCCTTTTATTATGTACCTTTAGAGTTTTTCTAAGTACTTGTTTCAAATGCCCACTGTTTCTTAACCCTAACAATCCCAAGCTGTTCTACTACTATCTTTTTCTTATCCTCTTCCTCAGACAGCCAGTAATCTTTCATTAAATCTTTCAGGCTCTAAAAGTTAATTTTATCACAATTAGCACTATTCAGTTTAAGACCCTTCATCTTTAGTACTGTTTTCCCATTCAATAAAGTGTACCTATATGTTTTGGGGCCTGCTGACACAAACTCAGTGATTGTGGTATTTGGTGGGAACTCACTTGTCAACTGCCTTAAATAATCACCTAACAGTGGTGTCTACCCCACTTCTCTACTAATAAAAATGATTGAATCAGTGTCTGATACAGACACCTCTCACCCAAACCCTCTAGTAGCCTGTACAATTCCAACTGATTTGGTGGTGTATTGTTTGGACATTTTCCATGTCACAATGGCTGTCTCTGTGTCAATAAATTCACATGAAGAAACTTCATAGGAGTGCACTATTGGAAGGAAATCTTACTAAGGTCCTCTCCGAGCCAGGAATGAAGATACACAGGCAGTTGCTTGAACAGAGCTGATTTTATTTTCCGAGAGCATGTACAGAGTCTGCTGGTTGGAAGTGGCCACACTTGTATTTCCCCCACAAGCTCTTTATATAGGAGAGCTTGGCTGTTGTTATGCAAAGGTGTTTCTGCCCTTTAGGAACTTGAGAAAAGTGCAGTTTACAAGATTTCAGAGAGAAGACATTCTGTGGTCAGGCCCCCTGCTGTTTGCGTTTCCTGTTCTGATGGTCTGGGTTCCCTGTGGGGCTGTGGCTTTGTCTACTAGCCTGGACTATCCACCTTGGAAGGAATCTTTTGTTATGATTATGGAAATCTGTTTGGCTATTCACCTGAATGGGCTCTGCTAAATTCTGTGAATGAGCGATCTTTTGTTTTCCAAGGTTTCTGATTAAATTGGAAGGGAATCCTTTGTTTAAACAGTTGGGCTTCCTTTTACATTTTAATCTCTGGCATTCCCTTTTGGCATTCAGTTGTGTAACTTTTAACCTTTTACCTTGCTCAAGGGGAAGGCAATATTGCAGGAAGACAGTGTTCTGGGGGAAGACAACATGGCAGGCACAGAGAAATCTTAATTTCTTCCAACAGCATAAAAAGGTATTTTAATAATTCCTCTGAGTTTGTCACCACGGATATAGTTGGATGGTTGATGCTTTGCCCAAACTTGCCCCACAGAGAGTTTAAAAAATGCTTAGCAATCTGCACTTTGGCTGGGTTTACTTCAATGTGCTAATTTCACAAGTAGATACCTTCCTTCTCTTCATAATCCTGAATGGACCAGTCTTTATCCTGTTCTGTCTTACACCAATCAGGGGACCCACTGTCTCCTTGCTTTTGTCTGAGATGCATGCTTATCTTTGTTTCTATCCCGCCTTTATTATTTTTACAAATAACTCAAGGTGGCAAACATACCTAATACTTCTTCCTTCTCTTATTTTCCCCACAACAGCAACCCTGTGAGATGAGTTGGGCTGAGAGAGAGGGACTGGCCCAATGTCACCCAACCAGCCTTCATGCCCAAGGCAGGACTAGAACTCTCCGTCTCCTGGTCTCTAGCCCGTTGCCTTAACCACTAGACCAAACTGGCTCTCTCACAGAATCTCTCACAAAATGCCAGATCTCACAGATTTCAGCAATTCTGTAACCTTTTCTAATGCTACATTCATTTCTACAGCACACTTTTCTTTCACTGCGGTGTCTATACAAAGTAGTTTGTTGTTTTCTGTGTAGGCCGCACAGAGACTAAAAATGTATGCCCCCTCCCTCTGATTTGTAGGGTAGAAGTGGAAAATAGTGGTTCCTTGGAAGGTACACTTTTGCAAGTCCAAAATATTGGTTTATGTCCCCCAGGTTTTGATAGAGGATTTGGGGATGACCAGTTGGGTATTCCTTGTTCACAAAGGGATACAAACTTTTCCATTTCCCCTTGGTCTGTTTTGACCTTCAATCAGCAAAGCTACAACCTTCTGAACTTCTTTAAGGTTAATAAAATAGGGTTTATTTACCAGATTTCGGCTTGTAGTACAGGCATGTAGCATTTGTGGGTTATGCACTAAACAGAGCATCTTGTGGGTTTAAGGAAGCTGGGAGCTTCTTCTCAACTAGAAATTAGTTCAAAGATAGATCATTAGCCAGCATGTTATCTAATGTGTTTCCCAGATGCTGTGTACAGCTTAATCTTGGTTCTTGATGTAGTCTTCTTTAACCTTAGTATGATTGTACATAATAAGTTGAATCAAGCAAGCTGTTGAAGTCTTTTGCAGAGTAGCAGATGTGGCAACCCTGAAAAAAATAAGTTAAATTCAAAGGCCATGGGGGTGCCATTTATGATAGCAAAGCCATCCCAAAAATAATTACCTACTTGCTTTTCACCTTCTTGCAGAGCATGCTGAATATTTAAGTTCTTGGTATATATCCTATATATACCAGCCATTTGTATGAAGTCTTTGGAATACTTTTCTGTTTCTAGTGATAATCATCCAAAGGTACTAATGTGACAGTACTATTCTCCAATATATGAAATGGTACTAGCCATGCAAACAGAGGCCACATACTGGAAATAGTCAATACACCGAATCTTAGTCTCCTCAGTAGTGTCTCCCTTCACAACATGTGTTGTGTCATTTTTATCACTTGTTCCCTAAAACAAACATCACTTGTTCCCTCTATATCTCTATACCTTCTCTGCAGTAGTAACCTAGGGCTCTTTTTCGTTTAAACATTGAACTCACATTAGCAGCATACCATTTCAGAAAATTTTCTCTTTCATTAAGCATCATGGTTTCAGGACTGTAATGCATCTGGAGGGGTTTCCTTGTAATCTTGATTGTCCTTTGTGTTGAACAAATGGTGGAAGTATGCCCTGAAATCCCATAGCCTTGGGTAGTCTGCTTAAATCAAGGGGCAGGAAAAAAAAGACTATCAATAAACCAAATCTTAAAGTGTAGCACCACTGAGTCAAAGTTCAACTTGGACCTTTTCACAGATCAGTTGTTTCAGAACTAGCTATCCGCTGTAGTCCGTGGAGTTGTGAGTGATGAAAATATACCCCTCATTTTATACATTTTTTCACAAACTGAGCCAGACACCCCAAATCATAAAATACCCATCCCAGTACATCAGAGCTATCCTGTGATGGAATGCGTCCCTGAAGGGGGGGATGATGCGGTGGATCTCGGCACTGCCGCTAGCTTTCAGGAGGGAGGGAGCGCATTCCAGGGAGATAAGAGAATTCTCAGTAGTCCGGGAGCTGTTGGTAAGAAAGCAAAGAGACTCAAGGTGGCCCTGCTCTAGAGTCTCTCAGGTTATTTGTGCTTGGGTTAGTTAGAGTAGGTTTAGGCTGGCAAGATTCTGTCTATATGGTGAGAACAATAAAGAACTAGAGTTGGAAGACACTGACTCAGAGTGGTTTTTTGCCTGGTTCTGACATATCCTCTTTTTCCAGCATATCCATGGCATATACAAATGGTCTAACATCACATTGTTGGGTATTGTTTCTGAAGTGGGAATACAAAACATTTATTGTGACATGGTTGGGAAGGTTGGGGGCTTATTTTACTTAGTTGAGCTTAGTTGTGTATTTGGTACAGCCCCATTTTAGGTCAGAGAGCTGTACAAAATGTATAATCATCTTTAAGAATATATGGAATCCAATCTTCCTGAAAATCTATTGAGGATCTGCTGTTTGGTTGTTAAATCATCATACATATACATATATACACAAAGCCATCACACTATTCCTTAATCAATGTTATGCAAAGCAGAAAAAAAGAGTAAGAAGTAGTGTGTAAAATAAATTAAGGGGATAATATTACAATATTACAGAAAAAGAAAAACTAAATGTTGTTTACCTGTCATGAACCCTCCCTGACCCGTGCATCACCTCTTGCATCCCCTTGCACACCTTCCCCGACCCTTCTCGATCCATGTGGTGCCTCTCGCGCACCCTCGCACACCTGCCCCATGCTGCACCTCTTGTGCACCCTTGCACACCCTTCCCAACCTCGTTGTGCCTTTTGCGCATTCCTGCGTACCCTCCCTGCCCTCCCCTGTGCCTCTCACACCCCCTTGCACCCTTGTGCACCCCACCCGCCCCACACCTTTTGTGCACCCTTGCACACCCCAAATTACGCGGCACCTCTTGCTTACCCTCCCTGACCTGCAACTCTTATGCACGCCCTCACTCCCTCACACACCCACACTCCCTGACCCACATGGCACCTCTGGCACACCGCCTCACACCTTCATGCACCCTCCCCAATATGTGCAGCACCTCTCGTGAACCCCTTGCACCCTTTCCGACCTGTGCTGCACCTCTTGCACACCCTCCCTGACCCACGCTGCGCCTCTCATACATCCTCCCTGACCTGTGTGGTGCCTCTTGTGCATCCCCTCACAACCTCGTGCACCCTCTCTGAGCTGCGCTGAGCCTCTTGCACAGCCTCACACACCCTCTCCAACCTGTGCTGCACCTCTCACATATCTCTCATGCACCTCGCACACTTTCCCTGATCTGCATGGCACCTCTCACACCCCTCCACACCCTCCCTGACCTGCACCATGCCTCTCCTGCACCCCCTTGCACCCTTGCTCATCCCTGCGGACCCTCGCCAACCCTCCCTTGCACCGTCATGCACCCTTCCCATGCCATGCCTCTTGCATACTCTCCTTGCCCACCCCACACCCCTGAGCACCCCTTCACTCCCTTCCCCACCCAGTAATAGCCACTTACCTGCCTGTGGGCCTGGGACTTCCAACTTCCTGCTGCCTTCCCCACTGACTTTGGTTGTGGGAAGCCAGCAAGAAGTTGCCTCGCCTAACAACCGTTGTTCAGTTAACAACGGCAACCAGGACTGCAGGGATTGCTGCTGCTAAGCGATGTGGTCACACTTTATGACTGCATCACTTAGCAATGGAAATTCCAGTCCCAATTGCCGTCATAAGTCAAGGACTACCTGTATCATCACATTGAAGTGTTCTATATGCACATGTTAGTATTCCTGAGAGTAAGAATCTAAACTGAGCAAGGATTAAAGTAGCAGATTTTATAACTATAACAGAAAGGAGGTTTAATTACTGGAAATAGATTATAGGGATAAGCATAGTCTAGCTAACTCCATCCTATCAGGAAAAGAGTTGAACAGGCTGTGCTCCATGCATGTGTGCCTGGGAGGTAAGGCAGAAGGAAGTGACTATGGATCAGTGATGATGATGATGCTATCCGTTCAATCATGTCCGATTCCCCGCAATTCTATGGACCAGCTCTCTCCACATATTCTAATCTTGTATGGCTTCTTTTAGTTGTTTTATGCTCTGACTGGTGTCGGCTTTGATGCCGTCTAGCCACCATGTTTTTTGGCGGCCTCATTTCCTTTTACTGCTGACCATTCCGAGCAAAACTGCCTTTTCCAGTGTGTTTGATCACATGACATGGCTAAAATAAGTAAGGTGGAATTTTGCCCACCAGCAATATGTCTGATTTTATACGCTCCAGTACTTGCTTGTTTGTTACCTTTGCTGACCAAGGAATGTGCTGGAGCCTTCTCCAAAACCACAGCTCAAATGAGTCAATTTTCCTCCTGTCTATTTTTTTCATGGTCCATCTTTTGCAACTGTAGGTAGCTATGGGAAACATGATAGTGCAGACTAATCTGCATTTAGTTGCCAGGCTGATGTCCTTGCTTTTCCATACTCGATTCATGCTTATCATTGCTATGTGACTCAGTACGATTTGATGCTTTATTTCTGGACTGCATTCACTGCTTTGATCAATTTGCAATCCTAGGAAAGTGAATTCTTGCGTGTATTTGATCTCTTCACCGACAATTGTTATTTTGAGATATCCATTCCTCGCAGTAGTCATAAGCTTGGTCTTTTTGATGTTCAGGAACAGGCCAAATTCCTTGCTTTCTTCTTTAATCCTTTTGATCAGATGTTTCAGGCCTTCTTTGGTTTCTGAAAGGAGAGTTGTATCGTCAGCATATCAAAGATTGTTGATGTTCCTTCCTCCAATCTTTACTCTGATTTTTGATTCTTCAAGTTCCAGCTTCCTCATGACCACTTTGGCATACAGGTTGAATAAGAAAGGTGAAAGAATGCAACTTTGCCATACTCCATTCTCTGCTTGAACCAATCAGTGTCTCCATATGGTGTGCTCACAGTGGCTTCCTGATTTGTGTACAGTGACTGCACCAACTTGACCAGATGCGTTGTCATCTCTAGGTGTTCTAGGGCTCTCCACAGCTTGTCATGATTGACACAATTGAAGGCTTTCTTGTAGTCAATAAAGCAGATGTTGATATTCTTGAGATTTTTCCATGATTCAGCATAGTTCTGCAATATGGTCACGAGTGCCATAACCCCTTTTGAAGCCTGCTTGAACATCTGGTAATTCCCTTTAGATGGTTGGTGCCAGATGTTGTATAATCTTAAGGAGAATCTTTCTAACATGAGGGATGAGGGCAATTGTGCAGTAATTGGAGCAATCCTTGGAGTCCTTTTTTGGCAATGGAATGAACACTGATTGTTCCCAATCCTATGGCCATGTGTTCGTTTCCCAAATTTTATGGCACAAGGGTGTGATGGTTGTGGGTGATACAGGCCTCAGCAATTCTGTGGGGATCATATCAACTCCTGGGGCCTTGTTGTTTGGCAGTTGGCTCATAGTCCACATGACTTCTTCCTGAAGTTCTGTTACCCTTTCCTCATCATCCTGAGAAGTCCGGGCCTCTTTGTTGCTGGCATACAGCTCTTCTGTATATTTTGCCATCTTCTTGGCACCTTGTTGATCAGACAGTTCTTTCCCTTGCTTGTTTTTGATGATGCTTTTATGACTGGTAAATGGTGTTTGAATCCTTTTGATTTGTGCAAATGCATTCCCGGTGAGGCCCTTCATGCAGTCCTCTTCTAGATGCTTGCAGTGCTGGTCCCAGTAAGCTTTGTTGAGGTTTTCCTACTAACGATTAAGACTGCTATTGTACCTAATCATTTTGGCCCGGTGAAGAGGTTGTATTTGATTATCTCCTCGCATGTGCTTCATGCAAATTGCCTGTGGGGAGGAAACCTGCCCGGACTTGTTTCTTACTTCCTCTTTTTCTCTCTGCCGATATGTAGCAAGCCAGGAGAGCTAAGTCCTTTAAATATGTTTTGCTTTTGTTTTTGCCAACAAGCTTCATTGTCTTTCCTTGCTGTTCTTTGGAAATCTGCATTCAATCTCCTTGCTTCCTCCCATTTGCCTGCTGCTTTGGCTGCTTTTCTTCATTCGGCTATTCTGATGGTTTCATCTGAGAGCCACTTGCGCTTTTTCTCTGGCTTCTTGTATGGTATGTGTTCAACTGCAGTTTCATGATGGTCAATTGAATTTCTTGCCACAGTTCATTGGGTATCTTCTCAGGAGTGTGCAGCAGTTCAAACTTATTTTTCACCTCAATTACATCTGTGGAAGGGATTTTGGTGATGAAGAAGCTCCACTTCTTTGGTAAAGCTGTCTTTCTGATATTGCATAATTTGACTCTGATCTTAGCCACCAACAATTCATCATCTGAACTACAACTGGCACTCAGATATGCCTTGACAGCAAGGACTGAACTGGACCATTGATGGTTGCATAGGACATAGTCAATCTGATTACAGTGCAGTTTATTTGGTGAGGTCCAAGTCATAAGTGGCGCTTGTGCTGTTTGAACCAGGTATTCATGATTTGAAAACAATTTTCATGGCAAAACTGAACCAAATGATCAGTAATCTCATGGATAAAGATCAGTATGAGATCAGTAATCTCATAAATACAGAGCAGTCTTATAGACAATGATGGGACAGAGTAAATCCTCAACTCTATCATGAGTCATGAGGTCATGAGGTACTAAAGAGTCAGTTCCATTGGAAAGAACAATCACCAACCACTCACATCAATGTGTGGTGAGGCAGTTTGGGGCAATTATGGATGGGGTGTTCTACACTGGTGGTCAATCATTCTGGCTATTTCTGAAACAGATCTAGCATTCTTCTGGAAGACCACTAAACGCCAGGTCCAAAAATAGCCCAGTTGACAGGCTGGTGGGTGGAGGAGAATTGCAGAATGAATCACGAGGGACTCATGAAGCACACTGGGCTAACTTTCACTTCATCTCATGTTCATTCTCCAACCTGTCAGCTTTCTCTCTAATTGGTTCTCTTTCCCCCAGACTATATCTCTTATAAATTGTCTTGCTCATTGCCTTTTGCTTGTTCTTTCACATAGCCATTCTCTCAGTGGCATGTTCTGGCTTGCTTGCTCAGTCTCTGTTGCTTGATGTTGGAGATTGTGCTGAGGCTCAGACAGAAAGACACAGTCAGCAGATGGGATCCCATTACAAGCTTATCTAATAAACAGATGTTTAGTCTGTCATGTAAACTTTTCAGGAAAGAGAAATTTGAAAGCTTCAAAGAGATCCCTCTATAATGAACTCACCTATAAAGGAAGGCTGGTGAGTTCATATCCCAGCTCTCAAGATTCTAAGCCATAATTCTTGGAATTAAAAAAAGAACATCTGGGTGAATCAGGCCTCCTTGATCATGATCTGCTGTTAAAGACAGGATACTCTCTTACTATCTCTTTCACTCTGCAGCTCTCATATTCTTGGTATCTTACTCACTTGCTTTCTGTTTTGTTCATTCTGGCATACTCATTCATTGTCTCATTCTGTTTCACTTGTTCGCTGTTTCTCACTCACTCTGGCTTGTTTGCTTTGTGCTCTCTCTCTTTCTCTGTGTGTGTCCTCCCTGGTATGAAAACTGATTCCTTCCATTAGAACACTATTTAGGTGAACTGTGTTCTTGGGACTCAACATTAGGTTTAACAAAGCAGCTCCAGAGAAACATGAAATGGGCTAAATTCTCTTCCTCCAAAATAATTATCAGATAACATACGCATAAGAAAGACATCACCCCATCACTTCTCAAAAACTAACTCAAAGTGAAGCTACTCCCCAAGTACTACTATGCCTGCAAGAATGCAGGATCTTTTCACTCCAAAGTTAGGCCGGGGTGTATTTAGTGTTATTGTATGTTGCTTGTGCCTGAATTGCAACATGCACTTCTTTTTCTTTCTCCTCCTGTCTCTGCTTGGTACTGGAATGTGATATAGATTGATTCGTTTTGTATTATTTCTGCTGAATGTTGAATACTAACATATAATACTGATTGATTGCTATGACAAAATAGAATATAGAGCATAACCTTATTTTAGAAGTGAACTATTATTTTATTATTTTAATGGTTTTATGAAAAAGAGATAAACTATATAAAAATATAGTGTTGATCTGGATATGTTTTTGTATCCTTCCCATGTTGCTTAGAACATAAATATGGTGGGTATGCTATATCTTAGGAAGTAAGGAGTGATAAGAAATTAGGAGCCTGGTTAATTTCAGTAAGGGGGTTATCATTTATCATTTTATCATTCTTTATTATAGTCATAGACCAGTACAATTTAAAAGTACTCAGAAGTATCCAATAAAATTCTCAGACATAATAAAAAATACAATCCCTATCATAGTTGTAATTTAGCAAGCTCGCTATCATTTATACATAAAATCAAAGGAACAGCCTATGTTACAGTGTATTAATACTTATTTAATTAAGACATCCTATAATTATTAATTATTAACTACTTAAATACAGTAAATGATAATATCTGAGATCTGAATACATTAGATTATTTAAAAATGTTTACGATTAGTTATTCATCAGGTTTCGACAAATCTTTAAAGCTGCTGCGCAGAATCTAGCTACCTGTGCTGTGACTGCAGACTGCTCATCTTTAAGCAGAAACTGCAGATAATTGATGTCAGAGTGGCCAGGATACCTAAGAGTCATTGGGAAAATAAATTTTGTTTGAATGTCTCTATAAAATGACCATCAGAGAAGGACATGTTCAGTGGTTTCTACCTCTCTGGAATCACAGGGGCAGAGCCTTTCAGCCAATGGTATCTTTTTATATTTGCCCTCTAGAACAGCTGAGGGAACGCATGACATTGTGCAAGCGAAAAAGCTTTCCGATAATTCACTGCCTCTAATTGGCTAAGATATCTAGCAGGGGTGACAGTATATCTAATAATGTTTGGAGCCAAGAACGATGGAGCTTTCTCTAAGTCCACTTGCCTCTCCATGTCCTCCACCCTTTGTCTCAGGTTTTGTTTTGCCTTGTCGTAGTCCAACTCAAGAATTGCAGAAGAAGAAAAACCTAATTTTGCAATGCTGCAAGGGGGCTAATGAGTTACAGTCAAGGGACATTTGGAATGCAGGAATGCACCATACTTCTCACTGCCAAATATGGAGACTTCAAAGGTGGAACACTGCCTGAACAAGCCAATCCCAAACAACACTGAGTGATGGTCCCACAATCCAATGAGCAGAACAGCCAAGGTGAGGATGTAGCCAATAAACACCAAGGGGCTTTGAAGGCTGCAAGGACTTTTGAAGACTTAAAAGTGCAGTATTTTCATTTGCGTGGTAGAAGAACTCTATCAACTATCTCTTGATATGTGCTTTACCCTCTCAGCTGGAGATCCAGCACTGCCTTACTTCTTCATCAATTGCTGCTTCAATCTTACCCAACCAGGCTGAAGGCTGAACAGATACAGAGCAGTTTGGCCATCTGACACTGGTATCTGCATCAAGGTATAATCCTATGCCTGTAACTTTTCTTGTTATTGCCTCTTTCTTCTAAGTTGTATGTTCATATGTCACAGTAGTCCAAAGTTATGATGGCACCCAATGAGGGGGACTTAGAACTGATCCTCGGAGTTCTGGCCATTACAGTGTCCCTGCAGTCGTGTGATTGCTATCTGGGTACTCAGTGCCCAACTCGTGATTATGACATTGCGGCAAGCCGTGGTTACGTGACTGTGATTTCTGACATTCCCTGCTGGCTTCTCACAAGCAAAGTCAATGGGGAAGCAAGCAGGAAGTCAAAAGTTGGAAATCGCTCCAGCTCCTGCCACTTTTTTGCCTGCCTGCGCTCTGTAGTGCCTTCCCATAGCACCCCTTGGCCCCCTGCGGCACCTGCGTACCTGCCAGCCTGCTTGTGTGAGACTCCTGCCTCTTCCCTCTTAACAACCCATGTGGTCCTGGGGTTATGATGGCCACTGGAACTGCTGGGATTGCTGTTGCTGAGCAGTGCAGTCATGTGATGTTGAGCTTTACAACTGCATTGCTTAATGATGGAAATTCCAGTCCCAGCTGCTGTTGTAACCCAAGGATTACCGGTATGTTGGACAATTCCTTAAGTAAGCTAATAAAAAGTCCTTAAATGTGTTATTTGCTTGTGTCGTGCCATCTTTAGCTGCACCAAAGTACTTACAAGGCTTACAAGGGAGGAAATATACTTACTGCTTTCTGAATGTGTTGCATGCATGAGTGAATATGCTGGGTGGGGAATTCACAGCCCTATTTAAGAAAACCATTGAATGCACAGGCTATGCATTTTCTGCTAGGCTCATTGCCAGTACACTTTTATATTTTAATAGTTTATCTTTTTTTAAATTTTATAATGTTAGATCCAACAATAGTTTCTTAAGGAGGGGACAGACCACTGTTTCTTTAAAAGCTGGTGGAACTACCCCTTCCCTTAAAGATGCATTTGCCAATATCTGGATCCCATCATAGGTCATTTCTCAGGAGGCCTTAACTAACCATGAGAACATGCCTTTAAATACACAGATGGCCATACTAACAACCCCAATGATTCTGTCCACTTCCTCAAGACTAACAGACTTGAACAGATAAACACACTAGACCATGCCTCAGTCAACTCCAAGGGATTTGTAGAGCTGGATTCCAATTCAGCAAATCCAAGCAACTTTCCTCAAATAGTTCTCTCACCTGCCTTACAGAAATACCTTTTGGCCCTCCTTACCCAAGAGGGTCATCTTAAACAGGGATGCTGGCCAGCTATTTGCAGATGCTTTAAGAGAGGAAAAATAATTGCAGTAATTATTATACTGCAACACAATAATTAAGTAATCCTTAATATAGGCTCAATTTGGTTCACTCTACATTTTCCTCCAGTGCCATTCTAAGCTGTTTCATCTCCTAGAGTTCATCTCAAAACCAGGGAGCTCTCCAGGACCACGACCAAAGAGAGCCCACACAGATGTGATAAAATCCAAGACCATCACTGTCCCCTCATTCCAATGAACATTGCAACCTCAGTCGAACCATACCTCACAAACAATGCCATGTAGCCTCTGAAACTTAATAGGATCTGTAAGGCACCTGGGGAAGGCTGATCAAAATAGGTCTTAACTTCCTGCAGCAAGGAACACCTGCAGAGAACTCCAAGTCTAATAGAAAGTTATCTGACCATGACAAGGGGCTAATAGCAACATTCCCCAACTTCAAATTATGTTGCAATTGCCCTGAGACAAAAACCATGTCTAACATGTGACCACCAATCTAAGTTAGGCCTTCAATAAACTGAGTCAGGACTATGATTTTCACAGTGGCAACAAACCATCTCTGATTCTATACCCCTGGAAGGCAGATTAAAGTCCCCCAGAACCATACGTCTGGGGAACTCTACTGCCAATCCAGCCATAGCATTAAGTAGCTTTCAGTAGGGAAGTTGCTATGTAGCAGAGAGGCAGATACAGTAGCCATAACAATCCCATCTGATTCTTAGGGCCCAATATTACTATCACAGTCTTACAACCAGTTATCTGCAGGGCAGTACCTCTGAAAGCCATCAGGGTCTCATGGATGACTAGCCAACTCATCACTCTTGCCCTGGGAACACAACTAGTCCTACACTCAAAATCCAGGAAGGCACATTTTTGAGAGGGGAATATTCCCCCTCAGTGCCCAGCCAGGTCTTGGTAGTACATGCCAGATTGGCCTTTTCATCTACAATTAAGTCCTGGATGAAGGAGCCTTTGTTACAGGAATGCAGAAAGTATATAATAACACACTAAGACCATCTTCTCCTTCATACTCCCTTTCCTTCATACCTCCCTCTGCCAATCACTGCTGATGTGTAAGTCTGCTTCCACCAGTACACACTGGTCTTTTATACTTGTTCTTGCCCAATGGATTATTTTTGAACATAATTGACTGTTTTTGTGTTTCATGTGTGTCCCTTTTATTGGTCATTTATGTTATTAAAGATTTTAAAAATATAGTTCTGCTGTTATTCTCTGGCATTACGACAAGGGCATCATATGATGCTTTCATTATATCCTGTTTGATCCATGATTTTTTTTAAAGGGATGTGTGTTTTTTTGCCAAAGAATCCTGCTTGTTCTTTAGGAATTAGTTTTCACACTCAATCCATTCCTGTCATTTCCAGCAGATTTAAAGTCAATAAACAATAAATTTAAATAAATTTAAAGGTTGCTGCTTAGAGTTATGGTACATTTCACAATTATATGTTGGAGGATAATACAGTAATCTATCATTCATTTCCCAGAGGTTAAACACACCCTTGTTGTACACCTCTCCATGTTGGTATAAGCACAGACAGTTTTCCACTGCTGCTGTATCTTACTCTAAGATAAAGGTGTGATAAAGGTGCCAGCACTACCCCGTGTCAAACCATAGCCAAGCTTAAACTTTGTCTAGAATTTAGGCCTTGGAATTGAATCAAAGGTAGATTTAAAGTCATAAACACAGTTTAAAGGTTGGCACTTGGAATTATGGTACATGTCACAATTGCAGTATAAATTGAAGGATAATACAATAATCTATAATTGATTTCCTTTTTAAAATCCTGCCTGTTCTTTGGTAATTAGTTTTTCGCACTCAATCCATTCTGTCATTTCCTGGACAGGGGTTTTGCATACAGTTTGCTTATGGTGTTTAGGAGGCCAAAAGGGCATATGCTATATTTCCTTTCTTAAACATTAATACAACAGCTGGTCCCTTGGAACTTGGGACCACTCTGGTCCCTTGGAACCTGGTTTGTTCTGAACAAGAGAGAAGCACATTCTGAGGATGAACTTGGGGAAGATACACATTGTGACTTGGCACCTTGCACCCCCTTAGTTGGATTATGAGGTCCACAATTTTCCTGAGACAATGGCAGCCAATCAGGTAAGGGCTAAATTAAGCTCTTTAGCTAGGCATTGCAAATCCAAGTGTAACGCCTAGAAATGCTTTTCCCAGGGTGCATGTAGAATTTGCTGCCACTTCTGTCCCCCATACATTTCTCTCCTTTCCCCCCCACACCCATTTCTCTGGTTACAGGTGTCAATTGAAGTGAGGCAGAGGAGGGGGGCAAGTGGGTCTTCTTACCCTTTCTGGGTGGGGACTGCACCTGGGAGAAGCGGCTGTGCCAGCAGTACGGCAGGCAGTGGACCCACTTCTCCCACCTTAAAGTGCCCCTCTACAGCTTTCATGATGCAGTGCTGAAGCTGAGTGGGATGGCTGCTGTACTCCCATAACTTTGGCACTGCAGCGCTAAAGCTGCAGAAATGCATTTAAACTGTATGTCCAATGGTATGCCAGTACAGCACTGAAACTTGTCAGGAATGCTCCTGCAGCTGGCAAGAGGTGCCAAAGTCACGGGGGCGGGGGGCTGGCAATTGCTGTGTGGGAGGTGCTAGTTCCTGATGTGTCTGGTAGAGTAGCAGTATAGCACTGGACATGTTTTTAAATGCCCTCTCTCTACCACTGCCAAAAGTAGAACAGCCCAAAACTCAATGGCCAAGGACCAGGAGAGGTACAACTGCAGTAGTGTCAAGCAGCAATATCTCTAGAACCACTCAGACATCTGTAAGCTTTCTCACATACACATTACTGTAATTCCCCAAGCTTTGTCATTGCTGCTTCATTTGTCCCAACTGGAAAAATTACAGTCTGAATTGGGCATCTTGGTCAGAACAGATTTCTCAAGAAAGCTCTGCCCCAGAGTTCAGGTGAGTGAGGCGGACAATTTGCCACAACAAACCATCTCTGGCCACTTAGCACAGCTTGTGCTGCCGGAAGTGGAAAAACACCCCCTTTGCAGCGGAGGAAGAAACAGCGGGTGGAGGCTTCCTCCATGGTGAGCTGGAGGCCCGTTGAAGATGATGTTGTGCATTCATGTTCTCAACAAATGTCATGGGGTCTCTGTGCTGTGGCAAGCAGGCCATGCACATGAGCTCATAGAAGGCTAGTTTTGAAACAAAGGGATTTCCAAATGCCAGTAAACTAAGCACCCTGGTTGAGTATAATTATTACCTTATCTACATATCTGATATGCGCTAGATAAAGCTACAACTGAATATTTAGCTATTTTACTTCAATGTTTCCTTAGCTATGAGGCAAGCAAGCCTCCTATTTCCCCTGAGGTTTGTTATATGTTTAAACATTTATCTGATAATTTCAGTGTGTCAATTGTAATCAATTATTTAGGCTTACAGTAACTTCAAAGTATTTGTTGCTATTTTAAGCCTGGAAGGCACTCATTATGGCCCAAAAATCTGCCTGAATCTGTTTTCCCTCAAGCCTTTTCTCTCTTATCACCTAGTACATGTTTGAACTCCAACGCAAATCTGAATTGCTTGTGCAGGAGGTTGTTAGTCTTGATAATGGGCTCAGGCAGGCTGTTTTTCCAGTAAGAGACACTGAGCTCTTTACAAGTCTTATGTATAAACAGAGGAGTCTAGTTTTAAGGGATCAAGTCCACTGGTTTACACCTACAGACCATTGGAATTATTTTTCTGTGATACAAGAGAAATTTTTGAATTGAACCAGTGTTCCTTCCCTGTTATGTCTTATCTTCTCTAGTCCAAGTGATTTTGCTGCTGCTTTAAGTGTATAGTTTTTTGTAGGCAGATGGTTTGTAGTTGTGTTTCTCACAATACACATAAAATACCAGAACAAAGTGGAACCACTCAGACATCTGTAAGCTTTCTCACATACACATTACTGTAATTCCCCAAGCTTTGTCATTGCTGCTTCATTTGTCCCAACTGGAAAAATTACAGTCCGAATTGGGCATCTTGGTCAGAACAGATTTCTCAAGAAAGCTCTGCCCCAGAGTTCAGGTGAGTGAGGCAAATGCATATTGGCAGCTGCAACTATGACATGGCTGACCCCTGCTGGTTGTGCACAGCTGAGCAAGTACATATAATACCTAAAAACGCCGGCAGCCTTTCACCCTTGAAGTTTATCTGATACTTCTACTAGCCTCCCATCCAGCTTTCCATGCCCAGAGATCCACTTCAGCCAAAAGCAGCAGGCAATCTTTACAGAGATCCAGTAATTTGAAAACCTACTATTTAAGGACTCTGCCCTGATGGGCATAGTGCAACTTTGGAGGATTTTCTTGGGATTTCTCCTTTTCCCTGTTGCAGCAGGAATGGAAGAGAACACTCTAGGACACCGAAATGAGGCTTACCAGATTGTCACTTTCAAATGGCATCATGTCCAGGATCCTTATATCATTGCTCTCTGGATTCTTGTGGCCAGTCTGGCAAAAATTTGTAAGTCTGAGATTCTTCTTTGTACATCCTTTACCTACACAGATTAGTCTTTTTATATATATATATATATATATATATATATATATATATATATATATATATATATATATATATATGGCTAATGGATTGTTTTTAATGACTTTTACTGTTCTTGTATTGAATTTGGATCCCTTTTACCAGTCATTTATCTTAACAAAAAATAAAATTCTGCTGTTGCTCAGATACCACTTTCTGGCTCTAAGCCTAGGATTGGTTCCACATTAATCTTTCCTAGTATCCTGTCTTATTTGTGATTTTTTCCCACAAATGTGGTGTCTTTTTTCCTGACAATTAGTTAAGGAGAAAAAGCTGGATTAGTTGCATAACTTTTCAGCAGCATGAGGAACCATCTGTCTGGAAGCATCCTCTGTGCTTCCAGTTTGTTCTTCCCTTGCTGTATTGTATTTCTGAAAAGATTTTAGAAAGATAGTTGTACGGTATAATCAGTACTGGTCATTATTAGAATTGAGAGATCAAAGTTATCTAAACTAGAGATGTTGTGAAATTCAAATATGTATTGTACTATATATGGACCTATTTTGCAATTATTTAGAAGCATTTTTTCTACTCTATAATGCATCTCTTCCAGAACTGTAGTAGTTTAAAATTAAAGACATACCTCCAAATTAAAATTTGGAGAAGGATGAAATCTTGCACTTTCAGGGAACATTCCATTAAAAAAAATGAAATAATGATAGATCAAATGATTTATAGGCATCAAAACTTATGTCGGAGTGGAGGTGGAGGATATTTTTATATATATATTGATAACACAACTGAATTACATCAGGGAAGAACATATTTCTAACTTTGCAGGTCTACTTTGTTTATTAGAATTCAAAGAATGCAAAAAAGTGCAAAAAGAGGGAACCTTTAAGTGTACTCTGAGGTTGCAGATTGATTTTAAATATCAGTGCTTAATTCACAAGCTTTCTTTATTTCAGTTGAGCAAAACATTTATTATTGGTATCCTTAAATAACTGGGAGTCAGCAGTCTGTGCTTATTTTCCCTGATCTGTCTATTCCTGTAACAGATGGAAAAAGACAAAGGTTTTTTCTTTCTTCAGTTTTGTCTTTTTCTTTTTCTCTCTTTTTCTTTCTCTGTTTTCTTTATTCTTATTAGTTTTTGTTAGTTTTTATTGTCTCTTTAAAACTTTTAATATTATTTATATTTTAAAAAAGGAAAAAGAGAAAGGTATGGGGCAGAGGAAAGCAGACTTAAAATACTTTCTTTTTATATGTTTCCCGGATCAATAAAGTCATCCCCATTCAAAAGAAAGGGTAACAAGATAAAAATGTCATGATCTAAGAGTCATCACTAATCAGAATAGGCATTATTGGGCTATGCCAGAAGTCAGCATGCCATGTCCATTAGGCCAAATGAACCCCTAGCTACAATGCACCAAGTGCACTCCGAGGTGCCCCAGCTACATTTTGGCAGACCCTAAAACTTCCCAAGGCAACACTGCTTAAAATTAGCAAAAAGTCTCCAGTATTTGCTAGCTTGATTTCTCTTTTTTGTTTGTGAACTTCCCATGTCATAAAAATAGGTGTATTATAGCTTGTGCTAAATCTAATATACCTGTTTACATTTAAATTTACCCTAGAATATTCTTTGTAAGGTGAAATGTTGTGGCCCACCTACTCACATTGACATCACTGCTTTTCCACAACCCCCTGCCCCCAAAATTTAAAAATGTACAAAAAGGGAGGGAAGGAAAAGTATGGGCTATAACTGTGAAAATGGTTGACTGCATCTAGACTGAACAGATTAGTGCCCTTACCCAACATATGGTTAGTTTACTTTATTACTGTCAACAACTAGATCATATAAATTTAAAATCACAAACTGCTCCACAGTTAAAAGAAATAAGGGAAGCTGTCAAGTGGCAGCAATATATCTTCTCTGATCTTGTAGACCAATATTTGGCTACCTTGATATATATGTATCTGGGTCTGAACTGGTAAGCAAAATGCTTTTGTAAATACATCAGTACAGTAACAACAGGAAGGTCTTCAAAACAGGGCAATGAGAGAGTACCATCTATCTTTATAAAACTGCACAATTTTGCAGGATATGTTCTGTTGGTTCAACCACCCTAGTTTCCACAAGGAAAACTCTCAGGATGAAGGCCTTTCTATATCTGGGAAGTTATATATTAAATAAATAATCTGCCAGCTTCAGAGAACATTTAATTCTATTCAAATTATAGAAACTTGAAAGAAATGACATCCAGTTGGTGATCTACAGTATGTTCCTTATTTGTTGTTTAATAATGGCTTTAATCCTAGAATCATGAATACCCCCAGAGTATATCCATAAATATGAAGCCTAGCAACAATTGATAGGAATCTATCAGTATAAGGGTAGCCAAGCCCAAAGGGCTTAAGCCAATATTTAAATATTGTAATCAAGATAATTTCTTCTACCTTCAGAAGACCAGCCTTGGTCACAAAATAACACAGGGAATTTGAAAGATTGCCCCTAATAATGTAATGGTTAGCATCTAGGTTTGGGGGATGATCCAAGTTGAACTCTGTGTAAAATTGTGCTAGAGTTTCTCCCTCAAAAATGTTTAAGGCTGCTGGAATAAATAACCTCTGGAGCAAAAGCAAGCAAGAATAACCATTACTCTATGATGGGAACTTTGGTTTATGAATTTAGCGCCTCTTTGTAAGATCCAGAAATATGAAAAACAATCCTAGATATTTATAGTTTCAAATCTGTTCATTCTCAACTCCACTAATGGATCAAAGTTTTTTACTTCTTTTCGCAAAATCCATTATTTTTGTTTTGTGATAATTAATCTCCATCTTGGATGGAATCTTCCACCTGATACTAGCCTGCAATGCTCAGTCAGACCTATTTCTATTCCACAATAGACTACTAGATGATCTGCATAGAGAAAAAACACTCAGTGATTGTGAGAAATTTTAGCTGAGTGGAGAGTCTCACCATTAAGTTGTGCAACTAAGGAGTTAATACAGAGGTTAAACACACCCTTGTTGTACACCTCTCCATGTTGGTATAAGGACAGGCAGTTTTCCACTGCTGCTGTATCTTAACTCTAAGAGAGGTGTTGTGATAAAGCCCCCTATTTCCCCTGAGGTTTGTTATATGTTTAAACAAGAGAGGAGCCAGGATTGTCAAACATTGTTCTGAGTTTGAAAGGTGAGTAACTCAGAGAGGATAGAAATTGCACTCTGTTGGATTATGACAGCCTCAACATTTTCTAGGAGACACTGGCAACCAATCAGGTATGGGCTAAATTAAGCTCTTAGGCTGGGCATTGCAGGGCATCTTGTCCATGTGTAGCCCATAGCAATGCTTTTCTCACAGTGCAGGTAAAATGCAGTTAATAGTCCTTACAAGTGAACCCTACTTTCTTGGATTGTAATGATATACCAGAAATACAGTATATGGCATATGGTGCTGTAATCTGAAATACTTTCAAGGAAGCAGAGAGAGTCCAATAGGTAGTAATGTCTACAATAAGATAGCCAAACATTATCTGTGGATGAAGTGATATAGGAGCCAATGTGGTGTAGAGTTTAAGGTAATGAACTGGGATGGGGTAAATCCAAATTTATTTCCATCCTCAGCTATGTTCCCCAGCAACCTAGTCACTTTCTTTCAGCCCAACCTACCTCAAATAAAAGATGTTGTGGAGATAAAATGAAGGATGATCTTCATGTGAGGTGCCTTGAACTGGAGGAGAATAGGCAAACAAACAAATAAATAAATAAAATGGAACTTTGTTGCCATTTAATAGTAATCCAAGATCTTTCATTGATATAGGTTATTCCACTTTACTAATATCAAGGCATGGCTTTTCATTTGTTTAAATTGTTTCAGTGAAGTTCATGAAGGAATATTTTAGAGTTCAATTTCTTTAATTTACTCATTTTTATAAGAATTTTATTAAGTTTCAAGCAAAGATAAAAACTATGATAAAACAAAAAACTACGTAAAAAAGAAAAAAACTAAAAAGTTGTGAAAAAACAAGAGAAAAATGTTTCAAAGTTACAGAGAAATGTGACTTCTGACTTTAACAGCAAGGATATACAAAAATTTTCCATAATCAACCCCTTACTCTATATTAGACTGAAACCACATCATTTCTATAAATCATTCCACATTGGCACATTATAAAAATCACTAAGTACAGTTAATCCCTCCCCTTATATTAAAAGAAAAAAAATCATATAAACCTCCTAAATAACTTTCCCCTCCCCAAAGATAACATCTATTTAATTATTCCCTTCCTACTCCTATTCTATACATTTCTGTCTACTATAATAAAAATCAAACTAAAAAGCACATAAACTGTCTGCCATTATACTTAATACAACAATTTTAATGATATTTATCTTAATAAACCCAAAACCATCCAAGTAGACACCTTATACATTATATCTTATTAATCTTAATCCAAAGCATTAAAGATAAATGAAATCAGCCAAACCTTAAAAGCAATCCAGATAAATATTCTTTAACCCTTATCCCACTTCAAAATAAACCAGAGCATTTACATATCCCTACAATGCGCACAGAGCCTTTTTCTTAAAAAGATCAAACAGCCCAAATGCCCCCCTCAAAAACTCAAAGCTCTCTTCAGAAAACCTCCCATACATAATAACCTTCTTTTTTCATAGCATTCCTTCAGAAGATTAATTTCACTTGTGGCTTGCAGATCTCTCTCCCTTAAATTTCTCCAACTCGACTATCTGATCTTCATCCAGCATCTCAATAGAAATCCTGATCTCACTCTTAGAAGAAACTTTTCTATCACTGTTGAATTCCTCAATTTCATCCACGACACCCCAACCAGATGACACATTTTGGACCTCATATTTTCCACAATGTCCTGAATGGCTTGAATAAAAACTTGGTAGGAGTCAGAGAGAATCTGTTTAAAATCTTCCATGTCCTAGGAGGCGCCATAATATACGTAGATTATGGTGCCCCCTAGGAGCTTAATCAGCAAAAGTTGAAGATATGAAAAAGTTCCAAAATGGGTTTACACAAGTGAAAGTGAGATATGCAGACAGTTCCCAAAGGAAAGTTGAAGTAGAAAGCTGAAGGTTCAAACCAGCTGATTCAACATGTAGGAAAATGCTAATATCTTCAAATTTAATACAAAAATAATAACAGGGAGACAATTATTTATTCTTGATCCTCAATATTTGGAGGGAAAACTAGGTCCACAATTTAAAAAGATTTTTTTTAAAAAAAATCCCAACAATAATGATAAGCACCAAGAGAGCCCCTTTCTCCTTGCTGTAGAAAGCCTCTCTTAGGGTATGCATAATTAAATATATATATATATATATATCAGTAAATTGGGTGATTTAGAAACGGGGTAGATGGCTTTGGTTCTGGATGGGGTGGCACTATCTCAGTATGCAATCTGGGAGTCCTCCTGAATTTACAGCTTCTGCTTCAAGAGCAGTTGGCAGCTGTGGTGAGGAGGGCCTTTGTACACCTTTGGCTTGTATATCAGTTGTGACCATTCCTGGACTGGGAGGACCTGCTCACTCTTGTCTGGACTACTGCAATGCATTCTCCATGGGATTGCCCCTGAAGAGCATTCAGAAGCTTCACCTATGCAGAATGAAGTCACATGGATAAATAATGGCACTGGTTATTTGGCGCATGTGACATCACTACTTCATGAGCTGCACTGGCTGCCAGTGTGCTTCCAGGTGCAATTCAAGGTGTTGGTTGTCACCTTTAATGCCCTTCATGGCTTGGGGCTGAGTTACTAAGGGATCATCTTTCCCTGGTTGTTTCTACCCACCCTATCCAGTCCAGCAGGATGGGCATGCTCTGGGTCCTGTTGACTAAAGAATGTTGGCTGTTGGGGCCCAGAAGATGAGCCTTTTCTACTGTAGCACCCACCCTCTGGAACATTCTCCCTCTGGAGATTAGGTTGGCCCTGATTCTGCTGGCCTTTCATAAGGCACTAAACAACTGGTTCTGTACTCAGGCCTGGGCCCCTGACTGTTTGAAGGAATCCATCTCCTGGCCATGTGGATGACTGTTGGTTTTCTCAGCTGCTATATATTTTAATTTTTGTATATGTATCTATTTTTATCATTGTTTGCCACCCAGAGTCCTCGCTTAGGTGGGCAGTTATATAAATTGATTAAATACATAAATAAATAAATAAAACAGTGAAAAAAATGGACTAAGATTAAAAACACAGAAGACCAAACAACAGATACACAACTAGCTTTAGAACTGACATTGAAGTGATGGATAGCTTCTGCCTTTTAGGATCAAATATCAACAATAAAGGAACCAGCAGTCAAGAAATACACCACAGATTAAAAATGACGGACTTGGAAAAGATATTGAGATGCAAGCGATGTCTTTCCCTGTGACACTCTATGGAAGCAAAAGTTGGGCTTTGTAGAAGCAGGTTAGAAAGGGTATTGACACTTTTGAATTTTGATTTAGGAGAAAATTCCTGACAATACATGGTTAGCTAAGAAAACGAACAAATGGATTGCAGAACAAATCAATCCAGTGTTCTCACTCAAGGCACAAATGACCAGATTCAAATTATCATATTTGGACAAATTATGCGAAGACCCAGATCCCTTGAGAAATCCATAATGCTGGGAAAGGTGAAAGGAAACAGAATATGATCAGCAGCCAAGCAAATGGATTTGATTAGAGTGGTGATGGCTACAGCACTGGGATATCTGAAAGGCCAGATTGGGAACAGCTTATTGTGGAGAAAATCTATCCATAGGTTGCTACCATTTGACATCAAGATGATGGCACAGAATCAATCAATTCATGTCAACTGTAGCATAGTTGCTATAGGTTCAGTTGATGTAACGTTAACCTCTGCTTGTAATTGTTTCTTTTCAGTATATATAAAATGAGGGCATGAATGAGATCTTTGAAGAAATCTGTCATGTGTTTACTTCATTTTTCCTTCCTGGAGAAGTCAGAAGAGATTGGTGGGAGAATCAAACAACTTTTCACAACTGGATATTATTTCATTATACCTTGGAAAGACACTGGTCATTGATTCTGCTAATAATGGATAGTTTCCAACCAGTCTCCAATACTCTGTTCATAGAATGTGTGGTGGTAACTCAACTCCAGATGCTACAGATTATCTGCATACACATAATATATACACACCCATCAGAGTAAGTAGGGCCATGTAAAGCACAGAATAAGAAATAGTATGTACAAGAAATAAAGGCAGGAGATAAAAGGAAGGGAAATCTAATTAGATCTAATTTACCCAAATACCATTCACTATACTTTTCCATAGTTTTTATCCTTGCAAACCATCCTTGTTTTTGATACATCCAATCACTGATTGGTAGGTTGACTTTTGTTTTTAAATGGATCACCTTTTTTTTGAGGATCTCTTCAGCTCTATCCAATTGCAGCTTTCTCAGTCTTCCCCTTCTTCTCCATTCTTCCTTAATATATTTGTTCTGCAATTTGGTCTCCATTAATTCTCTCTTTATGACCAAACCACATACTTCTTTCATACTGCATCTAACAGCCAATAGTCATTCCAATAGCTAAGGATGTAAAGCAAGGCTGTATATGATCTGGGAAGAGTTTAAGCTTTCTGGTCCTGTTGAAGTGGAAAGGGCCCTTGGAACTGTGAATTTGACCACCTGTATTTTATGTATATCCCTCCTGGCTGATTAAGTCTTTCTGGGAAGTGACAAACCTGGTTGGATTTCATGTGTAACAATTCCAGGGAAGGAATGGGGATGTGCCTATTGTCATCTAAGAATCCATGGTGGCTGCCAGGGCACTGCTCCACAGATAGCTGGATGTAAGACCCTGTTTGTGAAGCTGGGCAGCAGGGACCAGAAGGGATTGTTGCTGTGTACCACCATATCCCTTCAATGCAGTGGTCTATTGTCTTCTCAAAAATCCATTGCTGGATCCAGTGGAATTTAACAACTTTCATCCCTTTTTAGGGAAGGTGGTTGTCATGAACCTGTGGAGGTCCCTGGAGGAAATTGATTATTTGGACCAAATTATTTGTGGAACCACCTGTATGCAATTGTTTCTGCTCATCCCACTAGGTCCAAAGAGTAGCCATGCTCTGGGTCCCCTCTATGAGGTAGTGTCATCTAATGGGACCCAGGAGATGTGCCTTCTCTGTCATGGCATTTGCTCTATGTTATAATATTTCCCCTGAGATCTGGATAGCCTCAAACTTGTTGGCCTTCTACAAAGCCTAAAGACCTGACTGTTCCCCAAAACCTTGAGCCTAAATGTTCAGTAAGCCTGGTTTATATGATTATTTTGTATGTTTTTTGGGGGGAAGGGGTGTTGAATCAGGCCTTGGTGGCAGGGCATTACTGTATATTATATATTATTATATGCTGTATATTACTGTTCTTTTATATTATTATTAGCTGCCCAGAGTCACATAATGAAATGGGTGATCATATAAATAGTATAAATAAATAATCCTTTTGCCTGACGCGAAACCACTGACATACACTTGTTGGATATGATTGTTCAATAGCTCTGTATCCATTAACAGTAGCACACTCTAGCCCACATTTTTGTCATACTGTCGTTCAGAATCTCATTTGACTTTGTCAATATTTTGTTGAAATCATGGTATACTACAGTAAGTCCTCCATTTTGCAGTGGTCAACTAAAACAGTCAATTACTCTATCATAAAAGGAGGTTAGGTGCATTCTTCTATGTTTCTGTAGTTTTTTTAATCTTTGTAAAATCCTCTTTTAATACAAATTATTAAAAAAAAAAAAAAAAGGTAGATCAGGTTGGAATCCCAGTGGACTGAAATGAGTAGAATAGAATTTAAAAGAAATACAAGTCTGCATGTGGGTAGGAAAAATATAAGGCACAAATATAGTATATGAGGCCTTGGCAGTAATACACATGCAAAGGATCTGGGTGTTTTTCTTGACCACAAATTAAACATGAGCTAACAGTGTGATGCATTTACAAAAAAATGTAAGTGCTATATTGGAGTGCATTGAATCCAGATCAAGTGAAGTAATTGTCCACTCTATTCTGCCCTGGTCACATCCATTTGGAGTACTGTGTCTAGTTTTAGACATCCCAGCTCAAAAAGACAGTGACAAACTGGAGCAAGTTCAGAGGAGAGTTATGAAATGGTGAAGGGTCTGGAAATCAAGCCCTATGAGGAACTACTAAAGGATCTGAATATGTATATGCTGCAGAAAAGGCAGCATAGCAGAGGATTATCATACAGAAGAGGGAATAAAGTTATTTTCTATTATTTTCTATATTCTATTTCTATTCCAAAGGGCAAGAACACAACTAATAGTTAAAATTACAACAAATCTCTCCTTCCTCCAGGGCTGGTCTCAGTCGGTGTTGATAGGGAGCAAGAGATCCAGCCCACAGCCCCTACTTTGTGGGGTGCCACAGGGCTCAGTACTCTCCACTTCTCTTTAACTTCTACATGAAACCACTGGGCGAGATCATCTGTCACCACGGGATGAGGTATCATCAGTACGCTGATGATACTCAGTTATACATCTCCATCCCAGGTGAAGTAAGTGATGCCGTGACCACCCTCTCCAGGTGCCTGGGAGCTGTGGGGGCCTGGATGGGGGACAACAGGCTTCAGCTGAACCCTGGTAAGACAGAGTGGCTGTGGATTAATGGCTCCTTGGTATCCAGGAAATTGTCATCTTTAGTTCTGGATGGGGTTGCACTGCCCCAGACAGACCTGGTGCATAATTTGGGGGACCTCCTGGACTCACGACTCCTTTTTGAAGAGCAGGTAGCAGTCGTGGCCAGGAGGGCCTTTGCTCAACTTCAGGTTGTGCATCGGTTATGCCCTTCCTGGACCGAGAGGCCCTTCAAACAGTCACTCATGCCCTGGTCATCTCTCATACAGACTACTTTAATGAGCTCTACACAGGGCTATACTTGAAGAATATCTGGAAGCTACAACTGGTCCAGAATGCAGCCGCGCTGGCAATTTTAGGTGCCCCAAGGTCAGTACATGTAACACCTTTGCTACGCGAGCTGCACTAGCTCTCAGTTTGCTTCCAGGTCCAATTCAAGGTATTGGTCATCACCTTTAAGGCCCTACATGGCATGGGGCCAGGTTATCTGAGGGACCGTCTCATCCCCATTACATCAACCCGTCCCACCCGGTCATGCACAGAGGGCATATTACGGACCCCATCCGTAAAAGAGTTCCATCTGGCGGGGTCTCTGAAGCAAGCCTTCTCTGCAGTAGCTCCCGCCCTTTGGAACATCCTTCCCCCAGAGGTGAGACAAGCCCCCTTGCTCCTGAACTTTCGTAAGGAATTAAAAACCTAGTTTTGTCATCAGGCATGGAGCAGGAAGGGGAACATTCATTTGTGTGGTTTTATGACTGTGCTTACGATCTTACTTCAGCTTTCCTTTGCTTTACAGACTTTCAAAAGTCATAAATGCAAGGATTGGTTGCAAAGTTACTCTTTCATCACTGCTGTCACTGCAAATGGTCACTGTATGAGGCAGTCAGTAAACAAGGACTACCTGTATATCCTGCTCTTTGTTTTTCCATTTAGAGACTGACTTACCACCATGGCCTCATGAATTATAAATGGCAGTAGGCAAGAAGAATGTGGAAAAAAATCAGGCTGGGTGTACTCTCCATTAGGGACAGCTTGTGACTGCAACTGATTGTTGTACAGCAATGGTATATAATGCCCTTATTCTTTTAGAGAGCAGTCAAATATTACAGAAGTTTGGAGACTGGAGATTGCAGGGGTTTGCTACACATACGCATAGCAAACAGAATATTATGTGTTAAATTAAAAACCAGGTGATCTGCACATCTAGCAATTAGATCTTAGCACCTGAAATGTTTTTTTCTGTCTCAATAGTAAATAATTTTTATTTCCATGTAGTATTAATATTTTCTAAAATGTTGTTGAGATGACTTTCCTCTAATCTGCAATAAACAAATTGTACTTTATTTTCAGGAGTTAGGTTCTCAAGAATCAAATAATTTTGTTTTCAGGCCTTGAATTTTTGTACTAAGATTAGACATAATTAGATGAAAAGCTATCACATTTATTTGTTTGTTTGTTTATTGGTTCAACTATTCCTTCTGAGCACATAACAACCAAGATAATTCCTTGGCTTTTACTTTAAAAGAAAACACTGAGCTGCTTACATCATTCAGTAACAAAGGCTTAAAGATCAAATAACTAATGCTTTATGGAATAAAGGAACAAGATCATGAAATGATCTTTCTTCCCTCTCCCTCCCTCCCTTTCTTTCTCTCTCTCTCTTTCTCTCTCTGTCTCTTTTAAAAATAAAACAAACCCTTAACATCTTAAAGAACAGCTAAAATCACTATAAAAGTGAAAAATCATGGCTGAAAATTCCTTTCCTGAAAGTAGAAAGTGTTGGAGCTAAGTGCAACTCCCAAGGAAGTGTATTTTAATTCTACAGGTAGCCCTCGCTTACCAATGGTAATTGGGATCAGGAACTCTGTCACTAAGTGATGCAGTCATAAGGCACAATGCCACGTGAGTGCACTGACTTATGACAGCAGTTCTGGCACTCCCAGTTGCTATTGTTAGGTGAATCCCTCATGGTCACAGCATTACGAGGTCACGTGATAGCCATTTGCAACCTCTGCTGGCTTCCCCATTGACTTTGCTTATCAGAAACTGGCACTGAACACTACCTGTATATCCCATACAATTAATGATTTGAGATTTTTTTAAAAAATGATTGCAGGAAGTCACAACATTTTTTCTAATCAATTAATGAAGTTGATTTTATCTGTGGTACTATTGTCAATAGTATGTAGATGTGGGCTATGCACACTTCCAAGATAATTCAGAAAAAGAGCTTTGGACCTTGCATGAATATAGTGAGGGTTGCTATTCATCTTTTTTCACAAGATTCCACTGCTTTGAAGAAGCCTAATGTAACTTAAACAGATGCAATTTTTTTACACCCACACAGAAGCCTAAAAGAAGACAATCTGCCTAATGAATAGCAGAGGGGTTAGGATCCAAAGCAGTTCTTCCAAATCATTTTTAAAACATTCACAGTCCTAATATAAACTTTGTGGTGTATTTTCCTCTCAAAAATATAAGTGAAGAACTGCTTACCAGCAGATAACCCCCTAAATGCACCCTGATGACATCAAATTATAATCAAGGTGTGGTAAATAATCTATTAATAGTTTAAGTTTCAAGGAACTACAACTATGACACATAGGAATGTTTGTTTTGTTGTATTGCTGTCTCATACAGATGTTGGGAAAGCAAAGAACTACCATCCAGCAGCCTGTTTTTGGATAACAGGTAGTCCTCACATACCAACCACTTGTTCAGCAACCAAAGTTGCAACTGCACTGAATGAGTGGTACTTACAAACCAGTTCTCGAAGTTCCAGCCATCCCAGCATCGCTGTGGTCACATGATTGCAATTCGGGCACTTGGCAACCGGCTTGCACTTAATGATGGTTGCAGCATCCCATGGTTATGTGATCGCCATTTGCAATCTTCCCTGCCAGCTTCCCACAAGCAAAGTCAATGGGGAAGCCAGCAGGTTGCAAGTCGCTCTGGTAAGTTCCCCCAGCCTGCCTGTACACCGTGTCGTGTCCTCCTTCCCTCAGCTTCCCTGCACTTGCCTGCACCTGCATCCACCTTCCCTCAGCCTCCCTGCACTTACACCATGCCGTGTCCTTCTTCCCTTGGCCTCCCGCACTTACACCATGCCGTGTCCTCCTTCCCTCGGCCTCCCTGCACTTGCATGCCCCTGTGCCCTCCTTCCCTCAGCTGCCACACCATAGCACCCCCCTCCCCAACTTGCACGTGACCTGTGCCAGGCCTCCCGTGGCCTCCTCCGCCCTCATGCGGCACCCCTGTACTCCTTCTCTGGGACTCCCACCACTTCCCACTTAACAACCTGCACATCTTGGGGTTATGACAGCAACTTGGACTGCCTGGATTGCCATCACTAAGCAATGCATTCACATGAATCATGCTTTATGACCACATCTCTTAGCAATGGCAATCTCGGTCCCAATTGCTATCATAACCCGAGGACCACCTGTAATCATTAGTTAGAGGCTGCAGATCCACAGGGGATGTTCTAGGGGGCCCATTAGCTAGCCTCAAGTAAGAAAGGAACTAGTCTCTTATCAGCATAGAATCTGTGGTACATAAATATATGCAAATGTTTTTGCCACATTATTTTGTGAGAAATTCCACCTTTTGGATACTGTCAGTTTGCAAGGAATGCTAACCATCGAGATGCATTTTGAATGACAGGGTTAGAACTTAAGAAGTTTGTTCCCAAGCCAGGATACAACAGAAAGCAGGTGATACTTGTGGAGGATCATTAACCTGTTTATTGCAGAACAGCCCAAATCAGCAAGCAGGCAGGGATGGGCGGAGGCCACACATGACCATTCCTAGCCACCTCTCTTATAGATTTCTAATCCAAACATTTAAACCAATCAACAATGCGGATGTAAGGCATTAGCCTATCACATATCCCTCCATCTGTTCATGCTCTCTCCCAGCATGGACACCTTGTGTTGCCCTTGTGTGCAGTCCCCCTCACCTCTTAGCCACAATGCCCACAGAGGCAGCACCTACAGTTAACAACACCTAAGCAACCAAGTTTTTTCAAGCATATGCATATTATTTTACTGTAAGGCTGCATTAACCCCATTTATCTGGGAATGGTACTTCTATGTGACAGACATTGTTTTCCCTCCTTCCTTCCTTCCTTCCTTCTGTAAACTCATGGCTAATGTTGCAGTTAATATTTTGCCATGTTAAACAATGGTCTATGATAGGGTCTTCTTCTGACTTTAATATTATGTGATATAGACCACATAGAACAAAGAAGGAATGTAGTAAAATTAAATAATGATTCATTTAGACTTCTAATAATATAGGTGCCAATAAGTCTTCAGACAGAGCCAGTTTGGTATAATGGTTAAGACACTGAACTAGAAACTAGGAGACTGTGAGTTCTAATCCCACCTTAGGCACAAAGCCAGCTGGGGTACCTTGGGCCAGTCACTTTCTCTCAGCCCTAGGCAGGAGGCGATGGCAAACCACTTCTGAAAAACCTTGCCAAGAAAACTGCAGGGACTCGTCCAGGTAGTCTCCGAGAATCAGACACGACTGAATGGATTAAAAAAAAAAGTCTTCAGAAGTTCTACCCATTCAGCTGGGAAGCTATCAGGATCAAAGGCCTTTCCCAGTTACATAGATTGGATTGGCTCTATGATGTCTTGTAATGACAATGATTGTCCCACGTTCTTCCTATGTTCTTGAGAGATCTCTTCCCATTTCAATATTTCCCAAGAAATTAATAATTTGCTGTTCAGTTGCAGTTTATGCAGTGGCCTACATACTTTTCGGCTTCCAACGTTGGGAGCACATATCACCATGTGGACCTTGCATTGGTTGTCAATTGGTTTCCACGTCCAATTTAAAGTGCTGTTTTTGAACAATAAAGCCCTTCATTGCTTAGCACCCAAACACCTTCAGGACTACCTTCTCCAGACAACTTAGGCCCACCCAGTTAGATCTAGCAGGGAGAAACTGCTGTAAACTCCACATTTTGGGGAGGTTTGGAAGGCTGAGGCAAGGAAGTGCTGCTTTTCTGTACTGCACTGACACTGTGGAATAGACTTCCAGTGGAGATCAGGCTGGCCCCATTTTTGCTGGTTTTCTGCAAGCTCCTAAAGACCAAGTTTTTCTGGACAGTCTTCCCTGAGTTATTGTGGCCATATTTTGCTTTCTTTCTATCCTTGCAGTGTTGTTGGATTTTTATTTTTATAGGGAGTTTTTAAATACTGTATTTTTCTATGTGAGCCACTGAGAGTCATTTTATTAGATGTTTACTAAATAAATTATATAATTGAGTATAGAAATTAAAAACTGATAATTAATAGATTCACTGTATAATTGACCAATGTTGGCCTGAATTTCAGGAATAAAATTTCATTGTTGTTTCATCCGGTGACCCAATAACTTTTCAGCTTTTTCTCTCAATTCCTATTAATTCTAATGCACTATCTCCAAAGATATTCCAATGTTTTCAATGTAATTGCCATAATTTAACCTTAGTTGCTACAAATGCTTTGTATAATTAATCTGTGTGTCTTTTACCATCTTTTCTAAATATACAAGAAACAGTTGGAAAGAAGTACAGTATCTCTCTTTTTTGTTGAGGCACTGATGATTGTTGATCCACAAATAACTGCCTTTAACAATTTATTTATTAAACAAATTTATATAGCTATCCATCTACCAAAAGAAATTCTAGGCAGCAAACAAAAAACAAACAAACACAATACATTAAAAACAACATTTAAAACAATAAACTGCATCAAGGCCCCAGTAAAACCTTACATCACCAAAGAATCTATGCCGGCTCTATCAACCTCCTGGCCATAGTGCCTGGGGGAAAAGCCAGGTCTTCATTGCTTTCCTAAAGGCCAACAGGGTTGGGGCTACCCATATCTCTGGGAGGAAGGAGTTGCATAAAGTAGGTGCCATGACAGAGAAGGCATGTGGTAAAACTCCTTTATTGTTTTTTTTTAAGGACAAATTTTCTACTTAATATATTCCACAAAAGAATGATCACTTATTAAGGAAGTATTCAGGTACCATCTGGGATTGACTTATTTGTAGTTTTAAAATTTCAAAGGAAGAGTCACTTGAATATGGCATGAGATTATAACTGGGCCAATTGAAGAGTTACCACTTGCTCTACCAAAGCAGGAAAAAAAATTTAAAAATCTAAAACAATTTTTATGTTCACAAGAGAAAAAAAAGTATAATATCCTCCTTTTGTGTTTAAGAAATGCCAAATATCTATTAACTGAAACTCCAAAATAGATGTTTGCAGTACTTTCTGGTTTAGTGAAGAAGTAAATGTTTTTATGTGTATTTCCATCTAAATCTATAAGGATCTAGAATAATGCCAAAATTGCCACATTCATTTTGGAGTTACTATTAAATAAAATGAGAGCTAGATTTGTCTAACAGTTAAGGCACTGCTAAGAGTAGGGAAACCAAGCTCTAGCTCTGCCTTAGGCCTGGAAGTTGGCTGGGTCACTTTGGGCCAATCATTCTCTCTCAGCCCTAGGAAGAAGGCAATGGCAAACTACTACTGAAAATGTTGCCAAGAAAACTACATAGACTTGCCAATGTAATCATCAATCATCATTGAGTCAACATGACTCAAAGGCACAATTTAAAAAAAAATTAAGCAAAAAGCTATCCTACACACTTTATTTGAACATCCATCAGTATAAGTTCATCCAATCCAGCTCCTAGGTCTCAAAAAAAAAGGTTCAGTGGGTAGAAAATGTAGTTCTTGCAACATAATTATCTCTGGTTGTAATTTTTTCCAGTTTGTTACAGATTTGTCCCCCCCCCCCCTTTACATTCAAACTGATCACTTTTAAGGGCCATGAATCTAAATAAACATAACATTTCTCAAAGTCAGCATCCAAAAACTACAAATATTTTGTACTGTAGCAAGATTAATAAATGGCATAAAGAGAAGACATTTAAGCGACAATTATGGATCTGAACTAAAATAATTTTTTTTACCATAATACATAAAGTATTAAAAAAAGCAACTTCTAGCAATATCAATACTAAATAAAAAACATAAGAAAACTCATTTTTTAACCTTCAGTTTAAACTTAGGTTTTACTGATCCCCCTTCCACCCATTCCACCCCCACCACTCCCAATGTGGGAAATTAGGAAAAAGAAAAACAAACGCCTCTATACTCATATAGTGATAGAGAGTGTAGGAAAGGGGGGGGGGGGAAAGCCTGTTACTTGTTGGATGAGTGCAGAGCCTCTAAAAATTCCACAGCAGCTGATGGATTTATAAACTTTGTATCCCTTCTACAAGGGAAAGGTGGAAACAAAGAACTGGGTTTTTTTGTTTGTTTGTTTGTTTCTTCCCCTAGCAAAACTGTGGGTCAAGTGAATTTTTTTTTAATCCTTTGCCTAGCAAAAGAAGGTCCAGATAAATCATTATTTTAATTCCATAATATTTCAGTTCAGTAGTTTGTCTTGAGAGTTATAAAGCATGATCTTTAGTGCTGGACTTCAGAAATTTAATGATTATTGGGGCACATCTCCTTGGGGATTACCTCTTAATCTATAAGTATTGTACATTTTAAGCTTAAAGTTACTTGACAATTTTAAAAAATCCTGAAGATACTCTCTGTACAATAAAGGCTTTTTCTGTTTCTGGTTAGTTGCCCTTGAACTTCAAGTAATTCAGCTTGCTGGTTTCTAAAAAATTTATCATGAAATCATTCTTTTACTTCTAGAGTCTTATTGTGTTCCATCCCTGGGATATATAAAGACAATACCTCATTGAAAAGAAAGGAATGGCCATGAAGGTAGTGATCCAGCCATTCCATTTTATTATTTTCTCATATCCAATTGTCAATTTGTATTTCTTGTACTTTTTTTCCCTGCTGTTTTGAGCATAACTCAGTCTTCCAGTACTGTATTCCTATTATATAATTTTGCTTACATACCCAGAGTTACTTGGACATTGAATTGATTTTAGTAATAGCATTTAGGTGATGGAAAATTCATCTTTAAGAATCATAGGTAGAATGCATATTTTGCATGCAGAAGGTCTTGGCTTCAATCCCTGATACCCCCACTTCAAACAAGCTGGTATATAGTATATTTTCTTAAGTTTCTAACTGAAAGAGAATGCTTTCATGACAATAACAATACTGTACATAATATGTTTTTGTTTGCCATGGTCTTTTCTCTTACTACTACTACTGAGTTTAAACATTAAATTAGACAAATGCAGTTTGGTCAGTAACACTGGCTTGTGTTACTTCTTCCCTTTCAGAGCAATCACAACCTGTTTTTTCCTCAGTCACCTATTCAGTAATTTCCATTAGCTATTCTAGAATCAGTTACTGTATTTGCCCCTTATATTTGCTTCATTTGCTGTACTTTGACAAACTAATCTTTTTCTTTTTTCTTTTAACCTTGGTATAGTATCTTAACAAGTGCTAAGTACATACATCTCAAATCTCTGCCTGCCTGCCACCTTTCAACTCACAATAACAATACAGAATAAATGTTATAGGTGCTTTCCCTTGTTTCTTTATAGTGATAGTTTAACTTGTACCTGTCCTTGTTACTATCTTGAAGTTTGACTTTCAGCACTTCCTGTTATTGTCTGTGAAAGAGATTCTTTGTACCATCTACAAGACAATCAAAAGGACATAATAATTACGTTAATATATTACGTGATAAGAATAATAAACTAAACAAATTTTCCCAGTTAATGATCTTTGGAAATAGATTTAAAAAAGAAACAGAAAACTCCATCTCTAGCTTACTGCTAACATCAGTAAAAACAATCCAGTATGAAATTTTCTTGTGCAAGTCCCACTAAAATGATAAAGGAAGAGAACATTTAGTGTGGGAATGGCCAACTTTCATATGGCTTGTGACCACATATAACACACAGCCTTAGTGACTGGGGCATGATGCAAATTGGACAAATTGCTATAACTCACAAGTAGAGCCAGGAGTTTCTGAGTTTTTTTTTCCTTTGGTTGGTGGGAATTTGTTTTGTTTTACAATATTAATGATATTTTATGGTACACATGACAGTGTGAGTTTCTCATTCCAACTTTGTGTGAATTTCCTACCCCCAAAAGGCAAGAAAACAATCTGCTGATTTTCTGCAATTGTGGTTAGAAAGGGGCTCAACAGACTTCACAAAAAGGCAAAAGCCACACACAGTCCTAGTACCTATTTCAATCTAGTGCAATCACCTACTCAGTATAAGATATAACTACAACATTCATGACAAAAGCCTATCCAGTTTCCATTTACATATTCTAATATAGAAAGTGCCTATCACTTCTTGCTTCAGCAAAGGATCGTTACCTTGTTGTGGTGCTGGAGCTTGAGCACCTCAATGATGCCATGAGCTAAACCGTGAAGGGCCACCCAAGATGGGAAGGTCATGACAGAGAAGTCAGACTAAATGCGATCCCTGCGGAAGGTAATGGCAACCCACCCCAGTATTCTTGCTGTGAAAACTAAATGGATCAGTACAACCAGAGATATGACGGTATACCATCGGAAGATGAGACCTCCAGATCGGAAGATGGTCAAAATGCTACTGGGGAGGAACAGAGGATGAGTTCAACTAGCCCCAGACGTGATGACGCAGCTAGCTCAAAGCCAAAAGGACGGCTAGCAGCCGACGGTGCTGGTGGTGAACGGCGAATCCGATGTTCTAAGGATCAACACACCATTGGAACCTGGAATGTCAGATCTATGAGCCAGGGCAAATTGGATGTGGTTATTGGTGAGATGTCAAGATTAAAGATAGACATTTTGGGCATCAGTGAACTGAAATGGACTGGAATGGGCCACTTCACATCAAATGACCACCAGATCTACTACTGTGGACAAGAGGACCACAGAAGAAATGGAGTAGCCTTCATAATTAATAGTAAAGTGGCTAAAGCAGTGCTTGGATACAATCCAAAAAACGATAGAATGATCTCAATTCGAATTCAGGGCAAGCCATCTAACATCACAGTGATCCAAATATACGCCCCAACCACAGATGCTGAAGAAGCTGAAGTAGAGCAGTTATATGAGGATCTGCAGCACCTACTGGACAACACGCCTAAAAGAGATGTTATTTTCATCACAGGAGACTGGAATGCTAAGGTGGGCAGTCAAATGACACCTCGAATTACAGGTAAGTATGGCCTGGGAGAACAAAACGAAGCAGGACATAGGCTGATAGAATGTTGCCAAGACAATTCACTCTGCATAACAAACACTCTCTTCCAACAACCTAAGAGACGGCTTTATACATGGACTTCACCAGATGGACATCACCAAAATCAGATTGACTACATCCTTTGCAGCCAAAGGTGGCGGACATCTGTAAAGTCGGTAAAAACAAGGCCTGGAGCTGACTGTAGTTCAGATCACGAACTTCTTCTTGCACAATTTAGGATCAGACTAAAGAGATTAGGGAAGACCCACAGATCAGCTAGATATGAGCTCACTAATATTCCTAAGGAATATGCAGTGGAGGTGAAGAATAGATTTAAGGGACTGGACTTCGTAGATAGGGTCCCGGAAGAACTCTGGACAGAGGTTCGCAGCATTGTTCAGGAGGCGGCAACAAAATACATCCCAAAGAAAGAGAAAACCAAGAAGGCAAAATGGCTGTCTGCTGAGACACTAGAAGTAGCCCAAGAAAGAAGGAAAGCAAAAGGCAACAGGGATAGGGGGAGATATGCCCAATTAAATGCAAAATTCCAGAGGTTAGCCAGAAGAGATAAGGAATTATTTTTAAGCAATGCGTGGAAGTGGAAGAAGACAATAGAATAGGAAGGACAAGAGACCTCTTCCAGAAAATTAGAAACATCGGAGGTAAATTCCAGGCAAAAATGGGTATGATCAAAAACAAAGATGGCAAGGACCTAACAGAAGAAGAAGAGATCAAGAAAAGGTGGCAAGAATATACAGAAGACCTGTATAGGAAGGATAACAATATCGGGGATAGCTTTGACGGTGTGGTCAGTGAGCTAGAGCCAGACATCCTGAAGAGTGAGGTTGAGTGGGCCTTAAGAAGCATTGCTAATAACAAGGCAGCAGGAGACAACGGCATCCCAGCTGAACTGTTCAAAATCTTGCAAGATGATGCTGTCAAGGTAATGCATGCTATATGCCAGCAAATTTGGAAAACATAAGAATGGCCATCAGATTGGAAAAAATCAATTTATATCCCCATACCAAAAAAGGGAAACACTAAAGAATGTTCAAACTATCGAACAGTGGCACTCATTTCACATGCCAGTAAGGTAATGCTCAAGATCCTGCAAGGTAGACTTCAGCAATTCATGGAGCAAGAATTGCCAGATGTACAAGCTGGGTTTAGAAAAGGCAGAGGAACTAGAGACCAAATTGCCAATATCCGCTGGATCATGGAAAAAGCCAGGGAGTTTCAGAAAAACATCTATTTCTGTTTTATTGACTCTTCTAAAGCCTTTGACTGTGTGGACCATAACAAATTGTGGCAAGTTCTTAGTGGTATGGGGATACCAAGTCATCTTGTATGCCTCCTGAAGAATCTGTATAACGACCAAGTAGCAACAGTAAGAACAGACCACGGAACAACGGACTGGTTTAAGATTGGGAAAGGAGTACGGCAGGGCTGTATACTCTCACCCTACCTATTCAACTTGTATGCAGAACACATCATGCGACAAGCTGGGCTTGAGGAATACAAGGCTGGAGTTAAAATCTCTGGAAGAAACATTAACAATCTCAGATATGCAGATGATACCACTTTGATGGCTGAAAGTGAAGAGGAACTGAGGAGCCTTATGATGAAGGTGAAAGAAGAAAGTGCAAAATCTGGCTTGCAGCTAAACCTCAAAAAAACCAAGATTATGGCAACCAGCTTGATTGATAACTGGCAAATAGAGGGAGAAAATGTAGAAGCAGTGAAAGACTTTGTATTTCTAGGTGTGAAGATTACTGCAGATGCTGACTGCAGTCAGGAAATCAGAAGATGCTTAATCCTTGGGAGAAGAGCAATGACAAATCTCGATAAAATAGTTAAGAGCAGAGACATCACACTGACAACAAAGGCCCGCATAGTTAAAGCAATGGTGTTCCCCGTAGTAACATATGGCTGCAAGAGCTGGACCATAAGGAAGGCTGAGCGAAGGAAGATAGATGCTTTTGAACTGTGGTGTTGGAGGAAAATTCTGAGAGTGCCTTGGACTGCAAGAAGATCAAACCAGTCCATCCCCCAGGAAATAAAGCCAGACTGCTCACTTGAGGGAATGATATTAAAGGCAAAACTGAAATACTTTGGCCACATAATGAGAAGACAGGACACCCTGGAGAAGATGCTGATGCTAGGGAGAGTGGAGGGCAAAAGGAAGAGGGGCCGACCAAGGGCAAGGTGGATGGATGATATTCTAAAGGTGACGGACTCGTCCCTGGGGGAGCTGGGGGTGTTGACGACCGACAGGAAGCTCTGGCATGGGCTGGTCCATGAAGTCACGAAGAGTCGGAAGCGACTAAATGAATAAACAACAAATCACTTCTTGAAGCTATGTGTTAACCATTACCATTTTCCCCTAATGATTAACTAGAATCTGCTGCATTCGATCTATATGTGCTCCATTTTTTTTGCATTTAAGGACCCTAGTTCCTTCCTTCTCACATTGCTGCATCTGGGGTAGCCCATCCTAACCAGTGTGATACAGAATGGAGAAGCAGAGTTTCTCTCAAGCTGTCCAATAAAGGTGTAGATAGAGACTTTATTCCCCCTTGTCCCCTTTACTCTTCCAATGGCAGAGCCTTCAAAGTTACCAGGTAAGCACAAGCTTGCTAAGTTTTCTGACTGGTTCAATTCTTTTGTCCATGAGCTGATACATCACATTCTTGGGACTGCCGTCCTGCCCCATGGTTCTGGGAATTAGTCTATTTCTGAAAATGAGAACATGGTCAGGAACCAGGTTTTTGCTTCAGTAAGCTTCACATATCTAAAGTAGGTTTACAAAAAGGTTTAGGAAAAGAAAACTAGGCTATTCAACATTCTGCCACTGCCTGCACATCCTTCCTCTGACTTCTCTAAGTGGTCACTTAATACTTTCTATTAATGTATTTACAAGTTTTATGCATATATATATATATATATTTCTTATGACATAGGTAGACCTATATAACAATATAACAATATTTTATTGCTCATAAAAATTAAATAGAGAAATCCAGAATGTTAGTGTAGCCATGATCAGTTATCAATGATTGAGACATCCAGTATCCAGGTAGAAGCAACAAAGAGAGTTGATAATCTTTCTAATTCAGATCTTATTTCATGCAGAACAAAAAATACTCATAAAAAATGCTTTCTAAAATGTTCTGCCAGTGTAAGTTCTACAATAGCTATAATATTTGTAGATCAAGGCTTTATGGCTGAGCAAATCACCTCTATAAAACTGTCTACTGTGTGTTTCTGGGATGGAGAGAAAAGGGTGTATGCCAGTCTTCTGATATAATAGTGCAGTATTTTTATGCAGTACAGTATGGAACTGCATATTTTTGTTGTTTTTATTTATTTGCATTGGAGATCTTTATTTTAAACTAAATCCATGATTTTTTTAAAGGTACATATATATTGTGCCTCTTCAGTAGGAATTAAAGGATTCCCCATTCTTTACTTCACAACTTTTTGAAGTAGGTTAAACTGAGCTGTACTGACAGACCCATGTGCATACCATAAGAAAGTGGGACTGATTTACATCATCAAGCAAAATATTTTGGGCTAACCTTGCCCATGTTTGAAAGTCCCTCTTCTATCACAAGAACATAAAATAAGAGTTGGAAGGGACCTTGGAGAGCACCTAGTTCAAACCCTGATTAGTACAGGAATTTACCACTACAGCATCCTATTCAGGTGGCCATCCCATCTTCTGACTAAAGATTTCTGGGAAAGGACTGCCCACCATCTGTAAGGCAGTCTCCTCCACTGTTGAACAGCTTCTACCATTAGGATTATTTTGCATATTCAACTGATATTTACTTCCTTGTAACCCATAGTTTCTTGTACAACTATACAATCAGCTCCATCATCATCATCATCATCATCATCCTGTATTAAATTTGTATGCCACCTAACTCTCAATGACTCTGGGCAGCTCACAACAATCAAATAAAGAAAGTACAATAAATTCAATAAAACATAAAAATAAAAGATGGCAAGCACAATGAAATGAGGGGTCTCACTCTCCCTTGCCAAAGGCCTAGGTGAAGAGCCAGGTCTTCATGATTTTTCTAAACAACAGCAGAGTGGGGGTCATCCAGACCTCGGGGGCAACCAGAAGACAGGTGCTGCTACAGAGAAGGTACACTTCTGGAGTCCCAATACATGACATCGTTAAACAATGAATCCAGAGTGCATCAATCCCTACAGGATCAAATTGGCTGGGCAGATGTTATAGGAAACAGACAGGAGACAGACAAGTAACCAGTCCCTATGCCATGTAGGGCTTTATAGGCAACAACCAGCACCTTGAATCACATCCAGAACCAAACTGGCAACCAGTGCAGCTCACAAAGCAGAGGGGTTACATGGGCATACTGAGGCATGCCTATTACTGCTCCCCCTGCTGCATTCTGGACCAGTTGAAGCTTCCAAGTGGTCTTCAAGGGCAGCCTCATATAAAGTACATTGCAGTAGTCAAGCCAGGAGGTGACTACGGCATGAATAATCCCCCAATCTAGGAAAGAGCATAACTGGTGTACCAGATGGAGTTGTGCAAAGATCTTCCTAGCAACATCTGACACCTGCTCTTCAAGCAGGAGCTGTAAGTCTGGGAAGACCCCCAGATTGCATACCATCCTTGAAGGGAGAAGTGCTAACCCCATTCAAGGTCAAAGATGGAATATCACCCATATTCACTTGGTCTTGTTAGGATTGAGTCAGAGATGGTTCCTCCCCATCTAAATCCCGCCAGCTTCCAGGAATTGGGACAAAACCTTGACAGCCTCACTTGGCTGGCCTGGGGTCAAAAGATATAATTGGGTATCATCATCATACTGATGATACTGAACCCCAAACTGGCAGATGACCTCACACAGAAGTTTCATGTAGATGTTGAAAAGGATGGGAGAGAGAGTAGAACTCTGCAGTACTCCACACAGGAGAGGCCTAGATAATCTGTTTCCTCCATAGTTCTCATCAATTGCAGACACATTTGTTTTCTGGGGTAAAAGAGAAAATAAGGTAGGTTTCCTTGTGGATTTCTGCATGTACATGAATGAAAGATTAAACCTAGCAATTTTATTGTGGACTCCATTCTCCTAACTCTTCTGCATTTCTTTCAATGTGATTTTCCCCCTCCCCAAAAGTACAGTTTAAATGCTTTTTAAAAATCATATCAGACTATCATTGGTTCTGCTTTTAAATTGTAAATTCATAATTAGTACATTTTAATAGCAAATTAAGTGTAAAACATATTCACCCTTCACTTAATGTTCTTTCAGTGCTATTTTACTTTGAACTGCAGCATCAGCTGACATGAGTTTATGAATACCCAAGGCAACTATTTTTAATCTTGTTCTGCTAATTGTACTTACTGTTATTGCTGACCTCTTAACATTGGTTTTGAAAAAGGACCTAATAAAACTAAATGTTATTTGTAGCCTGTGGTGCTACACTTGAGGAATTTCCCATATATACAACTAAAATAATTAAGAGTATGAAAAGTAATTCATTTTTAAGTTGCTCCAAGAAAATGTGGTTCCCTTACACACACACATACACGCACACATGACCTTGTACTCAGATGATAAAGTAAGTCTACAATATCCTGTTGGAAGGCTAAATGGATTGCAATTCCTGTCAATGTTAATCACACTAACTGTAAGAGGAATCAGAACTGGATGCATTTTGTGAACCTGACCCTAGGTGAGGAGGTGACTCTGCAGCCCTCCCCACTCCCACCTTTTGAACAGACACAATATTAAAAAGTTACCTTTGACCAGCCAGAGAGAGAAAAGAAAAAAACTGAATTTAAGCTCCTCTCTCAAGCTGAAATCATCCAAGGGGACTGCAGGGTTGAGCAGTCAACTCTGAGGTTCCCCCACTTTGCAACTGTTTGTTTATCCTGAGAGAATCTCTTTGAACCATCTGAGGCCAGATTTTCTTAATGGACTGGAATCACCACTGTAACCCCAAAGCCAACAGAAGCCTATTAGGATCCTCCACTGAGCTGAACTGAGTTACAGTCCCAAGGAACCTGCTAGGCCTCCTAGGAATTGAATTTAGCACATCTGGTATAGTGCCTCCTTACCTCAGAAGCACAGTCTTTCTGTGACTCTGGAACAGCCCCTTGCTGAATTGGGATTTTGTCCAGATCAGACAAAGGAGTGGTATATCAATCCCATCCTTTGAACCATCTGAGTCTCCACTTCCAGGAGAACCTTGACTTCAGGAAGCCAAGGAACATGCTTAGCTGACCTATCCAAAAACCTTTGATGAGCAGCTCTTGATAACAGATCTCCTACCTTCCTTTCCCCCCTTCTGTGAAATTATGTTTTGTCTACCACCAATCCTCAAGAAGTAGGATTAAATTTATTCATCCTTTACAGTATGTATGTTTGAATTTACATGTAAAAAAGATGTTTCCTGATACTCACATATGCAATCTTTGTCTCCAGCTATATAGGTATAACAGATGAAATATGGTTAAGATGGTTGGTCAAGTGACTCAGTAAAACTAATTTAGATAAATGCATCATGTCTCAGTAAATTTAGGAAAACCTCTATTCATATGATGGAGGAGATACCTCACAAAACAGAAAAGCAGTCTGTGGACACAGAAAAGTAAGGCCACCTCACTGCATCCACTGCCACAGAGTAAGATGAACTCCCTGTTCAGTCTGCTCCATCCTGCAAATTCCTCCTTTTGCACTCCAGCCTTTTCATTTCATTGGCCTCACTGCCTGGTAAACCAAAGTATTGACTGAGTTCTGCCTGAGGGAAAAAAATGCTTAGGAGTGACAGCGTGAACCACTTGAGCCATCTCCACATTCCGTAGTTTGTGCAGGGCTTGCTGATAGATGAGGCATTTCCCCAAGCAGAATGAGGAAACCAACCAGATCCATCAGACATCTGTGCTAGACCATTTTAATTGGAGATGGCTTTGTGAGTCTTACTCATGGCTTCAGGGATTCATGCACAAGAGTCAGTAATCCTTGACAAGAGTTTGAAGCAGCCAGAAGTATTCAGGTTTAATGCAAGTCCAAGTTTGATCCAAGATTATTTGCTGCCTGATACAGATCAGCAAAAGTACTCCCTAAATTCAAAGTAGAGCTAGCCAAATAAATAAATCAGCCAAATTCTGCTACCTGCAGTTGGTACTTTCTATGCTGGCCTTGTAGAAGCCTATGTCTTGGTTATTCTTTAGCTGATTCTAACCTGATCTTATATGCTTTATCTTAGAAAACTGGACAATAGAACAGTGCAAATATTGTACTGCTTAAAATGTCAGGTTATAACACATTTGACAGCAGTATTTTTTTCAATAATAAAAGTGAAAATATGCTCAATATATAGATTGCAGAATCTAGGTTGGCCCTTCTGACGTTAAATCTATGATTAGCCTTTAAGATCTAATGAAGAATGAGAAACATTGACCTGGTGATCCAAAAATGGTAGTCTCCTTTTAAAATGCTAATGTAGGTCTGTTAATTTGTTCATTCAAAGAGAACAACCACTTAAATCATTAATTTAATGAGCTTATTATAATGCTGTAAGAATTCCAGATAATCATTAAACATGTGTGACAAAGAATAAAACTTTGATAGAGGTTAGAGTAAATCAAATATTAACCAGTTTTGTTAAACAAAATTGGTTTTGTTTTATTGAACAAATAAAATTACACTGATAAGAACATGGTAATTAAGGCCTTAGATCAGTGTTTCCCAAACCTGGGTAAATTACTCAAAATTGGGTAAAAGTGGCTTTTCTTTGGTTAAAAACACACAAACCCATTACCCAATCACAACAGGGACATTTAAATTGATTTAAAGTGTTTTGCCTACATTAGGTAAAAAGGACTTTCTGATAAGCAGTTTTGGGTAATGAAGAAAAAGTTTGGAAAGCACTGCCTTAGACTAAGCCTTAAACTAAGGCTAAGAAGACATAAGTTAAATTCCATTTGTAAAGTTCATAGGGCAGTGGGTCCAGTTACTTTCTTGCAGTTACTGTACAGGAGTATAATTATGGGATTAAAATTAGGGAAGGATCCATGTAAACTACCTTGATTTCTCCCTCCTAAAAAAGGATGGATGGATAGAGGCAGAAGCAGGGAGACAGATGCAAACCACAAATATAGGTAGTCCTTGTTTAGCGAATGCCTCATACAGCAGCTATGCGCAGTTATGAAGGTGATGAAAAGGTAACTTCAGAACCAATTCTCGCATTTACGACCTTCGCAGAGCTTTCAGGAATGCCAGGGCTTATTCTGGATTCATTTTCCTTAGAAGGAAATCACTGGAGTGTGTGGGTATGGGCCAATCATACATTGCCTCTAAAGAGAAGGGGCCAAACACCAGGAATTGGTGACACTAGTTCCCCTTCTGTGTGCATAACAGAGGGTTGTACTGCAGCTGACTGTCCTATTCCATTCCTGTGCGCAGTAGCAAAATCAGGGCGCTTGCTGTCTTATGGTCTTGTTGCTCTGGCCACCTTGCCTGTATAATGTCTATTTAGCTCTTTCATGGTGTGTATAGTATACTTACATTGCTGTTCTGGGAAAGTTTACCCATAGGCAGAAGCATAGAGCTGAGCCATCAGTGCACAAGCAGTTTTTCAAGTCTACATTTATTATTACTTTCATTTCTTTAAATCATTATTTATTTCAGTGTGAAACAAGTATGGTTTGAAGGCAATATATACAGAAATATATCATTGGTGTCCAAGCAACCATTGATTGTCATTTATCATTTCCCCTACTCAGCAAAGCTAGGGTGTTTTGACTCTTATCTTTTAATATACTGTCTTTTTTAAGTTGGGGAATCTACCCTCACATATGCAAGAGGATTTCAGGCAGTTCACTGTTGTCTATCATTGTGTATTGTGCTGTCTAGGGATTCTCCCTCACACCACATTAACATGGATTCTTTTTATCCTTGGGTTGGCTGAAAAATATGCTGGCATAATTTGTACTGCCTTTACATTAATCTGACCTACTAACAAGGCTTGTTAATGATCCTATCCATGGAGCTTTACTGCTTGTACTTTATTGCTTTACTGCTCCATGGACAAGACAATTAAAGAGCAGCAACTGGTAGATTCCCTTATTTTGTCTCCCACCCAGTGTCAGCTGTTGGCAGGGGAAAAAAAATCACCAGTCTCTCTCCTGAAAATGCCTGCAACAGAGACTTTAGCCACCTTTCAGGTTGTTTGAGTGGCTGGTTGCTCATTTCTGGTTCTCTGCACTGGACAATTTCTGAACGCATGTCTTCAGTTGCTCTGAAAGCCCAAATGACAGAAAGAATAGAAGCTTCACCCTACACTTCTCCTTCTGATCAATCTGTCAGCTGGGTTGTTTTTTTTAAAATAGTCACTGGAATTCTTTTGTAATGGCTTCATTAACCTTTCTACAGTAAACCTACCGAGCAGAGCTTTGTGTTCTTGAATGTCTGCTTGCACTTGTTTCCAGTTTAGTGTTATCAGGAGAAGCCTGACAACAATTTCAGTGACTCCTACTAAAGAGAAGTTCTCTTTATGCCTGTCTCTGGTACTCAGTTCTCTATGGAAGCTTAAGAGACTGGGCACAAACTGCTTATATACATTGTTTGGATGCTGCAATTTCTAGGATCTAACTCATCTTTAATACCTTTTCCCTCACTAGATAGGGGTAATGGTTGCCTATTCTAAAACACTATCAGACTCATGAACAGGAATTCAAAGATAACTGATTTATTAAAGAATAGTATGCAGGATCACAGAGAAAGCTGAGAATGATGAAAGCACGCCAAATTCAAACTAAAAACCCTCGGTGCAAGTTCACAATCCCAGGTGCTCCTAACGGTTTCTGATGGTCTGCGGGAAAAGGCCTTGAACAGATAACATAACCCAAACACATTCCATTGTACTGATTTCACATACAGAGCCTGGTACAAGGTTTCACAGCAGCTCCCTCCTAAACAGAAACGCGCGTCAGCGCCATGGCATGTGAAAGGTTATGATGTATAAACTACATTGAACATGACAATAGGATCGTCAATGCAACACTGACATCTAGTGGCTAGAAATGAACTGTATTCAAGGAATTGGGACAGTTGCAAGGAATTACATACACTTTTCCCCCCAGAAATTTCCTTCTAGGGTCTGTTACCCATTAATTTATTTTATTCTGGGAAGACATATTTTCCAGGAGGTCAGGAACTTCTTCAGTCTGGGGTGCATTCCTAGAACTTGTTGCTTGGGGAACTGGAAGTTTTATCTTAAAGAAACAACTTCTCTCTGGTCATAGCCTTATCTCTTGGAAATCACAAACACTACTACTTTCAATAATTGATTTAAACTTAAGAAACTTCCCAGTTCATCTAATAAGTTATGATTTTGGCTTTGATGATCTGCAGAAAACAGGAAAAAAACACAACTTTCCAAGATAAATTGGTTTATTCAAGAAATCAAGTTAACTAACAAATGGAAGTGATACAGAAAATTGAACAAGGCTTCTTCATAAGCATAAATGCCATACACACAAACAAGAAGTGTTTGCTGGCCAGTCTAACTAGAGGACAGAAAACTGTAACACCAGACTTACACAGTGAGGAAAATGAGTTCCTCTGAAAACTGGTGCCTCTTGAGCTGTCAATTTTATATTTTTTTCTAGGTTCTCATGTTCCTACCTCCTTACTCTAAATTGGTACATTGCTCAAAGTATGCTGGCACTTTAGCCAGAAGCCTCAGGGTACACTGTCCAATATGCTAACCCTGGCTATTAACTGGCTGATCTCACTCAGGTCATCCAGGAGTAGAAGCTAGTCCATCCTGATAAAGGCTCTTGGGTCCTTTTTCTCCATCTTGATCCTCACTGATAGGAGGTTCCAGGATCCCATCTTACCGTTACCAGTGCATCCATCATTTCTGGATCCTCTGCTGGGGTTGATAAGATGTTTATGTTATCTTTGTTTCATAAATTAGCATATTTATCAAACTTCTTGATCACCAGTTTACTGATCATCATCAGTAAACAAGTTATATAACTAAGGGCTATAGGCTTTTATGCATCTACTGAAGGCTAAACGAATATTGAAGTCTCAGGTTTCTTCCTAAATCCTTTATCTGTAATCCTATTTCTAAAGCAAGACAAAGCAACAAATGCGCAACTACTTTGTGCATAACACTACTTTCACTCTTACAGAAGGAAAAAATTACTCTGAGTACCCAGGCCAGGCTCCAGTGACCACTCCTCACTCTGATGACTGCTGGTGAGGTCTCTAATGCCTTGCTTCAGTATCAGAATCACATGGTGGCCCAGATTGGTTATAGAAATTAACCGGCTAGTACAGCAGTGGCAAGGTCCAGCAACCATCAACCCCATCAGAACTTTCTGCCACTATGCTGTTACAATCCCTCAGTTCCTTGCCTGACAAAATATGACAGAAGTTTGCTTCAAGCATAATTTCTCTCCAGATGGCTGAGGATTTGGGACAAAGTCTTTTGACTTGTGCTTTGTGTTCTAAATTGCTGCTGCCAGCAGAAAGCAACTACATTATGCTTTTCACAAGGAAATCTTAGCAATCACGTATGCTTTCCAATAATATTGCCGCTTCTTGGAAGAAGGCCAAATAGACCATGAGAACCTGAAGACATCTCAAAAACTCATTAAATGTCAAATCAGATATGCACATTTTTCTCCTCTTTTAACATTTGTGTCATGTATGTTTCTAGCTCTTTAAAACAAGCTCTGAATATTTTATTCCTTTGATTCCTCTCATGACTTTATCCTGTTAGATATAATAGCAATCGACAAATATTTAAAAGGCTGTCATATGCAAGAAGGGGATGTTCATGTCTCTCTGTCTCCCTGCTTTTGCTTGCTTTTGTCCTGTTTTTGCCAGTTAAATGTTTAAAATGTTTTGCTGGTGTGTAATAAATAAACATCAAGCTATATTTTTGCAAAAGGGATGCGGTGGCACTGCGGGTTAAACCGCTGAACTGCTGAGCTTGCCGATCGGAAGGTCGGCAGTTCGAATCCACGTGACGGGGTGAGCTCCCATTGCTAGTCCCAGCTCCTGCCAACCTAGCAGTTCAGAAACATGCAAATGTGAGTAGATTAATAGGTACTGCTTTGGCGGGCAGGTAACAGCGTTCCGTTCAGTCATGCCAGCCACATGACCACGGAAGTGTCTACGGACAAATGCCGGCTCTTCGGCTTTGAAACGGAGATGAGCACCGCCCCCTAGAGTCGGACATGACTGGACTTAATGTCAAGGGAAACCTTTATCTTTACCTATATTTTCGCTAGCTGAACTGAGCAGCATCTATGCTTGCTCTGATCTGATATAGGGGTTAACTCTGAATGTGGTGGGTTTACACTAAACTGGAAATTACCCACAGTAATTTTCTAACAGTTTTAAGTGACAATATTTTGCCAGTAAGCACTTCAAAACAGAAAAAATTGGATGGTTTGGCATTTTTAAGGGTTGCTGCCAATGCCTTAAGTATTTAAGTCCCAAATCACCAATTTGCAGCCCATAGGACCCATGCAGCTCTTCAGGGGAGCTGGTGCAGCCCCTAAAACTATGCTAAATTCTGCTGACTGGTCTGGTTCTACCACTGCCATTGCATCCCACCTCTTTTTTCCTTCTCCCCATTGCTTCTTCCCCATTCAGCCTAACACTACTACTGCTGCTCTGCAGCACCTATTCCCTTCCTTTTGTTTCCTTTATTTCCATCACCTCATCTGTATCCTCCTCACACTACACACCACCTTTTCTTTCCTCTGTTGCCATCTCTCATATAATAAACTTTTAATGGTCTTCATTTGCCTTTTCTTTCTTTGATTCTGAAGGCTTCCTGTTCATGATTCAGATATTTGGACACTGCATTAAGTGGTCAATCATTTGGGGAGAGTGATAGAGAGGAGTCCTGTTTCACTGGGATCAAACATGAATAGGATGATTACTGAATCATAAAATATAGGATTGGCATGGCTGCCCAACCTTTGCTTAAAAACCTCCAGTGATGGAGCCACATGACTCTAGGCAGCAGCTGTTTCACTTGTTCGTTATTACTGTGAAAGGTTTGGGGATTGCTGTAACTGAGTAAGTTCCTGTGTTTACAAATTCCTGGTTGAGTTGTAGAACTAGAGGAAGATGTAAGAAGGGAGAGGGAAGGTTCTTTAAATCTGATCAGGAAAACAAGGAGTGAGATATATGTGTGTAGGTGGGTTATTTTTTTTTATATTTGCTTACATGTTTCTTTTAAAACTGGAAACGTATTAAAGTAGTACGGGATGAGGATCATAACTGTGTGCATGTTAATAGGTAAATAATTTAAGCAAAATTTAGAATGTAGAGGGCAGTAGGAGCTAAAAGAATCTGATATAGTAACAACTCAGTGACTGGCCTGCTGGGTCTCCAACTTGCCTAATAAGGTTCAAGTTGTCTTCCCTCTCTTTGGGGAGGTTGTTTTTTGGAAAAAGCAATTAAGTTTGGGGCAGTGAGAGTATTTTGTGGCAGTTTACTATACTTCCTCTCTGGTAGCTAGTATTCCCAAGCCTTTGGGAGTGCAGGTCCTGAAGTTTAAAAAGATCAAACTTTCTGGATTTCAGAATAGGGTGAAGTCAGATATTTGGGTTTTTGTGTGTGTGTGTGTTCTTGTTATTGTTGTTTTGCAATTGGGTATTTTTAAAAAGTCTGTCTTATTATTTGCAGTCTTGTTCATAGAATTAAGTTATTTGGAAATAGTGAATACAACTATTTTGACTGTTTCAGAATCTTCCTGTATTCCAAGGGGAGAGAAAGGGTATTTCTAGCACTATACTTTCAGCCAGTACAGCTTATTGGTTATTCCTGGTGATTCATTGAATAGAGCAGGGAGAGGGTTTGGGGCAGTTCTGTATACTTCAGACAGGAAATCCCTCAGGGAGGGGGGCACTGGCCAGATGGTCTCCAGAAGGCTAGGTGGTGGGCAGCCTATCTACAAAACTGATAATCCTGCCAGTAAATGGAACCAGTGTGAGGCCCAATCAAGAGAGATTTTGGTGAAGGAAGCTAAAAAGTATAGTCACCCCACCCTGGCCTGCTGGTTGTTATACATAATAATGTTTAATTTTTCTTCTGTCCTACCCATTTAAATATTTTTAGGTGGCACTGCCTTTTCACAGTATGTCCTCCAGCAAATTCAAAGATCGATTCAGTCCTTGACCTGATGAGAATTGCATACCTTTGTCCTAGAATGCTGGAGCAGGCTGGTCATCTGTGTAATAGATATTCAAACACCTCCTCTTTTGAGTAGCTGAATCTATTCACTTTCAGTGTTTTATTAAAAAAAAAATTAGGGATGTGTTCTCTCATCTGTTCTTCCACTAAAGAAAGAGGGATGTTTTAAAGATTTTTTTATCCTACCTTTATTATTTTTATAAATAACTCAAGGTGGCAAGCATACCTAATACTCCTCCCTCCTCCTCCTTTCCCCACAACAACAACCCTGTGAGGTGAGTTGGGCTGAGAGAGTGAGACTGGCCCAAAGTCACCCAGCCGGCTTTCATGCCTAAGGCGGGACTAGAACTTTCTAGCCTGGAGCCTTAACCACTAGACCAAACTGGCTCTGTTTATAGCCCAGTTGCTAGAGTACAACTGCAGCCACATCTTTTCTAGTTTTATTTACTACATATCTTTATATGCTGCCTACTCTTCCTATTCAGAAGAAGTAAGGATTCAGAGAAAACCCATAATAAATAGGATACACATTACTCATACTCTAGAAAGCAACCCTTCTCAACTGGCGTTCCACAGAACCTAGGGTTCTGTGAGAGATCATGACTGGAAAAAAAACAATTTGGTGCACCACAAAATACTAGCTGCAGATCTAATATTTTTATACAGAGGTTCCCTGAGACCTGAAAATTGTTTCAAGGATTCCTCCACACTAAAATGGTTGAGAAAGACTGCTCTAGAGAATAGGAGAATGTCTGGTTGCTGAAGAAAAATACACTTTCTGATTTATATGGCTAAAGCATTAAAATATATTTTTCCCTTTTTTCAAGTATTTAACTAGGAAGAGAGGCTACCTATTACATGCCTTTTTTTAAAAAAAATCATTCACTAGAGTTTAGCTAGTTGTATCTCAGCATCTCAGAAATCATGTGCAGCAGCGCAGCAACATCTGTTGACTAAGTACAGTACATTCCATTCCAATTCTCTATAGAGTGCAGCTGATTAAAGAGAAGTTTGTAAGCCTAAACTTATTTGGGCTTATTTGGAAATACAGGTAGTCCTCACTTACCAACTGCCTCATTTAGTGACTGTTTGAAATTATGACAGTGCTGAAAAAAATAACTTTACAACCAATTCCCATATTTATGACCTTCTCAGTATCCCTCAGTCATGTGATCACCATTACAGTCAGTACACATTGTCTTGTGTCTGACCTGTTATTTTTCTTTTTTATCCCCCTTGCAGAGAGATTGCAGAGGAAGGGATTACAAAAGAGTAAGCAGGCACACAGTGTTTTTGTGGCTGCCAGTGCCAGCACATTGTTTTCAATGTGCATTTCCCATTGTGTACCTGCTTACTCTCTTGTCTTGTGTACCTGCTTCCTCTCCAATGAATTGAATTACAAATAATTCCCTTAATTATCCCAGTGATAATTTTGTGAGCATTCCAAAGGGTGGTGGAGTGATTGGGAGGCAAACAAAAACCTAAGGTGTGAAACTGATTAGTTTTGTCAGTTTTGAGCTAGATTCCATTTGAGCATTCCAAAGGATGAGGGAATGGGGAAAAGGAAAGCAGTCACAGTCACATGATTTCCCACTTAGTGATTAGTTCGTTTAGTGATGGAGTTGCTGGTCCCAGTTGTGGTTGCTAAATGAGGACTACCTGTATTCCTCAAGAAGATGTGACCTGTAGGACAAAAATGTAACATCTAACAGTGGGACTAGAAGAGCCAATTTGGTCTAGTGGTTAAGGTGCTGGACTAGAAACCAGATGACTGTGAGTTATAGTCCCATTTTAGGCATGAAAACAGGCTGGGTGACCTTGGGCTAGTCACTCTCTCTCAGCCCAACTCACCTCACAGGGTTGCTGTTGTGGGGAAAAGAGGAGAAGGAAGGTGTATTAGGTATGTTTGCTGCCTTGAGTTATTTATAAAAAGAATAAAGGTGGGATAAATAAATAAATGAGCGTAAACAATAATTGTCCAATGAAAGCAGTCTGGATTGGCAATTTGTTCAGATAGATACTGCTTCACAGATAGTATAAACTATATGTATGTTAATTATTTTTCTTGTTGGTTTTGTTAACTCAAGCAATTTTTCTCTTTTTCACAGTTTTCCACCTGTCTCATAAAGTTACCACTGTGGTTCCAGAAAGTGTTCTGCTCATTGTCCTTGGCATCTTCCTGGGTGGCATTGTGTATGCAGCTGACCATATTGCCTCCTTCACCCTTACACCAACTATCTTTTTCTTCTACCTGTTGCCACCCATTGTCTTAGATGCAGGATACTTCATGCCAAATCGACTATTCTTTGGCAACTTAGGGACAATTCTTCTATATGCTGTCATTGGGACCATCTGGAATGCTGCTACAACAGGCTTCTCCCTTTATGGAGTCTATCTTAGTGGATTAATGGGTAAGACTGATTTTTCCGACACATTATTATTTCACTATTAGCAATATAATGAAATATGTACCCTTTAATAGAGGATAGAGAATGCTGCACAAAGGAATGGCAGCTTGCGTTTGATGATATAAATACCACAAATGATACTTCCTTGAGCATGAGATATTTGCAGCACTAACCATAAATGGAGACACATTACTATTTTCAAGTGTTTCTTGGTAATTATAACTGATAAAAATAAAACATACTGACATCTCTGCTTATTGGAGTTAGAGAAAATTAGAGATTAAGAAAAATATTGGAGCTAAAAACATCACTTTCAGAAATGTTAAGCAATGAACTAATTATCCAATATCATGATTTGTGAATGTAGGGAATAAACTCTTCATTTTGCTTGTATCTGACATGTGGCCACAATAGCTAAATAGCTGCTTTATTGGCCTTAATTGGAACACTTAAATGCAATACTTAAATACTAGAGGTTTACAGGACAGTAAAACAATAGAGTGGAGCACAAGTAAACCAATCAGGATATATCTTATATTCAGCAAAAGCATTATCTCAGTCATCAACATCAGTAATCTCATAAATGTCATATGACACTTAGGCTCTGCAGAAGTGCAGCATCTTAACAGCTCTCTTGCATATCAGTAGAAAAGGAGCCATCCTAACTTTGGAGAGCAAATGCTCAGAAGAGAGGGAGCCATGGTAGAGAAGGCATTCTGGGCCACCACCATTCTTACCTCCCAAGTGATAAGGACATGCAACATGCCTCCCATCTGACTGTAACCATTGTCACCGGTCAGTAAGCTGACAGCTGTGTTTTGCACCAGATATAGTTTCCTGCTGGTCTTCAAAAACAGCCCTAAGTCTGTTGAACATGAGGTAATAAGGGTATGAGTATTATTTCCAGGAGATCCCATTCTAAGACAGTCACAGCATGCCTTCAGTCCAAACTGGGCAAAGATTTTCCAGGTGTCTCCTGTTCCAGCAAGAGTCATGAGTACAGGAGAATCTTCAGATTGCAAACATGCTCCTTGAGGAGAAGTGCAATCCCACCCCGAGCCAATGTTGGAAGTGTCCTGGAATCAACAATTATTCTATCTTGCCAGGATAGCCTTCAGATACCAGTCAGGACTTCTAGCACTTCTGCTCAGCCCATGGTGACTGATGATACCTGATCCCATGCTGATGGATTATCTCAATATTGATGATTGGATACAAGAAATCCTAAAATATGTAGCATTGATATAATAATACTTCATTGCTACAATGCAATTGCATATCATAATATTCCAGTACCATCCCCAGTGAGAATTCTTAAATGGCACAATCCATGCAGTCAGCATGAGGTTATTGTGCCCCTAGAAAACAGAGAATCTCTGACCCCCTCCCCCACAGTATGACTCATATGGCATCACCCCCTCATTTATATCTGTTAGCGGGAAAACCTCCCAAAAGAATTCCAATCCACAAGGTTCGACGATTCAGAGAAAAGGATTTATTTACGCGTTTGCAAAGGCGGGTCCCTCCGTGCAAGAAGGAACCAAGAACAAAGCTAGCTCAAAGTTTTTATACCCTACCTGTCCTCCCCCTCCTCCAAGGGCTCAGCTCACGATCTTCCTGTTTCCTAAACAGTCAGCATTATCTTATACATTCCTACACTATCTACTAAACTTTTGGGTCTGTAGGATGAGTCTGCAGATCCTTTCCCATCCTTGTTTCAAGGTCTATCTCTACTCAAACACATAGTTCTATCGGCAAACCATCCTACACACAATCAGCTACAAATTCTTAACCTAAGCAATCTTATCTAAACACCCACATCTTAGTTTCATACATTCAAGGTTCAGGGTCCGTTCACCACCTGTGGCTAACTCCCTTTTTTCTCTCATGAGTTTGAGGCACGTACAAGGGTTTTTCTGTACCTTGCCCCCCCACTCACATATCCATACTTGCTTGCTTTTTTGTCTCATTTTTGCATTTTCTGAATTCCATACAGATTATGTCTGACATATGTCCCACACTCTTGTTTTCTTTCTCATTACTGTGTCATGAGCACCGTTGAGCTGAATGCATCAGCACAACGGCACACATAACAATACCACGGAAACAAGAGCAAGGGATTAAAAGATAAGCAAAGCGACGCACAACAACAGACACAGACCCCGACGAGAAGGGAACGACCCCGGCTGGAAAGTCTAGTCAAAAGAACACAAAGGGGGAAGAAAAGAGCACCAAAGACAGGGCGGATCACGAGGCACGCCTGGAGCTGTCAGCAGGAACGCAAAGGATATCGCCCCGCTGAAAGCAATCACCGGCCGGAGGAAGAAGACGATTATGAGAGAAGCCCGGGGCACCAGCAGGGGCCCTGCGACCCCTCACCTACCAGCAACGAAGCATACAGGACTTGGGGGGATGACACAACCCAAGGTGGGGGGGGGGCGCTGACCGGCGCGGGCTATTTAAACCCCGTACCGGCGCGCTCCCTTCACTCTCAGCTTTTTCTAGCTAAGCACTATGCTGAAATAAACCAGAACCTGCTCTTCCTTGAATCAGTGTCTGTGTTTTACTCAGTAGTAGGCAGCGCATGACATACTGTTTACTACATAAATAGTAAAAAAGAATCATACAAATTATTATTACTGGCTGCATTTTAAGTTTTGCATAAAAGACCTACCCATTAATTTTAGTCTCACCTTCTGGTGCAGAATTGTTCCATCTTCATAACATCTTTTTAGTTATTTGAAGTCTGTACTCATGTTTCTTCTTCTTTTCTTTCTCCAAGCTAAACATGTCCAGCTTTTCAATCATTCCTCATAGCACTTGGTTTCCAACTAACTCATCATTTTGATTACTATTCCCTGAATATGCTCTGCAGGATTAGATATATTATTCTACTTTAGTTTATTCCTTTAGACTAGACTGGAACTGTATTTATACTGTACTCTGCATTTTCGTTAATTCAGTCTAAGGTTGCATTTACTTTTCTAACAGCCCTATTGAGTTGTTAATCCTTTTCCCATATTATCAGACTAGGTCTTCCTAATTTTGTATCTTTAACTTCCTGTAAATTGTAAAATTGCCTTTGAGTTAAACTTGGCTCCTGCTGACTTCATAAACACATCAATACTTTTGTTGAATTTCACCTGTGTTACTTTCAGCTATAAGTTTGAGCTATAAGATTCTTCTGAATTTTATTCCTATGAGATTTGATGAGCAACTGTCACATGTTCAGGGATGGTTCAGACCCCAGGCAGGACACATGTGTCAATTTATTTTGGAAAGTGATTTTATTATAAAAATATGGCTTTGTATTAACAAAAGATAGTCTAGATTTAAAATCAATTTCTCTATCCTTTGTTTCCCATTTCTGTAGGCTAGCTTAATCTTCTAAACTCTATTCTATTTCCCTTATTTTTCTCCATCCTATTTCTATATACTATTCTTCCTTTTATCTTTCACTTTCTGACCATTTATCTTCTATTCCCATCTGCTTAATTTCTGTCTGTAACTAATCTTTTCACTCTTCCAACCTACAATCTCTATATAACAATCTATCCTAATTGTTCAGCTCTACCTTAGGTTTGTCTATCCTGGTTCTAGTCCCCAGACATCACCAACCAGCATTCCTTTAGCTTTTCTTGGCTACTGCAGTAGTCTCTCTTGTCAGCTAACTTGGGCAGACTATCTCAGTACTAGGACTACTGGTATCAATTTGCAATGCTGCCAGGGCTACATCTTGTAGTGTTACCTCTGGCTTTTGGGCTTAGCCTCTCTCAGCCCCATAGTGTGTCCTGTTAGCTCTGGCTTGACCACCTCTTTGGCCTGCTCTGGCTTGATCTTTGGCCCACTCTCATTTGGTGCTCCCTTTTTGCCTCAGCTGCCTTGTAATCTGGAGGGCAAGACTATTTACCTACTTCCTTCTTTCCCCTCCCCCAAAGTCACTTGCTTGTAGATTTTTAGGCATGGGTAGGTGTCCCTTCTTCTGGACTCACTTGCCAGAACCTCTCCTTAAAGTGTTTTGTCAGCTGTTAGCTTGGGGTGGGGAGAAGGAGGGACTAGCTAAAGCTGTTGCTCATTCCTCTAGGTTTATCTTTGTATTATTCTTGACACATGCTCACCCACCCACTCATGCATTCCTTTATTCTGTTAAGCTACTGATTTACTTCTCTGGCTGGCCAGTAACTCTGTCCTTCCTTCAACACGTTTGTTTGTTTGTTTGTTTGGCTTTCTGGGACTTTATCTTCTCTCAACTGCCTTGCAATCCTTTATCTTCTGCTGTTGGGCTCAGGTTACCTGCCAATCCTCTGCTCTGCAGCTTTTCTTGGGGTGGAAGTTTGTTGCCCACCTTCGTCTGGCCTCCCTTTTCAGCTTAACATTGCCCAAGACATACCAAAGCTCAGCAGTCCCTGACCCAGAAAATCCCAGAATTTCCTCTTTTTAAAAAAAAATATATTAAAGATTTTTTTCATAAGCAAAAGAGAAGTCTGAAAAAAGAAAAGAAGGAAAAAAGAAAGAAAAAAGAGAATAAAGTGCAAAACAAAAAAAAGCAAGAATGAAAGAAACTAAATCTTCCAACCTTCTTTTCAACAGATATTAACAGATATGATTGATTTTATCGTCTCCCCTCCCTCTATTCCAGAGATCCCTTCAGCCCCTTATTTAATCCTCATCTTTTTCAATCATTAAATAATAATTTCACTTTTTTCTTCTTTTAGAGAAAAGTCCATAAAAGATTTTCAGTCTTTCAGAAAAGTACTTATTGTTTTCTCTATGACCAAACAGGTCAGGTTTGCCATTATGCGAATTTCAGTACTCTTCCATCATTGTGAGTACAGTAATCATGCTGTGGTTAACATATACAAAATCAGTCTTCCATGAGTCTTTTCTAATTCCTTATCCATAGTCCCAGTAGAAAGAGTTCTGTTTTTTTTGCAATATTAATCTTTAAAATTCTTTGTATTAATCTTATATAATCTTATAATCTTATAATTAATCTTATAATGTTAATGTTAATCTTTAAAATTCTTCCTGTCTTCTTCCATTTCCATTCCAGCCATTCTCACAGTTGCTTCATTGCCTTTCGTTACAAGATATACCAAGGAGCTAATCTAATTTGGATTTCCAAGTAGGATAGGGAGTTCTAGAGCATTATGGCTTGAGTTATCTTCAACCAGGATAACGAAATCCAATCTGGTGCCCTCCCAGATGTGTCATTCCAGAATCTATAGCCATCACAACTGTTGATTTCCCATTGCAAAGTAAAATTCAACTACACAACTCTTTTTTAACATCTTAAGCATATTGAATGGAAAGAAGGAAAAAAAATCCTCCTACATTAGAGTGATTTGCATATTTTTGTACTGTAATTTTCAGTTGTGTTTTCATTTCTTACCATGAGAGTTCTTGTTAATATGTTTGAAGTTAAATTTTGTGATGGTTTAGTAGTAGTAGTAGTTTATTAATTGATTAGTCCTGTGATCTTATCAGTAAAATAAAATTCAATTAAATAAAATACAATGCATTGTCTAATTCCAAAAAGATAGATAAAAGAAAATACAGTCATACAGTACATATGCGATAATACATGGAGTCAGTAATCAGATGTATGAATCTCCCTTACAGGATACCCCAGTTGGTTCAATGTATTGAGTTCTTATGACCGCTACCTTAGTTATAAACTTAGCAGTTCTGCATACAATATGCACATTAGAACCCAGAAGGAAGGAAGTCAGTCTGTGGTTTGGATCTCAGTGTACTGTTCTTTCTAACAGGGATGATAAGTATTTAAGCCTAATGGGTACATATAATTGGCAATTGAACAAAATATGAAAAATATTTTCAATGGCTGGTGAACTGCATATGCAGGTTCTTTCATGATCTGGCAAGTGGTGGAAGTGCCCATATTTGTCCATGGAGTCCAACAACTCAAATCTAGCTCTAAAATTGGCCCTTCTTAAAAATTGTGGCAAGCTCATTAACAGATATTTTTCGGGTTGAAAAGTAATTTTATTCTTAGCCAACCATCTTAAAGATCTATTTTTAGTCAATAATTCCATTCAGTTTGTGCACTAATATCCAGGACTCGCTGTTTAAAAATTTCCCTTGCCTGGGAGGCCGTTGAGAGCAAATACTGAATGGAAAACCCATGTAGTGAAATAACTTCAAAGAGTTGGCTGATCCAAGAATTGGGCTGTGCCATATTTATCTGTTCTGTTAAGCATATTTTAGAAAATCTATCAGAATCCATTGATTGGATTCTCAGCCAGTATGTGAAAACTTTAATAATTAAAGTTTTAGATGTGCTAAAGTGCTACATTTCCATTAATATTAGCTTGTTTCTTCAAGATGATAATGAGGAATATTTATTTATTTATTTATTTATATTTCAAATTTAGTCACTGACCATCTCACTCAAAGAGTGACTCTGGGCAATTTACAATAAAACAAGAATAAATACTAATTAAACTACAATAAAACAATATTCTTAAGTAATATATTCTGAGGCATAGATGGTAAATAAGTTCTTAATCTATGGGAGCATCTGCAGGGTTGCTCCCCAGGGTTGGTTACCCCTCCTCACACCTTACGCAAGTTGGCAGGGCCAGGTCTTCACCCCTTTCCAGAAGGTCGGGAGAGTGGGGGCCCGCCTCACCTCTGGGGGAGGAGTGTTCCATAGGGTGGGGACAATGGCAGAGAAGGCTCTCTTCCTGGGCCCCGCCAATTGACATGCGTTCATAGACAGGATCCACAACATGCCTTCTCTGCCTGACTGGGTGGGATGGGTCGATATAATGGGGATGGAATGGTCCTTCAGGTAACCTGGACCCATGCCATTTAGGTAACAACCAACACCTTAAATTGGACCTGGAAGCAAACTGGCATCCAGTGCAGCTCCTGCAGCAAAGGTGTTACATTTGCCATCCTTGGGGCACCCAAAATTGCTTGTGCAGCCGCGTTTTGAACCAGCTGTAGCTTCCAGATACTCTTCAAGGGTAGACCCATGTAGAGCGCATTGCAATAGTCTATACGGGAGTTGACTAGGGCATGAGTGAGAGCCAGTTTGGTCTAGTGGTTAAGGCAATGGGCTAGAAACCAGGAGACTGAGAGTTTTAGTCCTACCTTAGGCATGAAAGCCGGTTGGGTGACCTTGGGCCAGTCACTCACTCTCAGCCCAACTCACCTCACAGGGTTGTTGTTTTGGGGAAAATAGGAGGAGGAAGGAGTATTAGGTATGTTCACCACCTTGAGTTATTTATAAAAATAATAAAGGCGGGATAGAAAGTATAAATAAAATAAAATAAATGAGTGACTGGCCAGAGGGCCTCCTGATCCAGGAAGGGGCATAACTGGTGCACAACACGAAGTTGAGCAAAGGCCTTCCTGGCCATGACTGCCACCTTGTCAGGCTCTGCCTGCTACCCAGTAAAAACACAGAGGCTAGTGTAGGCTTAGGTTCTGGTTTTATTTGAGTAACAGTATGCGTGCCCTTTAAGAAAGCTGAGAGTGAGTGGAGCGCGCTGGAACGGGATTTAAATAGCCCGCGCCAGTCAGCGCTCCACCCCTTCTTACTCCGGGTGCGCCCCTGAGCCCCGTCGGTTCCGTCGTCGGTAAGTGAGGGGTCGTGGAGCCCCTCCTGTGCTCCGGGCGTTTCCTTGATTGCTTCCCTGGCCGGTGATGGTTCATTGCCAGGCGATCAGGTTCGTAATCTCATTGACAGCTCGGGCGCGCCTCGTGGTCTGGTCTTGTCAATTGCTTTCTTTGCAACATTGTATCTTTCTCTTCCGTGCCTCCAGCTAGAGTTGATACTTTGTTGCCAGCACCTGTTGCTCTCTTTTGTTACCTAGTTGCCTTTTCCCTTAATCCGCCGGGTACCCATTTCCCTGCATTGTCATGCGAGCCGTTGCGATGTCACAAGCATCGCAACAGTGATCATGACACACCTACTCTTTGAGCAGGAGTCGTGAGTCCAGAAGGACCCCCAGAGCACTGGGTCTGTCTGGGGCAGTGCAACCCCATCCAGAACCAAAGATGGTAAACTCCCAGACACAGAGGAACCCCCAACCCACAGCCACTCCATCTTACCAGAGTTCAGCTGAAGCCTGTTTTCCCCATCCAGACCACCACAGCCTCCAGGCACTGAGAAAGGGTGGTCACAGCATCGCTTAAATCACCCGGGATGGAGATGTATAATTGGGTATTATCTGCGTATTGATGATACCTCATCCCATGGTGGTGGATGACCCAGAGGTTTCATGTAGATGTTTAAAAGGAGTGAGGAGAGTACCGAATCCTGCGGCACCCCACAAAGGAGGGGCTGCAGGCTGAATCTCTCACTCCCTATCAACACCAATTGGGACTGGCCTTGGAGGAAGGAGGCAAACCAGCACAGAACTGTGCCACCCACCCCCAGCTCCCCAAGCCAAACCAAAAAAATACCATGGTCAGTGGTATTGAAAGCTGCTGAGAGGTCAAGAAGAGCGAGGATGGATGCACTACCCCCATCCTGCTCCCACCAGAGATCATCCAAAAGTGCGACCAATGCTGTTTCCATCCCATATCCAGGCCTGAAACCCTACTGAAAAAGGTCCAGATAATCCGTTTCATCCAGAATCCTCTGGAGCTACAGTGCCACCACTTTTTCAACTACCTTCCCTAAAAAGGGGAGGTGGGAAATTGGACAAAAATTGTCCAGTATGGTGGGATCCAGCGACAGTTTCTTGGGGAGGGAGTGCATCAGTGTCGTGTCCCAGCCCAAATCACACGCAGTACACCGGAGAGGCAGTTGCAAACTTTACTGAGGAACTTGTGAGGTAAACGAACAGGTGGCAAGGAAGTGTGAGCACAAACACACTTGCAAACCTTACTGAGGAACTTGTGAGGTAAATGAACAGGCAGCAAGGAAGTGTGAGTGCAAATGCACACACTCTACAGAAACAAGCCCCAAAATCTCACGAGCTTGCCTTAAAGGAGTTTTACATTCAAAACAAGATTAGTCAAGCGAGTCCAAGGGTCCAGAGTCAAGTCACAAGGTTTCTGATCAGGAGTCAAGGCACATGGAATCCAGTAAGCAGACAGCTGTCTCCAATGACTGGTCTGGGCTTGCAGCTCCCTTTTTATGGAGGAAGACCTGGGTGGAGCTTATTTAGGAGGGCAGGGCTGCTTCTTGCATGTAGCCTCTCAGACCTTCACTGTTCCTCCCTCCTTTCCACTCTCCTTGCTCTCGGGCAATACACCCTCCCTCAAGGATGAATTCACCATCACCTGGACCCACCCACACATCACCTCCCAAGCTGCCTTCAGCAGCCAGGAGTGGCATGGATCTAATTGACAAGTGGTGGCATTTATAGTCCGGAGGGCCCTGTCCACTTCCTCAGGCCGAACAGTATCAAACTGTTCCCAAATAACAGGGTAAGTACATTCCCCAGGCTCTCTACAGATCATGCCCCATGCTTGGAATCCAGCTGGGAACAGATCTGAGCAATTTTATCCTCCAGATGCCCAGAAAACAAATCTGTGTGGCCCTGCAGGTGGGTCACCATGCCCACCTTTCCCCAAAGGGATTGAGTGATCTTAAACAGGGCCTCTGGGCAGCATTCTGTGGATGCAATAAGAGCAGAGAAATGTTGATGTTTCACTGCTGTTACCAACACAAGATAGGCCTTAATAGCGGCTCTAGCTTGTGTTCAGTTAGGTCTGGTCCTTGTTTTCCTCCAACGGTGCTCTAGATATCTCTTAATCCTTTTGAGACCCCTCAACTTCTCCATAAACCACAGTGAGTGTTGGGCTCAAAGGATCAAGAGAGGTTGCATGGGCACAATCTTGTCCAGGGCCCTGGCCACATCCCTATTCCAGGTGGTGGCCAGGGCCCCCCCTGGACCATGCAGCAGATCCTCCGATATAACCCCCAGCTCCCTTTGGAACCTCATTGGGTCCATCAGTCACCAGGGGCAAACTAATTGAATGGTCAATATAATTGATAGATTTTAATGGGCAATTTATAAAAAGATAAATGGTCACATTAGCATTTGCCTTATAAAAGGAGCATCTTTTGAAAGATATTAAGTGCCTATTGTGTAATTATAGAAAACCATATATCTATAAATTTAGTTGATTTCAAAGTAATTGCCAAAAATTATTTAAATTCATCAATGCATTAGACATGGATTACATAATTTCCCAAAATTAAATTAATCTCTCAGTCAGTGCTCTTTTAAGAAAATCAGCACATGTCATGTTCCCGTTCCGATGTTTATGGTTCCTCGTAACGTTTCACATGTCATATCTGCAGTTGCGTGCCTGCCTGGCCATGCTGGTAAATTTCCTTTGTGCTGACTTGTGATCTTCTGGAATGTATGTTTGGGTTATCTCTGCTGTTCAAGGTTACTTTCTCAGGCCGATTCTAACGGTTGCTAGCGTCTGGGGTGGGTGGTTGCTATGCTAGCCTGAGGGGAGGGTTTGCAACAGGAGCAAGGCTTTTTAAGTTTGTAATTGGCGCGCTTTTGCTCATTCTCAGCTTTCTTCATACTTTGCATACTATTCATTCAATAAATTAGTTTTCTCTAGTAACTACTGATGAGACTCCTTTTATTGGAATAGGCAATCATTACATAAAGCTCAGAATGAGCAAAAGCGCGCCAATTACAAACTTAAAAAGCCTTGCTCCTGTTGCAAACCCTCCCCTCAGGCTAGCATAGCAACCACCCACCCCAGACGCTAGCAACCGTTAGAATTGGCCTGAGAAAGTAACCTTGAACAGCAGAGATAACCCAAACATACATTCCAGAAGATCACAAGTCAGCACAAAGGAAATTTACCAGCGTGGCCAGGCAGGCACGCAACTGCAGATATGACATGTGAAACGTTACGAGGAACCATAAACATCGGAACGGGAACATGACATACTGCCCCCCCACAAAGAAAAAAACTTAATTGTTAAGGCGCGGGTTTATCAGGGTAAGCAGCGTGAAACTGAGCAACCAAGTGGGGAGAGCGCACATGCCGTGCAGCGACCCACTCCAGATGAGGGAAATGCTTCCATCGAATCAGATATTGCAGAGTGGAATGGAAACGTCTAGAGTCTAATATTTCCTTGACTTCGAAATGTTGTTGACCATCAATCATTATGGGGGGAGGTGCAGCCGGCTCAGGATGCCAATAGGTAGACTCCACGAATGGTTTAAGCAAACTGCAATGAAAAACAGGGTGTAAGCGCTTGAGATTGTGAGGTAAGTCCAACTTAAAGGTAACAGGATTAATCTGAGCAACAATAGGAAATGGACCTATGAACTTGGGCGCCAGTTTTTTGGATGGTTGAGGGAATTTATGAAGCTATTGGGCACCCTCTGGACAGATTCCCACATGGCACTAGCAGCAGTCACTCGCAGTCAGACGCGAGCACAGCAACCTGACACTTCTGCCGGTCCTAGCGCGATACATGTATCCGCTCCTGCAGATTTGCAACAACAGCTTCTGGCAGAGTTGAAATCGGATACTTGGTTGCAAAGCAACCAGGGCGAGGTTACTTTGAAGCAAGGTTTGGCATGGAAAGATGATCGCCTCTATGTGCCTGTAACCTTGCGCAAAACCGTGCTGTTCAGGTCTCATGATGATAAAACAGCTGGGCATTTTGGCTTTACAAAAACTATTCATCTAGTGCGCCGACAGTTCTGGTGGCCAACCCTGCGGTGAGATGTGAAAGCCTATGTCAAGTCTTGCCCTGTCTGTGCTACTGCAAAACGAAAAGGGGGGAAACCTCAGGGCTTTGTGCAGCCAGTGGCCAATCCCTCCCACCCCTGGGAGGAAATCTCTATGGACTTTATTGTGGATCTACCTCCTAACCAGAGAAAGACTGTCATTTGGGTTGTTAAGGATTTTTTCTCGAAGCAAGCTCATTTCGTCCCTTGTGTGTCTCTACCATCTGCACAACAGCTGGCACGCCTCTTTCTAGTTCACGTGTACAGCCCCGCCCGCTTGGTGACCGACAGAGGAACAGAATTTACTTCACGCTTTTGGCGGGAATTTATGAAGCTATTGGGCACTAAACAGGCGTTATCCACGGCTTCTCATCCTCAGACAGATGGAAATACTGAGGCTGTTAATGCCACGTTGGAGCAATATTTACGTGCTTTTGTTAATTATCAACAAGACAACTGGGTAGACCTCCTGCCGTTTGCTGAAGTTGCTTACAATAATGCTGTGCATCAAAGTACTGGGGCGGTGCCCTTCCGTACTGTATTCGGGCATGACTTTGTCCCTATTCCTGAATTGCCTCCACCGTCTACCTCACCCACCTCCCCGACCGATTGGGCCTCACAATTGGCAGATTCCTGGCCAAAAATACAGCAAGCTTTAGCCGATGCTCAAGCCACTTATCAATGACATGCCAACGAAAAAAGGGCACCACAACCTGTTTTTCAAATAGGGGATAGAGTATACCTTTCCACCAAATACATCAAATCCCCTCAACCATCCAAAAAACTGGCGCCCAAGTTCATAGGTCCATTTCCTATTGTTGCTCAGATTAATCCTGTTACCTTTAAGTTGGACTTACCTCACAATCTCAAGCGCTTACACCCTGTTTTTCATTGCAGTTTGCTTAAACCATTCGTGGAGTCTACCTATTGGCATCCTGAGCCGGCTGCACCTCCCCCCATAATGATTGATGGTCAACAACATTTCGAAGTCAAGGAAATATTAGACTCTAGACATTTCCATTCCACTCTGCAATATCTGATTCGATGGAAGCATTTCCCTCATCCGGAGTGGGTCGCTGCACGGCATGTGCGCTCTCCCCACTTGGTTGCTCAGTTTCACGCTGCTTACCCTGATAAACCCGCGCCTTAACAATTAAGTTTTTTTCTTTGTGGGGGGGCAGTATGTCATGTTCCCGTTCCGATGTTTATGGTTCCTCGTAACGTTTCACATGTCATATCTGCAGTTGCGTGCCTGCCTGGCCACGCTGGTAAATTTCCTTTGTGCTGACTTGTGATCTTCTGGAATGTATGTTTGGGTTATCTCTGCTGTTCAAGGTTACTTTCTCAGGCCGATTCTAACGGTTGCTAGCGTCTGGGGTGGGTGGTTGCTATGCTAGCCTGAGGGGAGGGTTTGCAACAGGAGCAAGGCTTTTTAAGTTTGTAATTGGCGCGCTTTTGCTCATTCTCAGCTTTCTTCGTACTTTGCATACTATTCATTCAATAAATTAGTTTTCTCTAGTAACTATTGATGAGACTCCTTTTATTGGAATAGGCAATCATTACAGCACATTTCTGTAAGTTGGAAGTACTTTACTGAGTTTCTTTCTATGTATATAGAAATACCTGCTACTTTATTTTCTCAACCAATGCTGTATATTTGAAATTGACTCTTTCCTGTATTCATTCAGCTGACCTTATTGTTCAAACAGTGTCATGGTTTTATGCTTGTGTGGTCACTCAGAAGTTAGGACTATACATAGTTTGGCTAGGCCAACCATGGTATATCTCACTTGCTCAAACTAGCTGTAATTATATGATAGGATCTCTTGGATGTTTATTTTATTTTTCATATACCAAAGATTTTGGAGGTAAGGATCATTAATACCCTAGAAGGCAAAAATGAAATTCAAAAATCATCTTGATAGTTTATTGATTGATTGATTGATTTATCAAATTTATCACCGCTCATCTCCCTAGAAAAGGGCGGTGATAAATTTGATAAATCAATCAATAAATAAACTATCAAGATGATTTTGGGCGGTTTACAATAAAACATAGATAAAACCCTATGAAACAATAAAATAAATATAATACATAGTAAAATATAAATATGATAGGAACCCAATGGCTAAAAAGTGTCTATAACCCACAAGCTGAATAGGGCCACCCTAGGAAACTAGCCATCCAGAAAGGTGACTATTCTCCCTCCCTCCCCAGGCATCATGGCAAAACCAGGTCTTTGTTTTCTAAAGTCTAGGAGAGAGGGGGCCAGCCTCACTTCCAGGGGAAGGATATTCCAAATATAAATATAAATAGACAATAAAATATAATGTGTAATAAAATCCCGATGGCTAAGGTTGCTTCTCAGTCCGTGAGTGTAAAAGGCCCTTCTAGGGTGCTAGCCATCCCTCACAAATGAGTGACCGTTCAAAGGGCCTCTTTGTCCTGACTAGCAGGAACCATGCCGAGACGAGGAATGAGTCTCTAGTGTTTATTACTGCTACAGTAGACAGAAAATCCTACCAAACTGAAGAAGCGTGGGAAAACCCAGACAGATAAACCCCAAAAGTCAAGGCGGGTCTGTTCTGGTTCTCTTTGAATGACAGCTCAAACTCTACTACACATGCGTTTTCCCCCCTGCATAGGGGCCTCCTCCTGCTCACCATCAGTGCTCATGACACTCTTGCTCCAGGAAGGGGCGTAACTGGCACACAACATGAAGTTGTACAAAGGCCCTCCTAGCCATGACTGCCACCTGCTCTTCAAGCAGGAGTTGTGAGTCCAGGAGGACCCCCAAGTTATGCACCGGGTCTGTCTGGGGCAGTGCAACCCCCATCCAGGACTAAGGATGACAATTTCCCAGAAATCGAACCATTAATCCACAGCTACTCCGTTTTCCCTTGGTTCAGCCACAACCTCTTGTCCCCCATCCAGGCCCCCACAGCCCCCAGGCACTCAGAAAGGCATCACTTACTTCACCTGGGATGAAGATGTATAATTGAGTATCATCAGCATATTGATGATACCTCACCCCGTAGTGACGGATGATCTCACCCTGTGGTTTCATGTAGATGTTAAAAAGGAGCGGAGAGAGTACCAAGGCCTGCGGCACCCCACAAAGTAGGGGCCATGGGCTGGATCTCTCACTCCCTATCAACACCAACTGAGATCAACCCTGGAGAAAGGAGGTGAACCAGCGCAAAACCACGCCGCCCACCCCCAAGCCAGACTTGATATTTAGAGCAATGGTTCCTAAAATTTTTGTCATCAAACTTCCATTTACTATAATCTTAATGTACACATCTCCCCTAAAAATCCAAACACCAAAATGAACACAAATGAAGAATGAAAAAAATACAATGAAACTTTAGGGAAGGTAGATTTATTGTAACAATGTGACTAAAAGGTTCTTTACACCTCCCCTGGACTCTCTCTGCACCTCCCCAAGGGAAGTACACTTCACAGTTTGGGAAACCCTGGTTTAGAGAAATGGTCTATAAGTAACATAAATATATTGAACACAGACAAAAGCAAAGTTCTTCACTCAGGAAACAAAGACAGATGGAATAAAGGATACATTTAGTTATTGTGAAACAGAGAATATGAGCCACCAATGTGAAATAGCTGCAAAAAAGGCAAACACAATTTTGGGCTGCATCAACAAAAGTATAATTTTCAACTCTAAGGAATTATAACCATTTGAATGAGAGGATTTCTTCAAATATCTGAAGCTCAAGAACTGTACTCATTTATGAGTATAGAACCAGAATAATGGATTTAAGTTACAGGAAGGTAGATTCTGACTGTTTACCAAAAAAAAACCATCCCACCCCTTCTTAACAGTAAGACCAATTCACTAGTACAACTAATTACTCAGTTAGGTGGATACTTCTCCTTCATTAGAGATGTTCAAGCAGAGTCTAGACTGTCATCTTTGGGGACACTTTAATTTAGATCCTTGAATGAGCAAGGAATTAGACTCAGTGGCTTAAATGAGAATTTCCACCTTAACTGGTTCAGTGATTCTGTGTTTTTCTGATCTACATTGTTCTTTTAGGTGAACTTCATAGTGGATTGCTTGATTTTCTCCTGTTTGGCAGTTTAATAGCTGCAGTGGATCCTGTTGCTGTGCTGGCTGTATTTGAAGAAGTTCATGTCAATGATGTTCTCTTCATAATTGTTTTTGGAGAATCACTGCTCAATGATGCTGTAACTGTGGTAGGATTCTTTTTGAAAACTTGTTTCTGGTGGAATTCTGATCAGAAATGTATTGAGAAATTTAGATTTGCAAATAAATGATGATGAAAGTAATAATCTCTGAAGCTGGAAAGTAATCAATTAATTTAAATTAATTAATAACACTGGTGGAGAAATATTTTCAGCCTGCACATCACAGGGGGTTTTTTAGAACTAATTTTTTCCCACATGTGCAAAAAATGGAATCTGGACACTACATAGGTCCAACTGAAATTCATTTTCTAGTTCCCATTGTCTTTTTCAAATATTTTTTGTATGGGGGTGTTAAGGGGCAAAATAGATATTTTAAGCTTTTTAGATGCTTAAGACAATTTATTTTACCTCAACTTTCTGACATCCCACTCCCACTCATACAAAATGGCTCCTAGCCCCACTCTCTTTGTTGAGGGCTAAGTCTGGTGTGGCCCTCATACTGATTGAAATTATACCTCTGTTTTAGAATTTCCATACCAGAGCTAGAAGGGTTGAAATTATATTATATGCAGTCATTCCACATTTTGTTACATTTTCTCAGAGAGAAACATATTTTTCTAATCTGTACCTGCCCTCCTTTCATTTGAGTGTCAGGGTAAGAGCCCATGGGAGTTCTTCTACTTTGTTTCTTGGTAAACTCTGAAAGAAATGTCATCTGGAATACTAATTTCCTCTACCACATCACCAGTGATGTTAACCACCATGGATACCCTGAAATGGTAGGGTTTGAAAATGTCCCCATTGCATACTCTATATTTCAGCATGGTGCCTAGGAACTCTACAAAATAATTCAGCTGTTCCACTTTCTCTCTAATGTGGTAATCTCCCAGAGTGTTGGGTCTTGCTGATATGCATTGGTCTAAGTACCAACCTGATCTCCTAGCTAAAAGATGCATTCACATATATGCTCATCCATTCTTATACACTTAGTAACAGTTTCTTGAACATTCACATATGCTACACTCGCACTTTGGAAAAGCCTCTAACTGGAGTATATGGAAGGGTTTAAAAAAACCAACTGGTATTCCAGCTGATAGGAGGTAGTAGATATTGGTATCAGACCTTTCCTTCCCAGGGTCAACTTACTCCCCCCACCCCATTATCTCTAGTTAAATACTTTCTTCAATTAATTTGGAAGATGAAAAAAAAGTTTTAGTTTTTCAGGAGGAAGGGAGATCAGATTGAGTGATGCTGCTAGCTAGAATTTCCCCATCCATGTTTTACTGTATTCCTTATACAGTAAAATACATGTTAGCTTTTTGCATAAGCATTTGATCAATGTTTGTTCGCAGACTTAAATGTAATACTCTTTTTAATTTATTTTAATTTTGTCTCATATTATTTATTCATGAAACCACAATATTATTTCCCTCTTAGGTGCTATATAATGTGTTTGAGTCTTTCGTTTCCATAGGAACTGAAAATGTGACTGGTGTGGACTGCATAAAAGGCATAGGTTGGTAGCTATTTATTTATTTGGATATTCTGGTTTTCAAAAAACTTATATCCATTAAACTTTTTTAATGTTCAGATTTTTGTTGTAATTATATATTTCATATTTTTATTTTACTGTCATTTTTTCTCACTTTTCAAAGCACCTGTTATGTATTTCTTTTCTTTTTTTTTTGATAATGTATGTATCTTTGTGTATTATTTTTTTGTTTTTCTGTTATTATTTTTAAAAGCAATAAAAAAAAATTTAATGTTCGGATTTTAAAAAGAATTTAAATTGCAAGTTAGGAAGAAAAGGTATACTGTATAAAGGATTTTGATTCTAAAGTACCCACAATTCTTCTTTATTGTATATCTGAGGTCTGTTATAAAGGGAGAGAAAAAAATAGTATATTATGGGATACTAAAAAAAAAAAGATGGAAAGCCTCCCAGCTTTCCATCATAGCTCCCACTTAGAAAAAGTTTAGATGTACTCTTGAGCTAGTCTAATTTTTAAAAAAAATATTTTTAATGGATGGTGGAATTAGTGGAGTTGGCACAGATGGCAAAATTGACAGCATTGATAAGAGAAAATACTGTGACTGGATTTGTTTCTACTTGGAAACCACTTCTGGACTACTGGATATGCTTGTAAATGAAAAAAATGAAGTTTTGATTTTGGGTTTTGATGATTAAATTGTTATTTTTTAATAGAAATAATGTTTGTTAAGGTTTAGTTAAGAGTAAGAGATTCATATCTGTTTGAAGAAGATGGGAAATCACTTTCTTTGTATCTTTTCTTAGCTATTATTGCACTTTTTAGTTTCTCTTTTTTTGTTTAGTTCTTTATTTAAGCTTTCCTGTACTTTGTATTTTAACTGCATTTTGAAATCTCAATAACGTTTATAAAAAAATATTCTGAAAAAACAGGATGGACAGCAAGTCCAGCTGTGAGGAGGGGACAAGATGGCAGGCATAACCATGCATTAATAGCCCCACCCCTTTTTAATGTGCATTGCACACATTAAAAGGGTGGGGCCTGCATAATCCCCGATAATCCTTTTTGGGGGGCTGAGAATGTGGTATACTCAAGGGCCCCACCTTTGAAAAAAATGAGAAAAACCAAAATAGGATATTAGACTGAGCAGAGCCAGAAAGGGAGGTTATTGATTAGAACAGTAGATAAAATGCATTACTCTAACAATAACTCCAAAAGAAAAAAAATGAAATCCTTAGTTTTTGCCATAATTGCCCTTCATTTTTGCCTGAAGGTAATGTGTTCCAAACTATCTCTGTTTGACTGCATATAATAGTACTTATAATGCAGCTCACTTAGTAATCAAGTGGAGCATTTGAAAAAAAATTAAGATGTTATATTAGAAATCAGATTATTTCTGATGTTTAAATTAATATATACAGCATCTATTCATTTTATCTTTATCTTTATTTATTATTCAAATTTATATCACCGCCCATCTCCCCCCAAAAGGGGGACTCTGGGCGGTTTTAAATTTAAATCATCCTGTATATTTTTCATTTATCTGCTTTTTTCTTTCCTTTATTTTTTGGGTGAGCCTAATACAGATAGCCAGTTTGGTGCAGTGGTTAAGGCACTGGGCTAAAAACTGGGAGACCATGAATTTTAGTCCTTCCTTGGCACAAAGCCAGCTGAGTGACCTTGGACCAGTCATCTTTCTCTCAGCCCTCGGAAGAAGGCAGTGGCAAACCACTCCTGAAAAACCTGCCAAGAAACTGCAAGGACTTGTCCAGGCAGTCTCCAAGAATCAGACATGATTGAATGGATAAAAAAAAAATACCCATAGTTCCATATAAGTTAAAAGAGGTATTAGTCAGTAGAACTTTATTAAGAGGATCCTTGCTTTTTAAAATAAATAATAGTTATTGTTGTGTCTGACCATAGTGTTTTATCTTTAACATATTTTAATCAGTGTTTCATTTATTTCATCTATTAGTTTAACTGGGTGACAAACATAGAAATATAATTGCAACTACATGCAACTCTGGCTCAAATTGATTTCTGATTATTATAACACTTTCTACATTTCTATCTTTTCATTCAACCCTTGTATGTCCACAGACTTTCTCAGGCTAACTTATCTCTTCAGCATTGTTGTGAGGAGTGTAATATCCCTTTAGGATACACTTGCTGGGAGGATGTCCCTTTATACATGTTTTCTTTCTTGATCTTTATGACCTTTCCACCTTCCTAAGGAGATTTAAGTCCTAAATCTATGCTTCTCAATTGTGCCTTTAGTCAAGATTGGAGCAAGGGTGGAATGGGTGTTGGAGAAAGTGTCTCTTAGGGTCCTGTCTCAAATGCATGAGCATGGTTCTCAGCCTGTGGTCTGATCTTATGAACTGATTCTGTTCCTTAATTGTATAGCAACCCTGGCCTCAGTTGTCACACATTCCCCTCTATTTTAGCTCTGGCTAGTTTTGCCATGCGTAAAAATGCCTCACAATATTTGGAGAAAAAAATGCACTGTACCATAAATAAATAATCTGTATTGCACTTTTGCATAAATCTTAGTAAACAGCAAAAGTAACTAAAAACAAGACCATTTACTTGTAAAAAGTGCAATTTGTGTGTGATTTTATTGCAGTATCTTTCCTTGTGGTGAGCCTTGGAGGTACCTTTATTGGCATCATGTTTGCATTTCTGCTCTCGCTTGTCACTCGCTTCACAAAGCATGTCAGAATCATTGAGCCTGGATTTGTATTTGTCATTTCTTACCTATCTTACTTGACAGCTGAGATGCTCTCACTATCTGCCATCCTTGCGTAAGTTTCAATTAATTATTTTGTTACTAGAGAAAGTTGTCATTTAAATTACAGTTTCTCACTAACTTGAAAAAGTGAGCTATCTGGATTTAAAAGTTAAAAAATGAATATATTAATACTGAGAATCACTTTATCCTGGTATTTACATTATACAGATAAAATAATTTAGCTATAGAACACAAAAGGAAATAATTCCTATTTGTGAGTAGCTAATGTGAGTCTATATGAATTGTTCTGTGAATCCAAGACTGAGGTATCATCAATATTCTGAAGACACCCAGCTTTACATCTCCACCCTGGGCTGTCCAAGAGATGCCATGGAGGCCCTGTCTTGGTGTATAGAAGCTGTTGGGAGTCTGGATGGGGAACAACAGGCTTCAGCTCAACCCTAGCAAGACTGAATCCATGACTAACCCACTGGCATGTGCAGTCCAGGTCAGAAATCCAGCCATAGGACTGTGAATTGGGGGCATTGTTGTGTAGATTAATTATAAATTGATAGTTCAGTAACAAATCAGATGGTATGTTAGGCAGGGAATCAAGAAGCAGATTCACGTTGTCAATTAAGAGGTTGCCTTTTGGCTTCTCATATACTCTGAAACTACAGGTAATATGTAGTTCTCTCTGCTTGCAGACTACCCCAACTACAATATCCCATTGCTGCTGGCTCTTTTTACATAAAACAGCATGTACATAATCCAATAGCATTTCAAAAGATCAGAATGTCACAAAGGATGCATGAGTGGGTTTTTTTTTTAATCTCTCATAGCTATATAAGATCTCAAAGCTGAGCTGCAATAATTTATGTTACAGATGCTACAAGAACATACCGGCATAATACAGCTTCTGCCACATGGGAAGATTTTACTTAGATATCCAGTTCAAACACCACTAATTGAGATTTCAAAAATAGCCATTTTACGTAATAAACCACCTGAAATGATACTGTTACTTAAAATCACTAGTACAGAAAAGTTAGGACCTTCACAGTATGGGTTGCCAGTTAAACACTTTATCAGCAGACATATTTATTTAATTTATTCATACTTTATACTAGTTTAATAGAAATGACAATTTAGAAAAAAGGATCACAAAGGATTAAGATGTTCATTGTATTTTTCCAGGATAACATTCTGTGGTATCTGCTGTCAGAAATATGTCAAAGCAAATATTTCAGACCAGTCTTCTACCACTGTGAGATACTCTATGAAAATGTTAGCAAGTGGTGCAGAAACTATTATTTTTATGTTCCTGGGAATTTCTGCTGTTAATCCTAAAATCTGGACTTGGAACACTGCTTTCATACTCCTGACACTGGTTTTCATCTCTATCTACAGAATCATTGGTAAGAGAATTGGTTCTACCTCTGTTACAATTCTTAATTAAATAGGGCTGTTAGCATTTTTCTTAATATGGTACAGAACACAGACACAAAGACAATACTTGTCCACACAAAACTATTTTATTGTAGAAAAAGTAAACTATCTTATTCTACTATAGTCTATTTCTATTATTTAATCTATAGATTTCTATCTCTATATTTTATTAATATGTTCTTATTCCTATGTGTGTAACACTGTTTTTTTCTTAACTGTTTCTTAGCTCTCAGTTTTTTAAATCTTTCCCTTTCCCCCAGGTCTTCAGCTCTTACAGCCAGTCTCAGTCCATTTGCGTGTGAAAACCCTTCTCACTCCTTTATAGACTTGCAAATGGGCTTTTCTTGCCCCCCACCACCGTCCTTTGTTTCTGAAGCAGCAGGTCTGTAGAGCACTGTCCCTGGGCTGCTGCAGGCAGGGGGCTTGGTTCCGGTTGCCAGCTGGCTTGGGTTTTCAGAGTCTGTTGGGTTCTCTTCCTCCCTTCTTTCTCAGCTTTGTCTCTCAGCGATCTTGCAGCTCCAAGAATTGACCTTTTTCTCTTGCTGAAAAAAGAGGAGTGCTGAGGGGCTGAAGTATTTTCTTTCCCCAGTCTCTGCTGTCTTCCTGGCCTAATTTCTCCATTACCACACCCACCTACGTGCTTCCTTTCACTTCCGTTTTTATAAAGCAAACCCTCCAATTAAGGAGAGCATGGGGCTGCTTTAACCCTCCTTCCCAGGCAGCACCAAACTCTGGAACGCAGAAGGGAGAAAATGCCTGCTCACTCCAGGTGGTGAGTTCACTCTTCCACAAGGACTTTATTTTCTGTGTAACTGATTTCAAATATTACATTTTTTATTATTTAAGAGATCTGGATAAGAAAATAGCAATGCACCTTGCTTATTTCTAGCTTGAAGATATTGAATTCACAATTCCCACAGCACTGATGCATTTTCTCTCTGATCTTTAGAGAATGAAGTTCCTTGCAAAACAGATGGAATTAGCATTGTACCTAATTCGGGGTTCGGTGGTAATGGTTCAAAAGTAGTTGCTGTAGTTTTCTGTACATCTCATCTTTTATGTAAGCTGTTGAAGGTCAAGCTGACCTCTGTCTACTCTAGAGTAAAGCTGCTGAAGAGTAACTTGTAAAACCCTGTGGCTGTAGTGTACAGACCCAGTATATTAAATATAGAAGATTTTATAATACTTTTAGTCAGTATCAGAAAAATTTCAAAGCACTGAATTTATTACTATGCTGATTAATTTTAATCATACTGATGGAGAAAGTATGGGAATTTACAGTGGAGAACAGTTAACAACCTGTAAATTAGCAGCTGTAATATAAAGAAGCTGTCTCTTTGCCATTGATTTGGATGATCTAGCTAATTCTATTAAGTGTAATAGATTGTTTAATGCAGATGAAAACAACTCTGTAATGTCAGTTAGGCTAAGCAAATGGTAAAGAGGTATTACTTTATGTTCTGGCAATAATTTTGCATTATGATCTTTTGGGGATCATATCTGCCCTAATTCCCAATGAAATGTGTATTACTCTGATGTTGTTTTTGTTACTCTGGTACATTTGTTTAAGCAGGTGTAATTCTACAGACTTGGATTCTAAATCACTACCGAATGGTCCAGCTGGGAATAATAGACCAAGTAGTAATGTCATATGGTGGCCTCCGTGGTGCTGTTGCCTTTGCTTTAGTCGTACTTCTGGATGAAAACAAAATCCAAGACAAAAACCTGTTTGTCAGCACAACTATCATAGTTGTATTTTTCACTGTAATATTCCAGGTATTCAATTCAGTTTTTTCTCGGAAAGAAAAAATAAAGGGCTTGTCATAGAGGGTGAGCAGTTGTACACATGCATTGCTCCTCATATTTTTTTGTAAACTTTAGCCTAATATACTTGAAAGATCCCTTTGAATGCTGTTTTCTGCCTCAGGAATAAAATATGCCTGTATGTTTTCTGTCTTGGGAATAAAAAACAGGTTAGATATTACATGAATTTTTACAGAAAAACAGTAAATGAGTAGGAAATAAAGGGCTTTTAAGATACACCCTTCTAAAACTTTTCTCTCATGCTTTTTATGACAAGAACCAGTGATACATTCAAAATAGTTCCTAAAAGTAGCCTCTGTACTGCCAAAGCAGAAGATAACCTTTCCATTTTAAAGAAAAAGTATTTGGGGGAAAAAGCTGGTCATGAAAGACCATGAACTAAGACTGGTGTGAAAGGTCCCCTGTGCAAGCACCGTGTCTGACCCTTTGGGGGGACGCCGTTTTTGCAACATTTTCTTGGCAGACTATATTGGGGTGGTTTGCCATTGCCTTCCTCAGTCGTCTCTTTCCCCAGCAAGCTAGGTAATTTTACCAACCTCAGAAGGATGGAAGGCTGAGTTGACCTCAGCCGGCTACTCGAGAATCCAGCTTCCGCTGGGATTGAACTTGGGTCGTGGGGAGAGTTTCAGTTGCAATACTGCTGCCTACCACTGTGCCACACAAGGCTTGAACTATCTTCCTATTTTAAATAAAGAGATCGTATTTTACATTTTCACATGACACCATGGAAGTCAAATTAGAATTTCCTCTAGATAAAAAGTAAAATTTCTATGTCAGACATGAGGATACACATTTATTTTTAATGCAAATTGCTATTTCATGAGAGAGCCATAGAGCCAAGGCAAGCCATTTCACTTACTTGCAAAAGGAAATTTGCTATTCAGGAATCTTTAACAGTTTTTTAGTTATTCTGAGCAGTAATTTTAATGATAATGAACCATTGATTTTAGTTAGAAAAACTACCGCATTCTTATAGCAAATTTTATGAAGACCGATGTTAGTCTGCAAATATGATATATATGTTCTACAAATATATTAAAAATGTTTTGCCAGCAAGGAAATATATAGAACTCTCATTAAAAATGTTTCCAGAATACTGTAGGAGATGGGTTATATAGACGTGACACTATACCATTCACATTGAACAGGGAATGGTTATAAAATTATTGTAGAGCAAAATGCCTAACAGAAACTCTAGCAAGAATATCCCGTCATCAGCTGGAGTGAAGGTACATCTCCACTCTTGGGATTTCTTTTATCTTATTTATTTATTTATTTATTTATTAAATTTATATTTATATTCATCTTGTTTGAAATTACTAAAAAGAGATAAATGAAGATGTTTATTTACTATAATTATATAGGGACACAATATTAACTCTGTAGGAGGAGGCGGAATGTAAGTGTGTTGGAGCAAATAGAATCATCTATCAGGCCTCATGATGTATTTATTTCTTAACCATAGACACTTTAATGATATGTGAAAGAAATATCTAAAATCATTACCTTCATTCAGTGATATGGGATGCTTTGTTCTTTCTTTTTTGCATCTATAATGTGTAATGTTTCTTTTAATTAAAATTGCGGTAATTTGTTCATTTTCCTTCAAAGGGTTTAACAATCAAGCCTTTAGTGCAGTGGCTGAAAGTGAAAAAAAGTGAACACAGAGAACCCAAACTGAACGAGAAGCTCCATGGCAGGGTAAGCTAATTCATATTCTAAAGCAATACAGATTAAGGAGCTAGAATCTGCCACCATCTCAATTTCATATTCATGTTCAAAATGCTGAGGAATTCCTATGCTTCTTGTTCCTTTGCAATATGGAGAGAATTATTAGTAAAAGAATTAGTGGTAAATATGCATGCTGCAGAAAGAAAACTCACTGCCTCAGACATAACTGTCAAATTAGATAGTATAATTGATGTGAGCATTTTTTTCCCCTGAAACTGCAATGTTGTTGTTTATTCGTTTAGTCGCTTCCGACTCTTCGTGACTTCATGGACCAGCCCACGCCAGAGCTTCCTGTCGGTCGTCAACACACCCAGCTCCCCCAGGGACGAGTCCGTCACCTCTAGAATATCATCCATCCACCTTGCCCTTGGTCGGCCCCTCTTCCTTTTGCCCTCCACTCTCCCTAGCATCAGCATCTTCTCCAGGGTGTCCTGTCTTCTCATTATGTGGCCAAAGTATTTCAGTTTTGCCTTTAATATCATTCCCTCAAGTGAGCAGTCTGGCTTTATTTCCTGGAGGATGGACTGGTTTGATCTTGCAGTCCAAGGCACTCTCAGAATTTTCCTCCAACAGAAACTGCAATAGATTAGTGTATATTTCTCACCGTATTCTTGTGTGAAGGAAATGTAAAATATTGGGAGGTTTGCCCATTCACTAAATGACCACTGGTTTAAACATAAAACACCCTTTTTTCAGAGGCAAACTGATGAGGCTCTAAACCTCTTTAGCACAATTGATGGAAATTTCTTAGAAATTTGTTATCAGAATAATTTCATTTCATATCAGTTACATTATTCTAGGTAGATTCTTAAGGAGTAACTTTTAAAAAAGATTGCTACCAATCTGAAAAACATAGTTATCCCCCCCACTTTATATAGATTAAAAAGAACTTACAGAAGATCTGGAAAAAAATTTCTAACTGCAGTTATTTCCAGTAAATTCCAGAACATTCTGTTTCTCTGCCAATATGGAGGAGGAATGAATCTGTTTTTCCACATACCTAATGCATAATCTGGCATGGGCTGGTCCATGAAGTCACGAAGAGTCAGAAGCGACTAAATGAATAAACAACAACAATGCATAATTACAAAAACACTTTGGATTGGATAAATAATACAATCTAAACAAAAGGAAGCAGCCATCTTTTGGGAATGCTTTGATCTGGATTCCTGAACTAAGTGGAGAGTTGCACTTGATGGCCTAACAAACACCTGCCAACTCTGATTCTGAGATGGAGGCTTAGGTACTCAAAATCTGAAACGCTGCTTTGGTATTTTTCAGTTAAGTCCATTCATCCATATTATTAGAAACTGAAATAATTCAGTGGATACAAATTGAACTAGTATTAGATTTTTCTAAACATTTTTAATACTATGGGTAGTCCTCGACCTACGATCATTTGTTCAGTGACCATTCGAAGTTATGGTGGCATTGAACAAAGGGACTTATGACCCGTGCCCAAAGTTATGACCATTGAAGTGCCCCCACGGTCAGGTGATCAAAATTCAGGTGCTTAGCAGCCCACCCACACTTCAACTCCCCCCACCCACCTATCTCGCCCTCCATCTCTGCCCTTTTGGCCACCCTGCACCCTGCCTTGCAGGGTGGAAAGCAGCCCCAGAACTGCACAGCTCTGGGGCTGCTTGCCACACTGCAGTCCAGGTGCTTCTTGGTGCTTTGAAGCTCTGGGGCTGCAAAAAGCCCCTAAGCTGCAGCGCAAAGCTACAGATGCCCCTGGAAGCCTCAGCCACTCTAGCGAGCATCAGCAAGCATTTGTTCACCCTGCTGTCTTCTCTCCCAGTTCCCCTAACCAACCTTTTATGCCAAGCTGCTGAAGGAGAAGCAGAAGCGCCTCGCTGCCTTTGCTGTCTCCTTTTTGGACCTAGCTTCTCCACCAAATGTTGCCTATATGTGGCTCCCTGAGCCTTCAGAAAGCTGCGCCGTCTTTGGAAAACCTTCGGAAAAGTTTTCTGAAGGCTGTTACATGTAGGAAATGTTTGCAAGAGAAGCTGGGTCCAAAAAGGAGACAGCAAATGCAGAGAGGTATTTCTGCTTTGACCATGGCAGCTGGGTGCAAAAGGTGAAAGGTTCATGTGGGGAACTGGGGAAGAAGGTAGCAGGGCGAATGAATGCTTGCTAGAGCAGCTGAGGCTTCCAGGGCATCTGCGGCTTTGTGCTGCGCTGCAGCTCAGGGGCTTCTTGCAGCCCCAGAGCTGCAGAGCACCAAGAAGCCCCTGAGCTGTGCAGTTCTGGGGCTGCTTGCTGCCCTGCAAGGCAGGGTGCAGGGAGTCCAAAAGGGCAGAGATGGGGCGAGATAGGTTGGTGGGGCAAGTTGAAAGCAGTCCCTTACTGAGGTTCAGGGCTGGGAGAGACCACACCTGGAATGGTTTGGATTGGGATGGGTCCTTGGCTAACAACCAGTGAAATTCACTTAACGACAGCAAGGGGGATTGCTGAGATTACCATCACTAACTGATGCAGTTGTGATGTCTCACTTTACAACTGCATCGCTTAGAGGCAGTAATTCTGGTCCCAATTGTGCTCGTAAGTTGAGGACTACCTGTAAGTCATTGATAACCATTTACTATAGACATTTAGAATAACTATTGGCTCCTTATCTCCTCTTGTCACATTCCTTGATCATCCTGTTTTTAAAAGACAGGAATAAATTTGTCAAATAGATTAAAAACAAGATTTATATAAGATTACAGATACAAATAAAACCAACTTACAGTATATTAAAATAAACAGGCAAAAATTCCCCACATCACAATCTCTTAATTCTCCTCACCCTTTAACATTACCTAGAATACTCTGTACCCCACATCTACTTTTTATTTTCTGGATAGAGTGGAACTGGGTCATTTTTCAAAAGCTTCCTGACAATAAAAATGGCATTGGACTTCACCTTGCAGCATGCTAAACCCCCGTAATTGGCCTAATTTAAAAGCAGTAGTGCAGAGAACCTAATCAACATGAAAAGAGGTGTCCATAAGTACACTTAAGCCTGAAGATATTACGTTGGTATCCCCCCAAATAAAATGTAAACATTTATAAAGTTTTAAAAATACTTGGGAAAAATAATTTATAATACTTTCTTAACAGTTCGAGACATTGCTTGTAAAAAGGCCAGCTGCGCCCTGTATTTTGCATAAAATATGTGCATACACACGAACATTGCAATGCAACCTGCAAATTGCATCTTCTAGCAAGTTGTTACTGTTGAAAAACCTAAGCAAAACCAGACTAAACTTTTGGATGGGAAACTATCAGAAAATCTCAGAAGTCAAAAAAATGTCACATACTGTTGTTAAGGTTAAGGTTCTGGGCTAGAAACCAGGAGTCTGTGAATTCTAGTCCCACCTTAGGCATGAAAGCTGGCTGGGTGACCTTGAGCCAGTCCCTCTCTCTCAGCCCAACTCGGTGCAATGTAGACTAGCCTCCTCGTGGTGCACCCCAGGCAATGTGACTTATCACAGCTAAATAGTCTACACATCTGGCTGCTGGACCTCACAAGGATTTCCTAGCAAGAAAAAGCAGCATGAACTTATGCCATACAATTAAAAAAAAAACTGTTGTTAAGAAAACATCATGGATGTGTGTCTGTGATCAGCAGCAGTTAAACTGGATTTGAGGGAGTGTTTATATTCAGGATACATTGCAGTGATAAAATGGAGTACGTAGTTACCAGAATATATACTGTATAACTGATGTCACAGTTTCCCTGATTGCATCAGTCTGAGCTGATAAAAAGTGCTCAGGCCACATTGCATCTAATGACAGTAATGGATTCAGCTAGACATATAAACTATCAGTAACATATTTCATATTGTCAGGGCCAATCTTGAATTACAGGTAGTCCTCAAGTTACAACCAGAAGGGACTTATGACCGGTACTCGAAGTTCTGGCCATTGAAGTGCCCCCACAGTCACGTGAGCAAAATTCAGGTGCCTAGCAACCAGCTCGCACTTATGACCAGTTGCAGTGTCCTGCTGTCACATGGTCATCATTTGTGACCTTCCCTACCAGCTTCCCCCAACCAAAGACAATGGGAAGCCAGCAAGGAAGGTCACAAGTCGCTGGGATAAGTCTCCCTCACCCGGTCTTCCTTTGCTTGAACACCCCGTGCCCTCCTTCTCCCCTTCTCTTGCACACACCCAACACTGTCTTTTCCCAGCCTCCCTTTGCTTGCACTCACGTATGCACCCTGTACCCTCTTTCCACAGCCTCCTTGCAATCGCACACATGCATACACACACCCCGCACCCCCTTTCCCTGGCCTCCCTGTGTCCTCATTCCTTGGCCTTTCTGAGCTCACATTGCACCAAGCACCCCCTCCCCGACTTGTGCGCAGCCTGAATGAAGCCTCCCAGGGCTTCCCCCACCCCTCTGTGGCAACCTTGCACTACTTACTTGGGACTCCTGCCACTTCGCATCTTGGATTACAATGACAACTGGGAATGCTTTACAACCACATTGCTTAGTGACAGCAATCCCAGTCCCAATTGTAGTTGTAACTTGAGAACTACCTGTAATTGTCTGTCATCCAATCCATTGCTGTGTTTAGACACCTATTCACAAGATCATTTACATTACCTGAATTAAATGAAAAGGAAAAATAAAGCTGGATGTCTTTTTTATTTATCCATACATTCATGCATACAAAAATATTTATACCTTCTACTTCACAGCACTCAGGCTTACAATAAATAAAACACTAAAGAAAATTACAAATAATACCACAGTTTAAAAACAAACTGGAAGCAGCCCTGTCACCATTAGCACCCAGACATCCTGCAAAATTAAATTCTTCTCTTCTTCTCATGAAGAGAAGAAAATTAGGTACCCTGTGTACCACTGAAGACAAACCAGAGATTGGGGGCAGCCATTGTGAAGGAGCATCACAATTCCATGTTCTCTTCACCTTGCATGGGGTGGGGATGCACAGCATCTCCTTCTTAAAAAAATAAAGTATATATGAAGGTTGAAATTTCCCAAAATAGACACTCTGAATTAGACCCAGAAGCAAATCAATACCACAGCAGTAGCATTAGTTTAACACTGCTAAATATGCTACCACAAAAAGTGGGCTTCTGCATTTTAGCCCAATTTTCACTTCTGAGTCATCTTCAGAGGCATTGAGTGTGATGCAGTAGATAAACTGTGAGGAGATCAGGGCATGAGTCACTGTCATCAGGCCTCCCTGTCCAAAAAGCTTCACTTGATGCAGCAGCTGAAGCTAAAGAAATGTCCTTTTGGCCATGACCTTTACCTGCTGCTCTAGCAGGCACCACAAGTCCAAGAAGTCCCTCAAATCACAGACCTGCTCCTTTAGGAGGAGTGTGTAACTACATCTGGAGCCAGTGTTGGAACTAGAATTTAGCTGCATTGCTTACCAACAAATAGTACATTCATCTTGCAGGGATTTCATATCAGCTTGTTTTGACCCATCTGGGCTCTCTCAGTCTCCAGGCACTGAGTTAGGACTTCAGCAGCATCCCCAGTATTGCCTGGCATGGTAATGTATAGATAGAATGGGGGAGAGACATAATCCTTCTGGTATGCTACCTGGTTATGACCATTCCTCCCACCCTGCACATCAGCTAGAACCAGCCGCTCAGAAAGGAATGGAGCAAATGCCACTACAGGATACCATAGCTACTGAGAGGTCTAGTAGGATCAGAAGGGACACACAGGTCCTAATATCTACCAAGGCAACCAGAGTCTGAATCCAGATTGGAAAGAGTTCATAAAATCCATTTCTTCTATGATTCTCTCTAGCTGAAGCCCTACCAACTTCCCCAAAAGTAGTTTGGGGTTCAGGTGGTTGGTTATTATTGATGTATATCTTGTCTTTGGTTTAGGAGCTCAAAGTGGCATACCTAGTGCTATCACTTCCCATTTTCCCCATTACAACACCACAATCCTGTGAGATAGGTTGAACTGAGAGTAAGCTACCCAGTGGTGAACGTTGTGGCTAAGGGTGGACTAGAATCTGAGTTCTGTAGTGCAGTTCAAAATACCTTAAGTTTTATATCATACTGATTCTCTGTCAGGTAGTCATTACAGGTAGTCCTTGCTTAGCAACCACAATTGGGACTGGCAACTCCATTGCTAAGTGGAAAATCACATGACTGTAATGGGCTTATAGTGTCACTTCCCATTCGGTTGTTAAGCAAATCAACATGATCGTTAAGTGAGACATCACATGACCGCACCTTGCAATTTTACTTCTGCGTTCTCCATTAACTCGGCTTGTCAGAAGCCAGTTGTGAAGAACATGAATGGTGATCACGTGACTGCAGGATGCTGCAGTGGTTATAAATGCAAGGATTGGTTACAAAGCTGTTTTTTTACACCATTGTAACTTTGAACGGCCACTAAATGAGGCAGTCAGTAAGCAAAGACTACCTATGTACATTTTATTTCCTTTACACAAAAGTTGTCACATATAATGCATCTTCAGCCTCAGGGCTGCTGTACTGTCAACACCTAGTGTATGGTTACAAAGATGAACTATATATATTGGCAGAGTGCTTGTGTAAAAGACTATAAACTACATACAAAAGGAAAAATAATAATTTCATTTTGCATGAAATAAGGCCTGAGCCTGAAAGAATACAAATTCCTGCCCTGCTATTACTAGAAATTCCATTACCTAAAAACAGTTACATTAAAATTCTAGATTTAGCTAATTACTGCTCCAAGGTGGTAGAATAAAGTAAGTTCAAAATAAACTGGGAAGGTTCTTCTATAAATAAATGGCCACTTGGTCTTTATTAATAGCACTGCATCTAAAATAGTAATCATAGTAGTGTTTTTACTGGATATACCATAACAGGTGAAACAGTCTTCTTTTTCACAAACCATTGACCATAATAGTGCCTGAATATTTAGTCTTCCATATTGAGTCACATAATGGTCCAGAGATTGGCTCTTTTAAAACTGGAAATTTGGGTTAGATCGTGAGCTACTGAGACAAAATATTCCAATTATTCTGAGGATAATTGATTTCTTCATGGCTTTATCTGCATTTAAAGTGTTTTACATTACTTTCTCTAATTATCCAATGAAGTTATATTCTTTATTTCACAGGCCTTTGATCATGTACTTTCAGCTATTGAAGATATATCTGGTCAGATAGGACACAATTATATGAGAGACAAGTAAGTTGATTCAGAATGGAATGGAATAAATGAATACAAAAAGGTTACTCAGTAGCAAGATACGTTATTGAAGTATGGCTGCCCAATACTTAAATTTATTGAGAATGAGAAATATTTATTTGCTGGATAGTAACTCTTTTTAGTAGATTTTAGTGTTATTAGGCTCAGTTAAGAGATAGTTGAACTTGGTTCATCTTGAAAACTAAGTAGGATTGCACCTGGCTAGTACTTGATGGGAGATCATCAGAAAATACTAAAGCTGTGAATGTAAACAGTCAGTTTTTCAAGTTTTGGTCTCCCAATCCTGTACTGATGGCAAAGTTTCTCTTTTCCAGTGCTGCATCAGATTATTTCTTGCTGCTGTCAGCAGATATCAATAAATTTTGATACCTTTCATTTATGTTCTCTGGGATCATACCTAATAAAAATATTTGTGGTTTAAATTAAATTAAATTAAATTAAATTATTAATTCAGTGGTACATCTAAACATTAATTCATGATACATCTGTAAAATATTTTGTCCCAATTTTCTCTCAAGAGTGTAGGTTGGTGTAAATTTTATTGATTTTTCCATACATCTTGCCATTTGATCCTTTGTTGTTATTACTTGGAAATATTGCATACTTTTTATCATACAGTTTTTTTATTTGTTCTGTCCCCATATCGTATTTAAGTACCAATTTGTAAATACGTCCTGATAAATAATCTTAATTTTGTGTAAGTATTTAAAATTCTGTGATCTCTTTCAGGGTCCCTCCTTCTTTGAGATTGCTTTTTATTTTTCCAGTTATTTGCAAATACATTAACAATGGTAGATTTCCAGATGTATCATGCTGGCATATGTTTTTTCTTACTGTCTTTGAATTAAAAAGCATTTGATGGAGACTCTAGTGGTAAAATTGTTGGACTTATCCTTGCTTTTAAGGAATTCCTAATTTTTAATAGATTTGTACAATATTTGAGGGACCGCCTCTCCCTGAGGGTATCTGATCATCCGACTGGGTTAGATAGGGTGGGTGCACTCCAGGTCTCCTCCCTTAAATATTGCCACCTGATGGGACCTCGGAGGCACACCTTCTCAGTGGCCATACCAGCCCTTTGGAACAGCCTCCCACCTGAGATCAGAGGGATCAGTACCCTTTTAGCCTTCTGGAGGGCTATGAAGACCTGGCTCTTCCCCAAGCATTGGCCTAGGATGAGGGTTGAGCTGTGAGGATGTTTGGTCTGGCACCTGGGGGGAAGAGTACTTTTGTTTTTAACCATGTTCTTATGGATTGTTGTGAGCTGCCATTGTATGAGATAGGTGGCCATATAAGTCCTGCAAATAAAATAAAATAAAATTAAATTAAATTAAAAAATCCTTTTAGATTCTTGTCTTCTTTTGTTTCCTTATACCATAAATATCTGTGCAGCCCATTGGCTAAGCCTGCTCCCTCTATAGTTGCTTCTATATGTGCAGCAACTGTACATTCTGTTATCCATGATAGGCAGCTTGCTCTATAATATAATCTGAGATTGGGGAAAGATTATTTATTTATTTATTTATTTTCCAAATTTCTATCGCCGCCCATCTCCCCCAAAAGGGGACTCTGGGCGGTTAATCCACCACCCTTGCAAAATGTTGAAGTTTACTCTTGTTTTTTTCCATTCCATAGAAATCTATTGATTATTCTTTGCCAAACCTGCAATTTTTTATCTGGGATTTGAACTGGTGCCATTTGAAATAAGTTTATACTGGATAGTACATTCATTTTTATTGTCACCATGAATCCTAGCCAGGAAAGTTTTAAGCTTCTCCACCTTTCAAGGCCTTGCTTTATTTCCTCCTATAGTTTAATGTAATTGTTTTGAAATATATCGTTCTTGCATTCTGTCAAAAAAAGTCCTAAATATTTCATTGGATCTTTTGTTAACTCACAGCCAGTCTCTTTTTTCAAAAAATTTTCTTCCTCAAAAGTTAAGTGTGTTGCTTTTATCTTTGTTTTCTTCTCATTAATTTTGTATCCAGAAAAGCAACGAAAATCTTTGATTACTTTCATCAACTGCCATATGGAACTTTGTGGTTGCATGATGGTTAATCACCCGCATAACATTTCATCTTGTATTCCTCTCCTTGAATTTTGATCCCAATTATCTGTTTATTTTTTTTGGATCTTGCTGGCCAAAACTTTCAGAGCAAATAATAAAGGGTAGAGCGGACACCCTTGCCTTCTGTCTCTGCTGAAAAGCTTACAAAGAGTGTTCCATTCACTGTAATCTTTGCTGACTGCTGTTGATATATGCTGTCTACCCATGTTTTGAATTCTTCCCCAGGATTCATTTTGTCTAAGATGTCTAATAAACATGTCCATTCCAAATTGTCAAAGTTTTTTTCAATGTCTAGAAATATTACAGTTCCCTTCTTTTTCATAATATTGATGAATTTTTGTCATGGCTCCAGTCCTGAGCCCAACAAATCAGCACTCTTGACACAGACCATTTAGGAATATGAAAGAGTCTTTATTAGGCAAGTGACTCAAAGCACATCAAAGATTTGAGTAACGTAGTGATTCACAAGTGACAGTATAAGTACATTCGTCCCCCCTCCCACCAAAGCCTCTGGCGCCTCTCTTCCTTCCCCATCTCGCACCTCTCTGTGCAAATTTCCTGACAGCGCAATCTACTGAATTAACATGTCTGAGTGTTGGTGAATTCACAAAGATTAGTCTGCCTCGTTTCACACGTCTGCCCTTTCCTGTTGCCAATTTCCATCAATGGGTTGATGGGTGCTTCTCTTTCGGCGCCATGCTGGGGTGGCCTGGCAGCAGGCACTTTATGGCAGGATGGCACCATGCGGTCTGCTGCGTTTCGTGCGCCTGCCCCTTCCTGCTGTTGATTTCTGTCAGTGGGCTGATGGATGCTTTTGTTTTGGTGCTGCGCTATGGCAGCCTGGCGGCAGGCCCTTTATGGCAGGATGGTACCCTGTGGGGGGACATCCTGACAATTCTAGTGCATTTATAATAAATTTCATTTTCCTTTTTAGAACGTAACCTGTCCAATATGTATGTGTGATTTCACTCATACATTCAACTAGTATAGTATCTTGTCATTGGCATTTAGTAAAGATACTGGTCTATATGATTGAGGTTTCTTTGGATCATTCTCTTCTTTGTGTATTAACATTAATTACACCTCTTCCCATTTTTTTGTTATTTGAATTTCATTCATTATCTTCAATAGTGGTTCTGCTAGTCTGTGGTTTATCGACACACTGGTTCCTGCCTGATTCCTCCCCCTGTCATACTCAGGGTCAAATCAGTTTGCTGTGAATGTTTTATTACAAAGGCACTTTAAGCAGTTTACATCTCATAGACACCCATGGGATCACCAATCTCAGAACTCATAGCAGAGATTGTAATGCAGCATCTAGAAAGGATAGTACTCCCATGTATCCAACCCAAAGTATGGATCCAGTATGTAGATGACACCTCTGTCATAATAAAAAAGGAACAACTGGAGGAAACACATGAAACCATCAACACCATCTTCAATGGAATAAAATTCACAAGGGAAGAAGAAAACAACACACAACCTTCTTGGACATCCTCATCAGTAGAGGAAATGATGGCAAGCTAGAAACACAAGTCTAGCTTGTGTTTCTAGCTTGCCAGAAACACAAGCTACACTGGAAATCTACCCACACTAACCAAGTGCTTTATTACCAAAGCAACAACCCAACCTTCTACAAGAGGAGCTGTGAAAGAACATTATTCAGATGAGCACTGATGCACTGCAGCAACCCAGAACACCAGAAAAAGGAAACAGATCATCTATAAAGCATCTTCCAGCAAAATGGATACCTACTCAACTTTATCAAAAAGTGCCTGACCACTCAACCCACTACAACACAACCAACAAGAGCTATGAAAAGGATAACATTGCCATTCATCAGAAACATCTCAGAAACTACCAACAGAGTGTTACAACCGCATGGCATCACCACAGCACACAAACCAACCAAAACCCTTCAAAACATCTTAAGTAACCCAAAAGACCCAGTAGCCCAAGAAGAAAAAACAGGAGTTATCTACAACATACAGTATAAGGACTGTAGCAGCCACTATATAGGACAGAGGCAGAAGACTAGCAGAGCGCATCCACAAACACCAAGTAGCAGTCAGAAGACACAATGAGAACTCCTTAATGTCACAACACATGGACGGACTCAACCATACTTTCAACTGGGAAACTGTGAGCATCCTAAACCAAGCCAAATCCAAAAACGCTAGAGAATTCCTAGAAGCTTGGCACTCAGACAAAGACAATGGGCTCAAAGACAAAGACCATTTTCAGAAGTGGTTTGCCATTGCTGCCTTCCTAGGGCTGAGAGTGATTGGCCCAAAGTCACCCAGCTGGCTTTGGGCCTAAGGTGGGAATAGAATTCGTGATGTCCCAGTTTCTAGCCTGGTGCCTTGACTACTTTAAAGTACTACAAACTGGCTGTCTCTTATTTCATTATTTTGACATATCCTGGAAATCAAGGATTTGTTAAAGATTTCTAATTAATATTGGCTGTGTAATTTGAAATACTGGATTTGTAATTTGCCTGGAGGGATGATCCATTCTTTTCTCTATAGAGCAAATAACCCAGTTTCCTTTTCTTCATGAAATCTCACACAGTGCTGAGTTCAACAGGTCTAATGAACTGTAAACAAAGTCAATCAATTACAAGAAAACTTAAAAGTCCATAAAAAGGAGGGAAGAATAGATGAAAGCAGGAGTTGGTGTCTAGATGATCAGCAAGACTTTTTAAAAGTATTGGTCCTTCTGCAACAAGTTAGATGGAGGTTAGGTTTCTGTTCCATAAAGGAGCCCAAGGGAACACTAAGGTCAGAAAGATGACTACTCTATCACCATTTTCCTCCAGAGAATTCTTCTCTTTGTTTTTTCTTCTATTCAGTTGTCATACGATTTTATGACAAGCCTGATCTGAGGGGTTGGTTTCATGTTGTGTGACTGCATAAAAAATCCCCCATGTTTCCTTTTAGTTGTTGGTATCATATAGCAGAATAAAAGATTTGAGAGTCTCTTTGATTCTGAAAAGTATGGTAAGCCTTTGACTGCTTCCTCTATCAGTTTCTCAGTTTCTCTAAATTCTTTCAAAGTCTTCCATATCTCTATTTATTAAATAATATTTAATGACTGCATTAAATACCAGGTCTCAAAGTTATATGCAGGACACAAAATAGTTATTTCAAATTTGAATTGTATATCCACAAAATGTTGAATGAAGAAACAATCTAGCTACAAGGTAAGTCTGTGTACAGAATATCATCTTGAAAAAAGTCATCTGAATGATAATAGTCTCTTAATTCCAAGTTTGTAAAACTATCTTCAAGTTTGTATTGTGGATTCTACTGTTTAATTTTGTTTGTGAAGATTTCTTTGTAAAATGCATTTCAGGAATTTTGGACTCTGCAAAAATGTTTTGGATGTACTGCTTTTTCTTTTCCTTATAAATGTGACTGTGCTTGCTTATATGTGGAACTTAAAACAATGAAGTCATTAATTTTGCTTTATTTCATACCTCTACAACTTTATCTATTATAGCATAAGTATTTGCCTGAAAAATCTATCCTGTTTATTATACAAAAAATGAGATGTAATATTATATTATAATATTGCTTTAGGTAGCCTTTGTATATTGAAGAGCAAGATGATTATGACAATCAGAATCTTGTTCTTTTCACAAGCTATTGAAGGACATTTATAAACTATTGTCAGGGTCTGCTTTTTAGATTACTGGACAGGTAGGTCTGTTGTATCTATAGCTCTGTTCAATCAGAAACAGAGCTAAAACTGAATGCCACAATATGCTATCAAACCATAAGGCAAATTTTGCCACTGAATGCCACAATATGCTATCAAACCGTAAGGCAAATTTTGCCACTGAATGCCACAATATGCTATCAAACCGTAAGGCAAATTTTGCCACTGAAATCACTGTCATTTGAAAAAGATTTCATAACATGATACAGTAATCATTTATATGGATTTTTAAATTATTTGTATTTTATACTTCTCCTTTCAACCTAGCCCTGCTCAATTTGAGAATATAGACCACAGTTCATACACATCTGATCCTTGGCATGAAAAATGGTTTTTTACCACATTACAATTTACAAACCACTGTCAGTATAGATGAAAACTCTCTTAAATATTGTATTCCCAACTAAATATTATTTTTAAAAGTTTCATTGAATGTTCTAGGGCTGTTTTAAAGATAATATGTTGACTGGGATGTCATTGGGATGAAATACAAATCCTGCTAATGCAAGGAAAATTTTCAACATGTCCTTTTAATATATGACTATTGTATGTTATCTGTTTAAATCATCAGATGGTCCAATTTTGACAGACAGATCCTCAGCAAAGTGCTTATGAGAAGATCTGCTCAGAAAACTAGAGATCAGATTCTTAAAGTTTTCCGTGAGCTCAACATGAAGGATGCTATTAGTTATGTGGCTGAGGTAATTTTATAATTACAAAGATGCTACTTTTTTCCTCCACCCCCCAAATATGAAATTGATACTGGATGTGAAACTCCTAGCCAGGGACGTATGCAGAAGGTTAAGAAAGTCAAGATAGTAGGTGTTCAAGCTCTCAACTTTTTAATGTGGATTGTGTGCAAATAAAAAGGGGCAGGGCTTCAAACCGTTCCACCCACCATCTTGACTTTTTTTTATACTGCCTCTCCACAAACATCCCTGCTTCTAGCATTTTTCATTCCACTAATTTCAGTGGAAAATCTAAGTATATGAAAACACACTCTTTATTGTCTAAATTTGTTTACATTTGGATGATTATGTCTATGAATTTGTAATAAATCCTTATTACAGTTTGAAATAAGTAGCCCAAAGAATACCTAAAGGAATCATACAATGGGAAGGATTATGGAGATTGTTTAGTCCAAAGGGAGACAGCCTGAGTCCCTCGGGTCTCCTGCAGCACCAGAAACACTTGAGTATGGCTCCAAAAAACTCTAAAAGTTATTGTAATCTCTAATTTTTAATATTGGAAGCGTAAACACATTTTTATGGAGAGTAATATTAACTGGTATGTGATTCAATTTAAATTTAAATTAAAATTAAATTATTTTTTTGTCCTGATCCCAATCACTACTTTTTAGAATGTGGCCCCTGCCATACTGCAAGAAGGCAAATGTAATCCTTGCCTGAAAAAAAATTGTGCATCCTTGACTTAATCCATTAATCTCCTACTTTTGAGATTTTTCTGGTATATTTGGAATTTTGACAGATGGTTATTTCATTAAGCTATTCTATGTGAGTTGAGATTAAATTTCTGACTGCCGGACCTGCAGATGCAAAACGTCACTGTGACTAATTTAATTAGTTGCCTAGTCCACCTCCTTTTCCCTAATTTATTGCTTGGATTTCCCTTCTTAGATTTGTGTATGTGTTTAAAATTTTATTGTAATTTGTAAAGAAGGAATAGAAAGAAACAAATTCAAAAACTATAATACACAACAGATTAATTAGATACGAAATTGTAATACCAAAAGAAACAAACAGAAAACAAAAATATAAAATAACAAAACAGAAGAAACTCTTGGAGATTAACATACTAAATTGTTATATCACCTAAATATATCACATATTCATTTAATCATTTAATAACAATATATCAAATTGTGCATCAACATTTATTGTAGAATGTTGAGCAAAATATTGATTATTGTAAAATATCATGAAATTATGCCAAAGAGAACATGTGTCATTTTTTAAGAAGTAGAAAAATTATCATTTTCAAAAATTGATAAATTACATATTTCTTGAATCTAGTCTCTGATATCAGAGATAATAGTACATTTGCAATCTCTCAGTATAAATGTCTACTAATTCTGCATGACTGTGAAAGTGAGCAAGAGAAGAAGTGGGTAATTTAAGAAGTGGCTGATACTTGGAGGATACTTTTTTCTCTTCATTGGCTCATTCTCACTTTCATTTCCGTTTTACTCTCAAAGTCTCTGTTGCCAAAGGAACATAAATTAACATCTCACTAGTAGACTGCTTTTGTATCAGCTTGTTTAAATACTCTTTTTACAGTGCATATGATCAGATATAATTTGGGTCTTCTAAGACCAACAGGAAAATGCACAGCTGGACTCACAGCTCCTGCTGAATGGGCAGGTAACAACTCTGGCTAGGAAGACCTTCAAACAGATTCATGCCAGTGACCCCTTTCCTGGAGCAGGAGTCCATTATCATGGTCACTCATGCCTTGGTCACCTAACACTTGAGCTACTGCAACACAGTCTATGTGGTTGTCCTTGAAGACCACTCATAAGCTACAGGTAGTCCAAAATGCAGTGATACAGTAATCCTTGACTTATGACCACAATTGGGACCAGAACCTCCATTGCTAAGTGAGGCAGTCACTAAATGAGTCACACCCAATTTTATGACCTTTTTGCCATAGTTGTTAAGTGAATCATGTGGTTGTTAAGCGAATCCAGCTTTTCCCATTGACTATGCTTGTCAGAAGCTGGCTGAGAAGGTTGCAAATGATGATCATGTGACCCCAGGACACTGAAATGGTCATAAGTATGAGGACCGGTTGCAAGTCACTTTTTTCAGCACCGTCATAACTTCGAATGGTTGCTAAACAAATGTTTGTAAGTCAAGGACTACCTGTACAAGCAGTTATGGGCCGTGTAAGACTTTAGCTATATGAGCTGCTCTGGTTATAGCTTCCAGATATAATTCAAGATGCTGATTTTCACCTGTAAAGCCCTTCATGTTATACAGCCTGCCTATATTAGCAACCGCCTCTTATTTCTGCCTGCCCCCTCCATAAGATTTGACAAAGTGGGCATGCTTTGTGTCCCATCCATTAAACAATGTTATCTAATGGGACCTAGGTAGCACTTCTCTGTTGAAGCACCTGCCCTTTGGAATGGCATTCCTCTGGAAGTTCAGACTGCCCAAACCTGCAAGTTTTTGGATGATCTTTAAAAACTTAGCTTTTCCCCCAAGCTCTGGGATAGGTTGATGGTGTATTGGCATGCTAATTTAGAGACTTGAGATGCATTGACAACACATCATCAAGGCAAGAAATCTCAATTATCTCAAATGGCTAAGTGACAATGAATGAAAAAAAATTGAAATCCTTTTTATATTTTCTTCAGTTAGAACCCGAATCATAACAAGTACAGTATGATTGTGACGGTTGTAGAGCATATAATAGCAGAGTAGTTTCCAGAGTTGGATGAGTCTAGAGAAACTGTCATGAGCACTGATGGCGAGCAGGAGGGGGCCCCTATCCAGCGGGGAAAACGCATGCGTAGTACTGAGGAATTAAGCAGCCATTCAAAGAGACACAGATCAGACCCACCTTAACTTTTGAGGTTTATCTGTCTGGGTTTTTCCCACGCTTCTTCAGTTTGTTAGGATTTTCTGTCTTATGTAGCAGTAATAAACACTAGAGACCTATTCCTCGTCTCAGCATGGTTCCTGACTGTTAGGACATCAATCCTAACAAACTGAAGAAGTGTGGGAAAAACCCAGACAGATAAACCCCAAAAGTCAAGGCGGGTCTGATCTGTGTCTCTTTAAATGGCTGCTTAACTCCTCAGTACTACGCATGCGTTTTCCCCCCTGGATAGGGGCCCCCTCCTGCTCACCACCAGTGCTCATGACAGAAACAGGGTATAAAACTATTGCCCTTTTTGTAGCTTGAGATACATGTTACCATATTTAAAAGTGACTGAAGATTGCATATATGGGATTTTTTTATTGAACAGGGAGAGCGAAGAGGTTCATTGGCATTCATTCGTTCTCCAAGTATTGAACACACAGCCAGTGTGGACTTCAGCATTATCAACCAAATGAACAGAGAGACTTCTGTCACCCAACTGCTGTAAGTGGAGTAAAGGTTTGACCCCTGGGTTTATAAATACATTTTTAATGTCAAGTCAGGGGAAGAAACATACAATTTGGGACACACAGCAGTTAATCTCTGTAAGACAAATTGGTTTTAATGGGAGAGATTAAAACAAATTTAAAAAACCCACTCATTTCAAAGTCCTTGATTTTGCAAGATCATGCCAGTTAGGTGTACCATCCCAGTCAACCCAGATTGTACTATTATATTTACAGTATGTCTCACATTTTCCCATGGACTTAAACTAGCTTAAGTTATTTCTAAATAGTGAAAGTTCACTTTCCTTAGGTGATTACAGGAGACATGTATCACAGTCCTGTGCCTAATTTCCTGACTGTTGTCAGTGGAGTCTACTTACAGTTTGTTCACAGTTACAGCATATGTTTGCATTACTTTAGTTTGCACTCTGTAATATTAAAAACTCAAAATTCTCCCTGTCCTTTTAGTGGACATATATCTAGACTGGCAAGGAAAATAAATCAAGTGATCTCTTGTTTTTTTCCAGTATCCTAGTTTTCTGTTATGAAGATATTTTCTGACAGGGATTTGTTTCCGTTTTTATAAGAATCATGATGTAAAGTTTATTCTTGGTTTATAAAAATGCTTGTTTGTTTTAGGATTGTTGATTTTTTTAACTTGCTTGTTAAATCCAATAGAACAAAACAATTGTTAAATGTTTATTTTACTTTAGGAAAGAAACTGCCAGTTCTGTCTGCCTTGATATGCAAGCACTGGAACAGAGAAGGAAAAGTATTCGAGATTCAGAGGATATGTTTACCCATCATACTTTACAGCAGTATTTGTATAAGCCCAGGCAAGAGGTAAGAAGCTACAGTTGAAGAAATCTTAACAGTAGGCCCCCACCCTACCAGTATTTCGAAGGGCCCTTAAAGATCTCGCTTTTCACCCAGGCCTTTGGCGAGGATGACTGACACTCCTTTCTTCCTCTTTTGTTCCTCTCCTGGTTTGTTTTCTTTGACATTGTTATTCTTTTGTATTGTGCTGTTTTTGTGTTTTTCTGTTGTTCTTTGTTTTTAAATATTTTTAGCAATTGTAAACTACCCAGAGTTCCTGGGAGTTGGGTAGCATAATTTAATAAACAATTTAATAAATTATTACTATTAATAAAAAATATAATATTTTAATAAATTAATAAATTATTATTATTATTCAGAAAGAAACTGAACACCCTAGCCAAGAAAATAACAAATTCTTCATAATTTTTCTATCCGCCTGCATTTTCCTACTTTTTATACCCATTCCAGCCCTCCTTGGTGATGGTCTTTTCCTTCCTGCCTTTTTTCTGCCTACTGATATTGGGTTGATTGAGAATTATCCTCTTGATTTAGGAAGAGTCTTCCACTCAAAGTTGTGAAATTAAAGTTAAAGATGCTTTTTCACTTTTCTTGTGACAGCAGATGTCACAAGATGAAATCTATTACATAACTTTTTTTTCAAATTATTATTTTACTTCTGCTCTTAATTCTCCCCATGATTTGAAATTTGCTTTCAATAATCAAAGTTTTTTAAGTCCTCTAAATTTGTGAAATTTATAATTTATTGCAAAAATATGCATTTTCCCTAGTTTCAGACAAGACATAAAGTGTAGAACATGGGTACACAAGTAGCATGCAGTAGCCCCTCTGACTCTTCCCCACATCTCCAAACTTTCCTCCCACTGCCTTTCAACCCCTATTTCCTGGCTTCCCCCACTTCTCCAACCTTCTCTACCAATCTGCATCTTCTCCCCACATGAAAAAAAGATGCTGCAATTCTTCCCACATGAACCTTCCCACTTTTCTACCTTTTCCCACATATTGCTTCATTAGCCTCTTCCTCTTCCTCATACTACATTGCCTATCTGCAGCTTCCTGCCACTTCTTCTTTTCACCTATTCCAATCTTGGTTTTTCTCCTCAGCTATTTTCCTGCAAGCTTCCTTTTACACCCATCATGTTATTTTCCTCTGTATCCCTCTTTCCTTGCTGCTTTCCACCCACCCAGCTTCCTTCCTTTCACATCTCTGTTCTTCTCTCTCTATGGCACCACATTTCTTTTCATCAAGTCTTTTTTTTGTCTCCCTCTCTTTCCCCCATGCCTCCTACACCCCTACCCTTTTTGTTATTTTTGATTTCCTCCTGCTGATTTTCCTCAGCAAAGCTCACCTTTTTTTCTTTCCTCAGCACTGAGTCTCAGTGCTACAGCTCCATCTATTGATGAGCAAATACAGGTAGTCCTCATTTAGCAACTGCCTCATACAGCAATCGTTTGCAGTTACAGCCGTGATGAAAAAGTAAGTTTGCAACTAATCCTTGCATTTACGACCTTCACAGATCTGTAAAGCAAAGGAAAGCTGAAGTAAGGTCATAAGCACAGCCATGGTTTTACTTAGTGACCACTTTGCTTAATGACCAAGTTGCTGGTCCCAAATGTGGTTACTAAACGAGGACTATTTTTGTAACTGATGGTTACAGACAGGGTATAAGTGGAAGCTTGCGGGAAAAATGCTGAAGAGAAAAACCAAGATTGGAATGGGTGAAAAGTGGGAATTTTGCTATAAAGGTAATTATTTATGACTGGATGAAGATCTATCTTTGTGTTGGATACATAGTTTAAACACTTAAAAACAATATAAAAATAACAAATAAAAAGTGACGTTTCCAATTTTGGACCTTCATTTTGCATACAAGCTGGCAAGTTGGGGAAAATTGGATTTGTTTAGCCTGTTTTGGATGCAGTTAGTCTTTCATGTGAAAAAGCAGATTCATAGTGTGGAAGTGCTCCATGATTGTCAGCTGTCACTGGATTTTCAGGTGGCATCTGTGGTGAGGAATGCCGTTGTACAACATCTAGTATGCAGCTGCATCCTCTCCTGACTTGATCAGATTTTGTTTTGCCACAGTGGGTTGTTATCTACAAGTTCTGAAATTTGGAAACAGTGAACATGGAAATGAGGTGAAATGAGGTAGTTTTTTGAATAAGCCAAGGCAAAAAAACTTTTTATAGTTAAGAACATGTGAAAGGGTTTAGGTTCAGAGTTCTGCTGCTAGGAACCTCCTTTTCCTCCTTCTTAGAGACAACAGCAAATGAACCTCTTGAAACCAGCTGGTGCACAGCACCTTCCCAGGTCTTGTCTGAAGTTCCATATTTGAGGATGTTCTATTTTTTATAGTATCCTTCTATTCTATTCTTGTCAGCACTGGGTCATTCAAGGAGACCAGGATCCTTTAACTGTTTAATGAAGCAAAATGACCAGGACAGAAGTAAAGCTGCGAATGGAGAAACCCCCTAAAACATACATTTAAAACTACATTCCCTTAATTGCTTTCCTTTCCCACTGCAAAGATGGAGAACCCAGGGGCAATGGTTAATTGCACCTGGGTGCTCTAACCTTACACATCAAAGGGAAGGAAGGATAGAGGAGAGACTACAAGCAATGAAGGGGCAAGGGATAAGAAGAGAGCAGATGGGAGCAACCCCATTCACAACTGAGAGACTGAGAAGCCACCATCACACAAGCTGTCAACACAGAGGAAGAGGTGGGACAAAGAAAAGGCGGGAAGACAAAGGAGGGAGGCGGGAGGACGTGGAGCCAGTTGTGGCTTTGACAGTCTGAGGTAAAGACCTAATAAAGAATTTCGCATATCCATCATGGCTTGTGCTGTGAGTTTCTGAAATTAGGCCTTAAAATAAAAACCTCACAGAAAGCCACTTCCTCTGCGTTGACAACTTGCGTGATGGTGGCTTCTCAGTCTCTCAGTTGTGAATGGGGTTGCTGCCATCTGCTCTCTTCTTACCACTTGCCCCTTCATTGCTTGTAGTCTCTTCTCTATCCTTCCTTCCCTTTGATGTGTAAGATTAGAGCACCCAGGTGCAATTGTGTAGCATACCAATCTGCTGTGGCTCTGTGAAGCCTTGCTCCAACCTGGCTCACCTTGTATTCTGTGGGGAAACAAGACCCAAACTCCCGCATATAGATGGACATGTTGGTCAAGAAGAACGCCAGCTGCCAGGGGTCGCCATTGAATTTGACTTGTATCTTTTTTGGGGTCCCCGGGTGCACCGCTTCGGTTGTGGGGGCTCCTACATCCCTCTTGGCTTTCCACGTGGCCCCTACTCCTGCGTCGACAGATTGGAGAGTCAAACCCCCTTGTGGGGGTTACAGTGCGGTGTCGACCTCATTGATCCGGTGATGCCCCCCTGGAGAGCTGGGCCGAAAATTCACCCAGCGGATATGCTAGGGTGTCAAGGGCTTTCGATACATGCTGCATCATCACCTCCATGGTTGACATCCTCGCCTCCAACCCACGAATCGCTTGTGGGGTCCCATCGGTGTCTGTCGCAGTCCCACAAGACCCCGGGCTCAGCACTCTTACTTGCTCTTCCAAGGGTTGGGGTACTCTCCCTTCCCCCGCCTTCGTGCCCGACTGTGCACAACTGTGAGGGACCCATCTGCGGCTCTTCCACTATCACATCTGGCGTCTTGGGTTCTCTCACAAAGTCGAGGGTAAGGAGCGCGCTCTCCAGCTCTGTGGTGTTTAGCCAGGGTTCCGTTTCACACTCGCTTTCCCTGCTCCCGGAGCTCTCCTCTGACTCAACCTTATCCTCTTCCCCTTTGGCGTATAGCACCGTCCACTCGGTGGAGGTTGAGGGCGATTGCTCCTTCGCCTTGGGTTTCCCATGTTTTGGCATTATTTCGTTAACTCTCAACTGAGTGACTTTCCCCAGGAAGAGTTCTCGAATATAATAGATTTGCAGCTTAATGTCAGCACTGGGTTATTCAAGCATTCACACAATGACCAGGATCCTTTAACTGTTTAATGAAGCGAAATGACCAGGACAGAAGTAAAGCTGCAAATGGAGAATTCCCGCTAAAACATACATTTAAAACTACATTCCCTTAATTGCTTTCCTTTCCCACGCAAGTATGTCACCCCACTTCCCATCCAGGTAGTGTTGCTGGTGTATCTCTACTGGTTGGCCTTGATGTGAACCACCATAAACATTGATAAGGAAGTGATGGAAGATCCTCTGATAAGGGGTTCTGTGAACCTTTTGATCGGAGGAATATGACTATTCTGTTCTTTTCTGTTCTATTCTTTCATTCAATTTATGTAGCCACCCATCTCAGACCAGTGACTCTGGGCTGTAACAATAATAAAAACAAACAAATAATTAAAAGTCAAATAATTAAAACAATACCGAAAATTAAACACAAATACAGCCAAGAAATCTTAAAATTTTTCAGCACAACCATGAAACAGGAACCTTTGCACACTAGGGGCCCCAGGCCCGGGCACAAAGCCAGGTCTTCAAGGCCTTCTGAAAAGCCAAAAGGGTTGAGGCCATCATAATCTCAGGAGGGAGGATGTTCCAGAGGGCAGGCGCTGTTGGCAGATGCTGGGAAAGCCTTTAGCCCAGGAGAGGTCAAAAAAGTCACACACCAAGCATTTCTATAAAAAATAATTTATTTACAGAAAGCAAAACAAAAGCAAAACACATTTAAAGGACTTAGCTCCCCTTTGGAGCAAGCCTTGCTTGGCTACATTGCCGGCAGAGAAAAAAAGAGGAAGTAAGAAACAAGTCCGGGCAGGTCCTCCTCCCCCCAGGCGATTTGCATGAAGCACGTGAAAGGAGTCAATCAAATACAACCTCTTCACCCGGGCCTAAATGATTAGGTACAATAGCAGTCTTAATCGTTAGTAGGAAAACCTCAACACTCCCCTTTTTATACTATAGATTAAGATGCAAACCAATCTTCTCTGACAACTTTATATGTCTTTCCATTCACATTACTTTACCATTATCTCCCCTTTGGTTTAACAGAAAGCTACCATTCTTCTTCCTGTGTTTTTCCAAACCTAGGTTGTTATAATTCCAAGGCTTTTTAATGTGAAATGGCTTTTCATGCAGGCTTCAAAATCAAGCCTTTGTTTTTCTGTTGATGTGAGCAGCAGTAAATCATCAACATAAATGCACAGATACATACAGCCTTGTTTGTCCTTCTTCATATATACACAGGGATCTGCTTTTCCTTTTTCAAAACCAAAATTCTGCAGTTTTTCATCTACTTTTTGGTTCCAGGATCTAGCAGCTTGTCTTAACCCATAGATTGACTTCTGCAGTTCACAGACTAGATTCTCCCCTTTTTCATAGCCAGGGGGTTGCTGCATGTATAATCTGTGGTCTAAATCTCCATAGAGAAATGCAGTCTGAATGTCATAGTGGTTAACTGACATTCCCTTGAGTGCAGCAACTTTTAACAGTAATGTAATTGATTCACCTTTAGTAACTGGTGCAAAAGTCTTGTCAAAGTCTAAATCTTTCCTTTGAGTGAACCCTTTTGCAACCCTTTTGCTTTATATTTTTGGATTTTGTCATCAGCATCCCTTTTCAGTTTGAAAACCCACCTACAACCCAGACAGCGTTCATTGGGAGGTAGATTTACCAGTTTCCATGTTAATTTTCTTTCAAGGATGCTAATTCCTGTTGCATGGCAGAATGCCAATTTTGTGCAATCTCAGGTGGTAAAGCATTCACTTGTTCTAAAGACTCAGGTTCTGTGAATATGTGAAAAGCCTTTACTGTTTCAGCCTGAAAACGTGATGGAGGAACACCTTTATTACTCCTCTGAGATCTGCGAGGCAATACAGGGCTTAAATTTTGACTCCTATCACTTTCCTGAGAAGCATCTATCTCATCAGACAGATCTTCAGTTTGCTTTTCTGGTTTAATGTCCTCATCAGGCAAAAGATCACCATCAGCAAGTCCTTGCTGTTCTCTTGTGGTGGTCAGTTCAACTGGAGAGCTAGAATTTAATCTCCCCCAGTTTTGTTCAGCAAAAGAAGCGCTTTTGCTAATTATTAATTTCTCTCCCATTATGAACCTGTAGCTCCTTTGGCTTTGTTCATAGCCAACAAAGATGGCTTTCTTTGTTGTGGGGCCTCCTTCCCTTCTCTGCTGTTTTGGGATGTGAACCCATGCAGTGCTACCAAACACTCTAAGATGGCTTACCTTTGGTTTCACACCATAAAACAAATGGAATGGAGTGTCCTGAATCACAGAGTTATACAACCTGTTCTGTACATAAGTGGCAGTAGATATGGCCTCTCCCCAGTACTTAAAAGATAATTGTGAATCTTTAATCATGCATTCCATCGCATTTTGCAAGGTTCTGCCCTTTCTTTCAGCAACACCATTTTGCTGAGGGGTGTAAGGGTTAGAAAGAATTTGTTCTATCCCCTTTTCCACTAGGAACCTTCTGAATTTGTGAGAAAGGTATTCTCCTCCTCTATCACATTGGAGTGCAGATACAGGCCTAGGGAATTTTCCATTTGCCCATGTCACAAAACATTTAAATTTCTCAAATGCCTCATCTTTATGTTTTAAGATGTAGATAAATGTGTATCTTGAGAAATCATCAATGATGGTCATTGCATACCTTGCTTGTCCAAGACTTGGAGCAAAAGGACCAATAATGTCAGAGTGTACAATTTCCAAAGGTCTAGTTGTAACTCTGTCACTGCTTACTCACAGGAGCTTTTAGTGTTTTGCATTCTTTGCAAACTACACAGTCTAAGTATTTATCACAGGGTTTTATCTTTAGGTCAGCACACAGCTGTGGCATTTGTGCTATATACTTGAAATTAGCATGACCAAATCTCCTGTGCATCAGGTGTACACATTGGCCATGATATGGTGTGTTGCCAACTGCAGCCTTGCAGCTTTGCTTCCTTGCATTTTGCACAATGTACAAGGAGTCTTTTAACATACCAGTAGCACACAATTTCCCATTTTTATGTATCTCACAACCATTTTTCTTAAATGTTATGATATACCCTGTTGCAGCCAATTGTGCCACAGATAAAAGGTTTGATTGTAAATTTGGCACATACAACACACCTTTTACAGTTTCTCCTAAGCAGGATAAATACAAGTCACCTTGTCCCATAATTTTGGTCACAGACCCATCAGCCAAAGATACACTTTGTCTTTCAGTTTTAGACAGTGACACAAAAGAGCTTTTACAATTACATAAATGACAACTGGCCCCAGAATCTAACACCCATACATCAGAATTACCCTTCTCAGCAACCTGTGCAATTTGGGTTGTCTGAAGAGCCTTCTTCTGTGTTGCCCTTGTGTTCTTCTGCTCTGTCTTTCTACTCTTGGGTCTCAAGGCACAGTCTCTTTGCAAATGTCCAGCTGAACCACAAGTGAAGCATCGCTGGCTTGCTAGCGCTGTGGCCTCAGGTTCCTTTCCCTTCTTTTCCCTCATTTTCTGGTCTTGCAGCTTTCCAGAAGAGATGGGGGGGAATCTTTCCTCTCTCTTCTCCCATTCAGCGAGTAAGCGCTGTGTAACATACGATGGGGTGAGGTCTGCTTCAGGCATAGCCTCCAGGGTACAAATCAGCGTGTCCCACATTGCATTTAGTGAGGACAGGAGGATATAGGATTTTGTGAGAGGTGTAAATTCCATTCCTCTCTCCTGCAACTCAACAAACAGCTGCTGAATATAATGCAGGTGCTCAGGAAGGCTATCTCCTTCTGCAAGGTAGGCTCTGTACAGCTTTTTCGTCAGAGTAACTTTACTCCCTGCTGTTGCCTTTACATATAAGTCTCTCAAAGCGTCCCAAAGTTGCTTTGCAGACTGCATGCCTCGCACGTGAACTAGCTGATTGTCCTCAACTCCCAAGATAATGGTGGCTCTAGCCCGCTCATCCTGTCTCAGCCATTCAGCACTGGGATTTGGGGGGGTTTGCTCACCAATTTGCAGCCAAAGATTCTCTCTGCGAAGATACATTTCCATCTTCAGGGCCCAATTCAAATAGTTGGTCTCTGATAGGCGCTCCAGAGGCATCGCTGAGGGCTGGGAGGTAGCCATGGCTTCTTCCTTCTTTTGCAAGTCACCTCAGCTGGCTTTTTTGTCCTGTAGACCGGCAGTTGCTGGAAAATCTCCAGGTGGCTCCAAAGAAAATCTTCACAGGTCTTTGCTACCTGCCTTTAAATTGTGCATGAGGTGTGGAGCTGATCTCTCTTTTCTCTCTGGGTTTTACTGGGCTGTTTACTGGGCACATAACCTGTTGGCAGATGCTGGGAAAGCCTTTAGCCCAGGAGAGGTCAAAAAAGTCACACACCAAGCATTTCTATAAAAATAATTTATTTACAGAAAGCAAAACAAAAGCAAAACACATTTAAAGGACTTAGCTCCCCTTTGGAGCAAGCCTTGCTTGGCTACATTGCCGGCAGAGAAAAAAAGAAGTAAGAAACAAGTCTGGGCAGGTCCTCCTCCCCCCAGGCGATTTGCATGAAGCACGTGAAAGGAGTCAATCAAATACAACCTCTTCACCCGGGCCTAAATGATTAGGTACAATAGCAGTCTTAATCGTTAGTAGGAAAACCTCAACAGGCGCCACAGCAGAAAGGGCACATCTCCTGGTCCCTGCCAGCCAACATTCCTTCGCTGACGGGACCCAGAGTGTGCTCATTCTGCCAGACCGGATAGGACGGGTAGAAACAACTGGGAAAAGGCGATCCCTAAAGTAACTTGGTCCCAAGGCATGAAGGGCTTTAAAGGTGACAACCAGCACCTTGAATTGCACCCAGAAACACACTGGCAACCAATGCAGCTCCCAAAGCAGTGGTGTTACGTGTGCTGAGTAGCCAACATTATTTACAACCTGGGCAGCTACATTCTGTACCAGCTGAAGCTTCCGAATGCTCTTCAGGGGCAGCCCCATGTAGAGCGCGTTGCAATAGTCCAAAAGGGAGGTGACAGTGAGTAGAGCCTCCCGGTCCAGGAATGGGTGCAACTGGTGCACAACCCGAAGGTGTGAAAATTAGGTACACTTATGACTCAAATTAGTTTATTCGTTGCTAAAATCAGGTTAAGTTAGTGCTAGTTTCATTCCCTCACTTCTTCCTTCAGGCGAGTGTCCTTGAAATCAGGACAGAATATATTTTAGAGGCCTGAGCTATGCTGGGAAATAAAACATGACGAGATAGCCAGCTAATGAGAAAATAGAAAATAACTGTTCCTTTGAAAAAGTAGGTGTAAGGCCTGAAGAATAATAATTTATTCAGTAAGGCACAAAGAATTGGTATACTTCAACCAATTCTGTACCTTCTAGCCATAACAAATATCTTCTGTGATACTATAGATTTAGTGATACATATCCATGCTCTTGTTATATCCTGCTTGACTATTGCAATGCATTCTCCATGGGGCTGCTCTTCAAAATTGTCGAGGAGTTGCTGTTGGTGCAAAATGCAGCAGCTAGGCTGCAAGCATATAGAATGCAGGGATGATTTGATGCCTGTACTGAAAGATCTGCAGTGGTTACTAGTTGCTTGTCATGAACAACTTAAAGTGTTGGGAGTGATCTTTAAAGCCCTAAAGCAGGATTTTTCAACCAGGGTTCCATGGAACCCTAGGGTTCTGCAAGAGGTCACTAGGGGTTCCCTGGGATATCACAATTTATTTAAAAAATTATTTCAAATTTGGAAATTCAGGCAACTTCACATTAAAGAGGTAAGTTTCATTCTTTATTAGTTTAAGGACACTTTTTTTTTAATTGTATGGCATAGCAGTTAGGTGTTCATGCTGCTTTTTTCTTGCTGGGAAATCCTTGTGAGGTCCAGCAGCCAGATGTGTAGACTGTTAGCCGTGACAAGTCACATTGCCCGGGGTGCACCACGAGGAGGCTAGTCTACATTGCACCAAGTTGGGCTGAGAGAAGAACACTGTTAATGCATACAGACAGGCCTACACATGAAACAAATACAATAATTTTGTAACTTCTGGCCTATATTTGAGCCTGAATATGCAGTTCCTGAGGCCTGGAAAATATTTCAAGGGTTCCTCTAGGGTCAAAAGATTGAGAAAGGCTGCCCTAAAGGCTTGGGGCATGACTCTCTCATGGACCATTTTTCTTTTCCAAACCTGTCTGGTAGTTAAGAACTGTAAGAAGCATCCTTCTGAAGATGTCCTGTGTCAAAGGCAGTGGCATGCTGCTAAAAATTAAAAAGTTGCTCTGCTGGCTCCATTGCCACCACCACTAGCCACAGAACAGCCGACTGTCATGCGCTGCCTTCCCCTGAATAACAATCAGACACTGGTTTGCGAATCAGGCTCTGGTTTATTGCAGGGCAGGTACAGCGTTGGTAGAAAAAAGCTGAGAGTGACAGGAGCGCGCCGGTGCGGGGTTTAAATACCCCGCGCCGGTCAGCGCCCCCTCGCTCACGGTCACGTCACCCCCCTTTGTCCCATGCGTTGCCCTGCCGGTGGGTGAGGGTTTCCGGGATCGCCCATCATCAGGTTTCCATTCTTCTGCTGATTGCTTTCAGCTGGGCGATCCCCGTTGTATTGCCGCTGATGGTTTGGGTGGCTCCGTGATTCTTTTGGCTATTGTTTGTTGGCCGTTAGTCGTTGTAGGTTGATGGCTACTTAACTTGTACCCCTTCACCTATTTCCTTGTCATTGTCATGAGTGCCATTGCGCTGATGACTTTAGCTCAACGGCACTCATGACATACTGCCCCCTTTCCGAATAGTGTTCTCCCTCGGGTTTCTGGGTTTTCCCCGTGGAGCTGTCAAAACGCCACCTTTTTTTTTTTTTTTTCAAAGTTCCCGCCGGAGTAGTTGTCGCCCCTCCCTTTGCTCCTCCCTCTACCACGTGCCTTCCCAGGGTGTGTCCATGGTGCGCATGCTCGGGTTCTAACCTGGCGTGCGCATGCTCCAACCACACCCTGTTTGTTTGGCTCAGTTCGGCGAGGCGAGAGGCGTGGCTGGTCGGGTGCTTCTCAGCTCCAGGTAGGGCCCTTCTTTTCTTATTTAGAGTGCGTCGCCTTTGTTGTGTCTCCTGGGCGTTGCCCCCAGGTTGCCCTGTTGACTTGCTTGCCACTCCCCCGCGGCCGGGGGGCGGGGGGAGGGTGCTGGCGATCGTTTGTCACCACCCCGTGGGCCCGGGGCGGGGGGAGTGAGTCCCGGGGGGGGAAGGTCCACCCAAGTCGCGGGCTTGGGGGGGGCCCTTTCCCTTGGGGCACGGGAGGCGGGGGGAGGCCTGCGGGGGGGGGGGTTTGGTTTTGCTGACCTTGGTTGCGGTTTGTCGGGGTATGCCCGGTGAAATGCTCTGGTCAGGTCAGGCGCGTTAACGTTGTGCGCCGCCACCCATTCCGGGTGGGGGAAGTGTTTCCACCTGACCAGATAGTGTAGAGTTCCTCGTTGCTTGCGGGAGTCGAGGATGTCCCTTATCTCGAAGTGGTGTTGCCCGTCGATCATAAGTGGTGCGGGCTGTGGCGTGCTTGGGTGCCATCGGGAGGTGGTTGCCGGTTTTAGGAGGCTGGTGTGGAACACCGGGTGGAGCCTCCGGAGGTTGTGTGGCAGGTCCAGGCGTATTGCTACCGGGTTCACTATTTGCGTGACTCGGAACGGCCCGATGTACTTAGGCCCCAGTTTTTTCGAGGGTTGGGTTGACTTTAGGAACTTGGTGGATAGATAGGCCATATCCCCCGCCTGGAACGTCGGTTGTTGGCGCCGGTGCTTGTCGGCCTGCTCTTTGTAAGCCGCCTGTGCCTCCTTTAGCGCCGCCGTGATTACTGGCCATGCTTCCGCGATCTTCCGTCCCCAGTCGCTGGCGTCCACCTGTGGTTCCGGGGGTTGAGGTAGCTCCGGTATGGGGACGAAGTCGCGCCCCGAGACTACTTCGAATGGAGTTTTCCCCGTGCTCGTGTGGACGGCGTTGTTGTATGCGACTTCGGCGAACGGGAGCAGTTCGGCCCAGTCGTCTTGGTGGTAGTTCGTATATGATCGTATAAATTGCTCTAAGGTGGCATTAAGAACCTCAGTGGCTCCGTCCGTCTGCGGATGCCAAGCCGTAGATAGGGCCTGTTGGGTCCCCGTCAGCTTCAGGAAGGCCCGCCAGAATTTGGAGGTGAACTGTGTGCCCCTGTCGGTCACCACACGTGCGGGACATCCGTGTAGCCTGTACACGTGGATGAGGAAGAGTTTGGCTAGTTGTTGTGAGGATGGGACCGACGTGCAGGGGATGAAGTGGGCCTGCTTTGAGAAGTAGTCCTTCACCACCCAAATGGCCGTTTTCTTCTGGCTGGGTGGGAGGTCCACTATAAAATCCATAGAGATTTCCTCCCATGGGCGGGAGGGTTCTGCCACCCGTTGCAATAGCCCCGCGGGTTTGCCTGGTGCCCGTTTGGCCCTAGCGCACGTTGGGCAGGACGCCACGTAGGTTTTTACGTCTCGCCTGAGCGCGGGCCACCAGAATTGGCGCCGTGTTAGGTGTAGGGTCTTGAGGAACCCAAAGTGTCCCGCTTGCTTGGCGTCGTGTGACCTATGCAAGATCGCCTGGCGCTGCGAGTCCGGGACGTAGATTCTGCCTTCCCCCCATGCCAGGTCTTGCGCCATCGTTACCTTGTCGGGGTTCGCCAGGAACCAGGGGTCGGTTTTGAGGGCGGCGGCGAGGTCCGTGCGCATTCCCCCTGGTAGTTGCGGTTGGCTTCTTTCCGTCGCCGGTTGTCCCGCCGTCGGCTGCGCCGTAGCGTCGAGCTGCCTCCGTGCGCCGCTTCGGGTGGTCACGGCCATCCCCAGTTGCGAGGCGGATAGGACCGTCCCAATGGTGTCTGGGGCGGGCTCTTCGTCTTGGGGCAGTCGGGAGAGGGCGTCGGCCAGGAAGTTCTTCTTGCCCGGCATGAACTTCAGCTGGAAATCAAAGCGGCTGAAGAATTGGGCCCATCGGACCTGTTTTGGGCTAAGGCGTCTAGGCGTTCGTAGGGCCTCGAGGTTCCGGTGGTCCGTCCAGACCTCGAATGGTTGGGTGGCTCCCTCGAGTAGGTGTCGCCATGTCTCTAGTGCCGATTTCACCGCGAAGGCTTCTTTCTCCCAGACGTGCCATCGCCTCTCTGTCTCAGAGAACTTCCTTGACAGGTAGGCGCATGGTTTCAGGAGCCCCGTGGAGTCTTTCTGTAGTAGGATGGCTCCCAGGGAGAAGTCTGAGGCGTCGGCTTGGACCACGAACGGCCGTTCTGGGTCCGGGTGCGCGAGGATTGGCTCCGTAGTGAACAGCGCTTTCAGCTTGTCGAATGCGGTCTGGCACGCGGGAGTCCAATTCAGCACTGTGCCTGGGTTCTTGGCGCGTCGGGTGTCCCCCACCCCTTTGGTTTTGAGGAGGTCCGTTAAGGGGAGGGCTATCTCAGCGAACCCCCGGGCGAATGACCTGTAGAAATTCGCGAATCCCAGGAAGCTCTGTAGTTGCCGTCTGTTGCGGGGCCGCTCCCAGTTTAGCACCGCTTCGACTTTTGCGGGGTCCATTTCGATGCCGTCCCCGGAGATTCGATACCCCAAATAGTCTAGGCGCTCTTTGTGAAACTCGCACTTTGTAGGCTTCGCATAGAGCTGCGCCCTTCTGAGCTTGTCGAGGACTTGCCTGACTAAGGTTACGTGTTCCTCGTGTGTTTTTGTGTAAATAAGGACGTCGTCGATGTAGACCAGGACCCCTTTAAACAGATGTTCATGCAGTACCTCATTGATGAGCTGCATGAACACCCCAGGGGCCCCCGCGAGTCCGAAGGGCAGTACCTTGTACTGGAAAGCGCCTAGGGGGCAGTTAAACGCCGTCTTCCATTCGTCCCCCTCCCTGATTCGGATGCGATAGTACGCCTCGCGAAGGTCCAATTTGGAAAAGACTTTGCCCGTGGACAGGTGGGCGAGCATGTCCTTCACCAGGGGTAAGGGATATTTGTTGGACAGGGAAGCCGCGTTTAGGCCCCGGTAGTCGGTACAGAGCCGTAGGGTCCCGTCTTTCTTCTCCCGGAATAAGACGGGGGCTCCGACCGGTGAGCATGCTGGCTCTATGAATCCCCTGTCTAGGTTTTTATCGATGAACTCCCGGAGGGTTGCCATCTCCTTCGGGGTCATCGAATAGATTTTTGGTCGAGGTAAGGGGACGTCGGGCAGTAGGTCGATCCGGCAATCCGTCTTGCGGTGGGGGGGTAGTTGGTCAGCCTCTGCCTCTCCGAAGACCTCGGAGAAGTCGGCGTATTGTTCTGGTAGGTCTGCTGGGTTAGCGGCGTTGTCTTGTGTGGTCGCCTCCGCTCGTCCTACCGTGGGGTTGCTTTTGCCGGCTGGAACTGGTGCTCGATACTCGCCGTCGCCGAATGTGAAGGTGCGGGTCGCCCAGTTGATCCGCGGGTTGTTTTTCGCGAGCCATGGCATCCCCAGGACTGCAATGGGCCGTCCGATGTGCGTGACTACGAACGATGTGCGCTCAGTGTGAGCGCCCATTTGCAGGGTGACCGGCTCGGTTTGTAGCGTGGCTGGTTTCCCTCCCGCTGTAGAGCCGTCCAGCTGGTGGAATGCCAGCGGCGTGGGGAGGGGGAAGCAGCGGAGGTCGAGTTTGGCGACTAGGTCGGGGTGGATGAGGTTTTTTGAGCACCCCGAGTCCACTAGTGCCGCGGCCGTGGTGGCTCCGTTTCCGGTGGAGAGTTGAATTGCTGCCAATATTACGGAGCTTTTGTCGTTTCGTTGAGGTGGTCCGCGTTGCTGTCCCACCGCCTGCCTCGCCACGCGTCTCAGAGCAGGCGGGGAGCATTTCCCGCCGGCTGGTCGGGGTCGGTATTGTCCTCTTCCCCCCAGTAAGCATCCCAGCTCTCTTTCGGTGTCGCTGTGGCCACGGTCATTCGGCGGTGAGGCGGCGGCCCCGGGTTGGGTGGTTTGGGGCTAATTTTCGGGGTGGGCTTGGGCGCGCTGGTCGGCGGTCGGTTGGCGAAGCAATCCGCCGTCTTGTGCCCTAATTTGCCACACCTCCCGCAGGGCTCCCGGTTGAACTTCTTTTTAGGGTATATGGGGCCGGCCATCCCCCCGTGTGGTGCGGGTACCTTTTTCCCGGCATCGTTTGTGTCTTCCGTGGTTGTCATGAGGAAGGTGCGGTGCGCGTGTTCGGCTTTCCCCGCGAGGTGGATCCACCCGTGTAATGTTTCTGGGTCGTCGCGGTAGAGGGCCCATTGGAGAACGTCGCGGTTGAGCCCCCTTTTGAAGATTTCCAGCAGGGTGGTCTCGGACCAGTCGCTGACCTTCCCCGCGAGGGCTTTGAACTCCAGGGCGTAGTCAGGGACCGTGCGGGTGCCCTGTTTAAGTCTTTGGAGTGCGCTTTTCGCCCGCACTTTGGCTAGGGGGTCTTCGAAGTAGTCTTTCATCTCTTTGATGAAAGCAGGGAAGGTGGCGAGGGCGGGGGAGCTGGACTCGTACAGTTGGACGTACCAGTCCGCCGCCCTGTCTTGGAGTTTGATCGCCACGGCGGCGATCTTGTCGGCCTCGGAGTCATAGGAGTGTCCGTGCCTCCCCATGAACTCCCTAGCGTTGGTCACAAAAAACGAGAGTTTTGTGGGGGTCCCATCGAAGAAGATGGGGAAGTCCTTTGGGGCCCGGGCGTTTTGTGCGGCCCCGCCTCTCGCTTCTCGGGGTGTGGTGTCGGCCGCCTGTGCCGTCTGCTGGCCCTCCGCTGGCCCGTGTGGGTTCGATGCTTCGCTCGGGGTGTGGGCTTGTGCGGGGACGTCGTTGGGTGGCGCGGGGGGCATAAGCGCCTGGAGCATGGTCCGGAGTTCCGTCAGCTGAGCCCGCATGGCCGCGAGTTCAGCTCGTGCCTCCTCGTCCACAGCCCGCGCCGCCGCTGGGGCCGGTTCCGTTGGCGCGTCCTCGGGGGTGGGTTGCCGGCGGGGTTCATCGTCCCTCTGCCGCGGGTCCGCTTCCTCCGCCGTCTGATGGGTGTCTCCGTCGTCCTCCTCCGTGTCGAGCGCCGTGGGGCTGTCGCTCCACGCCCGTTGCTGGGGTGCGATGTGGGGCGCGGGGTCCTCCTCTGGTTTCGGAAGTCGTGCTGCTCCCTCCCACGGTCGGGTTGCCTCCGTCGCCATCTCCCCTTGGGGTTGGAGCTGAGGCTCGGGTCGGGTTGGGTGGGCGTCCATGGCTCCGGGAGTCCGCGGTGCCTCTGGCCTTGGTCGGTCCTCCTCTGTCTCTTGCCGCGCGGCTCGCCCTCCTTGCCCGCGCCGTTCCGGCCTCATCTTGCTGGTCTTCTCGCCGTCTACTCCTCCCGCGGCTCGTTGTCGTCCGGTGGGGCTCGGCGAGGCTGAGTTTATGACTCTCAGCTTTATGTCATGCGCTGCCTTCCCCTGAATAACAATCAGACACTGGTTTGCGAATCAGGCTCTGGTTTATTGCAGGGCAGGTACAGCGTTGGTAGAAAAAAGCTGAGAGTGACAGGAGCGCGCCGGTGCGGGGTTTAAATACCCCGCGCCGGTCAGCGCCCCCTCGCTCACGGTCACGTCACCCCCCTTTGTCCCATGCGTTGCCCTGCCGGTGGGTGAGGGTTTCCGGGATCGCCCATCATCAGGTTTCCATTCTTCTGCTGATTGCTTTCAGCTGGGCGATCCCCGTTGTATTGCCGCTGATGGTTTGGGTGGCTCCGTGATTCTTTTGGCTATTGTTTGTTGGCCGTTAGTCGTTGTAGGTTGATGGCTACTTAACTTGTACCCCTTCACCTATTTCCTTGTCATTGTCATGAGTGCCATTGCGCTGATGACTTTAGCTCAACGGCACTCATGACACCGACTGGCACATTGTTGCTGTCAACCAACTCACAATATTCCAGAAAATTTAACCATCAGCTCTTGCAAGCCGGTACAAGCCAGCTGCAACACACCATTGTTTAAAGGTCCATTTTTTTGGAACGCAGGAGAGAGCCTTTGTTTTGTACTGTTCACAGGCTACACTCCTTTGAGTTGTATTTGGCCCCACTCTTTCAGTGTTTAGGAATTATTTTAGCATGTTTTAGTTTTTAGATTTTGTTAGCCACCTTAAGCATCCATCAGAGAAGAAAGACGGGTATAAATCAAACAAATACATAAATAGTAGGACTTTCCTTTCCAGATATCATGTTCGAGTTATATTCCGTTTTTATGAAGCACTAACATATATATGTACTAACAAAAATGTTAACCATCGTTTTTTATTCTTCAAGTCTGGGATTGATGTGAAACAGGGAAAGATTATAAATGAGACAATATAAAATAAAAATATGTAGCTAAACATCTGTGTCATAGATGCATATTTTTTCCATCTTTTTCCCTTTGTTATAGCAAAAACTTCTATACAGTCGTCATGAAATAACTCTGAATGAAGATGAGAAGCAAAACAAAGAAATTTTCCACAGAACTATGAGGAAGAGGCTGGAGTCTTTCAAGAGCACGAAACTAGGTTTGAATCACCCTAAGAAACTAAACAAAATTCACAAGAGAGACCGTGGCCAAAAACGGGTAAGACCATACATTTGAGATTGCCTAAGCAACACCTAAAAACAAAGGAAAATCTACTAATGGCATTAACTTTATATATTTGTTTAGCATGCTTATGCTTTGCTTTCCTCACCTAAGCAATTCTCAAAGTTGCTTGCAGAATATTTTTATAATAAAATCATATGCAAATGATAGCACAAGAACAGAAATTACATGCCCAGGTGTCAGGATTATTCAGGCAGTAATATTTCCTGCTGGCTTTTTCTTGTTTATTCTCACCAATCATTATTAAATGAAAGCTCTTTTAAGACTGCAGACAACACTCTTCCTCCAGTGAGGCACTGACTAGGTTCCAGTAGTCTCACATCCTTCAGTCCCCTGAAACATCATCAAGGATCAAACCCAATGGTGGTAAAGATCATACTTGAAAACACTCTATCCACGTCATCACAGTCAATAGGCTAAAAAGGGAGTCCTAGATAACATGGTAAAATTTCCCCCTTTCTTTCTGCTTTCCATTGTTCCTCCTCCTCCTCCTCCCCCTCCTCCCCCCAGTCCAGGCTATTCCTCACTCAAAGGGGTACCCTCTGGGAGACTATGAGACTAAAACAGCTAGCAATCAGAGACAGCTGATTACACAGGTGGAGAAGAGCAAGAAGCAAGTGCCTATTGGTCATGCAAACAAGGGAGAGAGACACTTAAAGTGTAAATATTACTTACAGCCTAACCAAATTACTCTACAAATATTAAACAACAGTGTAAACAGAGGACAATGGGGATCCAAAAGAGCAATTATCTTATCTTTAAGCCAGTTACTATGATGCGAAAGGCACCTGGTTGATTTGGAAAAAGATGAATGGCTCCCATTCAGCAGAGGCTGCGAGCAAATTTTACTTAGATTCAGGCAGCCCATAATCTCTAGCACGCTATTTAAAATGAGGCCCTTTCTGCACCTCCTTTCAATAGTCCCAATATGCATGTTTCATTCAGAGGAACTCAGCCCACTCCTAAGCCAACTGGACCTAGAGAGCACTGTTACCTTAAAGAACAAAAGTGACAACTCGACTTCAGATAACCTCAAGGACACCTCACCAGTTCAACCCCTGAGAGAAGATGGCCCAGGCAAACACTGCACTGCCTACAGCAAGACGGTGCACAGACGATCTTCTGGACGGAAATCTGATTAACTCCTTCAGTGCCTTGCCAGACTTGGAACAAGCTGACATTATAAAAAGACTGGATGATCTGAGAGAGACTCTAGTGGTAACACGTAAAGCAGCCAAACCACTAATTGATTGAGTTTTACCAACCACCCATGACAATTGTAATTATTTTGAGAAAGATCTTGCTGGCACTTGTGCCCCTTCCCTTGCCAGGTGGAACTCAGACATGTAGATCATCAATACAGAGGCCCCTGGAATAGATCCAAATCCCTTCACTTTGCCCCCAGTTAAAACAGTACAGCACTTAATAACTTCAAAGAACAAAAGATTGGATGCTGGGGACAGACAAGAGGAAGGTGTTAATTGCTTAAAACCCTGGGAACCACAACCAGAGTTAGGTGGTGGGTTACACCAGTAATTTGAGACAGATAACTGCAGTCTAACTCACTCAAAAATTGGCACCTCTTCCAGCTCTCCAGGCAAACCTCTGCCTCAGGAATCAGAGGAACTTATGAGAAAGACAGCCTCTGAGGTAGGAAGAAGACCACCACCCAGGACTGAGACAACCCTTCTGGCCACTGACAGATATGAAACAACAACCTGTTGATGCTTACCACCCTATGTGTAAGCCACCACACAATTCACCTGAACCCACACAGCAGCAAGAGAGCGGTAAAGGCCAAATTTCAACCAATGTGTCTTTCTAGATACTGAAGGAATGCTGGACCTTATCTTACCTGCAGGATGACTGCATGAACCACACCATCCAACTACAGACCTCAGCACAACGCCAGTCATCCCTCCTGACAATAAACAAGGAAGTTCTATTCGGCTATTGACATGGAATATAGCTGGATGGAAGAATGGAATGTCAGATGGAGACCTGTTGGAATTCCTCTCCAAGTTCGACATTATAGCACTCCAAGAGACATGGCTAACCACCAGTGATGAGGAAGCTCACTTAACAGGCTTCAGATCCTGGTTTACACCAGCACGCAAATTTAACTCAAAAGGGCAGGCCTCAGGGGAATTATGCGTACTTGCTAAGGCAGAGCTGGGCTGGCAAGGGCAGCAATTGGTCCTTAGAGGAGACCCCTTCTATCTTCTAGCTATCCAATTCAAATACAAACTATCTGAAGTTGTGCTGCTAAATGCATACATACCACCATACTCCTCCCCCTGTTTTTCTTCTGACATTTGGGTGCAATTAGAAAACAGTTATAGAGATAAACATAAAACATCCCAAAGCCACTGTGATCCTACTGGGAGACTTCAATGCTAGGGTGGGGGCTTCTTTGTATGATTACGTACACTTGGGCATCATACCTGAGAGCTATTTAACAAATGACCCACCCTGGCACTCCAGAGACTTTAAAAGGAACACGGCCGGCTCCAAACTGATCTCTTTGATATATACATGCAATCTTCACATCCTAGGAGGCAAAGGCAGCTGCTTCACATATCCCTTTACCTTCCATGCTGGGAATGCTAGTAGTGTCTTGGATTATATATCTGCCTCAACAGACAAAACGAACTTATTCTCAGACATTCAAGTTCACATGAGGGAGTGATCACCAACCAATTGCAGTTAAATTCTGTGGCAATTCCAATTTACGATTGTCAACAATACATGACGAGGTTATTCGCTAACCTTGAAGTGAGGCAAGACAGGAGGCTTAAATGGTCTAAGGTGGATACTAAGGCAATTTCCAATTTTATGATATCCGAAAGGGCCCAGTCTTGGGTGAAAATGGTTGTTATACCTACTCAAGACCCAAACAGAATCCTTACTGGATATGCCAATTTGTGCAGCACATTAAGAAACTTCTTAATAGACAAACTGCCAGTTAGGAACCGACAGCCTGTAAGATCTAACTGGTTCGACCTTGATTGCTCTTGCTCAAGAGAGACCCTAAGAGCAGCCATGCGTTTGGTTCAAAGAAACCCCACACCAAACAACCACGCCAAGATGCTAAAGCTCAGACACAATTATAAGAAACTAACAGCCACTAAGAAGGCTCAATAAAACAGCTAAAGTTTGGTCTGAGCTAGAAGAGTCAGCAAAAGGGTCTAACCCAGACGTATTTTGGAATATCGTATCTGGCATGTTGAAGGAACGTAAGCTCCTACTTGATATCCCCATTTCAGCTTCAGTCTGGGAGGATTTCTACACTACCCTATTTGCCAGTCCCAAGCAGGACTATCCAGAAAAGATTACTCAGCCTCTGACCCTTGATAATCTTCCTCCTTGGCTACCAGTGACAGTGACAGAAATTAAACACATCATTCAATCACTGAAACCCAATAAGGCACCTGAAGAAGACTTCCTACCACCAGAACTTTTCAGGACACACACCAACTGGTGGGCCCCATTATTGGCAGGACTCTTTACATACATAGACAACGCTGGCCATATTCCAGCAGGATGGGAACTTTCCATCATAGTTCCCATACACAAAAAAGGAGACAAGGAAGACCCTAAAAATTACAGACCCATAAGCCTTATTGATATAACTAAGATGTATGCAAAACATCTCCTGAGAAAAATAGACTGGGCAATGAAGAAAAATATACTAGTGGAAGAACAGGCTGGGTTTAGACATGGGACTCCACAATAGACAATTGCGTCATTTTACAACATCTTATTACTAAATATACAACTGATGGAAGGCACTTGTTTACATCTTTTATTGATCTTAGCATGGCATTTGATTCCATAGAGAGAGATATCTTATGGAAAAAGCTGGCCAAGTTAAATATGGAACCCAGACTTTTATACTTGATAAAGACACTCTATACAAATACCCACCTGAAAGTCCGTACTGGAGTCAATGGCTCTCTTACACAGAGCACACCCACCCACAAAGGTGTCAGACAAGGATGTATCTTGGCCCCAATGTTGTTTAATCTCTATGTTAACAACATTCCAGGATTCCTCCGTTCTATGGATGTTCACATGCCAAAGATCGTCAACAGACCTATCAATATCCTCTTGTATGCAGATGACATGGTTTTGATGGCACATTCCCAAGTAGGCCTGAGAAGATCGATGGGGAAATGTGCTTACTGCGCCTCAAACTTTTTGAATATTAACAAGTCCAAATCCAAAGTGGTGGTTTTTGGGAAAAGACGGGACAAATACAATTGGCACTTGGATGGGGAGCCTATAAAACAAATAGACTCTTTTTCATATTCAGGGGTGGTTTTTACAGATACAGGGCCTTGGGTTAATCATTACAAGCAAAGTTCTGCAAAGGCCACAGCAAGTTCTAAAACACTAATTAACCTACTTAGTTATAACCACCTTTGCTCTCTGCTCTCCATTCTGAAGGTCCACAAGGCAAAAGTTGTACCAGTGCTAACATATGGTGCCGAATTGTGGGGCCTATCAAAGGCCTCCTTACTCGAACAAAATCAAGCATGCTTTTTAAGAACTATTCTGGGGACTGACAGGAATGCACCTGCAGCAGCAGTAAGAGCTGAAACAGGCACCCATTCCATTTACAGTCTATCAGTAACCAAAGTCTTTAACTACTGGTTGAGGATTCTCCCAATGGAACATGATAGACTACCAAAAATGTGCCTTGAAGAACAGATGGGCACACCTCAACCCACCACATGGATCAATCAACTCCTCCAAACTATCGCATTCCTCGGCTTTTCATCACAATACTTACTTTCAGCTGGAGACCAGGCCAAGGCAATATTCAAACAAAGAGTCTTGGATGTTAATGCCCAAACAGACATTGAGTCACTTGCACACAATAGGGCTTTGAAATGGCTGGCCAAGAATAAACTGTCCTTTCAAATAGAAAAATACCTGACAATGGGTCTGACTCAATACCATAGGATAGCTCTTACTAGAGCAAGATGTGAGCAACTAGATTCTATGGTCAAATACAGACAATTCCACCAAGTGCCTTACGTTGAGAGGACATGTGTTTGTGGAGCACCCAAAGTAGAAGACATTGCACATGTCCTATTTAACTGCCAACTATATGCCCCAGTAAGGGCTCAGTACCTTCAGACATTAATTGACAGAACCACATACTGGGACTGTAACAAAAGATTATGTTACTTCCTCCAGGGCACAAATATGTATGTGGTCAATAGAACTGTTAAGTTTATGGTTAGGGCTATACAACTGAGAATGCAATTTATAGAACGCATTGGGGTGGCATGTAAAGGTGATGAATTCATTTAAACTCATATTGTTTCTGTATTTTATTACCTGTTTTATTATATCTTGCATTTTTATCTTACAATTTTATCTCCATTTTGCCCTACTGTATTTTATCTTATTTTATCGCACCATAGTATATTTTAGCTAATTTTATTGTATTTTAGTTGTTTTATGGCATTATATTTTATATCTTATAGTGGCTGATGCCCAACTTTCTGATATGGTCATTTGACTAATCAATAAAGTTACTTACTTACTAAAATAAGTAACTGTGAATCGGGGGTGGATCAGAGGAGTTGCAACACAGAGAAAAAGGGTGGGACTTTGATTGCATAGTTGTGGTTGCCATCTTGACTTTTTCAACCCCTACCAAGAGGACAAGAGGTGAATGTGGCCATCCTTGCTGCTTGTTAGTTGAATTATTTGAAGATACCTTTCTTGCTGGATTTTGCCTCTCTTGCTAACCTTTGCTCATTTCTGCCTTTGCCTTCATAACCTCATTCCTATATTTTTAGGCTGAAACTTTGTACACTTCTTTGTTCATAAGCCCTTCCTTCCATTTCCAATAAGCATCTTTCTTTAATCTCAACGCCTTTGTGAGCTGCTTGTTCAACCATATTGGCTTTTTTAGATATCTGCTTTTTTTTCTTGATTGGTACTGTTTGAGACTAAACTATTCTTAATTTCCTTTTCAAGAAGTCCCAGCCAACTAAAACTGCTTTGGTTTTGTGGTTTTTTCCCTGTAGTTTCTTCTTTATTATTTCTCTTAGTTTATTAATAATGGCCATCCTAAAATCCATGGTTTATATTTTACTGTGTGTTTTTTGTGTATTTGTTAAAATCAAGAATTCTAACAGTACATTTTAATATCTTCAATTAAATCTTCCTTATTAGTAAGTACCAAATCCAAGGTAACAGATCCTCTAATGCCCACCTCCACCTTTTAAAAGAAAAAATGATTGCAAACACAAGTCAATAAGTTTTCTGACATCTTTTTTGTGGCAGAATTAGCCTTCCAATAACTGTCAGAGTAGCTGAAATCTTCCATCACCACTACTACATATTTTTGAGGCTTAGTTACAGTATATGTTTTAATCTTCATTTATATCTTCTGATTGGTTTGGCAGTCTGTAGTGGATTCCTGTCACTCCTTTAACCCAGATACATTGTTACCAGTGGACCTCTATGCAGGCAAGTTCATTTCTGATACACAACACTACACTACTTCCTTTCTTGCTGCCTGTCCCTCTGAAACAAGGTGTCCCCATACACTGGAGATATACCATGGTTCAGTAATCCTTATTATGTCATACTTACCTAGCTTCCTTATGATATCTAGCTTATCCTACTTGTTTACCATACTTCGTGCATTAATGTAGAGACATTTAAGATAAGGTAGTCTCCCTGTGTTCAACTTCCCTTTTTTGTTATGCCCTTATTTCCTTCGTTTCTTTATTAAACTAGTAATTTTCATGCACTATCCTTTTCTGCTCTATTTAATCCATTATTAGTCAATTCATTATTCACCAAAAGATCTAAACAAGCTAGAGCAGCAAGCTGAAATAAATAGGATGGAATTTAACAGGGAGAAATGTACGATTCTGCATCTGGATAGAAAAAGGGAAAGGCACGAATATAGTATGGGGAGATCCTGGCTTAACAGTACATGTGAAATGGATGTGGGTGCTCTTGTCATAGATTAAACATGACCCAGCAGTGTAATGCAGTTGCTAAAAAAGCAGATTACTTCCAGATCATAGGAAACAAATGTTCCGAACTAGACCCCACTTGAAATTCTGTGTCCAATTTCTGGACACCACAGTACAAAAGGACAGTGACACATTGAAGGAAGTTCAGAGGGAGGCTACCAAGATGATAAGTGGTCCAGAAACCAGGCCCTATGGAACAGTTAAAGGATCTGGGTATGTTTAGCCTATAGACAGACAATTGAGAGGAGATATGATAGCTGCTTCATGTGGTCACATGAAAAAGGGAGTAGACTTATAATCTGTTGCCCAAGGAGGCAGGACCAGAAACAGTGGGTTATAACTAAAATAAGTTTAAGGCTATATGTTTAGAGGAACTTCCTGACTGAGCTGTGAGCCAGTGGAATAGGCTAACACATGACATGATTAATTATCCTTTGCTGGAGGTCTTCAAGGGAGTGGCAAAGGAAAGGCCTGCAGCCCTAAGGTGGCTGTGACCCCTGTCTTTACTATTTTTATGCCGCTCCCCTGAGATCAGTCACCAGAACCTGTGTAATTTATGAAATGGCAGTGGCTGTAATCCTTTGTAAAATCCTGTTTTATAGGATTGAGAACATTGCACAGAAATTTAGTTTTATAAATTGGTCTATGTAAAATTAAAATGAATTGGAGATGTTTATATAATAGGCAATATATTTGCATTAACTAAATATTTTAATTATGAAATAAAATATTAACTTTGTATTACATGTTGGACCTGCAATAAGATACCTATATTAAACTGTATATATTCCATACAATATATAATATGTATGTATATGGTCATTTCTTATTTTTTCAGAAAAATAGTAATGTCATACCAAATGGAAATCTATCTACAGGTACTATAAAAGGAAAAGGTAAATGCACTTTTTTAAAGATAAGTACTGTAGTGCAAAGTATTGAGTAACATAACTAGCTGCCTAGAATCTCTGGATTTCAGCAGTGTAGAAATATGAAAATAAATAAATATATTCTATTTCTCTTGCCAGCTAACATCATATTAAATAAATATTTCCCAATTTTCCACTGTTTTTACTTTATCACTTATTCATGGTTGAATGTCTAGGGGGTGGATGGCCCATAAAATTTGCCAAGATCATGCTGACTTTCAGCTCCAAACTTCGGTAATTTTTTAATTTAAAAAATATATTGAAAACGTTAATTAATAATAATAAAATAACTGCTAGTCCTGGCAGACCTGTTTTTCATGAAAATTCTAGAACATGCTACCTGAAGACCAAAATAAGAACCAAACTTTTACCTCCACCTCCAGCAGCATTCTTGGGAGCAAATTTTTACTTTAAAAAGTGAAATGTGACTAAAAAGGCCATTTTTGTAGCCCATTCAGTTTGTTGTCAAGGCCTTCAGAGATGATCTTAGGCTCATTTTAAAAAGGCATCTATAATTTAAATTGAGAGCAAGTTTAGTGTGGTTAAGGCATCAGGCTAGATCATGAATTCTAGTCCTGCCTTAGACGCAAAGTCAGCTGGGCCAGTCCCTCTCTCTCAGCCCTAGGAAGGAGACCATGGCAAATCACTTCTGAAAAACCTTGCCAAGAAAACCTCAAAGGGTTGTCTAGGCAGTCGCCAGGAGTCAAACACTGACTTGAAGGCATAAAAAAATAAAAAATATATTTAAACCATTCAAAGCTAAACCTGATTAATTTGTCCAGAAATTTCTGTTCTGCACTATATATTAGGAGTTTTAAAATAAGATAAAAGCTTAATAATAAAACAGAAATCAATACAAATACCTACTGATTGAGGAATTGTAATCAGTGTGTTTGTTTTATTATTCCTATAGAAATCAGATTTGAAATTGTGTATTACATTGTGTGAAACTGTGTGTTACAAGTTTGAACGTATGTTACATTCAGTAACGTTCTTTCAATAGAATAATATCATTTTTTTAAAAGTGATAGACTCTCTTAGAACATAATGACCTTGGTCAGTTATTATATAAATAAATGTTATTTTATTCCAGAAATTGAGTTTTCTGAACCAGAGGAGAACGATTATGGCCATCCACAGATAGGTGGAGCAGTAGACTTCCTTAATTATGTCAACGAAGATAATTTCACAGATACAAATGGTAAAGGAATTAGTATGTATCGTAGTAGTCTAAAAGCATTTTACTGTGTTAGCATGTCTCTTGATACACAGGTATAAAGAAACAAAAATTCGTTTTCTAGAAATGTGGAACAGAAGATGTGTACACCATGTTTCAGCAATGTGAGAATGTCAGTTATTCAAATCGAAGTGTTAAAAACTGCACAAGTATATACTGTACCACAGAAATTAAAATGCTTTGGATATTATGCCAATCATGTATAGTAGTTATAACATGAAGCTCAAGATGGCTGGAGAAAGTTAGTGTTTCTCAGATAAATAGTGGAAAGTGTCAGCAAATTTAATTCTATTAGAAACCATTCTTGGATTATAATATTATATATGATTTTGAGTCACATCTTTGATCTGAGTTTTCTTTTCCATAGAATCATATTTCAGCTTGACTTAACATTTTCAATATTGATATAATGTATTTTATATTTTTTCATTTATATTATTTTAATTTTTTAAAGTTTCAGATGGGGAAAGTTAGTCAAGTGTCAGAGTGAAGGGCTTGGAAGTGCTATATCAGCAATGATGAAATGATAAAAATTGTTGCTCATTTGGGGGTGGGGGATAACTTCCAAGGGTTAAAGAAATGAAAATAGTATATGAGAGTATAATTACTGTTCTCCAGAGTAAGGACAATACAAACAATCTATTTAATTACTTGATTAGAAAAATATTGTGTGCACAGAGCTACTGCAGAACTTTCAGTCCAAAAGTTGATTAGGCACATTTCTGTTTCAGACTGTCCAAGGTCTGCCACTGAATATTATATTTAAAGATAGTTCTGGCCTACTCATTCCAGTAATGGAAAGACAGAAAGGGGGCTGTCATGGAAAATGACAAATATGAAGAAATGCACAAAAAATTAAGAAAAGGAGGCAAACAGAAAAGATCTATATGTTTTTTCAAATAGATTTTATAGAAGATTCCCAAAACATTCTAGATATTTTGCTTTGACAACTATCATTAGACTCAGTGATAATAACAGAGATAAATCCTGCTGTAAAACACTAACATATTCTAGAGGTGACGGACTTGTCCCTGTGGGAGCTGGGGGTGTTGACGACCGACAGGAAGCTCTGGCGTGGGCTGGTCCATGAAGTCATGAAGAGTCGGAAGCGACTAAACGAATAAACAACAACAACAGAACACTAACAAATGACAGCAGGAGGTATTGTGTATGGTGTTGTTGTTTATTCGTTTAGTCGCTTCCGACTCTTCGTGACTTCATGGATGCCAGAACTTCCTGTCGGTCGTCAACACCCCCAGCTCCCCCAGGGACGAGTCTGTCACCTCTAGAATATCATTCATCCATCTTGCCCTTGGTCGTCCCCTCTTCCTTTTGCCTTCCACTCTCAGCATCAGCATCTTCTCCAGGGTGTCCTGTCTTCTCATTATGTGGCCAAAGTATTTCAGTTTTGCCTTTAATATCATTCCCTCAAGTGAGCAGTCTGGCTTTATTTCCTGGAGGATGGACTGGTTTGAACTTTTTGCAGTCCAAGGCACTCTCAGAATTTTCCTCCAACACCACAGTTCAAAAGCATCGATCTTCCTTCTCTCAGCCTTCCTTATGGTCCAGCTCTCGCAGCCATATGTTACTACAGGGAACACCATTGCTTTAACTATGCGGACCTTTGTTGTCAGTGCGATGTCTCTGCTCTTAACTATTTTATTGAGATTTGTCATTGCTCTTCTCCCAAGGATTAAACGTCTTCTGATTTCCTGACTGCAGTCAGCATCTGCAGTAATCTTCGCACCTAGAAATACAAAGTCTTTCACTGCTTCTACATTTTCTCCCTCTATTTGCCAGTTATCAATCAAGCTGGTTGCCACAATCTTGGTTTTTTGAGGTTTAGCTGCAAGCCAGCTTTTGCACTTTCTTCTTTCACCTTCATCATAAGGCTCCTCAGTTCCTCTTCGCTTTCAGCCATCAGTGGTATCATCTGCATATCTGAGATGGTTAATGTTTCTTCCAGCGATTTTAACTCTAGCCTTGGATTCCTCAAGCCCAGCATGTCGCATGGTGTGTTCTGCGTACAAGTTGAATTGGTAGGGTGAGAGTATACAGCCCTGCCGTACTCCTTTCCCAATCTTAAACCAGTCCGTTGTTCCGTGGTCTCTTCTTCCTGTTGCTACTTGGTCGTTACACAGATTCTTCAGGAGGCATACAAGATGACTTGGTATCCCCATGCCGCTAAGAACTTGCCACAATTTGTTATGGTCCACACAAAGGCTTTAGAAGAGTCAATAAAACAGAAATAGATGTTTTTCTGAAACTCCCTGGCTTTTTCCATGATCCAGCGGATATTGGCAATTTGGTCCCTAGTTCGTCTGCCTTTTCTAAACCCAGCTTGTACATCTGGCAATTCTCGCTCCATGAATTGCTGAAGTCTGCCTTGCAGGATCTTGAGCATTACCTTACTGGCATGTGAAATGAGTGCCACTGTTCAATAGTTTGAACATTCTTTAGTGTTTCCCTTTTTTGGTATGGGGATATAAGTTGATTTTTTCCAGTCTGATGGCCATTCTTGTGTTTTCCAAATTTGCTGGCATATAGCATGCATTACTTTGACAGCATCATCTTGCAAGATTTTGAACAGTTCAGCTGGGATGCTGTCGTCTCCTGCTGCCTTGTTATTAGCAATGCTTCTTAAGGCCCATTCAACCTCACTCTTCAGGATGTCTGGCTCTAGCTCACTGACCATACCGTCAAAGCTATCCCCGATATTGTTATCCTTCCCATACAGGTCTTCTGTATATTCTTGCCACCTTTTCTTGATCTCTTCTTCTTCTGTTAGGTCCTTGCCATCTTTGTTTTTGATCATGCCCATTTTTGCCTGGAATTTACCTCCGATGTTTCTAATTTTCTGGAAGAGGTCTCTTGTCCTTCCTAGTCTATTGTCTTCTTCCACTTCCGCGCATTGCTTGTTTAAAAATAATTCCGTATCTCTTCTGGCTAACCTCTGGAATTTTGCATTTAATTGGGCATATCTCCCCCTATCACTGTTGCCTTTTGCTTTCCTTCTTTCTTGGGCTACTTCTAGTGTCTCAGCAAACAGCCATTTTGCCTTCCTGGTTTTCTTTCTTTGGGATGTATTTTGTTGCTGCCTCCTGAACAATGTTGCGAACTTCTGTCCAGAGTTCTTCCGGGACCCTATCTACGAAGTCCAGTCCCTTAAATCTATTCTTCACCTCCACTGCATATTCCTTAGGAATATTAGTGAGCTCATATCTAGCTGATCTGTGGGTCTTCCCTAATCTCTTTAGTCTGATCCTAAATTGTGCAAGAAGAAGTTCGTGATCTGAACTACAGTCAGCTCCAGGTCTTGTTTTTACTGACTGTATAGATGTCCGCCACTTTTGGCTGCAAAGGATGTAGTCAATCTGATTTCGGTGTTGTCCATCTGGGGAAGTCCATGTATAAAGCCGTCTCTTAGGTTGTTGGAAGAGAGTGTTTGTTATGTAGAGTGAGTTGTCTTGGCAAAATTCTATCAGCCTATGTCCTGCTTCATTTTGTTCTCCCAGGCCATGCTTACCTGTAATTCCAGGTGTCATTTGACTGCCCACCTTAGCATTCCAGTCTCCTGTGATGAAAATAACATCTCTTTTAGGCGTGTTGTCCAGTAGGTGCTGCAGATCCTCATAGAACTGCTCTACTTCAGCTTCTTCAGCATCTGTGGTTGGGGCGTATATTTGGATCATTGTGATGTTAGATGGCTTGCCCTGAATTCGAATTGAGATCATTCTATCGCTTTTTGGCTTGTATCCAAGCACTGCTTTAGCCACTTTACTATTAATTATGAAGGCTATTCCATTTCTTCTGTGGTCCTCTTGTCCACAGTAGTAGATCTGGTGGTCATTTGATGTGAAGTGGCCCATTCCAGTCCATTTCAGTTCACTGATGCCCAAAATGTCTATCTTTAATCTTGACATCTCACCAATAACCACATCCAATTTGCCCTGGCTCATAGATCTGACATTCCAGGTTCCAATGGTCTGTTGATCCTTAGAACATCGGATTCGCCGTTCACCACCTGCACCGTCGGCTGCTAGCCATCCTTTCGGCTTTGAGCTAGCTGCGTCATCACGTCTGGGGCTTGTTGAACTCATCCTCTGTTCCTCCCCAGTAGCATTTTGACCATCTTCCGACCTGGGGGTCTCATCTTCCGATGGTATACCGACATATCTCTGGTTGTACTGATCCATTTAGTTTTCACAACAAGAATACTGGGGTGGGTTGCCATTACCTTCCGCAGGGATCGCATTTAGTCTGACTTCTCTGTCATGACCTTCCCATCTTGGGTGGCCCTTCACGGTTTAGCTCATGGCATCATTGTGCTCAAGCTCCAGGACCACAACAAGGTAACGATCCTTTGCTGAAGATTGTGTATGGTACTAGATTGTATAATCAACACACACTTTCCAGAGGATACAACTTCCTTTTTGGGCAAACAAGGGAAGGAAAAGGTGATTTAAACCCCACAGATGACATTCAGAACTGAACTGTATTATTACTCACTTTCAACTACTATGCCGTCATATAGTCCAGGCAGCAGAGAAACCTCTTTTCTGAGAGAGACTTGCTTTGTTAAGGTAGTTTTTATCCTTTTAAATTGCAAATGCTATTTCAACCAAGTTCCCTGTTCAGTTCCAGTTTTGCTAGCAGTCCAATATTTCAGCATGGTTGTCATGTGCCTGTTTACTTAATTATTGTGTCTTTGGTGGACTTTTTACAGGCATCGATAATCCAGTATTTTCAGCTGATATTGAGCAAACTGCCATCATGAAGTTTCCACCTTGGCTATCCAGTGATGAGATGGTGGTACCTTCCCAAAGAGCCAGAGTGCAAATACCTTATTCTCCAAACAACTTTGAAAGACTTGCTCCCATTCGACTCAGCAACAGATCCACAGATTCTTCTTTGCAACTAGGTGGTGCTGAAGAGCAACCTAGAACTTTTCTCCCAGAATCAACTCACTTGTAATTTAAATATACCTAAGGTCCTTACTTTTCAGTCACTCAGACCTTCTGCGATTTTTGATCAACTTGCAAATAGCCATTTTCTCTTGCTTGGAGTTTCTTTGGTGTCATTTTTCTCTCTTATTTTCTTCATGGCAGGAAACTTCTACTTTAAAACAAGTTAAATACATTCTAGGATTCTAAAGTAGGGCTTGGTAGTCTTTGGATTATGAACACTGTGCTAGGCGCTTGAGAGCCACAAAGTAAATTGGACCATATGCAACATGGGGAGGATTGAGTTTTCAGGGGCATTATTACAGGTAGTCTTCAGGTTATCACTGGAATTGGGACTGGAATTTACATTGCTAAGTGATGTGGTCGTAAAGCGTAACATGTGACCACATTGCTTAGCGATGGAAATCCTGGCAGTCCCCGCTGCCATTGTTAACCAAATCCCATTAGTTGTTAGGCAAGGACCTACCCTGATCCAAACCATTCCCAGCTTGATCCCTTCCAGCACTGAGCCTCAGTAAGGTGCTGCCTCTTCAACTCCCCCCACCCACCTGTCTCAGCCTCATCTTTTCCCTTTTGACCACCCTGCACAGTGGCACTCCTCAGCAGTGCCGGTACTAAAGTAGAGGTCCAGGGCCTTCAGCAGTCTCAGATGGCCAACACCACCCCCTTGGCTTCTACTTCAGACCTGGTGCCACCACCACCGAGAAGCCCTGTGCTGTGACCAGCTACCCCAATGCCACAGTGCAAAGCCCCGACCACTCCCACTGCCCTGCACTCTACAAGTGCTGCCGCGCCCAGCTGACCGCCATCTTCTTCCTCCTGCTGCTGAGGCCTTCTGAAGCATCACAAGGCAGCATGTGATTTGGAGAGGGGTGCGTGCCACCTTGGGAAGAAGGCCTGGCACGGCCAGCAGTTTTATTTATTTATTTATTTATTTATTTATTATTCAAATTTAATTACTGCCCATCTCCCCCAAGAGAGGGACTCTGGGCGGTTTACAATAAAATCAAACTCCGAACGTAAACATTAAAATCTCATAAAACCAGACACATCACAATTATTATAAAATGGAATAAATACAATATAAAATCCAAGAGGGTTATACAGTTGCCTTGTATATGGCCAGGCCGGGTGTACCTCATCAGCAGGAGGAAGAAGATGGCAAAGGTCAGCTGGGTGTAGTAGGGCCTGCAGAGCACAGGGCAGCAGGTGTGGCCAGAGCTTTGCACTGTGGCACTTGGTGGTGGCAGACTGGTAGAAGCCTAGGGCAGCAGCAGCTGGTTGGGACTGCTGAAGGGCCCCGGCCTCTAGTTTAGCCCCAGTGATGTTGTGCTGGGCAGCCAAAAGGGCAGAGATGGGGGGAAGATAGGTGAGTGGGAGGAGTTGAAGCAACCCCTGTGGTGCCTGAATTTTGTTCACGTGAACATGGGGTCACTGGGACACTGCAACTTCAGGGACTGGGTATAAGTAACATTTGTTCAACGCTGCCGTAACTTTGAACCGTCACTGAACAAATGGTAACCTGTGAGGACTACCTGTATTTTTAAATGGAATATGCCTATTTTATACACATATATATGCTGTAATAATAAATAATACATAGTATCCAACATACCAAACCCTTCTGGATGAGTAACATCATTCAAAGCACAGAAAAGGAGTTAGAAATAAAGCTAAATCTAGTTTCCCTGTGCTGTCCTGTATCTAATTTTCTCTAAATATCAAATCAGCTAAAGACATATAATATGTCCTGTAGCCATACCATCTGCTCAAGTAGAGGCATCTCAAATGTGCATGAGAGTCCTGATTTCCCATTCTACATTCAGACTTGGCCTAATTAATCTACATTATTATTTCTATGTTATAATAATTTTTCTTAATTATCATAGTTGTAAGCTGTCACACTTATATACTTTGTATCCTGATAAGCATATAAATAACTAATGAAGAATTATTAATTTGCAGCTAGTTCTTTGTACTAATTCCTTCAAAAAATATTGTTTTATGTCTTTTAAACTTTTTATGATTTTGTATTCTCTTATACTTTATACCTGTCCAGTAGTAAATATGCACACAAACTGGTATTTCTTTCACCAAATAACATTTTTAGTACATTGTGTATGTGTTTTAGTACATTGTGTATGCGTACACTGGGTATGCCACACTACATAGTGGTGTTATGCCGCAAAAGCAAAATGGGGTGGCTATTCCTTCTGCACCTGCTAGAATGGGGTGCACCTATGTGTCATGCTGTTATTTTGAAAATCTAGAAAACAAACAAAATTAGAAATCATTTTCAAAAAGATAAAATGCAATTTTGAACAAACACAAGAGTCTGTCTTTGGACTTGCCTTATAGCAATAACAGCAAAACATACTTATTTCTCTGTTCTCTATTGCATCTCCTGAATGTCAGCTGGCAACCTTGTTTAGGGTGACCCAGTTACTTCTGGAGGCAATGGGAGAATACCGTACAGGGTTATTATAAGGAATATTCTGATTACTTGTTTAAAATTGCTCAGCTACAGCCTTCCCCTTCTTTGTACCTTTGCTGTGGAGGTCATTTTGGGCCATATGTAAAAATAGCGAACAGAACATACGCTCCTTGACTTTTGGGCTTTATCTATATGGAAAAACAGCAATTTTTCTAATTTCTTCTATGAATTTCTTTTAAGACAGATTCATGAAAAGAATCTGGAATTAATTTTCTATCTGGAAAGGAAAATCAGGAAAACCGTAATTTTTCATGAATCTCTCTCTGTCTTAAACGAAATCCAAAGAAAAAATGAGAAAAATCGCTATTTTTCCACTTTGCCCAAAATGGACTGCATAGCAAAAGTACAAATGAGGGGAAAGTCAACCTCAGTTTTGTTTTATCGATCCCATGACAGTTCAGAATTGACATCTAAAATCAGTCTGGACAATCTGATTTCATGCAACTTCATAAAAGGAGACATGTTACCAATTCCAATGATGCCTATTACAACGAATGCAGAATTCAACATTTAGAAACCAAGGTTCCTGCTCAGTCAAAAACCATACCTGAAAAGCAGCTGATGATTCTTGTTGTATTTGGAAAGGAGAATCAGGAAAACTAGGTCTTTTCATGAATGCCTCTCTGTCGTAAGAATAATCTAAAGAACACATTCATTGATATATGGCCCAAAATGACCACCACAGCAAAGGTACAAAAGAAGGGGAAAGTCAACCTCAGGGTTGTTTTAGCAATCCCGTGAAAGGTAAGAACTGGCCTCCAAATGGAGTCTAGGACACTCCTCTCGTTTCGTGCAAGATCATAGAGAGGAGACATGTTACCAATTCCTAGGAGGCCTACTACAGCAAATGCAGGATTCAACTTAAGTTTCTCGCTCAAACAAAAACCATTACTGAAAAGTAGCTGGTGATTCTTCTTCTATTTGGAAAGGGGAATGAGGAAAACCAGGTCTTTTCATGAATCTCTCTCTGTCGTAAGAATAATCTAAAGAACACATTCATTGATATATGGCCCAAAATGACCACCACAGCAAAGGTACAAAGAAGGGGAGAGTCAACCTCAGGGTTGTTCTAGCAATCTCGTGAAAGTTAAGAACTGGCCTCCAAATGGAGTCAAGGACACTCCTCTGGTTTCGTGCGAGATCATAGAGAGGAGACGTGTTACCAATTCCTAGGAGGCCTCTTACAGCAAATGCAGGATTCAACTTTTAGAACCCAGTTTCCTCGCTCAATCAAAAACCATAACTGAAAAGTAGCTTGTTCTATTTGGAAAGGAGAATGAGGAAAACCAGGTTTCATGAATCTCTCTCTGTCTTAAGAATAATCAAAAGAACACATTCAGAAAAATTGCTGTTTTGACATGGGCCCAAAATGACCGCCACAGCAAAGGTACAACGAAGGGGAAAGTAAACCTCAGGGTTGTTTTAGCAATCCCATGGCAGTTAAGAATTGATATCTAAAAGCAGTATGGGACACTCCTCTAGTTTCGTGCAAGATCATAGAGAGGAGACATGTTACCAATTCCTAGGAGGCCTATTACAGCGAATGCACGAATCAACTTTTAAAACCCAGTTTTCTTGCTCAATCAAACACCATACCTGAAAAGTAGCTTGTTCTGTATGGAAAGGAGAATGAGGAAAACCATGTTTTTTCATGAAACTCTCTCTGTTAAGAATAATCTAAAGAACACTTTCAGAAAAATCACTGTTTTGAAAAATGACCCAAAATGGCTGCCACAGCAAAGGTACAAAAAAGGGGAAAGTCAAGATCAGGGTAGTTTTCGCAATCCCGTTACAGTTAAGAATTGAAATCCAAATGGAGTCTGGGACAGTCATATGGTTTCGTGCAACATCATACAATGTTGCCTATTACAGCAAATGCAGGATTCAACATTTAGAACTTAGGTTTCTCGCTCAAACAAAAACCATAACTGAAAAGACGGTAGCAATTCTTCTATTTGGAAAGGAGAATCACGAAAACCAGGACTTTTAATGAATCTTTCTCTGTCTTAACAAAAACCGAAAGAACACATCCAGAAAAATTGCGATTATGAGATATGGCCCAAAATGACCGCCACAGCAAAGGTACAAAGAAGGGGAAAGTCAAGATCAGGGCTGTTTTAGCAATCCCACGACAGTTCAGAATTGACATATAAAAGCAGTCTGGGACATTCATTTTGTTTCCTGCAACCTCATAGAGAGGAGATACGTTACCAATTCCTAGGAGGCCTATTACAGTGAAAGCAGGATTCAACTTCAGTTTCTTGCTCAAACAAAAACCATGACTGAAAAGTAGCTGGTGGTTCTTGTTCTATTTGGAAAGGAGAATCAGGAAAACCAGGTCCTTTCATGAATCTCTCTCTGTCGTAAGGATAATATAAGGAACACATTGAGAAAAATCGCTATTTTCAAATATGGCCCAAAATGACCACCACAGCAAAGGTACCAAGAAGGGGAAAGTCAAGATAAACGTTGTTTTAGCAATCCCACGAAAGTTCACAATTGACATCTCAAAGCAGTCAGGGACACTCATATTGTTTCCTGCGACATCATAGAGAGGAGAGAGGTTGCCAATTCGAATGATGCCTATTACAGGAATGCAGGATTCAACTTCAGTTTCTTCCTCAAACAAAAACCATAACTGAAAAGTAGCTGGTGGTTCTTGTTCTATTTGGAAAAGAGAATCAGGAAAACCAGGTCCTTTCATGAATCTCTCTCTGTCGTAAGGATAATCTAAGGAACACATTGAGAAAAATCGCTATTTTGAAATATCGCCCAAAATGACCGCCAGAGCAAAGGTACGATGAAGGGGAAAGTCAAGAGCAGGGTTGTTTTAGCAATCCCACGACAGTTCAGAATTGACATCTCAAAGTAGTCAGGGATACTCATATTGTTTCCTGCGACATCATAGAAAGGAAAGAGGTTGCCAATTCCAAAGATCCCTATTACAGCGAATGCAGAAATCAAGGTCTACAACACAAGTTTCCTGCGCAGTCAAAAACAATATCTGAAAAGTAGCTGGTGATTCTTCTTCTATTTGGAAAGGAGAATGAGGAAAACCATGTGTTTTCATGAATCTTTGACCTCCACAGCAGAGGTACAGAGCTACTTTTCGATTATGGTTTTTGTTTGAGCGAGAAACTGAAGTTGAATCCTTCTTTCGCTGTAATAGGCATCAATGGAATTGGTAACCTCTCTCCTCTCTATGATGTCGCAGGAAACAATATGAGTGTCCGACTGCTTTGAGATGTCAATTCTGAACTGTCGTGGGATTGCTAAAACAACCCTGCTCTTGACTTTCCCCTTTGTCGTACCTTTCCTCTGACGGTCATTTTGGGCCATATTTCAAAATAGCGATTTTTCTGAATGTGTTCTTTTGATTTTTCTGAAGACAGAGATTCATGAAAAGTCCTGGTTTTCCTGATTCTCCTTTCCAAATAGAACAAGAACGACCAGCTACTTTTCAGTTATGGTTTTTGTTTAAGCGAGAAAATGAAGTTGAATTCTGCATTCGCTGTAATAGGCATCATTGGAATTGGTAACCTCTCTCCTCTCTATGATGTCGCAGGATCAATATGAGTGTCCCTGACTGCTTTGAGATGTCAATTCTGAACTGTCGTGGGATTGCTAAAACAACCCTGCTCTTGACTTTCACCTTCTTGGTACCTTTGCTGTGGCGGTCATTTTGGGCCATATTTCAAAATAATGATTTTTCTCAATGTGTTCCTTAGATTATCCTAACGACAGAGAGAGATTTATGAAAGGAGCTGGTTTTCCTGATTAACCTTTCCAATTACAACAAGAATCACCAGCTACTTTTCAGTTATGGTTTTTGTTTGAGCGAGAAACTGAACTTGAATCCTTCATTCGCTGTAATAGGCATCATTAGAATTGGCAACCTCTCTCCTCTCTATGATGTCGCAGGAAACAATATGAGTGTCCCTGACTGCTTTGAGATGTCAATTCTGAACTGTCGTGGGATTGCTAAAACAACCCTGCTCTTGACTTTCCCCTTCGTCGTACCTTTGCTCTGGCGGTCATATTGGGCCATATCTCAAAATAGCGATTTTTCTGAATGTGTTCTTTTGATTTTTCTGAAGACAGAGATTCATGAACAGTCCTGGTTTTCCTGATTCTGCTTTCCAAATAGAACAAGAACCACCAGCTACTTTTCAGTTATGGTTTTTGTTTGAGCGAGAAACTGAAGTTGAATCCTGCATTCCTGTGATAGGCATCATTCGAATTGGCAACCTCTCTCCTCTCTATGATGTCGCAGGAAACAATATGAGTATCCCTGACTACTTTGAGATGTCAATTCTGAACTGTCGTGGGATTGCTAAAACAACCCTGCTCTTGACTTTCCCCTTCTTGGTACCTCTGCTCTGGCGGTCATTTTGGGCCATATCTCAAAATAGCAATTTTTCTGAATGTCGTCCATATATTATCCTAACGACAGAGAGAGATTCATGAAATGTCCTGGTTTTCCTGATTCTCCTTTCCAAATAGAACAAGAACCACCAGCTACTTTTCAGTTATGGTTTTTGTTTGAGCGAGAAACGCAAGTTGAATTCTGCATTCCTGTAATAGGCATCATTGGAATTGGCAACCTCTCTCCTCTCTATGATGTCGCAGGAAACAATATGAGTATCCCTGACTACTTTGATATGTCAATTCTGAACTGTCGTGGGATTGCTAAAACAACCCTGCTCTTGACTTTCCCCTTCTTGGTACCATTGCTGTGGCGGTCATTTTGGGCCATATCTCAAAATAACAATTTTTCTGAATGTGTTCTTTTGATTTTTCTGAAGACAGAGAGAGATTCATGAAATGTCCTGGTTTTCCGGATTCTCCTTTCCAAATAGAACAAGAACCACCAGCTACTTTTCAGTTATGGTTTTTGTTTGAGCGAGAAACTGAAGTTCAATCCTCCATTCCTGTAATAGGCATCATTCGAATTGGCAACCTCTCTCCTCTCTATGATGTCGCAGGAAACAATATGAGTGTCCCTGACTACTTTGAGGTATCAATTCTGAACTGTCGTGGGATTGCTAAAACAACCCTGCTCTTGACTTTCCCCTTCTTGGTACCTCTGCTCTGGCGGTCATTTTGGGCCATATTTCAAAATAGCGATTTTTCTCAATGTGTTCCTTAGATTATCCTTACGACAGGGAGAGATTCATGAAAGGATCTGGTTTTCCTGCTTCTCCTTTCCAAATAGAACAAGAACCACCAGCTACTTTTCAGTTATGGTTTTTGTTTGAGCGAGAAACGCAAGTTGAATTCTGCATTCCTGTAATAGGCATCATTGGAATTGGCAACCTCTCTCCTCTCTATGATGTCGCAGGAAACAATATGAGTATCCCTGACTACTTTGATATGTCAATTCTGAACTGTCGTGGGATTGCTAAAACAACCCTGCTCTTGACTTTCCCCTTCTTGGTACCATTGCTGTGGTGGTCATTTTGGGCCATATCTCAAAATAACAATTTTTCTGAATGTGTTCTTTTGATTTTTCTCAAGACAGAGAGAGATTCATGAAATGTCCTGGTTTTCCGGATTCTCCTTTCCAAATTGAACAAGAACCACCAGCTACTTTTCAGTTATGGTTTTTGTTTGAGCGAGAAACTGAAGTTCAATCCTCCATTCCTATAATAGGCATCATTCGAATTGGCAACCTCTCTCCTCTCTATAATGTCGCAGGAAACAATATGAGTGTCCCTGACTACTTTGAGGTATCAATTCTGAACTGTCGTGGGATTGCTTAAACAACCCTGCTCTTGACTTTCCCCGTCTTGGTACCTCTGCTCTGGCGGTCATTTTGGGCCATATTTCAAAATAATGATTTTTCTCAATGTGTTCCTTAGACTATCCTGACGACAGAGAGAGATTCATGAAAGGAGCTGGTTTTCCTGATTAACCTTTCCAATTACAACAAGAATCACCAGCTACTTTTCAGTTATGGTTTTTGTTTGAGCGAGAAACTGAAGTTGAATCCTGCATTCGCTGTAATAGGCATCATTAGAATTGGCAACCTCTCTCCTCTCTATGATGTCGCAGGAAACAATATGAGTATCCCTGACTACATTGAGATGTCAATTCTGAACTGTCGTGGGATTGCTAAAACAACCCTGCTCTTGACTTTCCCCTTCTTGGTACCTCTGCTCTGGCGGTCATTTTGGGCCATATTTCAAAATAGCGATTTTTCTCAATGTGTTCCTTAGATTATCCTTACGACAGGGAGAGATTCATGAAAGGATCTGGTTTTCCTGATTCTCCTTTCCAAATAGAACAAGAACCACCAGCTACTTTTCAGTTATGGTTTTTGTTTGAGCGAGAAACGCAAGTTGAATTCTGCATTCCTGTAATAGGCATCATTGGAATTGGCAACCTCTCTCCTCTCTATGATGTCGCAGGAAACAATATGAGTATCCCTGACTACTTTGATATGTCAATTCTGAACTGTCGTGGGATTGCTAAAACAACCCTGCTCTTGACTTTCCCCTTCTTGGTACCATTGCTGTGGCGGTCATTTTGGGCCATATCTCAAAATAACAATTTTTCTGAATGTGTTCTTTTGATTTTTCTCAAGACAGAGAGAGATTCATGAAATGTCCTGGTTTTCCGGATTCTCCTTTCCAAATAGAACAAGAACCACCAGCTACTTTTCAGTTATGGTTTTTGTTTGAGCGAGAAACTGAAGTTCAATCCTCCATTCCTGTAATAGGCATCATTCGAATTGGCAACCTCTCTCCTCTCTATGATGTCGCAGGAAACAATATGAGTGTCCCTGACTACTTTGAGGTATCAATTCTGAACTGTCGTGGGATTGTTAAAACAACCCTGCTCTTGACTTTCCCCTTCTTGGTACCTCTGCTCTGGCGGTCATTTTGGGCCATATTTCAAAATAGCGATTTTTCTCAATGTGTTCCTTAGATTATCCTTACGACAGGGAGAGATTCATGAAAGGATCTGGTTTTCCTGGTTCTCCTTTCCAAATAGAACAAGAACCACCAGCTACTTTTCAGTTATGGTTTTTGTTTGAGCGAGAAACTGAAGTTGAATCCTGCATTCCTGTAATAGGCATCATTCGAATTAGCAACCTCTCTCCTCTCTATGATGTCGCAGGAAACAATATGAGTATCCCTGACTACTTTGAGATGTCAATTCTGAACTGTCGTGGGATTGCTAAAACAACCCTGCTCTTGACTTTCCCCTTCTTGGTACCTCTGCTCTGGCGGTCATTTTGGGCCATATTTCAAAATAGCGATTTTTCTCAATGTGTTCCTTAGATTATCCTTACGACAGGGAGAGATTCATGAAAGGATCTGGTTTTCCTGATTCTCCTTTCCAAATAGAACAAGAACCACGAGCTACTTTTCAGTTATGGTTTTTGTTTGAGCGAGAAACTGAAGTTGAATCCTGCATTTGCTGTAATAGGCATCATTGGAATTGGCAACCTCTCTCCTCTCTATGATGTCGCAGGAAACAATATGAGTATCCCTGACTGCTTTGAGATGTCAATTCTGAACTGTCGTGGGATTGCTAAAACAACCCTGCTCTTGACTTTCCCCTTCTTGGTACCATTGCTGTGCCGGTCATTTTGGCCCATATCTCAAAATAACAAATTTTCTGAATGTGTTCTTTTGATTTTTCTGAAGACAGAGAGAGATTCATGAAATGTCCTGGTTTTCCTGATTCTCCTTTCCAAATAGAACAAGAACCACCAGCTACTTTTCAGTTATGGTTTTTGTTTGAGAGAGAAACTGAAGTTCAATCCTCCATTCCTGTAATAGGCATCATTCGAATTGGCAACCTCTCTCCTCTCTATGATGTCGCAGGAAACAATATGAGTGTCCCTGACTACTTTGAGGTATCAATTCTGAACTGTCGTGGGATTGCTAAAACAACCCTGCTCTTGACTTTCCCCTTCTTGGTACCTCTGCTCTGGCGGTCATTTTGGGCCATATTTCAAAATAGCGATTTTTCTCAATGTGTTCCTTAGATTATCCTTACGACAGGGAGAGATTCATGAAAGGATCTGGTTTTCCTGGTTCTCCTTTCCAAATAGAACAAGAACCACCAGCTACTTTTCAGTTATGGTTTTTGTTTGAGCGAGAAACGCAAGTTGAATTCTGCATTCCTGTAATAGGCATCATTGGAATTGGCAACCTCTCTCCTCTCTATGATGTCGCAGGAAACAATATGAGTATCCCTGACTACTTTGAGATGTCAATTCTGAACTGTCGTGGGATTGCTAAAACAACCCTGCTCTTGACTTTCCCCTTCTTGGTACCTCTGCTCTGGCGGTCGTTTTGGGCCCTATCTCAAAATAGCAATTTTTCTGAATGTCGTCCATAGATTATCCTAACGACAGAGAGAGATTCAAGAAAGGAGCTGGTTTTCCTGGTTCTCCTTTCCAAATAGAACAAGAACCACCAGCTACTTTTCAGTTATGGTTTTTGTTTGAGCGTGAAACGCAAGTTGAATTCTGCATTCCTGTAATAGGCATCATTGGAATTGGCAACCTCTCTCCTCTCTATGATGTCGCAGGAAACAATATGAGTATCCCTGACTGCTTTGAGATGTCAATTCTGAACTGTCGTGGGATTGCTAAAACAACCCTGGTCTTGACTTTCCCCTTTTTGGTACCATTGCTGTGGCGGTCATTTTGGGCCATATCTCAAAATAACAATTTTTCTGAATGTATTCTTTTGATTTTTCTGAAGACAGAGAGAGATTCATGAAATGTCCTGGTTTTACCGATTCTCCTTTCCAAATAGAACAAGAACCACCAGCTACTTTTCAGTTATGGTTTTTGTTTGAGCGGGAAACTGAAGTTCAATCCTCCATTCCTGTAATAGGCATCATTCGAATTGGCAACCTCTCTCCTCTCTATAATGTCGCAGGAAACAATATGAGTGTCCCTGACTACTTTGAGGTATCAATTCTGAACTGTCGTGGGATTGCTAAAACAACCCTGCTCTTGACTTTCCCCTTCTTGGTACCTCTGCTCTGGCGGTCATTTTGGGCCATATTTCAAAATAGCGATTTTTCTCAATGTGTTCCTTAGATTATCCTTACGACAGGGAGAGATTCATGAAAGGATCTGGTTTTCCTGATTCTCCTTTCCAAATAGAACAAGAACCACCAGCTACTTTTCAGTTATGGTTTTTGTTTGAGCGAGAAACTGAAGTTGAATCCTGCATTCCTGTAATAGGCATCATTGGAATTGGCAACCTCTCTCCTCTCTATGATGTCGCAGGAAACAATATGAGTATCCCTGACTGCTTTGAGATGTCAATTCTGAACTGTCGTGGGATTGCTAAAACAACCCTGCTCTTGACTTTCCCCTTCTTGGTACCATTGCTGTGCCGGTCATTTTGGCCCATATCTCAAAATAACAAATTTTCTGAATGTGTTCTTTTGATTTTTCTGAAGACAGAGAGAGATTCATGAAATGTCCTGGTTTTCCTGATTCTCCTTTCCAAATAGAACAAGAACCACCAGCTACTTTTCAGTTATGGTTTTTGTTTGAGAGAGAAACTGAAGTTCAATCCTCCATTCCTGTAATAGGCATCATTCGAATTGGCAACCTCTCTCCTCTCTATGATGTCGCAGGAAACAATATGAGTGTCCCTGACTACTTTGAGGTATCAATTCTGAACTGTCGTGGGATTGCTAAAACAACCCTGCTCTTGACTTTCCCATTCTTGGTACCTCTGCTCTGGCGGTCATTTTGGGCCATATTTCAAAATAGCGATTTTTCTCAATGTGTTCCTTAGATTATCCTTACGACAGGGAGAGATTCATGAAAGGATCTGGTTTTCCTGGTTCTCCTTTCCAAATAGAACAAGAACCACCAGCTACTTTTCAGTTATGGTTTTTGTTTGAGCGAGAAACGCAAGTTGAATTCTGCATTCCTGTAATAGGCATCATTGGAATTGGCAACCTCTCTCCTCTCTATGATGTCGCAGGAAACAATATGAGTGTCCCTGACTACTTTGAGATGTCAATTCTGAACTGTCGTGGGATTGCTAAAACAACCCTGCTCTTGACTTTCCCCTTCTTGGTACCTCTGCTCTGGCGGTCATTTTGGGCCATATCTCAAAATAGCAATTTTTCTGAATGTGTTCTTTTGATTTTTCTGAAGACAGAGAGACATTCATGAAATGTCCTGGTTTTCCTGATTCTCCTTTCCAAATAGAACAAGAACCACCAGCTACTTTTCAGTTATGGTTTTTGTTTGAGCGAGAAACTGAAGTTGAATCCTGCATTCCTGTAATAGGCATCATTCGAATTAGCAACCCCTCTCCTCTCTATGATGTCGCAGGAAACAATATGAGTATCCCTGACTACTTTGAGATGTCAATTCTGAACTGTCGTGGGATTGCTAAAACAACCCTGCTCTTGACTTTCCCCTTCTTGGTACCTCTGCTCTGGCGGTCATTTTGGGCCATATCTCAAAATAGCAATTTTTCTGAATGTCGTCCATAGATTATCCTAACGACAGAGAGAGATTCAAGAAAGGAGCTGGTTTTCCTGGTTCTCCTTTCCAAATAGAACAAGAACCACCAGCTACTTTTCAGTTATGGTTTTTGTTTGAGCGTGAAACGCAAGTTGAATTCTGCATTCCTGTAATAGGCATCATTGGAATTGGCAACCTCTCTCCTCTCTATGATGTCGCAGGAAACAATATGAGTATCCCTGACTGCTTTGAGATGTCAATTCTGAACTGTCGTGGGATTGCTAAAACAACCCTGGTCTTGACTTTCCCCTTTTTGGTACCATTGCTGTGGCGGTCATTTTGGGCCATATCTCAAAATAACAATTTTTCTGAATGTGTTCTTTTGATTTTTCTGAAGACAGAGAGAGATTCATGAAATGTCCTGGTTTTCCCGATTCTCCTTTCCAAATAGAACAAGAACCACCAGCTACTTTTCAGTTAAGGTTTTTGTTTGAGCGGGAAACTGAAGTTCAATCCTCCATTCATGTAATAGGCATCATTCGAATTGGCAACCTCTCTCCTCTCTATAATGTCGCAGGAAACAATATGAGTGTCCCTGACTACTTTGAGGTATCAATTCTGAACTGTCGTGGGATTGCTAAAACAACCCTGCTCTTGACTTTCCCCTTCTTGGTACCTCTGCTCTGGCGGTCATTTTGGGCCATATTTCAAAATAGCGATTTTTCTCAATGTGTTCCTTAGATTATCCTTACGACAGGGAGAGATTCATGAAAGGATCTGGTTTTCCTGATTCTCCTTTCCAAATAGAACAAGAACCACCAGCTACTTTTCAGTTATGGTTTTTGTTTGAGCGAGAAACTGAAGTTGAATCCTGCATTCCTGTAATAGGCATCATTGGAATTGGCAACCTCTCTCCTCTCTATGATGTCGCAGGAAACAATATGAGTATCCCTGACTGCTTTGAGATGTCAATTCTGAACTGTCGTGGGATTGCTAAAACAACCCTGCTCTTGACTTTCCCCTTCTTGGTACCATTGCTGTGCCGGTCATTTTGGCCCATATCTCAAAATAACAAATTTTCTGAATGTGTTCTTTTGATTTTTCTGAAGACAGAGAGAGATTCATGAAATGTCCTGGTTTTCCTGATTCTCCTTTCCAAATAGAACAAGAACCACCAGCTACTTTTCAGTTATGGTTTTTGTTTGAGAGAGAAACTGAAGTTCAATCCTCCATTCCTGTAATAGGCATCATTCGAATTGGCAACCTCTCTCCTCTCTATGATGTCGCAGGAAACAATATGAGTGTCCCTGACTACTTTGAGGTATCAATTCTGAACTGTCGTGGGATTGCTAAAACAACCCTGCTCTTGACTTTCCCATTCTTGGTACCTCTGCTCTGGCGGTCATTTTGGGCCATATTTCAAAATAGCGATTTTTCTCAATGTGTTCCTTAGATTATCCTTACGACAGGGAGAGATTCATGAAAGGATCTGGTTTTCCTGGTTCTCCTTTCCAAATAGAACAAGAACCACCAGCTACTTTTCAGTTATGGTTTTTGTTTGAGCGAGAAACGCAAGTTGAATTCTGCATTCCTGTAATAGGCATCATTGGAATTGGCAACCTCTCTCCTCTCTATGATGTCGCAGGAAACAATATGAGTGTCCCTGACTACTTTGAGATGTCAATTCTGAACTGTCGTGGGATTGCTAAAACAACCCTGCTCTTGACTTTCCCCTTCTTGGTACCTCTGCTCTGGCGGTCATTTTGGGCCATATCTCAAAATAGCAATTTTTCTGAATGTGTTCTTTTGATTTTTCTGAAGACAGAGAGACATTCATGAAATGTCCTGGTTTTCCTGATTCTCCTTTCCAAATAGAACAAGAACCACCAGCTACTTTTCAGTTATGGTTTTTGTTTGAGCGAGAAACTGAAGTTGAATCCTGCATTCCTGTAATAGGCATCATTCGAATTAGCAACCCCTCTCCTCTCTATGATGTCGCAGGAAACAATATGAGTATCCCTGACTACTTTGAGATGTCAATTCTGAACTGTCGTGGGATTGCTAAAACAACCCTGCTCTTGACTTTCCCCTTCTTGGTACCTCTGCTCTGGCGGTCATTTTGGGCCATATCTCAAAATAGCAATTTTTCTGAATGTCGTCCATAGATTATCCTAACGACAGAGAGAGATTCAAGAAAGGAGCTGGTTTTCCTGGTTCTCCTTTCCAAATAGAACAAGAACCACCAGCTACTTTTCAGTTATGGTTTTTGTTTGAGCGTGAAACGCAAGTTGAATTCTGCATTCCTGTAATAGGCATCATTGGAATTGGCAACCTCTCTCCTCTCTATGATGTCGCAGGAAACAATATGAGTATCCCTGACTGCTTTGAGATGTCAATTCTGAACTGTCGTGGGATTGCTAAAACAACCCTGGTCTTGACTTTCCCCTTTTTGGTACCATTGCTGTGGCGGTCATTTTGGGCCATATCTCAAAATAACAATTTTTCTGAATGTGTTCTTTTGATTTTTCTGAAGAGAGAGAGAGATTCATGAAATGTCCTGGTTTTCCCGATTCTCCTTTCCAAATAGAACAAGAACCACCAGCTACTTTTCAGTTAAGGTTTTTGTTTGAGCGGGAAACTGAAGTTCAATCCTCCATTCATGTAATAGGCATCATTCGAATTGGCAACCTCTCTCCTCTCTATAATGTCGCAGGAAACAATATGAGTGTCCCTGACTACTTTGAGGTATCAATTCTGAACTGTCGTGGGATTGCTAAAACAACCCTGCTCTTGACTTTCCCCTTCTTGGTACCATTGCTGTGGCGATCATTTTGGGCCATATCTCAAAATAATGATTTTTCTCAATGTGTTTCTTAGATTATCCTAACGACAGAGAGAGATTCATGAAAGGAGCTGGTTTTCCTGATTAACCTTTCCAAATACAACAAGAATCACCAGCTACTTTTCAGTTATGGTTTTTGTTTGAGCGAGAAACTGACGTTGAATCCTGCATTCCTGTAATAGGCATCATTGGAATTGGCAACCTCTCTCCTCTCTATGATGTCACAGGAAACAATATGAGTGTCCCTGACTGCTTTGAGATGTCAATTCTGAACTGTCGTGGGATTGCTAAAACAACCCTGCTCTTGACTTTCCCCTTCGTCGTACCTTTGCTCTGGCGGTCATTTTGGGCCATATTTCAAAATAGCGATTTTTCTCAATGTGTTCCTTAGATTATTAGTACGACAGGGAGAGATTCATGAAAGGATCTGGTTTTCCTGGTTCTCCTTTCCAAATAGAACAAGAACCACCAGCTACTTTTCAGTTATGGTTTTTGTTTGACCGAGAAACGCAAGTTGATTTCTGCATTCCTGTAATAGGCATCATTGGAATTGGCAACCTCTCTGCTCTCTATGATGTCTCAGGAAACAATATGAGTATCCCTGACTAGTTTGAGATGTCAATTCTGAACTGTCGTGGGATTGCTAAAACAACTCTGCTCTTGACTTTCCCCTTCTTGGTACCTTTGCTGTGGCGGTCATTTTGGGCCATACCTCAATATAGCAATTTTTCTGAAAGTGTTATTTTGATTTTTCTGAAAACAGAGAGATATTCATGAAAAGTCCTGGTTTTCCTGATTCTCTTTTCCAAATAGAACAAGAACGACCAGCTACTTTTCAGTTATGGTTTTTGTTTGAGCGAGAAACTGAAGTTGAATCCTGCATTCGCTGTAATAGGCATCATTGGAATTGGCAACCTCTCTCCTCTCTATAATGTCGCAGGAAACAATATGAGTATCCCTGACTGCTTTCAGATGTCAATTCTGAACTGTCGTTGGATTGCTAAAACAACCCTGCTCTTGACTTTCCCCTTCTTGGTACCTCTGCTCTGGCGGTCATTTTGGGCCATATTTCAAAATAGCGATTTTTCTCAATGTGTTCCTATGATTATCCTAACAACAGAGAGAGATTCATGAAAGGACCTTGTTTTCCTATTTCTCCTTTCCAAATACAACAAGAATCACCAGCTACTTTTCAGTTATGGTTTTTGTTTGAGCGAGAAACTGAAGTTGAATCCTGCATTCCTGTAATAGGCATCATTGGAATTGGCAACCTCTCTCCTCTCTATGATGTCACAGGAAACAATATGAGTGTCCCTGACTGCTTTGAGATGTCAATTCTGAACTGTCATGGGATTGCTAAAACAACCCTGCTCTTGACTTTCCCCTTCGTCGTACCTCTGCTCTGGCGGTCATTTTGGGCCATATTTCAAAATAGCGATTTTTCTCAATGTGTTCCTATGATTATCCTAACAACAGAGAGAGATTCATGAAAGGACCTTGTTTTCCTGATTCTCCTTTCCAAATAGAACAAGAACCACCAGCTACTTTTCAGTTATGGTTTTTGTTTGAGCGAGAAACTGAAGTTCAATCCTCCATTCCTGTAATAGGCATCATTGGAATTGGCAACCTCTCTCCTCTCTATAATGTCGCAGGAAACAATATGAGTATCCCTGACTAGTTTGAGGTATCAATTCTGAACTGTCGTGGGATTGCTAAAACAACCCTGCTCTTGACTTTCCCCTTCGTCGTACCTTTGCTCTGGGGGTCATTTTGGGCCATATTTCAAAGTAGCGATTTTTCTCAATGTGTTCCTTAGATTATTAGTACGACAGGGAGAGATTCATGAAAGGATCTGGTTTTCCTGGTTCTCCTTTCCAAATAGAACAAGAACCACCAGCTACTTTTCAGTTATGGTTTTTGTTTGAGCGAGAAACGCAAGTTGAATTCTGCATTCCTGTAATAGGCATCATTGGAATTGGCAACCTCTCTGCTCTCTATGATGTCTCAGGAAACAATATGAGTATCCCTGACTAGTTTGAGATGTCAATTCTGAACTGTCGTGGGATTGCTAAAACAACCCTGCTCTTGACTTTCCCCTTCTTGGTACCTTTGCTGTGGCGGTCATTTTGGGCCATATCTCAATATAGCAATTTTTCTGAATGTGTTATTTTGATTTTTCTGAAAGCAGAGAGAGATTCATGAAAAGTCCTGGTTTTCCTGATTCTCCTTTCCAAATAGAACAAGAACGACCAGCTACTTTTCAGTTATGGTTTTTGTTTGAGCGAGAAACCGAAGTTGAATCCTGCATTCGCTGTAATAGGCATCATTGGAATTGGCAACCTCTCTCCTCTCTATGATGTCGCAGGAAACAATATGAGTATCCCTGACTGCTTTCAGATGTCAATTCTGAACTGTCGTGGGATTGCTAAAACAACCCTGCTCTTGACTTTCCCCTTCTTGGTACCTCTGCTCTGGCGGTCATTTTGGGCCATATCTCAAAATAGCAATTTTTCTGAATGTCGTCCATAGATTATCCTAACGACAGAGAGAGATTCAAGAAAGGAGCTGGTTTTCCTGGTTCTCCTTTCCAAATAGAACAAGAACCACCAGCTACTTTTCAGTTATGGTTTTTGTTTGAGCGTGAAACGCAAGTTGAATTCTGCATTCCTGTAATAGGCATCATTGGAATTGGCAACCTCTCTCCTCTCTATGATGTCGCAGGAAACAATATGAGTATCCCTGACTGCTTTGAGATGTCAATTCTGAACTGTCGTGGGATTGCTAAAACAACCCTGCTCTTGACTTTCCCCTTTTTGGTACCATTGCTGTGGCGGTCATTTTGGGCCATATCTCAAAATAACAATTTTTCTGAATGTGTTCTTTTGATTTTTCTGAAGACAGAGAGAGATTCATGAAATGTCCTGGTTTTCCCGATTCTCCTTTCCAAATAGAACAAGAACCACCAGCTACTTTTCAGTTATGGTTTTTGTTTGAGCGGGAAACTGAAGTTCAATCCTCCATTCATGTAATAGGCATCATTCGAATTGGCAACCTCTCTCCTCTCTATAATGTCGCAGGAAACAATATGAGTGTCCGTGACTACTTTGAGGTATCAATTCTGAACTGTCGTGGGATTGCTAAAACAACCCTGCTCTTGACTTTCCCCTTCTTGGTACCATTGCTGTGGCGATCATTTTGGGCCATATCTCAAAATAATGATTTTTCTCAATGTGTTTCTTAGATTATCCTAACGACAGAGAGAGATTCATGAAAGGAGCTGGTTTTCCTGATTAACCTTTCCAAATACAACAAGAATCACCAGCTACTTTTCAGTTATGGTTTTTGTTTGAGCGAGAAACTGAAGTTGAATCCTGCATTCCTGTAATAGGCATCATTGGAATTGGCAACCTCTCTCCTCTCTATGATGTCACAGGAAACAATATGAGTGTCCCTGACTGCTTTGAGATGTCAATTCTGAACTGTCGTGGGATTGCTAAAACAACCCTGCTCTTGACTTTCCCCTTCGTCGTACCTTTGCTCTGGCGGTCATTTTGGGCCATATTTCAAAATAGCGATTTTTCTCAATGTGTTCCTTAGATTATTAGTACGACAGGGAGAGATTCATGAAAGGATCTGGTTTTCCTGGTTCTCCTTTCCAAATAGAACAAGAACCACCAGCTACTTTTCAGTTATGGTTTTTGTTTGAGCGAGAAACGCAAGTTGAATTCTGCATTCCTGTAATAGGCATCATTGGAATTGGCAACCTCTCTGCTCTCTATGATGTCTCAGGAAACAATATGAGTATCCCTGACTAGTTTGAGATGTCAATTCTGAACTGTCGTGGGATTGCTAAAACAACTCTGCTCTTGACTTTCCCCTTCTTGGTACCTTTGCTGTGGCGGTCATTTTGGGCCATACCTCAATATAGCAATTTTTCTGAATGTGTTATTTTGATTTTTCTGAAAACAGAGAGAGATTCATGAAAAGTCCTGGTTTTCCTGATTCTCCATTCCAAATAGAACAAGAACGACCAGCTACTTTTCAGTTATGGTTTTTGTTTGAGCGAGAAACTGAAGTTGAATCCTGCATTCGCTGTAATAGGCATCATTGGAATTGGCAACCTCTCTCCTCTCTATGATGTCACAGGAAACAATATGAGTGTCCCTGACTGCTTTGAGATGTCAATTCTGAACTGTCGTGGGATTGCTAAAACAACCCTGCTCTTGACTTTCCCCTTCGTCGTACCTTTGCTCTGGCGGTCATTTTGGGCCATATTTCAAAATAGCGATTTTTCTCAATGTGTTCCTTAGATTATTAGTACGACAGGGAGAGATTCATGAAAGGATCTGGTTTTCCTGGTTCTCCTTTCCAAATAGAACAAGAACCACCAGCTACTTTTCAGTTATGGTTTTTGTTTGAGCGAGAAACGCAAGTTGAATTCTGCATTCCTGTAATAGGCATCATTGGAATTGGCAACCTCTCTGCTCTCTATGATGTCTCAGGAAACAATATGAGTATCCCTGACTAGTTTGAGATGTCAATTCTGAACTGTCGTGGGATTGCTAAAACAACTCTGCTCTTGACTTTCCCCTTCTTGGTACCTTTGCTGTGGCGGTCATTTTGGGCCATACCTCAATATAGCAATTTTTCTGAATGTGTTATTTTGATTTTTCTGAAAACAGAGAGAGATTCATGAAAAGTCCTGGTTTTCCTGATTCTCCATTCCAAATAGAACAAGAACGACCAGCTACTTTTCAGTTATGGTTTTTGTTTGAGCGAGAAACTGAAGTTGAATCCTGCATTCGCTGTAATAGGCATCATTGGAATTGGCAACCTCTCTCCTCTCTATAATGTCGCAGGAAACAATATGAGTATCCCTGACTGCTTTCAGATGTCAATTCTGAACTGTCGTGGGATTGCTAAAACAACCCTGCTCTTGACTTTCCCCTTCTTGGTACCTCTGCTCTGGCGGTCATTTTGGGCCATATTTCAAAATAGCGATTTTTCTCAATGTGTTCCTATGATTATCCTAACAACAGAGAGAGATTCATGAAAGGACCTTGTTTTCCTATTTCTCCTTTCCAAATACAACAAGAATCACCAGCTACTTTTCAGTTATGGTTTTTGTTTGAGCGAGAAACTGAAGTTGAATCCTGCATTCCTGTAATAGGCATCATTGGAATTGGCAACCTCTCTCCTCTCTATGATGTCACAGGAAACAATATGAGTGTCCCTGACTGCTTTGAGATGTCAATTCTGAACTGTCATGGGATTGCTAAAACAACCCTGCTCTTGACTTTCCCCTTCTTGGTACCTCTGCTCTGGCGGTCATTTTGGGCCATATTTCAAAATAGCGATTTTTCTCAATGTGTTCCTATGATTATCCTAACAACAGAGAGAGATTCATGAAAGGACCTTGTTTTCCTGATTCTCCTTTCCAAATAGAACAAGAACCACCAGCTACTTTTCAGTTATGGTTTTTGTTTGAGCGAGAAACTGAAGTTCAATCCTCCATTCCTGTAATAGGCATCATTGGAATTGGCAACCTCTCTCCTCTCTATAATGTCGCAGGAAACAATATGAGTATCCCTGACTAGTTTGAGGTATCAATTCTGAACTGTCGTGGGATTGCTAAAACAACCCTGCTCTTGACTTTCCCCTTCGTCGTACCTTTGCTCTGGGGGTCATTTTGGGCCATATTTCAAAGTAGCGATTTTTCTCAATGTGTTCCTTAGATTATTAGTACGACAGGGAGAGATTCATGAAAGGATCTGGTTTTCCTGGTTCTCCTTTCCAAATAGAACAAGAACCACCAGCTACTTTTCAGTTATGGTTTTTGTTTGAGCGAGAAACGCAAGTTGAATTCTGCATTCCTGTAATAGGCATCATTGGAATTGGCAACCTCTCTGCTCTCTATGATGTCTCAGGAAACAATATGAGTATCCCTGACTAGTTTGAGATGTCAATTCTGAACTGTCGTGGGATTGCTAAAACAACTCTGCTCTTGACTTTCCCCTTCTTGGTACCTTTGCTGTGGCGGTCATTTTGGGCCATACCTCAATATAGCAATTTTTCTGAATGTGTTATTTTGATTTTTCTGAAAACAGAGAGAGATTCATGAAAAGTCCTGGTTTTCCTGATTCTCCATTCCAAATAGAACAAGAACGACCAGCTACTTTTCAGTTATGGTTTTTGTTTGAGCGAGAAACTGAAGTTGAATCCTGCATTCGCTGTAATAGGCATCATTGGAATTGGCAACTTCTCTCCTCTCTATAATGTCGCAGGAAACAATATGAGTATCCCTGACTGCTTTCAGATGTCAATTCTGAACTGTCGTGGGATTGCTAAAACAACCCTGCTCTTGACTTTCCCCTTCTTGGTACCTCTGCTCTGGCGGTCATTTTGGGCCATATTTCAAAATAGCGATTTTTCTCAATGTGTTCCTATGATTATCCTAACAACATAGAGAGATTCATGAAAGGACCTTGTTTTCCTATTTCTCCTTTCCAAATACAACAAGAATCACCAGCTACTTTTCAGTTATGGTTTTTGTTTGAGCGAGAAACTGAAGTTGAATCCTGCATTCCTGTAATAGGCATCATTGGAATTGGCAACCTCTCTCCTCTCTATGATGTCACAGGAAACAATATGAGTGTCCCTGACTGCTTTGAGATGTCAATTCTGAACTGTCATGGGATTGCTAAAACAACCCTGCTCTTGACTTTCCCCTTCTTGGTACCTCTGCTCTGGCGGTCATTTTGGGCCATATTTCAAAATAGCGATTTTTCTCAATGTGTTCCTATGATTATCCTAACAACAGAGAGAGATTCATGAAAGGACCTTGTTTTCCTGATTCTCCTTTCCAAATAGAACAAGAACCACCAGCTACTTTTCAGTTATGGTTTTTGTTTGAGCGAGAAACTGAAGTTCAATCCTCCATTCCTGTAATAGGCATCATTGGAATTGGCAACCTCTCTCCTCTCTATAATGTCGCAGGAAACAATATGAGTATCCCTGACTAGTTTGAGGTATCAATTCTGAACTGTCGTGGGATTGCTAAAACAACCCTGCTCTTGACTTTCCCCTTCGTCGTACCTTTGCTCTGGGGGTCATTTTGGGCCATATTTCAAAGTAGCGATTTTTCTCAATGTGTTCCTTAGATTATTAGTACGACAGGGAGAGATTCATGAAAGGATCTGGTTTTCCTGGTTCTCCTTTCCAAATAGAACAAGAACCACCAGCTACTTTTCAGTTATGGTTTTTGTTTGAGCGAGAAACGCAAGTTGAATTCTGCATTCCTGTAATAGGCATCATTGGAATTGGCAACCTCTCTGCTCTCTATGATGTCTCAGGAAACAATATGAGTATCCCTGACTAGTTTGAGATGTCAATTCTGAACTGTCGTGGGATTGCTAAAACAACCCTGCTCTTGACTTTCCCCTTCTTGGTACCTTTGCTGTGGCGGTCATTTTGGGCCATATCTCAATATAGCAATTTTTCTGAATGTGGTCTTTGGATTTTTCTGAAGACAGAGAGAGATTCATGAAAGGACTGGTTTTCCTGATTCTCCATTCCAAATAGAACAAGAACCACCAGCTACTTTTCAGTTATGGTTTTTGTTTGAGCGAGAAACCGAAGTTGAATCCTGCATTCGCTGTAATAGGCATCATTGGAATTGGCAACCTCTCTCCTCTCTATGATGTCGCAGGAAACAATATGAGTATCCCTGACTGCTTTCAGATGTCAATTCTGAACTATCGTGGGATTGCTAAAACAACCCTGCTCTTGACTTTCCCCTTCTTGGTACCTCTGCTCTGGCGGTCATTTTGGGCCATATTTCAAAATAGCGATTTTTCTCAATGTGTTCCTTAGATTATCCTTACGACAGGGAGAGATTCATGAAAGGATCTGGTTTTCCTGGTTCTCCTTTCCAAATAGAACAAGAACCACCAGCTACTTTTCAGTTATGGTTTTTGTTTGAGCAAGAAACGCAAGTTGAATTCTGCATTCCTGTAATAGGCATCTTTGGAATTGGCAACCTCTCTCCTCTCTATGATGTCGCAGGAAACAATATGAGTATCCCTGACTGCTTTGAGATGTCAATTCTGAACTGTCGTGGGATTGCTAAAACAACCCTGCTGTTGACTTTCCCCTTCTTGGTACCATTGCTGTGCCGGTCATTTTGGGCCATATCTCAAAATAACAAATTTTCTGAATGTGTTCTTTTGATTTTTCTGAAGACAGAGAGAGATTCATGAAATGTCCTGGTTTTCCTGATTCTCCTTTCCAAATACAACAAGAACCACCAGCTACTTTTCAGTTATGGTTTTTGTTTGAGCGAGAAACCGAAGTTGAATCCTGCATTCGCTGTAATAGGCATCATTGGAATTGGCAACCTCTCTCCTCTCTATGATGTCGCAGGAAACAATATGAGTATCCCTGACTGCTTTCAGATGTCAATTCTGAACTGTCGTGGGATTGCTAAAACAACCCTGCTCTTGACTTTCCCCTTCTTGGTACCTCTGCTCTGGCGGTCATTTTGGGCCATATTTCAAAATAGCGATTTTTCTCAATGTGTTCCTTAGATTATCCTTACGACAGGGAGAGATTCATGAAAGGATCTGGTTTTCCTGGTTCTCCTTTCCAAATAGAACAAGAACCACCAGCTACTTTTCAGTTATGGTTTTTGTTTGAGCGAGAAACCGAAGTTGAATCCTGCATTCGCTGTAATAGGCATCATTGGAATTGGCAACCTCTCTCCTCTCTATGATGTCACAGGAAACAATATGAGTGTCCCTGACTGCTTTGAGATGTCAATTCTGAACTGTCGTGGGATTGCTAAAACAACCCTGCTCTTGACTTTCCCCTTCGTCGTACCTTTGCTCTGGCGGTCATTTTGGGCCATATTTCAAAATAGCGATTTTTCTCAATGTGTTCCTTAGATTATTAGTACGACAGGGAGAGATTCATGAAAGGATCTGGTTTTCCTGGTTCTCCTTTCCAAATAGAACAAGAACCACCAGCTACTTTTCAGTTATGGTTTTTGTTTGACCGAGAAACGCAAGTTGATTTCTGCATTCCTGTAATAGGCATCATTGGAATTGGCAACCTCTCTGCTCTCTATGATGTCTCAGGAAACAATATGAGTATCCCTGACTAGTTTGAGATGTCAATTCTGAACTGTCGTGGGATTGCTAAAACAACTCTGCTCTTGACTTTCCCCTTCTTGGTACCTTTGCTGTGGCGGTCATTTTGGGCCATACCTCAATATAGCAATTTTTCTGAAAGTGTTATTTTGATTTTTCTGAAAACAGAGAGATATTCATGAAAAGTCCTGGTTTTCCTGATTCTCTTTTCCAAATAGAACAAGAACGACCAGCTACTTTTCAGTTATGGTTTTTGTTTGAGCGAGAAACTGAAGTTGAATCCTGCATTCGCTGTAATAGGCATCATTGGAATTGGCAACCTCTCTCCTCTCTATAATGTCGCAGGAAACAATATGAGTATCCCTGACTGCTTTCAGATGTCAATTCTGAACTGTCGTTGGATTGCTAAAACAACCCTGCTCTTGACTTTCCCCTTCTTGGTACCTCTGCTCTGGCGGTCATTTTGGGCCATATTTCAAAATAGCGATTTTTCTCAATGTGTTCCTATGATTATCCTAACAACAGAGAGAGATTCATGAAAGGACCTTGTTTTCCTATTTCTCCTTTCCAAATACAACAAGAATCACCAGCTACTTTTCAGTTATGGTTTTTGTTTGAGCGAGAAACTGAAGTTGAATCCTGCATTCCTGTAATAGGCATCATTGGAATTGGCAACCTCTCTCCTCTCTATGATGTCACAGGAAACAATATGAGTGTCCCTGACTGCTTTGAGATGTCAATTCTGAACTGTCATGGGATTGCTAAAACAACCCTGCTCTTGACTTTCCCCTTCGTCGTACCTCTGCTCTGGCGGTCATTTTGGGCCATATTTCAAAATAGCGATTTTTCTCAATGTGTTCCTATGATTATCCTAACAACAGAGAGAGATTCATGAAAGGACCTTGTTTTCCTGATTCTCCTTTCCAAATAGAACAAGAACCACCAGCTACTTTTCAGTTATGGTTTTTGTTTGAGCGAGAAACTGAAGTTCAATCCTCCATTCCTGTAATAGGCATCATTGGAATTGGCAACCTCTCTCCTCTCTATAATGTCGCAGGAAACAATATGAGTATCCCTGACTAGTTTGAGGTATCAATTCTGAACTGTCGTGGGATTGCTAAAACAACCCTGCTCTTGACTTTCCCCTTCGTCGTACCTTTGCTCTGGGGGTCATTTTGGGCCATATTTCAAAGTAGCGATTTTTCTCAATGTGTTCCTTAGATTATTAGTACGACAGGGAGAGATTCATGAAAGGATCTGGTTTTCCTGGTTCTCCTTTCCAAATAGAACAAGAACCACCAGCTACTTTTCAGTTATGGTTTTTGTTTGAGCGAGAAACGCAAGTTGAATTCTGCATTCCTGTAATAGGCATCATTGGAATTGGCAACCTCTCTGCTCTCTATGATGTCTCAGGAAACAATATGAGTATCCCTGACTAGTTTGAGATGTCAATTCTGAACTGTCGTGGGATTGCTAAAACAACCCTGCTCTTGACTTTCCCCTTCTTGGTACCTTTGCTGTGGCGGTCATTTTGGGCCATATCTCAATATAGCAATTTTTCTGAATGTGTTATTTTGATTTTTCTGAAAGCAGAGAGAGATTCATGAAAAGTCCTGGTTTTCCTGATTCTCCTTTCCAAATAGAACAAGAACGACCAGCTACTTTTCAGTTATGGTTTTTGTTTGAGCGAGAAACCGAAGTTGAATCCTGCATTCGCTGTAATAGGCATCATTGGAATTGGCAACCTCTCTCCTCTCTATGATGTCGCAGGAAACAATATGAGTATCCCTGACTGCTTTCAGATGTCAATTCTGAACTGTCGTGGGATTGCTAAAACAACCCTGCTCTTGACTTTCCCCTTCTTGGTACCTCTGCTCTGGCGGTCATTTTGGGCCATATCTCAAAATAGCAATTTTTCTGAATGTCGTCCATAGATTATCCTAACGACAGAGAGAGATTCAAGAAAGGAGCTGGTTTTCCTGGTTCTCCTTTCCAAATAGAACAAGAACCACCAGCTACTTTTCAGTTATGGTTTTTGTTTGAGCGTGAAACGCAAGTTGAATTCTGCATTCCTGTAATAGGCATCATTGGAATTGGCAACCTCTCTCCTCTCTATGATGTCGCAGGAAACAATATGAGTATCCCTGACTGCTTTGAGATGTCAATTCTGAACTGTCGTGGGATTGCTAAAACAACCCTGCTCTTGACTTTCCCCTTTTTGGTACCATTGCTGTGGCGGTCATTTTGGGCCATATCTCAAAATAACAATTTTTCTGAATGTGTTCTTTTGATTTTTCTGAAGACAGAGAGAGATTCATGAAATGTCCTGGTTTTCCCGATTCTCCTTTCCAAATAGAACAAGAACCACCAGCAACTTTTCAGTTATGGTTTTTGTTTGAGCGGGAAACTGAAGTTCAATCCTCCATTCATGTAATAGGCATCATTCGAATTGGCAACCTCTCTCCTCTCTATAATGTCGCAGGAAACAATATGAGTGTCCGTGACTACTTTGAGGTATCAATTCTGAACTGTCGTGGGATTGCTAAAACAACCCTGCTCTTGACTTTCCCCTTCTTGGTACCATTGCTGTGGCGATCATTTTGGGCCATATCTCAAAATAATGATTTTTCTCAATGTGTTTCTTAGATTATCCTAACGACAGAGAGAGATTCATGAAAGGAGCTGGTTTTCCTGATTAACCTTTCCAAATACAACAAGAATCACCAGCTACTTTTCAGTTATGGTTTTTGTTTGAGCGAGAAACTGAAGTTGAATCCTGCATTCCTGTAATAGGCATCATTGGAATTGGCAACCTCTCTCCTCTCTATGATGTCACAGGAAACAATATGAGTGTCCCTGACTGCTTTGAGATGTCAATTCTGAACTGTCGTGGGATTGCTAAAACAACCCTGCTCTTGACTTTCCCCTTCGTCGTACCTTTGCTCTGGCGGTCATTTTGGGCCATATTTCAAAATAGCGATTTTTCTCAATGTGTTCCTTAGATTATTAGTACGACAGGGAGAGATTCATGAAAGGATCTGGTTTTCCTGGTTCTCCTTTCCAAATAGAACAAGAACCACCAGCTACTTTTCAGTTATGGTTTTTGTTTGAGCGAGAAACGCAAGTTGAATTCTGCATTCCTGTAATAGGCATCATTGGAATTGGCAACCTCTCTGCTCTCTATGATGTCTCAGGAAACAATATGAGTATCCCTGACTAGTTTGAGATGTCAATTCTGAACTGTCGTGGGATTGCTAAAACAACTCTGCTCTTGACTTTCCCCTTCTTGGTACCTTTGCTGTGGCGGTCATTTTGGGCCATACCTCAATATAGCAATTTTTCTGAATGTGTTATTTTGATTTTTCTGAAAACAGAGAGAGATTCATGAAAAGTCCTGGTTTTCCTGATTCTCCATTCCAAATAGAACAAGAACGACCAGCTACTTTTCAGTTATGGTTTTTGTTTGAGCGAGAAACTGAAGTTGAATCCTGCATTCGCTGTAATAGGCATCATTGGAATTGGCAACCTCTCTCCTCTCTATGATGTCACAGGAAACAATATGAGTGTCCCTGACTGCTTTGAGATGTCAATTCTGAACTGTCGTGGGATTGCTAAAACAACCCTGCTCTTGACTTTCCCCTTCGTCGTACCTTTGCTCTGGCGGTCATTTTGGGCCATATTTCAAAATAGCGATTTTTCTCAATGTGTTCCTTAGATTATTAGTACGACAGGGAGAGATTCATGAAAGGATCTGGTTTTCCTGGTTCTCCTTTCCAAATAGAACAAGAACCACCAGCTACTTTTCAGTTATGGTTTTTGTTTGAGCGAGAAACGCAAGTTGAATTCTGCATTCCTGTAATAGGCATCATTGGAATTGGCAACCTCTCTGCTCTCTATGATGTCTCAGGAAACAATATGAGTATCCCTGACTAGTTTGAGATGTCAATTCTGAACTGTCGTGGGATTGCTAAAACAACTCTGCTCTTGACTTTCCCCTTCTTGGTACCTTTGCTGTGGCGGTCATTTTGGGCCATACCTCAATATAGCAATTTTTCTGAATGTGTTATTTTGATTTTTCTGAAAACAGAGAGAGATTCATGAAAAGTCCTGGTTTTCCTGATTCTCCATTCCAAATAGAACAAGAACGACCAGCTACTTTTCAGTTATGGTTTTTGTTTGAGCGAGAAACTGAAGTTGAATCCTGCATTCGCTGTAATAGGCATCATTGGAATTGGCAACCTCTCTCCTCTCTATAATGTCGCAGGAAACAATATGAGTATCCCTGACTGCTTTCAGATGTCAATTCTGAACTGTCGTGGGATTGCTAAAACAACCCTGCTCTTGACTTTCCCCTTCTTGGTACCTCTGCTCTGGCGGTCATTTTGGGCCATATTTCAAAATAGCGATTTTTCTCAATGTGTTCCTATGATTATCCTAACAACAGAGAGAGATTCATGAAAGGACCTTGTTTTCCTATTTCTCCTTTCCAAATACAACAAGAATCACCAGCTACTTTTCAGTTATGGTTTTTGTTTGAGCGAGAAACTGAAGTTGAATCCTGCATTCCTGTAATAGGCATCATTGGAATTGGCAACCTCTCTCCTCTCTATGATGTCACAGGAAACAATATGAGTGTCCCTGACTGCTTTGAGATGTCAATTCTGAACTGTCATGGGATTGCTAAAACAACCCTGCTCTTGACTTTCCCCTTCTTGGTACCTCTGCTCTGGCGGTCATTTTGGGCCATATTTCAAAATAGCGATTTTTCTCAATGTGTTCCTATGATTATCCTAACAACAGAGAGAGATTCATGAAAGGACCTTGTTTTCCTGATTCTCCTTTCCAAATAGAACAAGAACCACCAGCTACTTTTCAGTTATGGTTTTTGTTTGAGCGAGAAACTGAAGTTCAATCCTCCATTCCTGTAATAGGCATCATTGGAATTGGCAACCTCTCTCCTCTCTATAATGTCGCAGGAAACAATATGAGTATCCCTGACTAGTTTGAGGTATCAATTCTGAACTGTCGTGGGATTGCTAAAACAACCCTGCTCTTGACTTTCCCCTTCGTCGTACCTTTGCTCTGGGGGTCATTTTGGGCCATATTTCAAAGTAGCGATTTTTCTCAATGTGTTCCTTAGATTATTAGTACGACAGGGAGAGATTCATGAAAGGATCTGGTTTTCCTGGTTCTCCTTTCCAAATAGAACAAGAACCACCAGCTACTTTTCAGTTATGGTTTTTGTTTGAGCGAGAAACGCAAGTTGAATTCTGCATTCCTGTAATAGGCATCATTGGAATTGGCAACCTCTCTGCTCTCTATGATGTCTCAGGAAACAATATGAGTATCCCTGACTAGTTTGAGATGTCAATTCTGAACTGTCGTGGGATTGCTAAAACAACTCTGCTCTTGACTTTCCCCTTCTTGGTACCTTTGCTGTGGCGGTCATTTTGGGCCATACCTCAATATAGCAATTTTTCTGAATGTGTTATTTTGATTTTTCTGAAAACAGAGAGAGATTCATGAAAAGTCCTGGTTTTCCTGATTCTCCATTCCAAATAGAACAAGAACGACCAGCTACTTTTCAGTTATGGTTTTTGTTTGAGCGAGAAACTGAAGTTGAATCCTGCATTCGCTGTAATAGGCATCATTGGAATTGGCAACCTCTCTCCTCTCTATAATGTCGCAGGAAACAATATGAGTATCCCTGACTGCTTTCAGATGTCAATTCTGAACTGTCGTGGGATTGCTAAAACAACCCTGCTCTTGACTTTCCCCTTCTTGGTACCTCTGCTCTGGCGGTCATTTTGGGCCATATTTCAAAATAGCGATTTTTCTCAATGTGTTCCTATGATTATCCTAACAACAGAGAGAGATTCATGAAAGGACCTTGTTTTCCTATTTCTCCTTTCCAAATACAACAAGAATCACCAGCTACTTTTCAGTTATGGTTTTTGTTTGAGCGAGAAACTGAAGTTGAATCCTGCATTCCTGTAATAGGCATCATTGGAATTGGCAACCTCTCTCCTCTCTATGATGTCACAGGAAACAATATGAGTGTCCCTGACTGCTTTGAGATGTCAATTCTGAACTGTCATGGGATTGCTAAAACAACCCTGCTCTTGACTTTCCCCTTCTTGGTACCTCTGCTCTGGCGGTCATTTTGGGCCATATTTCAAAATAGCGATTTTTCTCAATGTGTTCCTATGATTATCCTAACAACAGAGAGAGATTCATGAAAGGACCTTGTTTTCCTGATTCTCCTTTCCAAATAGAACAAGAACCACCAGCTACTTTTCAGTTATGGTTTTTGTTTGAGCGAGAAACTGAAGTTCAATCCTCCATTCCTGTAATAGGCATCATTGGAATTGGCAACCTCTCTCCTCTCTATAATGTCGCAGGAAACAATATGAGTATCCCTGACTAGTTTGAGGTATCAATTCTGAACTGTCGTGGGATTGCTAAAACAACCCTGCTCTTGACTTTCCCCTTCGTCGTACCTTTGCTCTGGGGGTCATTTTGGGCCATATTTCAAAGTAGCGATTTTTCTCAATGTGTTCCTTAGATTATTAGTACGACAGGGAGAGATTCATGAAAGGATCTGGTTTTCCTGGTTCTCCTTTCCAAATAGAACAAGAACCACCAGCTACTTTTCAGTTATGGTTTTTGTTTGAGCGAGAAACGCAAGTTGAATTCTGCATTCCTGTAATAGGCATCATTGGAATTGGCAACCTCTCTGCTCTCTATGATGTCTCAGGAAACAATATGAGTATCCCTGACTAGTTTGAGATGTCAATTCTGAACTGTCGTGGGATTGCTAAAACAACCCTGCTCTTGACTTTCCCCTTCTTGGTACCTTTGCTGTGGCGGTCATTTTGGGCCATATCTCAATATAGCAATTTTTCTGAATGTGTTATTTTGATTTTTCTGAAAGCAGAGAGAGATTCATGAAAAGTACTGGTTTTCCTGATTCTCCTTTCCAAATAGAACAAGAACGACCAGCTACTTTTCAGTTATGGTTTTTGTTTGAGCGAGAAACCGAAGTTGAATCCTGCATTCGCTGTAATAGGCATCATTGGAATTGGCAACCTCTCTCCTCTCTATGATGTCGCAGGAAACAATATGAGTATCCCTGACTGCTTTCAGATGTCAATTCTGAACTGTCGTGGGATTGCTAAAACAACCCTGCTCTTGACTTTCCCCTTCTTGGTACCTCTGCTCTGGCGGTCATTTTGGGCCATATTTCAAAATAGCGATTTTTCTCAATGTGTTCCTTAGATTATCCTTACGACAGGGAGAGATTCATGAAAGGAACTGGTTTTCCTGGTTCTCCTTTCCAAATAGAACAAGAACCACCAGCTACTTTTCAGTTATGGTTTTTGTTTGAGCAAGAAACGCAAGTTGAATTCTGCATTCCTGTAATAGGCATCTTTGGAATTGGCAACCTCTCTCCTCTCTATGATGTCGCAGGAAACAATATGAGTATCCCTGACTGCTTTGAGATGTCAATTCTGAACTGTCGTGGGATTGCTAAAACAACCCTGCTGTTGACTTTCCCCTTCTTGGTACCATTGCTGTGCCGGTCATTTTGGGCCATATCTCAAAATAACAAATTTTCTGAATGTGTTCTTTTGATTTTTCTGAAGACAGAGAGAGATTCATGAAATGTCCTGGTTTTCCTGATTCTCCTTTCCAAATACAACAAGAACCACCAGCTACTTTTCAGTTATGGTTTTTGTTTGAGCGAGAAACTGAGGTTCAATCCTCCATTCCTGTAATAGGCATCATTCGAATTGGCAACCTCTCTCCTCTCTATGATGTCGCAGGAAACAATATGAGTGTCCCTGACTACTTTGAGGTATCAATTCTGAACTGTCGTGGGATTGCTAAAACAACCCTGCTCTTGACTTTCCCCTTCTTGGTACCTCTGCTCTGGCGGTCATTTTGGGCCATATTTCAAAATAGCGATTTTTCTCAATGTGTTCCTTAGATTATCATTACGACAGGGAGAGATTCATGAAAGGATCTGGTTTTCCTGGTTCTCCTTTCCAAATAGAACAAGAACCACCAGCTACTTTTCAGTTATGGTTTTTGTTTGAGCGAGAAACGCAAGTTGAATTCTGCATTCCTGTATTAGGCATCTTTGGAATTGGCAACCTCTCTCCTCTCTATGATGTCGCAGGAAACAATATGAGTATCCCTGACTGCTTTGAGATGTCAATTCTGAACTGTCGTGGGATTGCTAAAACAACCCTGCTCTTGACTTTCCCCTTCTTGGTACCATTGCTGTGGCGGTCATTTTGGGCCATATCTCAAAATAACAATTCTTCTCAATGTGTTCTTTTGATTTTTCTGAAGACAGAGAGAGATTCATGAAATGTCCTGGTTTTCCTGATTCTCCTTTCCAAATAGAACAAGAACCACCAGCTACTTTTCAGTTATGGTTTTTGTTTGAGGGAGAAACTGAAGTTCAATCCTCCATTCCTGTAATAGGCATCATTCGAATTGGCAACCTCTCTCCTCTCTATGATGTCGCAGGAAACAATATGAGTGTCCCTGACTACTTTGAGGTATCAATTCTGAAGTGTCGTGGGATTGCTAAAACAACCCTGCTCTTGACTTTCCCCTTCTTGGTACCTTTGCTGTGGCGGTCATTTTGGGCCATATTTCAAAATAATGATTTTTCTCAATGTGTTCCTTAGATTATCCTAATGACAGAGAGAGATTCTTGAAAGGAGCTGGTTTTCCTGATTAACCTTTCCAAATACAACAAGAATCACCAGCTACTTTTCAGTTATGGTTTTTGTTTGAGCGAGAAACTGAAGTTCAATCCTCCATTCCTGTAATAGGCATCATTCGAATTGGCAACCTCTCTCCTCTCTATGATGTCGCAGGAAACAATATGAGTGTCCCTGACTACTTTGAGGTATCAATTCTGAAGTGTCGTGGGATTGCTAAAACAACCCTGCTCTTGACTTTCCCCTTCTTGGTACCTTTGCTGTGGCGGTCATTTTGGGCCATATTTCAAAATAATGATTTTTCTCAATGTGTTCCTTAGATTATCCTAATGACAGAGAGAGATTCTTGAAAGGAGCTGGTTTTCCTGATTAACCTTTCCAAATACAACAAGAATCACCAGCTACTTTTCAGTTATGGTTTTTGTTTGAGCGAGAAACTGAAGTTCAATCCTCCATTCCTGTAATAGGCATCATTGGAATTGGCAACCTCTCTCCTCTCTATCATGTCGCAGGAAACAATATGAGTATCCCTGACTGCTTTCAGATGTCAATTCTGAACTGTCGTGGGATTGCTAAAACAACCCTGCTCTTGACTTTCCCCTTCTTGGTACCTCTGCTCTGGCGGTCATTTTGGGCCATATTTCAAAATAGCGATTTTTCTCAATGTGTTCCTTAGATTATCCTTACGACAGGGAGAGATTCATGAAAGGATCTGGTTTTCCTGGTTCTCCTTTCCAAATAGAACAAGAACCACCAGCTACTTTTCAGTTATGGTTTTTGTTTGAGCGAGAAACGCAAGTTGAATTCTGCATTCCTGTAATAGGCATCTTTGGAATTGGCAACCTCTCTTCTCCCTATGATGTCGGAGGAAACAATATGAGTATCCCTGACTACTTTGAGATGTCAATTCTGAACTGTCGTGGGATTGCTAAAACAACCCTGCTCTTGACCTTCCCCTTCTTGGTACCATTGCTGTGCCGGTCTTTTTGGGCCATATCTCAAAATAACAATTTTTCTGAATGTGTTCTTTTGATTTTTCTGAAGACAGAGAGAGATTCATGAAATGTGCTGGTTTTCCTGATTCTCCTTTCCAAATACAACAAGAACCACCAGCTACTTTTCAGTTATGGTTTTTGTTTGAGCGAGAAACTGAGGTTCAATCCTCCATTCCTGTAATAGGCATCATTCGAATTGGCAACCTCTCTCCTCTCTATGATGTCGCAGGAAACAATATGAGTGTCCCTGACTACTTTGAGGTATCAATTCTGAAGTGTCGTGGGATTGCTAAAACAACCCTGCTCTTGACTTTCCCCTTCTTGGTACCTTTGCTGTGGCGGTCATTTTGGGCCATATTTCAAAATAATGATTTTTCTCAATGTGTTCCTTAGATTATCCTAATGACAGAGACAGATTCTTGAAAGGAGCTGGTTTTCCTGATTAACCTTTCCAAATACAACAAGAATCACCAGCTACTTTTCAGTTATGGTTTTTGTTTGAGCGAGAAACTGAAGTTCAATCCTCCATTCCTGTAATAGGCATCATTCGAATTGGCAACCTCTCTCCTCTCTATGATGTCGCAAGAATCAATATGAGTTTCCCTGACTTCTTTGAGATGTCAATTCTGAACTGTCGTGGGATTGCTAAAACAACCCTGCTCTTGACTTTCCCCTTCTTGGTACCATTGCTGTGGCGGTCATTTTGGGCCATATCTCAAAATAACAATTTTTCTGAATGTGTTCTTTTGATTTTTCTGAAGACAGAGAGAGATTCATGAAATGTCCTGGTTTTCCTGATTCTCCTTTCCAAATAGAACAAGAACGACCAGCTACTTTTCAGTTATGGTTTTTGTTTGAGCGAGAAACTGAAGATCAATCCTCCATTCCTGTAATAGGCATCATTCGAATTGGCAACCTCTCTCCTCTCTATGATGTCGCAGGAAAAAATATGAGTGTCCCTGACTACTTTGACGTATCAATTCTGAACTGTCGTGGGATTGCTAAAACAACCCTGCTCTTGACTTTCCCCTTCTTGGTACCTCTGCTCTGGCGGTCATTTTGGGCCATATTTCAAAATAGCGATTTTTCTCAATGTGTTCCTTAGATTATCCTTACGACAGGGAGAGATTCATGAAAGGATCTGGTTTTCCTGGTTCTCCTTTCCAAATAGAACAAGAACCACCAGCTACTTTTCAGTTATGGTTTTTGTTTGAGCGAGAAACGCAAGTTGAATTCTGCATTCCTGTAATAGGCATCTTTGGAATTGGCAACCTCTCTTCTCTCTATGATGTCGGAGGAAACAATATGAGTATCCCTGACTACTTTGAGATGTCAATTCTGAACTGTCGTGGGATTGCTAAAACAACCCTGCTCTTGACCTTCCCCTTCTTGGTACCATTGCTGTGCCGGTCTTTTTGGGCCATATCTCAAAAAACAATTTTTCTGAATGTGTTCTTTTGATTTTTCTGAAGACAGAGAGAGATTCATGAAATGTGCTGGTTTTCCTGATTCTCCTTTCCAAATACAACAAGAACCACCAGCTACTTTTCAGTTATGGTTTTTGTTTGAGCGAGAAACTGAGGTTCAATCCTCCATTCCTGTAATAGGCATCATTCGAATTGGCAACCTCTCTCCTCTCTATGATGTCGCAGGAAACAATATGAGTGTCCCTGACTACTTTGAGGTATCAATTCTGAAGTGTCGTGGGATTGCTAAAACAACCCTGCTCTTGACTTTCCCCTTCTTGGTACCTTTGCTGTGGCGGTCATTTTGGGCCATATTTCAAAATAATGATTTTTCTCAATGTGTTCCTTAGATTATCCTAATGACAGAGACAGATTCTTGAAAGGAGCTGGTTTTCCTGATTAACCTTTCCAAATACAACAAGAATCACCAGCTACTTTTCAGTTATGGTTTTTGTTTGAGCGAGAAACTGAAGTTCAATCCTCCATTCCTGTAATAGGCATCATTCGAATTGGCAACCTTTCTCCTCTCTATGATGTCGCAAGAATCAATATGAGTTTCCCTGACTACTTTGAGATGTCAATTCTGAACTGTCGTGGGATTGCTAAAACAACCCTGCTCTTGACTTTCCCCTTCTTGGTACCATTGCTGTGGCGGTCATTTTGGGCCATATCTCAAAATAACAATTTTTCTGAATGTGTTCTTTTGATTTTTCTGAAGACAGAGAGAGATTCATGAAATGTCCTGGTTTTCCTGATTCTCCTTTCCAAATAGAACAAGAACGACCAGCTACTTTTCAGTTATGGTTTTTGTTTGAGCGAGAAACTGAAGATCAATCCTCCATTCCTGTAATAGGCATCATTCGAATTGGCAACCTCTCTCCTCTCTATGATGTCGCAGGAAAAAATATGAGTGTCCCTGACTACTTTGACGTATCAATTCTGAACTGTCGTGGGATTGCTAAAACAACCCTGCTCTTGACTTTCCCCTTCTTGGTACCTTTGCTGTGGCAGTCATTTTGGGCCATATTTCAAAATAATGATTTTTCTCAATGTGTTCCTTAGATTATCCTAACGACAGAGAGAGATTCATGAAAGGAGCTGGTTTTCCTGATTAACCTTTCCAAATACAACAAGAATCACCAGCTACTTTTCAGTTATGGTTTTTGTTTGAGCGAGAAACTGAAGTTCAATCCTCCTGTCATGTGCGCCGTTTCAATGTATTTGATGCATCGTAACGTTTCGCATGTCATTAATTGGATGCGTGTTTCATTTGCCTAGGGAGGATGGGAACGATTATATTTTGGCTTTGCTTTGGAATGTGTTTGTCTTATCTACTGCGCTCAAGGTTACTTTCCCAGGCTAGCAACTCTGACGATTGCTAGCACCTGTGCCGGGCGGGGCTGTTACGAGGGAGGCGGGATACGTTTGAAGCAAGGGTTTAAGTTTGTATTTGGCGCGCTTTTGCTCATTCTCAGCTTTCTCTGTATTTGCTTCTAGTACTCTAATAAATCAGATTTCATTTAGCATCCTCTTGTGAGTCTGAGTATTTGGGGCTGGGGCAATCATTACATAAAGCTGAGAATCTCAGTTCCTAACTCCGCTGGCCCCTGTCCAAGGAAGACAAGCGTCTAACTTGTGAGGGAGAGAGCCCGCGATGACCGAGCCCGAAATCGTGATGATGGAGGAAGGGGAACCGGACTCGACCGTGAGGGCGTCCGGCCGACCGTCCCAAGGAGGGGAGCTGTCCGCCATCAGAGAGGAGGCGAGCTCCGGGTCGGAGAGCGAAGCCGGGGGGCTGAAAACGGCCCCGGAGACCACCGTGAATTCTCCGGGTGAGCTGCTCACCTGGGATGAGACCCGAGGAGATGCCACAGCAGCGGGGGGCCCATCCTGGAGGCAGAGATACCCTTTATCCCCCAACGTGGTGCAGGTGCAGCCAACGGAGGGCTCACCCACTCCGGATCGAATCAGAGTGCTGGAGTCGAAAATGGATTCGTTGGAGGCTATTCTGAAACAGCTGAGCTTGGATGTAACCTCGATGCGAGAGCTCCGGGAAGAATCCAGCCAGAGGCATTCAACCCCTTCCTCCCAGGGGCTGACCCCGGAACGGCGACGGGTGGTGCGGAGGCGCGAAGGGGACCAGTCGGTCCAGATGGAAATCGCAGCATCGCCCGGGCGATCGCCCCGGGGCCCCGTGCCGCTCCGAGTCAGGGAAGCACCAGCCGCGGCAGCCCCGGTGGTGGGGCGCAGCCCGGCGGGAGGCGGTATGCGAGACTTCCCTGTCAAGTTTGATGGGGACCCGACCAAACTCTCGTTCTTCCTGACTAATGCGAAAGCTTATATGGAAGAATGGGGGGGGGTTTTCCAATCGGAGAAGGCAAGAATCATCACCATTGCCACCAAACTGAAGGGGAGGGCGGCAGACTGGTATGTCCAGATGTGCCAGTCGGAAGCGCCCGAACTGGAAAATCTCGAGGAGTTCCTCTGGGGGTTGAAGCAACACTTCGAGGACCCCTTAGCAAAGGAGAGAGCAAAGCGAGCCCTGAAGGAACTCAAGCAGGGGTTCCGATCAGTGGCCGATTATGCTTTGGAGTTTAAAGCGCTAGCTGGGAAGGTGGATGACTGGTCCCAAGCAACCATTATCGAGCTCTTCAAAGATGGCTTGAATACCGAGGTGCTGCGCTGGTCCCTGGGGAGGGACGACCCATACACGTTGTATGAGTGGATCCTGCTAGCAGGAAGGGCTGAACATGCCCAAGAGGTCTTTGCCCAGCGGAAGACCGTCAAGTCGGGGCGGGAGATGAAGCCCAGCCGCACATCGACCACCGGAGGAAAACCGGGACAGCGACCCTGGGACGAGGAGCGTGAGAAGCGGTATGCCAAAGGATTGTGCCTCAGATGCGGTAAGGAGGGGCATCGAGTGGCAGCATGCCCGAAGGCAAAGGTGGAGGAACGGCCCGGAAAACCGCCGGCGAAGTCCCCTGCGTTGCCGAGGAAACAGAAAGCTGCGGTGGCTGAGACCGAGGGAGACGATGTGATGTTCTACGAAATTGAAGGGGAGACCGAAATCCCGCAACCGGCGGGAAACGCCAGCCACCTGCTCTAAAGGGCGCCGCTGGGCAGGTGGTAGAAGACGGGCGCGAGCCTCCAGCGGTGAGTGGCACTTACCGCATACTCATGGTGAAATTGAAATTGGGTTCACAAGTCAAGACGGTGGAAGTATGGGCCATGATTGATTCGGGGTGTTCCCGGTGTCTGATGCACCCCGATGTGGTGGCGGCTTTGGAGCTCCCTACTTTTCCCCTACAAAGACCCATCGCATTTACTCAATTGGATGGGTCCATGGCAGGGGGCAAACCGGTCACCCACTTTACAGGGCGGGTAGCCTTGCAACTGGGCAGTCACCAGGAAGGGTTGTCTTTTGTCGTGGCTCCCGTAGGGGGCCCATTGGTGGTGTTGGGGGTACCATGGTTGGTGCAGCAAAACCCCCAAATAAACTGGGTCTACCGGACCATCACATTTAGGGATGGGTTTTATCAAGCGGCAGAGGGGAAGGGTGCCCCAGAGGAGATGGTGGGGGTTGCGGCAGCTGCGACTCCGCCTTACCCGGCCTCTCCTCTGGAGGGCTTGCCGGCCGAGTACAGGATGTTTGCTGATGTATTCGGTGAAAATGAAGCTGACCAGTTGCCCCCCCATCGAAAGACGGACTGTGCCATAGAACTGCTGCCCAACACTCAATTGCCTAAACCAAAAATTTATTCCATGACGCAAAAGGAACTGACTCTGTTGAGGGAATTTGTGGACAAAAATTTGGCGCGCGGATTCATTGAGCCGGCGAATTCACCCGTGGGGGCGCCGGTTCTTTTCCGCCCAAAAAAGGATGGGACATTGAGACTTTGTACGGATTTCCGCGGATTAAATGCCGTCTCAATTTCCAACAAATATCCCTTGCCATTGATAAAGGACATGTTGTCACATCTGGCCAAAGGCAAGATCTTCTCTAAACTGGATTTAAGAGAAGCCTACTATCGTGTACGAATCAAGGAGGGTGATGAGTGGAAAACTGCATTCAATTGCCCGTTGGGAGCCTTCCAGTATAAGGTGTTGCCGTTTGGGTTGGCTGGGGCCCCTGGGGTATTTATGCAATTAATCAATGAAGTTTTGCATGAACATCTGTTTAAAGGTGTATTGGTGTATTTGGATGATGTATTGATTTATACGGAAACCATGAAAGAGCATGTAGCTCTGGTAAAGAAAGTCTTGTGTAAACTCAGATCTGCTGAATTGTATGCAAAGCTGTCCAAATGTGCCTTTCATCAGACCCAAATTGACTACTTGGGGTATAGGATTTCTGATAAAGGTATAGAAATGGACCCTGCCAAGGTGCAGGCTATCATGGACTGGGAGAGTCCCCGTACCCGCAGGCAACTTCAAAGTTTCTTGGGGTTCAGCAACTACTACAGATTATTCATAAGGGGGTTCGCTGAGATTGCCTTGCCCCTAACGGACCTGCTTCGAACAAAAGGGGTGGGGGATACTAGGAGAGTCAAGAATCCCGGAGCGTTGCTGAGGTGGACGCCTGCTTGTCAAACGGCGTTTGAGCGGCTGAAAGCAGCTTTCGTCAAAGAGCCCATTTTACAACACCCTGATCCCTCAAAGCCTTTTGTTGTACAGGCAGATGCCTCCGATTATTCTATTGGCGCATTGTTGATGCAAAAAGACGAGGCAGGATGCCTCAAGCCCTGTGCTTATCTATCCCGCAAGTTCTCTGAAACTGAGAGGCGTTGGCATGTTTGGGAAAAGGAGGCATTTGCAGTGAAAGCTGCATTAGAAGCTTGGCGGCATCTGTTGGAAGGGGCTAATCACCCCTTTGAGGTATGGACTGATCATAAAAACCTGGAGGCACTTAGTACCCCTCGAAAACTGAGCCCTAAACAGGTTCGTTGGGCTCAATTTTTCAATCGATTCAATTTTCAGTTCAAATTTATTCCAGGGAAAAAGAACTTCTTGGCTGATGCCTTGTCAAGGCAACCTCAAGACTCTGGGGCGGCGCCAGATGTGGTAAGCACCCTATGGTCAGCGCCCCAATTGGGCATGCAAGCTGTGACGCGAAGCCAAACGCGCGCACAACAACCGCCCACCACAAGCGCTGCTCAGCCAAGCCCTTTGTCAATTCCCTCCCAATTGCAACAAAAGTTTTTAAAAGAATTGAAAACGGATACTTGGTTGCTTGCGAATAAAGACAATGTTACTTTTGACAGAGGCTTCGCTTGGAAGTCCGACCGCCTCTACGTTCCTGAAAGCCTCCGAAAAGATGTGTTAACACGTTCACACGATGACAAACTCGCAGGTCACTTCGGGTTTGTAAAAACCTTGCACCTCATGCGGAGGCAATTTTGGTGGCCCACATTACGTAAAGATGTCAAAGACTACATTGCTTCCTGCACTGTTTGTGCAATGTCCAAGCGCAAGGTGGGCAAGCCCCAAGGGCTGCTGCAGCCGGTAGCAGCCCCCTCTTCCCCTTGGGAAGAAATCTCCATGGATTTTATTGTAGAGCTACCACCCAGCCAACGCAAAACGGTCATTTGGGTGGTCAAAGATTATTTCTCCAAACAAGCCCACTTTATCCCCTGCGTGTCCATTCCGTCAGCGCGTCAATTAGCCCGCCTATTCCTTGTACACGTGTACAGGCTACACGGATGTCCCTCCCGCTTGATTTCGGACAGAGGTACACAATTTACCTCGCAGTTTTGGCGGGCGTTTCTCAAGCTCTTAGGCACGAAGCAAGCCCTCTCCACGGCTTGGCATCCTCAAACGGACGGGGCCACTGAGGCGGTTAACTCTACTCTGGAGCAGTACCTACGCGCTTTTGTGAATTATCAGCAGGACAATTGGGTAGACCTTCTACCATTTGCTGAAGTGGCTTACAACAATGCAGTGCATCAAAGCACTGGGCAGACCCCGTTTCGGGTAGCTCAGGGTAAAGACTTTGTCCCTATCACTGATCTCCCACAACCTCCTGCAGGTGCTGTCACTACAGATGATTGGTCAACACAACTGGCTGACTCTTGGCCAATGATTCAAAATGCATTGGCTGATGCTCAAGCGGATTATAAATTGTATGCTGATCGGAAGCGGGCCCCCCAACCTGCATTCCAAGTTGGGGACTCAGTGTACCTTTCTACCAAGTTTATCAAGTCGTCACAACCTTCAAAGAAACTTGCGCCTAAGTTTGTGGGTCCTTTCCCAATTATCGCTCAGATTAACCCTGTGACTTTTAAACTTGATTTGCCTCATAACCTTAAACGCTTACACCCTGTTTTTCATTGCAGCTTACTCAAACCGACTATTCCTTCTGATCGCTGGCATCGGCAACCTCCACCTCCCACCCCCATCATGATTGATGGGCAGCAACACTTTGAAGTTAAAGAAATTTTGGACTCTAGACGCCTTCGCAATACTTTGCAATATTTAGTTCGTTGGAAGCATTTCCCTCATCCTGAGTGGGTCGCTGCACCAGATGTAGCTTCCCCGGTTCTGGTGGCCCGTTTCCACTCCGCTTATCCCTCGAAACCAGGTCCCTAGGGGTATTTTAGGAGGGCGGTATGTCATGTGCGCCGTTTCAATGTATTTGATGCATCGTAACGTTTCGCATGTCATTAATTGGATGCGTGTTTCATTTGCCTAGGGAGGATGGGAACGATTATATTTTGGCTTTGCTTTGGAATGTGTTTGTCTTATCTACTGCGCTCAAGGTTACTTTCCCAGGCTAGCAACTCTGACGATTGCTAGCACCTGTGCCGGGCGGGGCTGTTACGAGGGAGGCGGGATACGTTTGAAGCAAGGGTTTAAGTTTGTATTTGGCGCGCTTTTGCTCATTCTCAGCTTTCTCTGTATTTGCTTCTAGTACTCTAATAAATCAGATTTCATTTAGCATCCTCTTGTGAGTCTGAGTATTTGGGGCTGGGGCAATCATTACACCTCCATTCCTGTAATAGGCATCATTGGAATTGGCAACCTCTCTCCTCTCTATGATGTCGCAGGAAACAATATGAGTATCCCTGACTATTTTGAGGTATCAATTCTGAAGTGTCGTGGGATTGCTAAAACAACCCTGTTCTTGACTTTCCCCTACTTGGTACCTTTGCTGTGGCGGTCATTTTGGGCCATATTTCAAAATAATGATTTTTCTCAATGTGTTCCTTAGATTATCCTAATGACAGAGAGAGATTCTTGAAAGGAGCTGGTTTTCCTGATTAACCTTTCCAAATACAACAAGAATCACCAGCTACTTTTCAGTTATGGTTTTTGTTTGAGCGAGAAACTGAAGTTCAATCCTCCATTCCTGTAATAGGCATCATTCAAATTGGCAACCTCTCTCCTCTCTATGATGTCGCAGGAAACAATATGAGTGTCCCTGACTACTTTGAAGTATCAATTCTGAACTGTCGTGGGATTGCTAAAACAACCCTGCTCTTGACTTTCCCCTTCTTGGTACCTCTGCTCTGGCGGTCATTTTGGGACATATTTCAAAATAGCAATTTTTCTCAATGTGTTCCTTAGATTATCCTTACGACAGGGAGAGATTCATGAAAGGATCTGGTTTTCCTGGTTCTCCTTTCCAAATAGAACAAGAACCACCAGCTCCTTTTCAGTTATGGTTTTTGTTTGAGCGAGAAACGCAAGTTGAATTCTGCATTCCTGTAATAGGCATCATTGGAATTGGCAACCTCTCTCCTCTCTATGATGTCGCAGGAAACAATATGAGTATCCCTGACTGCTTTGAGATGTCAATTCTGAACTGTCGTGGGATTGCTAAAACAACCCTGCTCTTGACTTTCCCCTTCTTGGTACCATTGCTGTGCCGGTCATTTTGGGCCATATCTCAAAATAACAATTTTTCTGAATGTGTTCTTTTGATTTTTCTGAAGAGAGAGAGAGATTCATGAAATGTCCTCGTTTTCCTGATTCTCCTTTCCAAATACAACAAGAACCACCAGCTACTTTTCAGTTATGGTTTTTGTTTGAGCGAGAAACTGAGGTTCAATCCTCCATTCCTGTAATAGGCATCATTCGAATTGGCAACCTCTCTCCTCTCTATGACGTCGCAGGAAACAATATGAGTGTCCCTGACTACTTTGAGGTATCAATTCTGAACTGTCGTGGGATTGCTAAAACAACCCTGCTCTTGACTTTCCCCTTCTTGGTACCTCTGCTCTGGCGGTCATTTTGGGCCATATTTCAAAATAGCGATTTTTCTCAATGTGTTCCTTAGATTATCCTTATGACAGGGAGAGATTCATGAAAGGATCTGGTTTTCCTGGTTCTCCTTTCCAAATAGAACAAGAACCACCAGCTACTGTTCAGTTATGGTTTTTGTTTGAGCGAGAAACGCAAGTTGAATTCTGCATTCCTGTAATAGGCATCATTCGAATTGGCAACCTCTCTCCTCTCTATGATGTCGCAGGAAACAATATGAGTATCCCTGACTGCTTTGAGATGTAAATTCTGAACTGTCATGGGATTGCTAAAACAACCCTGGTCTTGACTTTCCCCTTCTTGGTACCTTTGCTGTGGCAGTCATTTTGGGCCATATTTCAAAATAATGATTTTTCTCAATGTGTTCCTTAGATTATCCTAATGACAGAGAGAGATTCATGAAAGGAGCTGGTTTTCCTGATTAACCTTTCCAAATACAACAAGAATCACCAGCTACTTTTCAGTTATGGTTTTTGTTTGAGCGAGAAACTGAAGTTGAATCCTGCATTTGCTGTAATAGGCATCATTGGAATTGGCAACCTCTCTCCCCTCTATGATGTCACAGGAAACAATATGAGTGTCCCTGACTGCTTTGAGATGTCAATTCTGAACTGTCGTGGGATTGCTAAAACAACTCTGCTCTTGACTTTCCCCTTCGTCGTACCTTTGCTCTGGCGGTCATTTTGGGCCATATCTCAAAATAACAATTTTTCTGAATGTGTTCTTTTGATTTTTCTGAAGACAGGGATTCATGAAAAGTCCTGGTTTTCCTGATTCTCCTTTCCAAATAGAACAAGAACCACCAGCTACTTTTCAGTTATGGTTTTTGTTTCAGCGAGAAAGCTGAAGTTCAATCCTCCATTCCTGTAATAGGCATCATTCGAATTGGCAACCTCTCTCCTCTCTATGATGTCGCAGGAAACAATATGAGTGTCCCTGACTACTTTGAGGTATCAATTCTGAACTGTCGTGGGATTGCTAAAACAACCCTGCTCTTGACTTTCCCCTTCTTGGTACCTCTGCTCTGGCGGTCATTTTGGGCCATATTTCAAAATAGCGATTTTTCTCAATGTGTTCCTTAGATTATTCTTACGACAGGGAGAGATTCATGAAAGGATCTGGTTTTCCTGGTTCTCCTTTCCAAATAGAACAAGAACCACCAGCTACTTTTCAGTTATGGTTTTTGTTTGAGCGAGAAACGCAAGTTGAATTCTGCATTCCTGTAATAGGCATCATTGGAATTGGCAACCTCTCTGCTCTCTATGATGTCTCAGGAAACAATATGAGTATCCCTGACTACTTTGAGATGTCAATTCTGAACTGTCGTGGGATTGCTAAAACAACCCTGCTCTTGAATTTCCCCTTCTTGGTACCTCTGCTCTGGCGGTCATTTTGGGCCATATTTCAAAATAGCGATTTTTCTCAATGTGTTCCTAAGATTATCCTAACGACAGAGAGAGATTCATGAAAGGAGCTGGTTTTCCTGATTAAACTTTCCAAATACAACAAGAATCACCAGCTACTTTTCAGTTATGGTTTTTGTTTGAGCGAGAAATTGAAGTTGAATCCTGCATTCGCTGTAATAGGCATCATTAGAATTGGCAACCTCTCTCCTCTCTATGATGTCGCAGGAAACAATATGAGTATCCCTGACTACATTTAGATGTCAATTCTGAACTGTCTTGGATTGCTTAAACAACCCTGCTCTTGACATTCCCCTTCTTGGTACCTCTGCCCTGGCGGTCATTTTGGGACATATCTCAAAATAGCGATTTTTCTGAATGTGTTCTTTTGATTTTTCTGAAGACAGAGATTCATGAAAAGTCCTGGTTTTCCTGATTCTCCTTTCCAAATAGAACAAGAACCTTCAGCTACTTCTCAGTTATGGTTTTTGTTTGAGCGAGAAACGCAAGTTGAATTCTGCATTCGCTGTAATAGGCATCATTGGAATTGGTAACCTCTCTCCTCTCTGTGATGTCGCAGGATCAATATGAGTGTCCCTGACTACTTTGAGATGTCAATTCTGAACTGTCGTGGGATTGCTAAAACAACCCTGCTCTTGACTTTCCCCTTCTTGGTACCTTTTCTGTGGCGGTCATTTTGGGCCATATTTCAAAATAATGATTTTTCTCAATGTGTTCCTTAGATTATCATAATGACAGAGAGAGATTCATGAAAGGAGCTGGTTTTCCTGATTAACCTTTCCAAATAAACTAAGAATCACCAGCTACTTTTCAGTTATGGTTTTTGTTTGAGCGAGAAACTGAAGTTGAATCCTGCATTTGCTGTAATAGGCATCATTAGAATTGGCAACCTCTCTCCTCTCTATGATGTCGCAGGAAACAATATGAGTATCCCTGACTACATTGAGATGTCAATTCTGAACTTTCGTGGGATTGCTAAAACAACCCTGCTCTTGACTTTCCCCTTCTTGGTACCATTGCTGTGGCGGTCATTTTGGGCCATATCTCAAAATAACAATTTTTCTGAATGTGTTCTTTTGATTTCTCTGAAGACAGAGAGAGTCATGAAATGTCCTGGTTTTCCTGATTCTCCTTTCCAAATAGAACAAGAACCACCAGCTACTTTTCAGTTATGGTTTTTGTTTGAGCGAGAAACGCAAGTTGAATCCTGCATTTGCTGTAATAGGCATCATTGGAATTGGCAACCTCTCTCCTCTCTATGATGTCACAGGAAACAATATGAGTGTCCCTGACTGCTTTGAGATGTCAATTCTGAACTGTCGTGGGATTGCTTAAACAACCCTGCTCTTGACGTTCCCCTTCTTGGTACCTCTGCTCTGGCGGTCATTTTGGGCCATATCTCAAAATAGCAATTTTTCTGAATGTCTTCCATAGATTATCCTAACGACAGAGAGAGATTCATGAAAGGATCTGGTTTTCCTGGTTCTCCTTTCCAAATAGAACAAGAACCACCAGCTACTTTTGAGTTATGGTTTTTGTTTGAGCGAGAAACTGAAGTTGAATCCTGCATTCCTGTAATAGGCATCATTCGAATTGGCAACCTCTCTCCTCTCTATGATGTCGCAGGAAACAATATGAGTATCCCTGACTACTTTGAGATGTCAATTCTGAACTGTCGTGGGATTGCTAAAACAACCCTGCTCTTGACTTTCCCCTTCTTGGTACCATTGCTGTGGCGGTCATTTTGGGCCATATCTCAAAATAACAATTTTTCTGAATGTGTTCTTTTGATTTTTCTGAAGACAGAGAGAGATTCATGAAATGTCCTGGTTTTCCTGATTCTCCTTTCCAAATAGAACAAGAACCACCAGCTACTTTTCAGTTATGGTTTTTGTTTGAGCGAGAAACTGAAGTTCAATCCTCCATTCCTGTAATAGGCATCATTGGAATTGGCAACCTCTCTGCTCTCTATTATGTCGCAGGAAACAATATGAGTATCCCTGACTACTTTGAGATGTCAATTCTGAACTGTCGTGGGATTGCTAAAACAACCCTGCTCTTGACTTTCCCCTTCTTGGTACCTCTGCTCTGGCGGTCATTTTGGGCCATATTTCAAAATAACGATTTTTCTCAATGTGTTCCTAAGATTATCCTAACGACAGAGAGAGATTCATGAAAGGAGCTGGTTTTCCTGATTAAACTTTCCAAATACAACAAGAATCACCAGCTACTTTTCAGTTATGGTTTTTGTTTGAGCGAGAAATTGAAGTTGAATCCTGCATTCGCTGTAATAGGCATCATTAGAATTGGCAACCTCTCTCCTCTCTATGATGTCGCAGGAAACAATATGAGTATCCCTGACTACATTGAGATGTCAATTCTGAACTGTCGTGGGATTGCTAAAACAACCCTGCTCTTGACTTTCCCCTTCTTGGTACCATTGCTGTGGCGGTCATTTTGGGCCATATCTCAAAATAACAATTTTTCTGAATGTGTTCTTTTGATTTCTCTGAAGACAGAGAGAGATTCATGAAATGTCCTGGTTTTCCTGATTCTCCTTTCCAAATAGAACAAGAACCACCAGCTACTTTTCAGTTTTGGTTTTTGTTTGAGCAAGAAACTGAAGTTCAATCCTCCATTCCTGTAATAGGCATCATTCAATTTTGGCAACCTCTCTCCTCTCTATGATGTCGCAGGAAACAATATGAGTATCCCTGACTACTTTGAAGTATCAATTCTGAACTGTCGTGGGATTGCTAAAACAACCCTGCTCTTGACTTTCCCCTTCTTGGTACCTCTGCTCTGGCGGTCATTTTGGGCCATATTTCAAAATAACGATTTTTCTCAATGTGTTCCTTAGATTATCCTTACGACAGGGAGAGATTCATGAAAGGATCTGGTTTTCCTGGTTCTCCTTTCCAAATAGAACAAGAACCACCAGCTACTCTTCAGTTATGGTTTTTGTTTGAGCGAGAAACGCAAGTTGAATTCTGCATTCCTGTAATAGGCATCATTGGAATTGGCAACCTCTCTCCTCTCTATGATGTCGCAGGAAACAATATGAGTATCCCTGACTGCTTTGAGATGTCAATTCTGAACTGTCGTGGGATTGCTAAAACAACCCTGCTCTTGACTTTCCCCTTCTTGGTACCATTGCTGTGCCGGTCATTTTGGGCCATATCTCAAAATATCAATTTTTCTGAATGTGTTCTTTTGATTTTTCTGAAGACAGAGAGAGATTCATAAAATGTCCTCGTTTTCCTGATTCTCCTTTCCAAATAGAACGAGAACCACCAGCTACTTTTCAGTTATGGTTTTTGTTTGAGGGAGAAACTGAAGTTCAATCCTCCATTCCTGTAATAGGCATCATTCGAATTGGCAACCTCTCTCCTCTCTATGATGTCGCAGGAAACAATATGAGTGTCCCTGACTGCTTTGAGATGTCAATTCTGAACTGTCTTGGATTGCTTAAACAACCCTGCTCTTGACATTCCCCTTCTTGGTACCTCTGCCCTGGCGGTCATTTTGGGACATATCTCAAAATAGCGATTTTTCTGAATGTGTTCTTTTGATTTTTCTGAAGACAGAGATTCATGAAAAGTCCTGGTTTTCCTGATTCTCCTTTCCAAATAGAACAAGAACCACCAGCTACTTTTCAGTTATGGTTTTTGTTTGAGCGAGAAACCGAAGTTGAATTCTGCATTCGCTGTAATAGGCATCATTGGAATTGGTAACCTCTCTCCTCTCTATGATGTCGCAGGATCAATATGAGTGTCCCTGACTGCTTTGAGATGTCAATTCTGAACTGTCGTGGGATTGCTAAAACAACCCTGCTCTTGACTTTCCCCTTCTTGGTACCTTTCCTGTGGCGGTCATTTTGGGCCATATTTCAAAATAATAATTTTTCTCAATGTGTTCCTTAGATTATCATAATGACAGAGAGAGATTCATGAAAGGAGCTGGTTTTCCTGATTAACCGTTCCAAATACACTAAGAATCACCAGCTACTTTTCAGTTATGGTTTTTGTTTGAGCGAGAAACTGAAGTTGAATCCTGCAATTGCTGTAATAGGCATCATTAGAATTGGCAACCTCTCTCCTCTCTATGATGTCGCAGGAAACAATATGAGTATCCCTGACTACATTGAGATGTCAATTCTGAACTTTCGTGGGATTGCTAAAACAACCCTGCTCTTGACTTTCCCCTTCTTGGTACCATTGCTGTGGCGGTCATTTTGGGCCATATCTCAAAATAACAATTTTTCTGAATGTGTTCTTTTGATTTCTCGGAAGACAGAGAGAGATTCATGAAATGTCCTGGTTTTCCTGATTCTCCTTTCCAAATAGAACAAGAACCACCAGCTACTTTTCAGTTATGGTTTTTGTTTGAGCGAGAAACGCAAGTTGAATCCTGCATTTGCTGTAATAGGCATCATTGGAATTGGCAACCTCTCTCCTCTCTATGATGTCACAGGAAACAATATGAGTGTCCCTGACTGCTTTGAGATGTCAATTCTGAACTGTCGTGGGATTGCTTAAACAACCCTGCTCTTGACGTTCCCCTTCTTGGTACCTCTGCTCTGGCAGTCATTTTGGGCCATATCTCAAAATAGCAATTTTTCTGAATGTCTTCCATAGATTATCCTAACGACAGAGAGAGATTCATGAAAGGAGCTGGTTTTCCTGATTCTCCTTTCCAAATAGAACAAGAACCACCAGCTACTTTTCAGTTATGGTTTTTGTTTGAGCGAGAAACGCAAGTTGAATTCTGCATTCCTGTAATAGGCATCATTCGAATTGGCAACCTCTCTCCTCTCTATGATGTCGCAGGAAACAATATGAGTATCCCTGACTGCTTTGAGATGTCAATTCTGAACTGTCGTGGGATTGCTAAAACAACCCTGCTCTTGACTTTCCCATTCTTGGTACCATTGCTGTGGTGGTCATTTTGGGACATATCTCAAAATAACAATTTTTCTGAATGTGTTCTTTTGATTTTTCTGAAGACAGAGAGAGATTCAAGAAATGTCCTGGTTTTCCTGATTCTCCTTTCCAAATAGAACAAGAACCACCAACTACTTTTCAGTTATGGTTTTTGTTTGAGCGAGAAACTGAAGTTCAATCCTCCATTCCTGTAATAGGCATCATTCAAATTGGCAACCTCTCTCCTCTCTATGATGTCGCAGGAAACAATATGAGTGTCCCTGACTACTTAAAGGTATCAATTCTGAACTTTCGTGGGATTGCTAAAACAACCCTGCTCTTGACTTTCCCCTTCTTGGTACCTCTGCTCTGGCGGTCATTTTGGGCCATATTTCAAAATAGCGATTTTTCTCAATGTGTTCCTTAGATTATCCTTACGACAGGGAGAGATTCATGAAAGGATCTGGTTTTCCGGGTTCTCCTTTCCAAATAGAACAAGAACCACCAGCTACTTTTCAGTTATGGTTTTTGTTTGAGCGAGAAACGCAAGTTGAATTCTGCATTCCTGTAATAGGCATCATTGGAATTGGCAACCTCTCTCCTCTCTATGATGTCGCAGGAAACAATATGAGTATCCCTGACTACTTTGAGATGTCAATTCTGAATTTTCGTGGGATTGCTAAAACAACCCTGCTCTTGACTTTCCCCTTCTTGGTACCTCTGCTCTGGCGGTCATTTTGGGCCATATTTCAAAATAGCGATTTTTCTCAATGTGTTCCTTAGATTATCCTTACGACAGGGAGAGATTCATGAAAGGATCTGGTTTTCCTGGTTCTCCTTTCCAAATAGAACAAGGACCACCAGCTACTTTTCAGTTATGGTTTTTGTTTGAGCGAGAAACGCAAGTTGAATTCTGCATTCCTGTAATAGGCATCATTCGAATTGGCAACCTCTCTCCTCTCTATGATGTCGCAGGAAACAATATGAGTATCCCTGACTGCTTTGAGATGTCAATTCTGAACTGTCGTGGGATTGCTAAAACAACCCTGCTCTTGACTTTCCCCTTCTTGGTACCATTGCTGTGGCGGTCATTTTGGGCCATATCTCAAAATAACAATTTTTCTGAATGTGTTCTTTTGATTTTTCTGAAGACAGAGAGAGATTCATGAAATGTCCTGGTTTTCCTGATTCTCCTTTCCAAATAGAACAAGAACCATCAGCTACTTTTCTGTTATGGTTTTTGTTTGAGCGAGAAACGCAAGTTGAATTCTGCATCCTGTAATAGGCATCATTGGAATTGGCAACCTCTCTCCTCTCTATGATGTCGCAGGAAACAATATGAGTATCCCTGACTACATTGAGATGTCAATTCTGAACTGTCGTGGGATTGCTAAAACAACCCTGCTCTTGACTTTCCCCTTCTTGGTACATTTTCTGTGGCGGTCATTTTGGGCCATATTTCAAAATAATGATTTTTCTCAATGTGTTCCTTAGATTATCATAATGTCAGAGAGAGATTCATGAAAGGAGCTGGTTTTCCTGATTAACCTTTCCAAATACACTAAGAATCACCAGCTACTTTTCAGTTATGGTTTTTGTTTGAGCGAGAAACTGAAGTTGAATCCTGCAATTGCTGTAATAGGCATCATTAGAATTGGCAACCTCTCTCCTCTCTATGATGTCGCAGGAAACAATATGAGTATCCCTGACTACATTGAGATGTCAATTCTGAACTTTCGTGGGATTGCTAAAACAACCCTGCTCTTGACTTTCCCCTTCTTGGTACCATTGTTGTGGCGGTCATTTTGGGCCATATCTCAAAATAACAATTTTTCTGAATGTGTTCTTTTGATTTCTCTGAAGACAGAGAGAGATTCATGAAATGTCCTGGTTTTCCTGATTCTCCTTTCCAAATAGAACAAGAACCACCAGCTACTTTTCAGTTATGGTTTTTGTTTGAGCGAGAAACGCAAGTTGAATCCTGCATTTGCTGTAATAGGCATCATTGGAATTGGCAACCTCTCTCCTCTCTATGATGTCGCAGGAAACAATATGAGTATCCCTGACTGCTTTGAGATGTCAATTCTGAACTGTCGTGGGATTGCTAAAACAACCCTGCTCTTGACTTTCCCATTCTTGGTACCATTGCTGTGGTGGTCATTTTGGGACATATGTCAAAATAACAATTTTTCTGAATGTGTTCTTTTGATTTTTCTGAAGACAGAGAGAGATTCATGAAATGTCCTGGTTTTCCTGATTCTCCTTTCCAAATAGAACAAGAACCACCAGCTACTTTTCAGTTATGGTTTTTGTTTCAGCGAGAAACTGATGTTCAATCCTCCATTCCTGTAATAGGCATCATTCAAATTGGTAACCTCTCTCCTCTCTATGATGTCGCAGGAAACAATATGAGTGTCCCTGACTACTTTGAGGTATCAATTCTGAACTTTCGTGGGATTGCTAAAACAACCCTGCTCTTGACTTTCCCCTTCTTGGTACCTCTGCTCTGGCGGTCATTTTGGGCCATATTTCAAAATAGCGATTTTTCTCAATGTTTTCCTTAGATTATCCTTACGACAGGGAGAGATTCATGAAAGGATCTGGTTTTCCGGGTTCTCCTTTCCAAATAGAACAAGAACCACCAGCTACTTTTCAGTTATGGTTTTTGTTTGAGCGAGAAACTGAACTTGAATCCTGCAATTGCTGTAATAGGCATCATTAGAATTGGCAACCTCTCTCCTCTCTATGATGTCGCAGGAAACAATATGAGTATCCCTGACTACATTGAGATGTCAATTCTGAACTTTCGTGGGATTGCTAAAACAACCCTGCTCTTGACTTTCCCCTTCTTGGTACCATTGCTGTGGCGGTCATTTTGGGCCATATCTCAAAATAACAATTTTTCTGAATGTGTTCTTTTGATTTCTCTGAAGACAGAGAGAGATACATGAAATGTCCTGGTTTTCCTGATTCTCCTTTCCAAATAGAACAAGAACCACCAGCTACTTTTCAGTTATGGTTTTTGTTTGAGCGAGAAACGCAAGTTGAATCCTGCATTTGCTGTAATAGGCATCATTGGAATTGGCAACCTCTCTCCTCTCTATGATGTCACAGGAAACAATATGAGTGTCCCTGACTGCTTTGAGATGTCAATTCTGAACTGTCGTGGGATTGCTTAAACAACCCTGCTCTTGACGTTCCCCTTCTTGGTACCTCTGCTCTGGCAGTCATTTTGGGCCATATCTCAAAATAGCAATTTTTCTGAATGTCTTCCATAGATTATCCTAACGACAGAGAGAGATTCATGAAAGGAGCTGGTTTTCCTGATTCTCCTTTCCAAATAGAACAAGAACCACCAGCTAATTTTCAGTTATGGTTTTTGTTTGAGCGAGAAACTGAAGTTCAATCCTCCATTCCTGTAATAGGCATCATTCGAATTGGCAACCTCTCTCCTCTCTATGATGTCGCAAGAATCAATATGAGTTTCCCTGACTACTTTGAGATGTCAATTCTGAACTGTCGTGGGATTGCTAAAACAACCCTGCTCTTGACTTTCCCCTTCTTGGTACCATTGCTGTGGCGGTCATTTTGGGCCATATCTCAAAATAACAATTCTTCTGAATGTGTTCTTTTGATTTTTCTGAAGACAGAGAGAGATTCATGAAATGTCCTGGTTTTCCTGATTCTCCTTTCCAAATAGAACAAGAACGACCAGCTACTTTTCAGTTATGGTTTTTGTTTGAGCGAGAAACTGAAGATCAATCCTCCATTCCTGTAATAGGCATCATTGGAATTGGCAACCTCTCTCCTCTGTATGATGTCGCAGGAAACAATATGAGTATCCCTGACTATTTTGAGGTATCAATTCTGAAGTGTCGTGGGATTGCTAAAACAACCCTGTTCTTGACTTTCCCCTACTTGGTACCTTTGCTGTGGCGGTCATTTTGGGCCATATTTCAAAATAATGATTTTTCTCAATGTGTTCCTTAGATTATCCTAATGACAGAGAGAGATTCTTGAAAGGAGCTGGTTTTCCTGATTAACCTTTCCAAATACAACAAGAATCACCAGCTACTTTTCAGTTATGGTTTTTGTTTGAGCGAGAAACTGAAGTTCAATCCTCCATTCCTGTAATAGGCATCATTCAAATTGGCAACCTCTCTCCTCTCTATGATGTCGCAGGAAACAATATGAGTGTCCCTGACTACTTTGAAGTATCAATTCTGAACTGTCGTGGGATTGCTAAAACAACCCTGCTCTTGACTTTCCCCTTCTTGGTACCTCTGCTCTGGCGGTCATTTTGGGACATATTTCAAAATAGCGATTTTTCTCAATGTGTTCCTTAGATTATCCTTACGACAGGGAGAGATTCATGAAAGGATCTGGTTTTCCTGGTTCTCCTTTCCAAATAGAACAAGAACCACCAGCTCCTTTTCAGTTATGGTTTTTGTTTGAGCGAGAAACGCAAGTTGAATTCTGCATTCCTGTAATAGGCATCATTGGAATTGGCAACCTCTCTCCTCTCTATGATGTCGCAGGAAACAATATGAGTATCCCTGACTGCTTTGAGATGTCAATTCTGAACTGTCGTGGGATTGCTAAAACAACCCTGCTCTTGACTTTCCCCTTCTTGGTACCATTGCTGTGCCGGTCATTTTGGGCCATATCTCAAAATAACAATTTTTCTGAATGTGTTCTTTTGATTTTTCTGAAGACAGAGAGAGATTCATGAAATGTCCTCGTTTTCCTGATTCTCCTTTCCAAATAGAACAAAAACCACCAGCTACTTTTCAGTTATGGTTTTTGTTTGAGCGAGAAACTGAGGTTCAATCCTCCATTCCTGTAATAGGCATCATTCGAATTGGCAACCTCTCTCTTCTCTATGATGTCGCAGGAAACAATATGAGTGTCCCTGACTACTTTGAGGTATCAATTCTGAACTGTCGTGGGATTGCTAAAACAACCCTGCTCTTGACTTTCCCCTTCTTGGTACCTCTGCTCTGGCGGTCATTTTGGGCCATATTTCAAAATAGCGATTTTTCTCAATGTGTTCCTTAGATTATCCTTACGACAGGGAGAGATTCATGAAAGGATCTGGTTTTCCTGGTTCTCCTTTCCAAATAGAACAAGAACCACCAGCTACTGTTCAGTTATGGTTTTTGTTTGAGCGAGAAACGCAAGTTGAATTCTGCATTCCTGTAATAGGCATCATTCGAATTGGCAACCTCTCTCCTCTCTATGATGTCGCAGGAAACAATATGAGTATCCCTGACTGCTTTGAGATGTAAATTCTGAACTGTCGTGGGATTGCTAAAACAACCCTGGTCTTGACTTTCCCCTTCTTGGTACCTTTGCTGTGGCAGTCATTTTGGGCCATATTTCAAAATAATGATTTTTCTCAATGTGTTCCTTAGATTATCCTAATGACAGAGAGAGATTCATGAAAGGAGCTGGTTTTCCTGATTAACCTTTCCAAATACAACAAGAATCACCAGCTACTTTTCAGTTATGGTTTTTGTTTGAGCGAGAAACTGAAGTTGAATCCTGCATTTGCTGTAATAGGCATCATTGGAATTGGCAACCTCTCTCCCCTCTATGATGTCACAGGAAACAATATGAGTGTCCCTGACTGCTTTGAGATGTCAATTCTGAACTGTCGTGGGATTGCTAAAACAACTCTGCTCTTGACTTTCCCCTTCGTCGTACCTTTGCTCTGGCGGTCATTTTGGGCCATATCTCAAAATAACAATTTTTCTGAATGTGTTATTTTGATTTTTCTGAAGACAGGGATTCATGAAAAGTCCTGGTTTTCCTGATTCTCCTTTCCAAATAGAACAAGAACCACCAGCTACTTTTCAGTTATGGTTTTTGTTTCAGCGAGAAAGCTGAAGTTCAATCCTCCATTCCTGTAATAGGCATCATTCGAATTGGCAACCTCTCTCCTCTCTATGATGTCGCAGGAAACAATATGAGTGTCCCTGACTACTTTGAGGTATCAATTCTGAACTGTCGTGGGATTTCTAAAACAACCCTGCTCTTGACTTTCCCCTTCTTGGTACCTCTGCTCTGGCGGTCATTGTGGGCCATATTTCAAAATAGCGATTTTTCTCAATGTGTTCCTTAGATTATTCTTACGACAGGGAGAGATTCATGAAAGGATCTGGTTTTCCTGGTTCTCCTTTCCAAATAGAACAAGAACCACCAGCTACTTTTCAGTTATGGTTTTTGTTTGAGCGAGAAACGCAAGTTGAATTCTGCATTCCTGTAATAGGCATCATTGGAATTGGCAACCTCTCTGCTCTCTATGATGTCGCAGGAAACAATATGAGTATCCCTGACTACTTTGAGATGTCAATTCTGAACTGTCGTGGGATTGCTAAAACAACCCTGCTCTTGAATTTCCCCTTCTTGGTACCTCTGCTCTGGCGGTCATTTTGGGCCATATTTCAAAATAGCGATTTTTCTCAATGTGTTCCTAAGATTATCCTAACGACAGAGAGAGATTCATGAAAGGAGCTGGTTTTCCTGATTAAACTTTCCAAATACAACAAGAATCACCAGCTACTTTTCAGTTATGGTTTTTGTTTGAGCGAGAAATTGAAGTTGAATCCTGCATTAGCTGTAATAGGCATCATTAGAATTGGCAACCTCTCTCCTCTCTATGATGTCGCAGGAAACAATATGAGTATCCCTGACTACATTGAGATGTCAATTCTGAACTGTCTTGGATTGCTTAAACAACCCTGCTCTTGACATTCCCCTTCTTGGTACCTCTGCCCTGGCGGTCATTTTGGGACATATCTCAAAATAGCGATTTTTCTGAATGTGTTCTTTTGATTTTTCTGAAGACAGAGATTCATGAAAAGTCCTGGTTTTCCTGATTCTCCTTTCCAAATAGAACAAGAACCTTCAGCTACTTTTCAGTTATGGTTTTTGTTTGAGCGAGAAACGCAAGTTGAATTCTGCATTCGCTGTAATAGGCATCATTGGAATTGGTAACCTCTCTCCTCTCTGTGATGTCGCAGGATCAATATGAGTGTCCCTGACTACTTTGAGATGTCAATTCTGAACTGTCGTGGGATTGCTAAAACAACCCTGCTCTTGACTTTCCCCTTCTTGGTACCTTTTCTGTGGCGGTCATTTTGGGCCATATTTCAAAATAATGATTTTTCTCAATGTGTTCCTTAGATTATCATAATGACAGAGAGAGATTCATGAAAGGAGCTGGTTTTCCTGATTAACCTTTCCAAATACACTAAGAATCACCAGCTACTTTTCAGTTATGGTTTTTGTTTGAGCGATAAACTGAAGTTGAATCCTGCATTTGCTGTAATAGGCATCATTAGAATTGGCAACCTCTCTCCTCTCTATGATGTCGCAGGAAACAATATGAGTATCCCTGACTACATTGAGATGTCAATTCTGAACTTTCGTGGGATTGCTAAAACAACCCTGCTCTTGACCTTCCCCTTCTTGGTACCATTGCTGTGGCGGTCATTTTGGGCCATATCTAAAAATAACAATTTTTCTGAATGTGTTCTTTTGATTTCTCTGAAGACAGAGAGAGATTCATGAAATGTCCTGGTTTTCCTGATTCTCCTTTCCAAATAGAACAAGAACCACCAGCTACTTTTCAGTTATGGTTTTTGTTTGAGCGAGAAACGCAAGTTGAATCCTGCATTTGCTGTAATAGGCATCATTGGAATTGGCAACCTCTCTCCTCTCTATGATGTCACAGGAAACAATATGAGTGTCCCTGACTGCTTTGAGATGTCAATTCTGAACTGTCGTGGGATTGCTTAAACAACCCTGCTCTTGACGTTCCCCTTCTTGGTACCTCTGCTCTGGCGGTCATTTTGGGCCATATCTCAAAATAGCAATTTTTCTGAATGTCTTCCATAGATTATCCTAACGACAGAGAGAGATTCATGAAAGGATCTGGTTTTCCTGGTTCTCCTTTCCAAATAGAACAAGAACCACCAGCTACTTTTCAGTTATGGTTTTTGTTTGAGCGAGAAACTGAAGTTGAATCCTGCATTCCTGTAATAGGCATCATTCGAATTGGCAACCTCTCTCCTCTCTATGATGTCGCAGGAAACAATATGAGTATCCCTGACTACTTTGAGATGTCAATTCTGAACTGTCGTGGGATTGCTAAAACAACCCTGCTCTTGACTTTCCCCTTCTTGGTACCATTGCTGTGGCGGTCATTTTGGGCCATATCTCAAAATAACAATTTTTCTGAATGTGTTCTTTTGATTTTTCTGAAGACAGAGAGAGATTCATGAAATGTCCTGGTTTTCCTGATTCTCCTTTCCAAATAGAACAAGAACCACCAGCTACTTTTCAGTTATGGTTTTTGTTTGAGCGAGAAACTGAAGTTCAATCCTCCATTCCTGTAATAGGCATCATTGGAATTGGCAACCTCTCTGCTCTCTATTATGTCGCAGGAAACAATATGAGTATCCCTGACTACTTTGAGATGTCAATTCTGAACTGTCGTGGGATTGCTAAAACAACCCTGCTCTTGACTTTCCCCTTCTTGGTACCTCTGCTCTGGCGGTCATTTTGGGCCATATTTCAAAATAGCGATTTTTCTCAATGTGTTCCTAAGATTATCCTAACGACAGAGAGAGATTCATGAAAGGAGCTGGTTTTCCTGATTAAACTTTCCAAATACAACAAGAATCACCAGCTACTTTTCAGTTATGGTTTTTGTTTGAGCGAGAAATTGAAGTTGAATCCTGCATTCGCTGTAATAGGCATCATTAGAATTGGCAACCTCTCTCCTCTCTATGATGTCGCAGGAAACAATATGAGTATCCCTGACTACATTGAGATGTCAATTCTGAACTGTCGTGGGATTGCTAAAACAACCCTGCTCTTGACTTTCCCCTTCTTGGTACCATTGCTGTGGCGGTCATTTTGGGCCATATCTCAAAATAACAATTTTTCTGAATGTGTTCTTTTGATTTTTCTGAAGACAGAGAGAGATTCATGAAATGTCCTGGTTTTCCTGATTCTCCTTTCCAAATAGAACAAGAACCACCAGCTACTTTTCAGTTTTGGTTTTTGTTTGAGCAAGAAACTGAAGTTCAATCCTCCATTCCTGTAATAGGCATCATTCAATTTTGGCAACCTCTCTCCTCTCTATGATGTCGCAGGAAACAATATGAGTATCCCTGACTACTTTGAAGTATCAATTCTGAACTGTCGTGGGATTGCTAAAACAACCCTGCTCTTGACTTTCCCCTTCTTGGTACCTCTGCTCTGGCGGTCATTTTGGGCCATATTTCAAAATAGCGATTTTTCTCAATGTGTTCCTTAGATTATCCTTACGACAGGGAGAGATTCATGAAAGGATCTGGTTTTCCTGGTTCTCCTTTCCAAATAGAACAAGAACCACCAGCTACTCTTCAGTTATGGTTTTTGTTTGAGCGAGAAACGCAAGTTGAATTCTGCATTCCTGTAATAGGCATCATTGGAATTGGCAACCTCTCTCCTCTCTATGATGTCGCAGGAAACAATATGAGTATCCCTGACTGCTTTGAGATGTCAATTCTGAACTGTCGTGGGATTGCTAAAACAACCCTGCTCTTGACTTTCCCCTTCTTGGTACCATTGCTGTGCCGGTCATTTTGGGCCATATCTCAAAATATCAATTTTTCTGAATGTGTTCTTTTGATTTTTCTGAAGACAGAGAGAGATTCATAAAATGTCCTCGTTTTCCTGATTCTCCTTTCCAAATAGAACGAGAACCACCAGCTACTTTTCAGTTATGGTTTTTGTTTGAGGGAGAAACTGAAGTTCAATCCTCCATTCCTGTAATAGGCATCATTCGAATTGGCAACCTCTCTCCTCTCTATGATGTCGCAGGAAACAATATGAGTGTCCCTGACTGCTTTGAGATGTCAATTCTGAACTGTCTTGGATTGCTTAAACAACCCTGCTCTTGACATTCCCCTTCTTGGTACCTCTGCCCTGGCGGTCATTTTGGGACATATCTCAAAATAGCGATTTTTCTGAATGTGTTCTTTTGATTTTTCTGAAGACAGAGATTCATGAAAAGTCCTGGTTTTCCTGATTCTCCTTTCCAAATAGAACAAGAACCTTCAGCTACTTTTCAGTTATGGTTTTTGTTTGAGCGAGAAACGCAAGTTGAATTCTGCATTCGCTGTAATAGGCATCATTGGAATTGGTAACCTCTCTCCTCTCTATGATGTCGCAGGATCAATATGAGTGTCCCTGACTGCTTTGAGATGTCAATTCTGAACTGTCGTGGGATTGCTAAAACAACCCTGCTCTTGACTTTCCCCTTCTTGGTACCTTTTCTGTGGCGGTCATTTTGGGCCATATTTCAAAATAATGATTTTTCTCAATGTGTTCCTTAGATTATCATAATGACAGAGAGAGATTCATGAAAGGAGCTGGTTTTCCTGATTAACCGTTCCAAATACACTAAGAATCACCAGCTACTTTTCAGTTATGGTTTTTGTTTGAGCGAGAAACTGAAGTTGAATCCTGCAATTGCTGTAATAGGCATCATTAGAATTGGCAACCTCTCTCCTCTCTATGATGTCGCAGGAAACAATATGAGTATCCCTGACTACATTGAGATGTCAATTCTGAACTTTCGTGGGATTGCTAAAACAACCCTGCTCTTGACTTTCCCCTTCTTGGTACCATTGCTGTGGCGGTCATTTTGGGCCATATCTCAAAATAACAATTTTTCTGAATGTGTTCTTTTGATTTCTCTGAAGACAGAGAGAGATTCATGAAATGTCCTGGTTTTCCTGATTCTCCTTTCCAAATAGAACAAGAACCACCAGCTACTTTTCAGTTATGGTTTTTGTTTGAGCGAGAAACGCAAGTTGAATCCTGCATTTGCTGTAATAGGCATCATTGGAATTGGCAACCTCTCTCCTCTCTATGATGTCGCAGGAAACAATATGAGTATCCCTGACTGCTTTGAGATGTCAATTCTGAACTGTCGTGGGATTGCTAAAACAACCCTGCTCTTGACTTTCCCCTTCTTGGTACCTCTGCTCTGGCAGTCATTTTGGGCCATATCTCAAAATAGCAATTTTTCTGAATGTCTTCCATAGATTATCCTAACGACAGAGAGAGATTCATGAAAGGAGCTGGTTTTCCTGATTCTCCTTTCCAAATAGAACAAGAACCACCAGCTACTTTTCAGTTATGGTTTTTGTTTGAGCGAGAAACGCAAGTTGAATTCTGCATTCCTGTAATAGGCATCATTGGAATTGGCAACCTCTCTCCTCTCTATGATGTCGCAGGAAACAATATGAGTATCCCTGACTGCTTTGAGATGTCAATTCTGAACTGTCGTGGGATTGCTAAAACAACCCTGCTCTTGACTTTCCCCTTCTTGGTACCATTGCTGTGCCGGTCATTTTGGGCCATATCTCAAAATATCAATTTTTCTGAATGTGTTCTTTTGATTTTTCTGAAGACAGAGAGAGATTCATAAAATGTCCTCGTTTTCCTGATTCTCCTTTCCAAATAGAACGAGAACCACCAGCTACTTTTCAGTTATGGTTTTTGTTTGAGGGAGAAACTGAAGTTCAATCCTCCATTCCTGTAATAGGCATCATTCGAATTGGCAACCTCTCTCCTCTCTATGATGTCGCAGGAAACAATATGAGTGTCCCTGACTGCTTTGAGATGTCAATTCTGAACTGTCTTGGATTGCTTAAACAACCCTGCTCTTGACATTCCCCTTCTTGGTACCTCTGCCCTGGCGGTCATTTTGGGACATATCTCAAAATAGCGATTTTTCTGAATGTGTTCTTTTGATTTTTCTGAAGACAGAGATTCATGAAAAGTCCTGGTTTTCCTGATTCTCCTTTCCAAATAGAACAAGAACCACCAGCTACTTTTCAGTTATGGTTTTTGTTTGAGCGAGAAACCGAAGTTGAATTCTGCATTCGCTGTAATAGGCATCATTGGAATTGGTAACCTCTCTCCTCTCTATGATGTCGCAGGATCAATATGAGTGTCCCTGACTGCTTTGAGATGTCAATTCTGAACTGTCGTGGGATTGCTAAAACAACCCTGCTCTTGACTTTCCCCTTCTTGGTACCTTTTCTGTGGCGGTCATTTTGGGCCATATTTCAAAATAATGATTTTTCTCAATGTGTTCCTTAGATTATCATAATGACAGAGAGAGATTCATGAAAGGAGCTGGTTTTCCTGATTAACCGTTCCAAATACACTAAGAATCACCAGCTACTTTTCAGTTATGGTTTTTGTTTGAGCGAGAAACTGAAGTTGAATCCTGCAATTGCTGTAATAGGCATCATTAGAATTGGCAACCTCTCTCCTCTCTATGATGTCGCAGGAAACAATATGAGTATCCCTGACTACATTGAGATGTCAATTCTGAACTTTCGTGGGATTGCTAAAACAACCCTGCTCTTGACTTTCCCCTTCTTGGTACCATTGCTGTGGCGGTCATTTTGGGCCATATCTCAAAATAACAATTTTTCTGAATGTGTTCTTTTGATTTCTCGGAAGAGAGAGAGAGATTCATGAAATGTCCTGGTTTTCCTGATTCTCCTTTCCAAATAGAACAAGAACCACCAGCTACTTTTCAGTTATGGTTTTTTTTTGAGCGAGAAACGCAAGTTGAATCCTGCATTTGCTGTAATAGGCATCATTGGAATTGGCAACCTCTCTCCTCTCTATGATGTCACAGGAAACAATATGAGTGTCCCTGACTGCTTTGAGATGTCAATTCTGAACTGTCGTGGGATTGCTTAAACAACCCTGCTCTTGACGTTCCCCTTCTTGGTACCTCTGCTCTGGCAGTCATTTTGGGCCATATCTCAAAATAGCAATTTTTCTGAATGTCTTCCATAGATTATCCTAACGACAGAGAGAGATTCATGAAAGGAGCTGGTTTTCCTGATTCTCCTTTCCAAATAGAACAAGAACCACCAGCTACTTTTCAGTTATGGTTTTTGTTTGAGCGAGAAACGCAAGTTGAATTCTGCATTCCTGTAATAGGCATCATTCGAATTGGCAACCTCTCTCCTCTCTATGATGTCGCAGGAAACAATATGAGTATCCCTGACTGCTTTGAGATGTCAATTCTGAACTGTCGTGGGATTGCTAAAACAACCCTGCTCTTGACTTTCCCATTCTTGGTACCATTGCTGTGGTGGTCATTTTGGGACATATCTCAAAATAACAATTTTTCTGAATGTGTTCTTTTGATTTTTCTGAAGACAGAGAGAGATTCAAGAAATGTCCTGGTTTTCCTGATTCTCCTTTCCAAATAGAACAAGAACCACCAACTACTTTTCAGTTATGGTTTTTGTTTGAGCGAGAAACTGAAGTTCAATCCTCCATTCCTGTAATAGGCATCATTCAAATTGGCAACCTCTCTCCTCTCTATGATGTCGCAGGAAACAATATGAGTGTCCCTGACTACTTTGAGGTATCAATTCTGAACTTTCGTGGGATTGCTAAAACAACCCTGCTCTTGACTTTCCCCTTCTTGGTACCTCTGCTCTGGTGGTCATTTTGGGCCATATTTCAAAATAGCGATTTTTCTCAATGTGTTCCTTAGATTATCCTTACGACAGGGAGAGATTCATGAAAGGATCTGGTTTTCCGGGTTCTCCTTTCCAAATAGAACAAGAACCACCAGCTACTTTTCAGTTATGGTTTTTGTTTGAGCGAGAAACGCAAGTTGAATTCTGCATTCCTGTAATAGGCATCATTGGAATTGGCAACCTCTCTCCTCCCTATGATGTCGCAGGAAACAATATGAGTATCCCTGACTACTTTGAGATGTCAATTCTGAATTTTCGTGGGATTGCTAAAACAACCCTGCTCTTGACTTTCCCCTTCTTGGTACCTCTGCTCTGGCGGTCATTTTGGGCCATATTTCAAAATAGCGATTTTTCTCAATGTGTTCCTTAGATTATCCGTACGACAGGGAGAGATTCATGAAAGGATCTGGTTTTCCTGGTTCTCCTTTCCAAATAGAACAAGGACCACCAGCTACTTTTCAGTTATGGTTTTTGTTTGAGCGAGAAACGCAAGTTGAATTCTGCATTCCTGTAATAGGCATCATTCGAATTGGCAACCTCTCTCCTCTCTATGATGTCGCAGGAAACAATATGAGTATCCCTGACTGCTTTGAGATGTCAATTCTGAACTGTCGTGGGATTGCTAAAACAACCCTGCTCTTGACTTTCCCATTCTTGGTACCATTGCTGTGGTGGTCATTTTGGGACATATGTCAAAATAACAATTTTTCTGAATGTGTTCTTTTGATTTTTCTGAAGACAGAGAGAGATTCATGAAATGTCCTGGTTTTCCTGATTCTCCTTTCCAAATAGAACAAGAACCACCAGCTACTTTTCAGTTATGGTTTTTGTTTGAGCGAGAAACTGAAGTTCAATCCTCCATTCCTGTAATAGGCATCATTCAAATTGGCAACCTCTCTCCTCTCTATGATGTCGCAGGAAACAATATGAGTGTCCCTGACTACTTTGAGGTATCAATTCTGAACTTTCGTGGGATTGCTAAAACAACCCTGCTCTTGACTTTCCCCTTCTTGGTACCATTGCTGTGTCGGTCATTTTGGGCCATATCTCAAAATAACAATTTTTCTGAATGTGTTCTTTTGATTTTTCTGAAGACAGAGAGAGATTCATGAAATGTCCTGGTTTTCCTGATTCTCCTTTCCAAATGGAACAAGAACCATCAGCTACTTTTCTGTTTGGTTTTTGTTTGAGCGAGAAACGCAAGTTGAATTCTGCATCCTGTAATAGGCATCATTGGAATTGGCAACCTCTCTCCTCTCTATGATGTCGCAGGAAACAATATGAGTATCCCTGACTACATTGAGATGTCAATTCTGAACTGTCGTGGGATTGCTAAAACAACCCTGCTCTTGACTTTCCCCTTCTTGGTACATTTTCTGTGGCGGTCATTTTGGGCCATATTTCAAAATAATGATTTTTCTCAATGTGTTCCTTAGATTATCATAATGTCAGAGAGAGATTCATGAAAGGAGCTGGTTTTCCTGATTAACCTTTCCAAATACACTAAGAATCACCAGCTACTTTTCAGTTATGGTTTTTGTTTGAGCGAGAAACTGAAGTTGAATCCTGCAATTGCTGTAATAGGCATCATTAGAATTGGCAACCTCTCTCCTCTCTATGATGTCGCAGGAAAAAATATGAGTATCCCTGACTACATTGAGATGTCAATTCTGAACTTTCGTGGGATTGCTAAAACAACCCTGCTCTTGACTTTCCCCTTCTTGGTACCATTGTTGTGGCGGTCATTTTGGGCCATATCTCAAAATAACAATTTTTCTGAATGTGTTCTTTTGATTTCTCTGAAGACAGAGAGAGATTCATGAAATGTCCTGGTTTTCCTGATTCTCCTTTCCAAATAGAACAAGAACCACCAGCTACTTTTCAGTTATGGTTTTTGTTTGAGCGAGAAACGCAAGTTGAATCCTGCATTTGCTGTAATAGGCATCATTGGAATTGGCAACCTCTCTCCTCTCTATGATGTCGCAGGAAACAATATGAGTATCCCTGACTGCTTTGAGATGTCAATTCTGAACTGTCGTGGGATTGCTAAAACAACCCTGCTCTTGACTTTTCCATTCTTGGTACCATTGCTGTGGTGGTCATTTTGGGACATATGTCAAAATAACAATTTTTCTGAATGTGTTCTTTTGATTTTTCTGAAGACAGAGAGAGATTCATGAAATGTCCTGGTTTTCCTGATTCTCCTTTCCAAATAGAACAAGAACCACCAGCTACTTTTCAGTTATGGTTTTTGTTTGAGCGAGAAACTGATGTTCAATCCTCCATTCCTGTAATAGGCATCATTCAAATTGGCAACCTCTCTCCTCTCTATGATGTCGCAGGAAACAATATGAGTGTCCCTGACTACTTTGAGGTATCAATTCTGAACTTTCGTGGGATTGCTAAAACAACCCTGCTCTTGACTTTCCCCTTCTTGGTACCTCTGCTCTGGCGGTCATTTTGGGCCATATTTCAAAATAGCGATTTTTCTCAATGTGTTCCTTAGATTATCCTTACGACAGGGAGAGATTCATGAAAGGATCTGGTTTTCCGGGTTCTCCTTTCCAAATAGAACAAGAACCACCAGCTACTTTTCAGTTATGGTTTTTGTTTGAGCGAGAAACTGAACTTGAATCCTGCAATTGCTGTAATAGGCATCATTAGAATTGGCAACCTCTCTCCTCTCTATGATGTCGCAGGAAACAATATGAGTATCCCTGACTACCTTGAGATCTCAATTCTGAACTTTCGTGGGATTGCTAAAACAACCCTGCTCTTGACTTTCCCCTTCTTGGTACCATTGCTGTGGCGGTCATTTTGGGCCATATCTCAAAATAACAATTTTTCTGAATGTGTTCTTTTGATTTCTCTGAAGACAGAGAGAGATTCATGAAATGTCCTGGTTTTCCTGATTCTCCTTTCCAAATAGAACAAGAACCACCAGCTACTTTTCAGTTATGGTTTTTGTTTGAGCGAGAAACTGAAGTTCAATCCTCCATTCCTGTAATAGGCATCATTCAAATTGGCAACCTCTCTCCTCTCTATGATGTCGCAGGAAACAATATGAGTGTCCCTGACTACTTTGAGGTATCAATTCTGAACTTTCGTGGGATTGCTAAAACAACCCTGCTCTTGACTTTCCCCTTCTTGGTACCTCTGCTCTGGCGGTCATTTTGGGCCATATTTCAAAATAGCGATTTTTCTCAATGTGTTCCTTAGATTATCCTTACGACAGGGAGAGATTCATGAAAGGAGCTGGTTTTCCGGGTTCTCCTTTCCAAATAGAACAAGAACCACCAGCTACTTTTCAGTTATGGTTTTTGTTTGAGCGAGAAACGCAAGTTGAATTCTGCATTCCTGTAATAGGCATCATTGGAATTGGCAACCTCTCTCCTCTCTATGATGTCGCAGGAAACAATATGAGTATCCCTGACTGCTTTGAGATGTCAATTCTGAACTGTCGTGGGATTGCTAAAACAACCCTGCTCTTGACTTTCCCCTTCTTGGTACCATTGCTGTGGCGGTCATTTTGGGCCATATCTCAAAATAACAATTTTTCTGAATGTGTTCTTTTGATTTTTCTGAAGACAGAGAGAGATTCATGAAATGTCCTGGTTTTCCTGATTCTCCTTTCCAAATAGAACAAGAACCATCAGCTACTTTTCTGTTTGGTTTTTGTTTGAGCGAGAAACGCAAGTTGAATTCTGCATCCTGTAATAGGCATCATTGGAATTGGCAACCTCTCTCCTCTCTATGATGTCGCAGGAAACAATATGAGTATCCCTGACTACATTGAGATGTCAATTCTGAACTGTCGTGGGATTGCTAAAACAACCCTGCTCTTGACTTTCCCCTTCTTGGTACATTTTCTGTGGCGGTCATTTTGGGCCATATTTCAAAATAATGATTTTTCTCAATGTGTTCCTTAGATTATCATAATGTCAGAGAGAGATTCATGAAAGGAGCTGGTTTTCCTGATTAACCTTTCCAAATACACTAAGAATCACCAGCTACTTTTCAGTTATGGTTTTTGTTTGAGCGAGAAACTGAAGTTGAATCCTGCAATTGCTGTAATAGGCATCATTAGAATTGGCAACCTCTCTCCTCTCTATGATGTCGCAGGAAAAAATATGAGTATCCCTGACTACATTGAGATGTCAATTCTGAACTTTCGTGGGATTGCTAAAACAACCCTGCTCTTGACTTTCCCCTTCTTGGTACCATTGTTGTGGCGGTCATTTTGGGCCATATCTCAAAATAACAATTTTTCTGAATGTGTTCTTTTGATTTCTCTGAAGACAGAGAGAGATTCATGAAATGTCCTGGTTTTCCTGATTCTCCTTTCCAAATAGAACAAGAACCACCAGCTACTTTTCAGTTATGGTTTTTGTTTGAGCGAGAAACGCAAGTTGAATCCTGCATTTGCTGTAATAGGCATCATTGGAATTGGCAACCTCTCTCCTCTCTATGATGTCGCAGGAAACAATATGAGTATCCCTGACTGCTTTGAGATGTCAATTCTGAACTGTCGTGGGATTGCTAAAACAACCCTGCTCTTGACTTTTCCATTCTTGGTACCATTGCTGTGGTGGTCATTTTGGGACATATGTCAAAATAACAATTTTTCTGAATGTGTTCTTTTGATTTTTCTGAAGACAGAGAGAGATTCATGAAATGTCCTGGTTTTCCTGATTCTCCTTTCCAAATAGAACAAGAACCACCAGCTACTTTTCAGTTATGGTTTTTGTTTGAGCGAGAAACTGATGTTCAATCCTCCATTCCTGTAATAGGCATCATTCAAATTGGCAACCTCTCTCCTCTCTATGATGTCGCAGGAAAAAATATGAGTGTCCCTGACTACTTTGAGGTATCAATTCTGAACTTTCGTGGGATTGCTAAAACAACCCTGCTCTTGACTTTCCCCTTCTTGGTACCTCTGCTCTGGCGGTCATTTTGGGCCATATTTCAAAATAGCGATTTTTCTCAATGTGTTCCTTAGATTATCCTTACGACAGGGAGAGATTCATGAAAGGATCTGGTTTTCCGGGTTCTCCTTTCCAAATAGAACAAGAACCACCAGCTACTTTTCAGTTATGGTTTTTGTTTGAGCGAGAAACTGAACTTGAATCCTGCAATTGCTGTAATAGGCATCATTAGAATTGGCAACCTCTCTCCTCTCTATGATGTCGCAGGAAACAATATGAGTATCCCTGACTACCTTGAGATGTCAATTCTGAACTTTCGTGGGATTGCTAAAACAACCCTGCTCTTGACTTTCCCCTTCTTGGTACCATTGCTGTGGCCGTCATTTTGGGCCATATCTCAAAATAACAATTTTTCTGAATGTGTTCTTTTGATTTCTCTGAAGACAGAGAGAGATTCATGAAATGTCCTGGTTTTCCTGATTCTCCTTTCCAAATAGAACAAGAACCACCAGCTACTTTTCAGTTATGGTTTTTGTTTGAGCGAGAAACGCAAGTTGAATCCTGCATTTGCTGTAATAGGCATCATTAGAATTGGCAACCTCTCTCCTCTCTATGATGTCACAGGAAACAATATGAGTGTCCCTGACTGCTTTGAGATGTCAATTCTGAACTGTCGTGGGATTGCTTAAACAACCCTGCTCTTGACGTTCCCCTTCTTGGTACCTCTGCTCTGGCAGTCATTTTGGGCCATATCTCAAAATAGCAATTTTTCTGAATGTCTTCCATAGATTATCCTAACGACAGAGAGAGATTCATGAAAGGAGCTGGTTTTCCTGATTCTCCTTTCCAAATAGAACAAGAACCACCAGCTAATTTTCAGTTATGGTTTTTGTTTGAGCGAGAAACGCAAGTTGAATTCTGCATTCCTGTAATAGGCATCATTCGAATTGGCAACCTCTCTCCTCTCTATGATGTCGCAGGAAACAATATGAGTATCCCTGACTGCTTTGAGATGTCAATTCTGAACTGTCGTGGGATTGCTAAAACAACCCTGCTCTTGACTTTCCCATTCTTGGTACCATTGCTGTGGTGGTCATTTTGGGACATATCTCAAAATAACAATTTTTCTGAATGTGTTCTTTTGATTTTTCTGAAGACAGAGAGAGATTCAAGAAATGTCCTGGTTTTCCTGATTCTCCTTTCCAAATAGAACAAGAACCACCAACTACTTTTCAGTTAGGGTTTTTGTTTGAGCGAGAAACTGAAGTTCAATCCTCCATTCCTGTAATAGGCATCATTCAAATTGGCAACCTCTCTCCTCTCTATGATGTCGCAGGAAACAATATGAGTGTCCCTGACTACTTTGAGGTATCAATTCTGAACTTTCGTGGGATTGCTAAAACAACCCTGCTCTTGACTTTCCCCTTCTTGGTACCTCTGCTCTGGCGGTCATTTTGGGCCATATTTCAAAATAGCGATTTTTCTCAATGTGTTCCTTAGATTATCCTTACGACAGGGAGAGATTCATGAAAGGATCTGGTTTTCCGGGTTCTCCTTTCCAAATAGAACAAGAACCACCAGCTACTTTTCAGTTATGGTTTTTGTTTGAGCGAGAAACGCAAGTTGAATTCTGCATTCCTGTAATAGGCATCATTGGAATTGGCAACCTCTCTCCTCTCTATGATGTCGCAGGAAACAATATGAGTATCCCTGACTACTTTGAGATGTCAATTCTGAACTTTCGTGGGATTGCTAAAACAACCCTGCTCTTGACTTTCCCCTTCTTGGTACCTCTGCTCTGGCGGTCATTTTGGGCCATATTTCAAAATAGCGATTTTTCTCAATGTGTTCCTTAGATTATCCTTACGACAGGGAGAGATTCATGAAAGGATCTGGTTTTCCTGGTTCTCCTTTCCAAATAGAACAAGGACCACCAGCTACTTTTCAGTTATGGTTTTTGTTTGAGCGAGAAACGCAAGTTGAATTCTGCATTCCTGTAATAGGCATCATTCGAATTGGCAACCTCTCTCCTCTCTATGATGTCGCAGGAAACAATATGAGTATCCCTGACTACTTTGAGGTATCAATTCTGAACTTTCGTGGGATTGCTAAAACAACCCTGCTCTTGACTTTCCCCTTCTTGGTACCATTGCTGTGGTGGTCATTTTGGGACATATGTCAAAATAACAATTTTTCTTAATGTGTTCTTTTGATTTTTCTGAAGACAGAGAGAGATTCATGAAATGTCCTGGTTTTCCTGATTCTCCTTTCCAAATAGAACAAGAACCACCAGCTACTTTTCAGTTATGGTTTTTGTTTGAGCGAGAAACGCAAGTTGAATTCTGCATTCCTGTAATAGGCATCATTCGAATTGGCAACCTCTCTCCTCTCTATGATGTCGCAGGAAACAATATGAGTATCCCTGACTACTTTGAGATGTCAATTCTGAACTTTCGTGGGATTGCTAAAACAACCCTGCTCTTGACATTCCCCTTCTTGGTACCTCTGCTCTGGCGGTCATTTTGGGCCATATTTCAAAATAGCGATTTTTCTCAATGTGTTCCTTAGATTATCCTTACGACAGGGAGAGATTCATGAAAGGATCTGGTTTTCCTGGTTCTCCTTTCCAAATAGAACAAGGACCACCAGCTACTTTTCAGTTATGGTTTTTGTTTGAGCGAGAAACGCAAGTTGAATTCTGCATTCCTGTAATAGGCATCATTCGAATTGGCAACCTCTCTCCTCTCTATGATGTCGCAGGAAACAATATGAGTATCCCTGACTACTTTGAGGTATCAATTCTGAACTTTCGTGGGATTGCTAAAACAACCCTGCTCTTGACTTTCCCCTTCTTGGTACCATTGCTGTGGTGGTCATTTTGGGACATATGTCAAAATAACAATTTTTCTTAATGTGTTCTTTTGATTTTTCTGAAGACAGGGAGAGATTCATGAAAGGATCTGGTTTTCCTGGTTCTCCTTTCCAAATAGAACAAGGACCACCAGCTACTTTTCAGTTATGGTTTTTGTTTGAGCGAGAAACGCAAGTTGAATTCTGCATTCCTGTAATAGGCATCATTCGAATTGGCAACCTCTCTCCTCTCTATGATGTCGCAGGAAACAATATGAGTATCCCTGACTACTTTGAGATGTCAATTCTGAACTGTCGTGGGATTGCTAAAACAACCCTGCTCTTGACTTTCCCATTCTTGGTACCATTGCTGTGGTGGTCATTTTGGGTCATATGTCAAAATAACAATTTTTCTTAATGTGTTCTTTTGATTTTTCTGAAGACAGAGAGAGATTCATGAAATGTCCTGGTTTTCCTGATTCTCCTTTCCAAATAGAACAAGAACCACCAGCTACTTTTCAGTTATGGTTTTTGTTTGAGCGAGAAACTGAAGTTCAATCCTCCATTCCTGTAATAGGCATCATTCAAATTGGCAACCTCTCTCCTCTCTATGATGTCGCAGGAAACAATATGAGTGTCCCTGACTACTTTGAGGTATCAATTCTGAACTTTCGTGGGATTGCTAAAACAACCCTGCTCTTGACTTTCCCCTTCTTGGTACCTCTGCTCTGGCGGTCATTTTGGGCCATATTTCAAAATAGCGATTTTTCTCAATGTGTTCCTTAGATTATCCTTACGACAGGGAGAGATTCATGAAAGGATCTGGTTTTCCGGGTTCTCCTTTCCAAATAGAACAAGAACCACCAGCTACTTTTCAGTTATGGTTTTTGTTTGAGCGAGAAACGCAAGTTGAATTCTGCATTCCTGTAATAGGCATCATTGGAATTGGCAACCTCTCTCCTCTCTATGATGTCGCAGGAAACAATATGAGTATCCCTGACTACATTGAGATGTCAATTCTGAACTTTCGTGGGATTGCTAAAACAACCCTGCTCTTGACTTTCCCCTTTTTGGTACCATTGCTGTGGCGCTCATTTTAGGTCATATCTCAAAATAACAATTTTTCTGAATGTGTTCTTTTGATTTTTCTGAAGACAGAGAGAGATTCATGAAATGTCCTGGTTTTCCTGATTCTCCTTTCCAAATAGAACAAGAACCATCAGCTACTTTTCTGTTATGGTTTTTGTTTGAGCGAGAAACGCAAGTTTAATTCTGCATTCCTGTAATAGGCATCATTGGAATTGGCAACCTCTCTCCTCTCTATGATGTCGCAGGAAACAATATGAGTATCCCTGACTACATTGAGATGTCAATTCTGAACTTTCGTGGGATTGCTAAAACAACCCTGCTCTTGACTTTCCCCTTCTTTGTACCTCTGCTCTGGCGGTCATTAAGGGGCCATATTTCAAAATAGCGATTTTTCTCAATGTGTTCCTTAGATTATCCTTACGACAGGGAGAGATTCATGAAAGGATCTGGTTCTCCTGGTTCTCCTTTCCAAATAGAACAAGAACCAACAGCTACTTTTCAGTTATGGTTTTTGTTTGAGCGAGAAACGCAAGTTGAATTCTGCATTCCTGTAATAGGCATCATTCGAATTGGCAACCTCTCTCCTCTCTATGATGTCGCAGGAAACAATATGAGTATCCCTGACTGCTTTGATATGTCAATTCTGAACTGTCGTGGGATTGCTAAAACAACCCTGCTCTTGACTTTCCCATTCTTGGTACCATTGCTGTGGTGGTCATTTTGGGACATATCTCAAAATAACAATTTTTCTGAATGTGTTCTTTTGATTATTCTGAAGACAGAGAGAGATTCATGAAATGTCCTGGTTTTCCTGATTCTCCTTTCCAAATAGAACAAGAACCACCAGCTACTTTTCAGTTATGGTTTTTGTTTCAGCGAGAAACTGAAGTTCAATCCTCCATTCCTGTAATAGGCATCATTCGAATTGGCAACCTCTCTCCTCTCTATGATGTCGCAGGAAACAATATGAGTGTCCCTGACTACTTTGAGGTATCAATTCTGAACTGTCGTGGGATTGCTAAAACAACCCTGCTCTTGACTTTCCCCTTCTTGGTACCTCTGCTCTGGCGGTCATTTTGGGCCATATTTCAAAATAGCGATTTTTCTCAATGTGTTCTTTTGATTTTTCTGAAGACAGAGAGAGATTCATAAAATGTCCTCGTTTTCCTGATTCTCCTTTCCAAATAGAACGAGAACCACCAGCTACTTTTCAGTTATGGTTTTTGTTTGAGGGAGAAACTGAAGTTCAATCCTCCATTCCTGTAATAGGCATCATTCGAATTGGCAACCTCTCTCCTCTCTATGATGTCGCAGGAAACAATATGAGTGTCCCTGACTGCTTTGAGATGTCAATTCTGAACTGTCTTGGATTGCTTAAACAACCCTGCTCTTGACATTCCCCTTCTTGGTACCTCTGCCCTGGCGGTCATTTTGGGACATATCTCAAAATAGCGATTTTTCTGAATGTGTTCTTTTGATTTTTCTGAAGACAGAGATTCATGAAAAGTCCTGGTTTTCCTGATTCTCCTTTCCAAATAGAACAAGAACCACCAGCTACTTTTCAGTTATGGTTTTTGTTTGAGCGAGAAACCGAAGTTGAATTCTGCATTCGCTGTAATAGGCATCATTGGAATTGGTAACCTCTCTCCTCTCTATGATGTCGCAGGATCAATATGAGTGTCCCTGACTGCTTTGAGATGTCAATTCTGAACTGTCGTGGGATTGCTAAAACAACCCTGCTCTTGACTTTCCCCTTCTTGGTACCTTTTCTGTGGCGGTCATTTTGGGCCATATTTCAAAATAATGATTTTTCTCAATGTGTTCCTTAGATTATCATAATGACAGAGAGAGATTCATGAAAGGAGCTGGTTTTCCTGATTAACCGTTCCAAATACACTAAGAATCACCAGCTACTTTTCAGTTATGGTTTTTGTTTGAGCGAGAAACTGAAGTTGAATCCTGCAATTGCTGTAATAGGCATCATTAGAATTGGCAACCTCTCTCCTCTCTATGATGTCGCAGGAAACAATATGAGTATCCCTGACTACATTGAGATGTCAATTCTGAACTTTCGTGGGATTGCTAAAACAACCCTGCTCTTGACTTTCCCCTTCTTGGTACCATTGCTGTGGCGGTCATTTTGGGCCATATCTCAAAATAACAATTTTTCTGAATGTGTTCTTTTGATTTCTCTGAAGACAGAGAGAGATTCATGAAATGTCCTGGTTTTCCTGATTCTCCTTTCCAAATAGAACAAGAACCACCAGCTACTTTTCAGTTATGGTTTTTGTTTGAGCGAGAAACGCAAGTTGAATCCTGCATTTGCTGTAATAGGCATCATTGGAATTGGCAACATCTCTCCTCTCTATGATGTCACAGGAAACAATATGAGTGTCCCTGACTGCTTTGAGATGTCAATTCTGAACTGTCGTGGGATTGCTAAAACAACCCTGCTCTTGACTTTCCCATTCTTGGTACCATTGCTGTGGTGGTCATTTTGGGACATATCTCAAAATAACAATTTTTCTGAATGTGTTCTTTTGATTTTTCTGAAGACAGAGAGAGATTCATGAAATGTCCTGGTTTTCCTGATTCTCCTTTCCAAATAGAACAAGAACCACCAGCTACTTTTCAGTTATGGTTTTTGTTTCAGCGAGAAACTGAAGTTCAATCCTCCATTCCTGTAATAGGCATCATTCGAATTGGCAACCTCTCTCCTCTCTATGATGTCGCAGGAAACAATATGAGTGTCCCTGACTACTTTGAGGTATCAATTCTGAACTGTCGTGGGATTGCTAAAACAACCCTGCTCTTGACTTTCCCCTTCTTGGTACCTCTGCTCTGGCGGTCATTTTGGGCCATATTTCAAAATAGCGATTTTTCTCAATGTGTTCTTTTGATTTTTCTGAAGACAGAGAGAGATTCATAAAATGTCCTCGTTTTCCTGATTCTCCTTTCCAAATAGAACGAGAACCACCAGCTACTTTTCAGTTATGGTTTTTGTTTGAGGGAGAAACTGAAGTTCAATCCTCCATTCCTGTAATAGGCATCATTCTAATTGGCAACTTCTCTCCTCTCTATGATGTCGCAGGAAACAATATGAGTGTCCCTGACTGCTTTGAGATGTCAATTCTGAACTGTCTTGGATTGCTTAAACAACCCTGCTCTTGACATTCCCCTTCTTGGTACCTCTGCCCTGGCGGTCATTTTGGGACATATCTCAAAATAGCGATTTTTCTGAATGTGTTCTTTTGATTTTTCTGAAGACAGAGATTCATGAAAAGTCCTGGTTTTCCTGATTCTCCTTTCCAAATAGAACAAGAACCACCAGCTACTTTTCAGTTATGGTTTTTGTTTGAGCGAGAAACCGAAGTTGAATTCTGCATTCGCTGTAATAGGCATCATTGGAATTGGTAACCTCTCTCCTCTCTATGATGTCGCAGGATCAATATGAGTGTCCCTGACTGCTTTGAGATGTCAATTCTGAACTGTCGTGGGATTGCTAAAACAAACCTGCTCTTGACTTTCCCCTTCTTGGTACCTTTTCTGTGGCGGTCATTTTGGGCCATATTTCAAAATAATGATTTTTCTCAATGTGTTCCTTAGATTATCATAATGACAGAGAGAGATTCATGAAAGGAGCTGGTTTTCCTGATTAACCGTTCCAAATACACTAAGAATCACCAGCTACTTTTCAGTTATGGTTTTTGTTTGAGCGAGAAACGCAAGTTGAATCCTGCATTTGCTGTAATAGGCATCATTGGAATTGGCAACCTCTCTCCTCTCTATGATGTCACAGGAAACAATATGAGTGTCCCTGACTGCTTTGAGATGTCAATTCTGAACTGTCATGGGATTGCTTAAACAACCCTGCTCTTGACGTTCCCCTTCTTGGTACCTCTGCTCTGGCAGTCATTTTGGGCCATATCTCAAAATAGCAATTTTTCTGAATGTCTTCCATAGATTATCCTAACGACAGAGAGAGATTCATGAAAGGAGCTGGTTTTCCTGATTCTCCTTTCCAAATAGAACAAGAACCACCAGCTACTTTTCAGTTATGGTTTTTGTTTGAGCGAGAAACGCAAGTTGAATTCTGCATTCCTGTAATAGGCATCATTCGAATTGGCAACCTCTCTCCTCTCTATGATGTCGCAGGAAACAATATGAGTATCCCTGACTGCTTTGAGATGTCAATTCTGAACTGTCGTGGGATTGCTAAAACAACCCTGCTCTTGACTTTCCCATTCTTGGTACCATTGCTGTGGTGGTCATTTTGGGACATATCTCAAAATAACAATTTTTCTGAATGTGTTCTTTTGATTTTTCTGAAGACAGAGAGAGATTCAAGAAATGTCCTGATTTTCCTGATTCTCCTTTCCAAATAGAACAAGAACCACCAGCTACTTTTCAGTTATGGTTTTTGTTTGAGCGAGAAACTGAAGTTCAATCCTCCATTCCTGTAATAGGCATCATTCAAATTGGCAACCTCTCTCCTCTCTATGATGTCGCAGGAAACAATATGAGTGTCCCTGACTACTTTGAGGTATCAATTCTGAACTTTCGTGGGATTGCTAAAACAACCCTGCTCTTGACTTTCCCCTTCTTGGTACCTCTGCTCTGGCGGTCATTTTGGGCCATATTTCAAAATAGCGATTTTTCTCAATGTGTTCCTTAGATTATCCTTACGACAGGGAGAGATTCATGAAAGGATCTGGTTTTCCGGGTTCTCCTTTCCAAATAGAACAAGAACCACCAGCTACTTTTCAGTTATGGTTTTTGTTTGAGCGAGAAACGCAAGTTGAATTCTGCATTCCTGTAATAGGCATCATTGGAATTGGCAACCTCTCTCCTCTCTATGATGTCGCAGGAAACAATATGAGTATCCCTGACTACTTTGAGATGTCAATTCTGAATTTTCGTGGGATTGCTAAAACAACCCTGCTCTTGACTTTCCCCTTCTTGGTACCTCTGCTCTGGCGGTCATTTTGGGCCATATTTCAAAATAGCGATTTTTCTCAATGTGTTCCTTAGATTATCCTTACGACAGGGAGAGATTCATGAAAGGATCTGGTTTTCCTGGTTCTCCTTTCCAAATAGAACAAGGACCACCAGCTACTTTTCAGTTATGGTTTTTGTTTGAGCGAGAAACGCAAGTTGAATTCTGCATTCCTGTAATAGGCATCATTCGAATTGGCAACCTCTCTCCTCTCTATGATGTCGCAGGAAACAATATGAGTATCCCTGACTGCTTTGAGATGTCAATTCTGAACTGTCGTGGGATTGCTAAAACAACCCTGCTTTTGACTTTCCCATTCTTGGTACCATTGCTGTGGTGGTCATTTTGGGACATATGTCAAAATAACAATTTTTCTGAATGTGTTCTTTTGATTTTTCTGAAGACAGAGAGAGATTCATGAAATGTCCTGGTTTTCCTGATTCTCCTTTCCAAATAGAACAAGAACCACCAGCTACTTTTCAGTTATGGTTTTTGTTTGAGCGAGAAACTGAAGTTCAATCCTCCATTCCTGTAATAGGCATCATTCAAATTGGCAACCTCTCTCCTCTCTATGATGTCGCAGGAAACAATATGAGTGTCCCTGACTACTTTGAGGTATCAATTCTGAACTTTCGTGGGATTGCTAAAACAACCCTGCTCTTGACTTTCCCCTTCTTGGTACCTCTGCTCTGGCGGTCATTTTGGGCCATATTTCAAAATAGCGATTTTTCTCAATGTGTTCCTTAGATTATCCTTACGACAGGGAGAGATTCATGAAAGGATCTGGTTTTCCGGGTTCTCCTTTCCAAATAGAACAAGAACCACCAGCTACTTTTCAGTTATGGTTTTTGTTTGAGCGAGAAACGCAAGTTGAATTCTGCATTCCTGTAATAGGCATCATTGGAATTGGCAACCTCTCTCCTCTCTATGATGTCGCAGGAAACAATATGAGTATCCCTGACTACATTGAGATGTCAATTCTGAACTTTCGTGGGATTGCTAAAACAACCCTGCTCTTGACTTTCCCCTTTTTGGTACCATTGCTGTGGCGCTCATTTTAGGTCATATCTCAAAATAACAATTTTTCTGAATGTGTTCTTTTGATTTTTCTGAAGACAGAGAGAGATTCATGAAATGTCCTGGTTTTCCTGATTCTCCTTTCCAAATAGAACAAGAACCATCAGCTACTTTTCTGTTATGGTTTTTGTTTGAGCGAGAAACGCAAGTTTAATTCTGCATTCCTGTAATAGGCATCATTGGAATTGGCAACCTCTCTCCTCTCTATGATGTCGCAGGAAACAATATGAGTATCCCTGACTACATTGAGATGTCAATTCTGAACTTTCGTGGGATTGCTAAAACAACCCTGCTCTTGACTTTCCCCTTCTTTGTACCTCTGCTCTGGCGGTCATTAAGGGGCCATATTTCAAAATAGCGATTTTTCTCAATGTGTTCCTTAGATTATCCTTACGACAGGGAGAGATTCATGAAAGGATCTGGTTCTCCTGGTTCTCCTTTCCAAATAGAACAAGAACCAACAGCTACTTTTCAGTTATGGTTTTTGTTTGAGCGAGAAACGCAAGTTGAATTCTGCATTCCTGTAATAGGCATCATTCGAATTGGCAACCTCTCTCCTCTCTATGATGTCGCAGGAAACAATATGAGTATCCCTGACTGCTTTGATATGTCAATTCTGAACTGTCGTGGGATTGCTAAAACAACCCTGCTCTTGACTTTCCCATTCTTGGTACCATTGCTGTGGTGGTCATTTTGGGACATATCTCAAAATAACAATTTTTCTGAATGTGTTCTTTTGATTATTCTGAAGACAGAGAGAGATTCATGAAATGTCCTGGTTTTCCTGATTCTCCTTTCCAAATAGAACAAGAACCACCAGCTACTTTTCAGTTATGGTTTTTGTTTCAGCGAGAAACTGAAGTTCAATCCTCCATTCCTGTAATAGGCATCATTCGAATTGGCAACCTCTCTCCTCTCTATGATGTCGCAGGAAACAATATGAGTGTCCCTGACTACTTTGAGGTATCAATTCTGAACTGTCGTGGGATTGCTAAAACAACCCTGCTCTTGACTTTCCCCTTCTTGGTACCTCTGCTCTGGCGGTCATTTTGGGCCATATTTCAAAATAGCGATTTTTCTCAATGTGTTCTTTTGATTTTTCTGAAGACAGAGAGAGATTCATAAAATGTCCTCGTTTTCCTGATTCTCCTTTCCAAATAGAACGAGAACCACCAGCTACTTTTCAGTTATGGTTTTTGTTTGAGGGAGAAACTGAAGTTCAATCCTCCATTCCTGTAATAGGCATCATTCGAATTGGCAACCTCTCTCCTCTCTATGATGTCGCAGGAAACAATATGAGTGTCCCTGACTGCTTTGAGATGTCAATTCTGAACTGTCTTGGATTGCTTAAACAACCCTGCTCTTGACATTCCCCTTCTTGGTACCTCTGCCCTGGCGGTCATTTTGGGACATATCTCAAAATAGCGATTTTTCTGAATGTGTTCTTTTGATTTTTCTGAAGACAGAGATTCATGAAAAGTCCTGGTTTTCCTGATTCTCCTTTCCAAATAGAACAAGAACCACCAGCTACTTTTCAGTTATGGTTTTTGTTTGAGCGAGAAACCGAAGTTGAATTCTGCATTCGCTGTAATAGGCATCATTGGAATTGGTAACCTCTCTCCTCTCTATGATGTCGCAGGATCAATATGAGTGTCCCTGACTGCTTTGAGATGTCAATTCTGAACTGTCGTGGGATTGCTAAAACAACCCTGCTCTTGACTTTCCCCTTCTTGGTACCTTTTCTGTGGCGGTCATTTTGGGCCATATTTCAAAATAATGATTTTTCTCAATGTGTTCCTTAGATTATCATAATGACAGAGAGAGATTCATGAAAGGAGCTGGTTTTCCTGATTAACCGTTCCAAATACACTAAGAATCACCAGCTACTTTTCAGTTATGGTTTTTGTTTGAGCGAGAAACTGAAGTTGAATCCTGCAATTGCTGTAATAGGCATCATTAGAATTGGCAACCTCTCTCCTCTCTATGATGTCGCAGGAAACAATATGAGTATCCCTGACTACATTGAGATGTCAATTCTGAACTTTCGTGGGATTGCTAAAACAACCCTGCTCTTGACTTTCCCCTTCTTGGTACCATTGCTGTGGCGGTCATTTTGGGCCATATCTCAAAATAACAATTTTTCTGAATGTGTTCTTTTGATTTCTCTGAAGACAGAGAGAGATTCATGAAATGTCCTGGTTTTCCTGATTCTCCTTTCCAAATAGAACAAGAACCACCAGCTACTTTTCAGTTATGGTTTTTGTTTGAGCGAGAAACGCAAGTTGAATCCTGCATTTGCTGTAATAGGCATCATTGGAATTGGCAACATCTCTCCTCTCTATGATGTCACAGGAAACAATATGAGTGTCCCTGACTGCTTTGAGATGTCAATTCTGAACTGTCGTGGGATTGCTAAAACAACCCTGCTCTTGACTTTCCCATTCTTGGTACCATTGCTGTGGTGGTCATTTTGGGACATACCTCAAAATAACAATTTTTCTGAATGTGTTCTTTTGATTTTTCTGAAGACAGAGAGAGATTCATGAAATGTCCTGGTTTTCCTGATTCTCCTTTCCAAATAGAACAAGAACCACCAGCTACTTTTCAGTTATGGTTTTTGTTTCAGCGAGAAACTGAAGTTCAATCCTCCATTCCTGTAATAGGCATCATTCGAATTGGCAACCTCTCTCCTCTCTATGATGTCGCAGGAAACAATATGAGTGTCCCTGACTACTTTGAGGTATCAATTCTGAACTGTCGTGGGATTGCTAAAACAACCCTGCTCTTGACTTTCCCCTTCTTGGTACCTCTGCTCTGGCGGTCATTTTGGGCCATATTTCAAAATAGCGATTTTTCTCAATGTGTTCTTTTGATTTTTCTGAAGACAGAGAGAGATTCATAAAATGTCCTCGTTTTCCTGATTCTCCTTTCCAAATAGAACGAGAACCACCAGCTACTTTTCAGTTATGGTTTTTGTTTGAGGGAGAAACTGAAGTTCAATCCTCCATTCCTGTAATAGGCATCATTCTAATTGGCAACCTCTCTCCTCTCTATGATGTCGCAGGAAACAATATGAGTGTCCCTGACTGCTTTGAGATGTCAATTCTGAACTGTCTTGGATTGCTTAAACAACCCTGCTCTTGACATTCCCCTTCTTGGTACCTCTGCCCTGGCGGTCATTTTGGGACATATCTCAAAATAGCGATTTTTCTGAATGTGTTCTTTTGATTTTTCTGAAGACAGAGATTCATGAAAAGTCCTGGTTTTCCTGATTCTCCTTTCCAAATAGAACAAGAACCACCAGCTACTTTTCAGTTATGGTTTTTGTTTGAGCGAGAAACCGAAGTTGAATTCTGCATTCGCTGTAATAGGCATCATTGGAATTGGTAACCTCTCTCCTCTCTATGATGTCGCAGGATCAATATGAGTGTCCCTGACTGCTTTGAGATGTCAATTCTGAACTGTCGTGGGATTGCTAAAACAACCCTGCTCTTGACTTTCCCCTTCTTGGTACCTTTTCTGTGGCGGTCATTTTGGGCCATATTTCAAAATAATGATTTTTCTCAATGTGTTCCTTAGATTATCATAATGACAGAGAGAGATTCATGAAAGGAGCTGGTTTTCCTGATTAACCGTTCCAAATACACTAAGAATCACCAGCTACTTTTCAGTTATGGTTTTTGTTTGAGCGAGAAACGCAAGTTGAATCCTGCATTTGCTGTAATAGGCATCATTGGAATTGGCAACCTCTCTCCTCTCTATGATGTCACAGGAAACAATATGAGTGTCCCTGACTGCTTTGAGATGTCAATTCTGAACTGTCATGGGATTGCTTAAACAACCCTGCTCTTGACGTTCCCCTTCTTGGTACCTCTGCTCTGGCAGTCATTTTGGGCCATATCTCAAAATAGCAATTTTTCTGAATGTCTTCCATAGATTATCCTAACGACAGAGAGAGATTCATGAAAGGAGCTGGTTTTCCTGATTCTCCTTTCCAAATAGAACAAGAACCACCAGCTACTTTTCAGTTATGGTTTTTGTTTGAGCGAGAAACGCAAGTTGAATTCTGCATTCCTGTAATAGGCATCATTCGAATTGGCAACCTCTCTCCTCTCTATGATGTCGCAGGAAACAATATGAGTATCCCTGACTGCTTTGAGATGTCAATTCTGAACTGTCGTGGGATTGCTAAAACAACCCTGCTCTTGACTTTCCCATTCTTGGTACCATTGCTGTGGTGGTCATTTTGGGACATATCTCAAAATAACAATTTTTCTGAATGTGTTCTTTTGATTTTTCTGAAGACAGAGAGAGATTCAAGAAATGTCCTGATTTTCCTGATTCTCCTTTCCAAATAGAACAAGAACCACCAGCTACTTTTCAGTTATGGTTTTTGTTTGAGCGAGAAACTGAAGTTCAATCCTCCATTCCTGTAATAGGCATCATTCAAATTGGCAACCTCTCTCCTCTCTATGATGTCGCAGGAAACAATATGAGTGTCCCTGACTACTTTGAGGTATCAATTCTGAACTTTCGTGGGATTGCTAAAACAACCCTGCTCTTGACTTTCCCCTTCTTGGTACCTCTGCTCTGGCGGTCATTTTGGGCCATATTTCAAAATAGTGATTTTTCTCAATGTGTTCCTTAGATTATCCTTACGACAGGGAGAGATTCATGAAAGGATCTGGTTTTCCGGGTTCTCCTTTCCAAATAGAACAAGAACCACCAGCTACTTTTCAGTTATGGTTTTTGTTTGAGCGAGAAACGCAAGTTGAATTCTGCATTCCTGTAATAGGCATCATTGGAATTGGCAACCTCTCTCCTCTCTATGATGTCGCAGGAAACAATATGAGTATCCCTGACTACTTTGAGATGTCAATTCTGAATTTTCGTGGGATTGCTAAAACAACCCTGCTCTTGACTTTCCCCTTCTTGGTACCTCTGCTCTGGCGGTCATTTTGGGCCATATTTCAAAATAGCGATTTTTCTCAATGTGTTCCTTAGATTATCCTTACGACAGGGAGAGATTCATGAAAGGATCTGGTTTTCCTGGTTCTCCTTTCCAAATAGAACAAGGACCACCAGCTACTTTTCAGTTATGGTTTTTGTTTGAGCGAGAAACGCAAGTGGAATTCTGCATTCCTGTAATAGGCATCATTCGAATTGGCAACCTCTCTCCTCTCTATGATGTCGCAGGAAACAATATGAGTATCCCTGACTGCTTTGAGATGTCAATTCTGAACTGTCGTGGGATTGCTAAAACAACCCTGCTTTTGACTTTCCCATTCTTGGTACCATTGCTGTGGTGGTCATTTTGGGACATATGTCAAAATAACAATTTTTCTGAAAGTGTTCTTTTGATTTTTCTGAAGACAGAGAGAGATTCATGAAATGTCCTGGTTTTCCTGATTCTCCTTTCCAAATAGAACAAGAACCACCAGCTACTTTTCAGTTATGGTTTTTGTTTGAGCGAGAAACTGAAGTTCAATCCTCCATTCCTGTAATAGGCATCATTCAAATTGGCAACCTCTCTCCTCTCTATGATGTCGCAGGAAACAATATGAGTGTCCCTGACTACTTTGAGGTATCAATTCTGAACTTTCGTGGGATTGCTAAAACAACCCTGCTCTTGACTTTCCCCTTCTTGGTACCTCTGCTCTGGCGGTCATTTTGGGCCATATTTCAAAATAGCGATTTTTCTCAATGTGTTCCTTAGATTATCCTTACGACAGGGAGAGATTCATGAAAGGAGCTGGTTTTCCGGGTTCTCCTTTCCAAATAGAACAAGAACCACCAGCTACTTTTCAGTTATGGTTTTTGTTTGAGCGAGAAACGCAAGTTGAATTCTGCATTCCTGTAATAGGCATCATTGGAATTGGCAACCTCTCTCCTCTCTATGATGTCGCAGGAAACAATATGAGTATCCCTGACTGCTTTGAGATGTCAATTCTGAACTTTCGTGGGATTGCTAAAACAACCCTGCTCTTGACTTTCCCCTTCTTGGTACATTTTCTGTGGCGGTCATTTTGGGCCATATTTCAAAATAATGATTTTTCTCAATGTGTTCCTTAGATTATCATAATGTCAGAGAGAGATTCATGAAAGGAGCTGGTTTTCCTGATTAACCTTTCCAAATACACTAAGAATCACCAGCTACTTTTCAGTTATGGTTTTTGTTTGAGCGAGAAACTGAAGTTGAATCCTGCAATTGCTGTAATAGGCATCATTAGAATTGGCAACCTCTCTCCTCTCTATGATGTCGCAGGAAACAATATGAGTATCCCTGACTACATTGAGATGTCAATTCTGAACTTTTGTGGGATTGCTAAAACAACCCTGCTCTTGACTTTCCCCTTCTTGGTACCATTGTTGTGGCGGTCATTTTGGGCCATATCTCAAAATAACAATTTTTCTGAATGTGTTCTTTTGATTTCTCTGAAGACAGAGAGAGATTCATGAAATGTCCTGGTTTTCCGGGTTCTCCTTTCCAAATAGAACAAGAACCACCAGCTACTTTTCAGTTATGGTTTTTGTTTGAGCGAGAAACGCAAGTTGAATTCTGCATTCCTGTAATAGGCATCATTCGAATTGGCAACCTCTCTCCTCTCTATGATGTCGCAGGAAACAATATGAGTATCCCTGACTACATTGAGATGTCAATTCTGAACTTTCGTGGGATTGCTAAAACAACCCTGCTCTTGACTTTCGCCTTTTTGGTACCATTGCTGTGGCGCTCATTTTAGGTCATATCTCAAAATAACAATTTTTCTGAATGTGTTCTTTTGATTTTTCTGAAGACAGAGAGAGATTCATGAAATGTCCTGGTTTTCCTGATTCTCCTTTCCAAATAGAACAAGAACCATCAGCTACTTTTCTGTTATGGTTTTTGTTTGAGCGAGAAACGCAAGTTGAATTCTGCATCCTGTAATAGGCATCATTGGAATTGGCAACCTCTCTCCTCTCTATGATGTCGCAGGAAACAATATGAGTATCCCTGACTACATTGAGATGTCAATTCTGAACTGTCGTGGGATTGCTAAAACAACCCTGCTCTTGTCTTTCCCCTTCTTGGTACATTTTCTGTGGCGGTCATTTTGGGCCATATTTCAAAATAATGATTTTTCTCAATGTGTTCCTTAGATTATCATAATGACAGAGAGAGATTCATGAAAGGAGCTGGTTTTCCTGATTAACCTTTCCAAATACACTAAGAATCACCAGCTACTTTTCAGTTATGGTTTTTGTTTGAGCGAGAAACTGAACTTGAATCCTGCAATTGCTGTAATAGGCATCATTAGAATTGGCAACCTCTCTCCTCTCTATGATGTCGCAGGAAACAATATGAGTATCCCTGACTACATTGAGATGTCAATTCTGAACTTTCGTGGGATTGCTAAAACAACCCTGCTCTTGACTTTCCCCTTCTTGGTACCATTGCTGTGGCGGTCATTTTGGGCCATATCTCAAAATAACAATTTTTCTGAATGTGTTCTTTTGATTTCTCTGAAGACAGAGAGAGATTCAAGAAATGTCCTGGTTTTCCTGATTCTCCTTTTCAAATAGAACAAGAACCACCAACTACTTTTCAGTTAGGGTTTTTGTTTGAGCGAGAAACTGAAGTTCAATCCTCCATTCCTGTAATAGGCATCATTCAAATTGGCAACCTCTCTCCTCTCTATGATGTCGCAGGAAACAATATGAGTGTCCCTGACTACTTTGAGGTATCAATTCTGAACTTTCGTGGGATTGCTAAAACAACCCTGCTCTTGACTTTCCCCTTCTTGGTACCTCTGCTCTGGCGGTCATTTTGGGCCATATTTCAAAATAGCGATTTTTCTCAATGTGTTCCTTAGATTATCCTTACGACAGGGAGAGATTCATGAAAGGAGCTGGTTTTCCGGGTTCTCCTTTCCAAATAGAACAAGAACCACCAGCTACTTTTCAGTTATGGTTTTTGTTTGAGCGAGAAACGCAAGTTGAATTCTGCATTCCTGTAATAGGCATCATTGGAATTGGCAACCTCTCTCCTCTCTATGATGTCGCAGGAAACAATATGAGTATCCCTGACTGCTTTGAGATGTCAATTCTGAACTGCCGTGGGATTGCTAAAACAACCCTGCTCTTGACTTTCCCCTTCTTGGTACCATTGCTGTGGCGGTCATTTTGGGCCATATCTCAAAATAACAATTTTTCTGAATGTGTTCTTTTGATTTTTCTGAAGACAGAGAGAGATTCATGAAATGTCCTGGTTTTCCTGATTCTCCTTTCCAAATAGAACAAGAACCATCAGCTACTTTTCTGTTATGGTTTTTGTTTGAGCGAGAAACGCAAGTTGAATTCTGCATCCTGTAATAGGCATCATTGGAATTGGCAACCTCTCTCCTCTCTATGATGTCGCAGGAAACAATATGAGTATCCCTGACTACATTGAGATGTCAATTCTGAACTGTCGTGGGATTGCTAAAACAACCCTGCTCTTGACTTTCCCCTTCTTGGTACATTTTCTGTGGCGGTCATTTTGGGCCATATTTCAAAATAATGATTTTTCTCAATGTGTTCCTTAGATTATCATAATGTCAGAGAGAGATTCATGAAAGGAGCTGGTTTTCCTGATTCTCATTTCCAAATAGAACAAGAACCACCAGCTACTTTTCAGTTATGGTTTTTGTTTGAGCGAGAAACGCAAGTTGAATTCTGCATTCCTGTAATAGGCATCATTCGAATTGGCAACCTCTCTCCTCTCTATGATGACGCAGGAAACAATATGAGTATCCCTGACTGCTTTGAGATGTCAATTCTGAACTGTCGTGGGATTGCTAAAACAACCCTGCTCTTGACTTTCCCATTCTTGGTACCATTGCTGTGGTGGTCATTTTGGGACATATCTCAAAATAACAATTTTTCTGAATGTGTTCTTTTGATTTTTCTGAAGACAGAGAGAGATTCATGAAATGTCCTGGTTTTCCTGATTCTCCTTTCCAAATAGAACAAGAACCACCAGCTACTTTTCAGTTATGGTTTTTGTTGGAGCGAGAAACTGAAGTTCAATCCTCCATTCCTGTAATAGGCATCATTGGAATTGGCAACCTCTCTCCTCTCTATGATGTCGCAGGAAACAATATGAGTGTCCCTGACTACTTTGAGGTATCAATTCTGATCTGTCGTGGGATTGCTAAAACAACCCTGCTCTTGACTTTTCCCTTCTTGGTACCTCTGCTCTGGCGGTCATTTTGGGCTATATTTCAAAATAGCGATTTTTCTCAATGTGTTCCTTAGATTATCCTTACGACAGGGAGAGATTCATGAAAGGATCTGGTTTTCCTGGTTCTCCTTTCCAAATAGAACAAGAACCACCAGCTACTTTTCAGTTATGGTTTTTGTTTGAGCGAGAAACGCAAGTTGAATTCTGCATTCGTTGTAATAGGCATCATTGGAATTGGCAACCTCTCTCCTCTCTATGATGTCGCAGAAAAAAATATGAGTGTCCCTGACTGCTTTGAGATGTCAATTCTGAACTGTCGTGGGATTGCTAAAACAACCCTGCTCTTGACTTTCCCCTTTGTGGTACCATTGCTGTGGCGGTTATTTTGGGCCATATCTCAAAATAACAATTTTTCTGAAGGTGTTCTTTTGATTTTTCTGAAGACAGAGAGAGATTCATGAAATGTCCTGGTTTTCCTGATTCTCCTTTCCAAATAGAACAAGAACCACCAGCTACTTTTCAGTTATGGTTTTTGTTTGACCGAGAAACGCAAGTTGAATTCTGCATTCCTGTAATAGGCATCATTCGAATTGGCAACCTCTCTCCTCTCTATGATGTCACAGGAATCAATATGAGTGTCCCTGACTACTTTGAGGTATCAATTCTGAACTGTCGTGGGATTGCTAAAACAACCCTGCTCTTGACTTTCCCCTTCTTGGTACCTTTGCTGTGGCGGTCATTTTGTGCCATATTTCAAAATAATGATTTTTCTCAATGTGTTCTTTTGATTTTTCTGAAGACAGAGATAGATTCATGAAATGTCCTGGTTTTCCTGATTCTCCTTTCCAAATAGAACAAAACCACCAGCTACTTTTCAGTTATGGTTTTTGTTTGAGCGAGAAACTGAAGTTGAATCCTGCATTCGCTGTAATAGGCATCATTAGAATTGGCAACATCTCTCCTCTCTATGATGTCGCAGGAAACAATATGAGTATCCCTGACTACATTGAGATGTCAATTCTGAACTGTCGTGGGATTGCTAAAACAACCCTGCTCTTGACTTTCCCCTTCTTGGTACCATTGCTGTGGCGGTCATTTTGGGCCATATCTCAAAATAACAATTTTTCTGAATGTGTTCTTTTGATTTTTCTGAAGACAGAGAGAGATTCATGAAATGTCCTGGTTTTCCTGATTCTCCTTTCCAAATAGAACAAGAACCACCAGCTACTTTTCAGTTATGGTTTTTGTTTGAGCGAGAAACTGAAGTTGAATCCTGCATTTGCTGTAATAGGCATCATTGGAATTGGCAACCTCTCTCCTCTCTATGATGTCACAGGAAACAATATGAGTGTCCCTGACTGCTTTGAGATGTCAATTCTGAACTTTCGTGGGATTGCTAAAACAACCCTGCTCTTGACCTTCCCCTTCGTCGTCCCTTTGCTCCGGCGGTCATTTTGCGCCATATCTCAAAATAGCGATTTTTCTGAATGTGTTCTTTTGATTTTTCTGAAGACAGAGAGAGATTCATGAAATGTCCTGGTTTTCCTGATTCTCCTTTCCAAATAGAACAAGAACCACCAGCTACTTTTCAGTTATGGTTTTTGTTTGAGCGAGAAACTGAAGTTGAATCCTGCATTACTGTAATAGGCATCATTCGAATTGGCAACCTCTCTCCTCTCTATGATGTCGCAGGAAACAATATGAGTATCCCTGACTACTTTGAGATGTCAATTCTGAACTGTCGTGGGATTGCTAAAACAACCCTGCTCTTGACTTTCCCCCTCTTGGTACCTCTGCTCTGGCGGTCATTTTGGGCCATATCTCAAAATAGCGATTTTTCCGAATGTGTTCTTTTGATTTTTCTGAAGGCAGAGATTCATGAAAACTCCTGGTTTTCCTGATTCTCCTTTCCAAATAGAACAAGAACCACCAGCTACTTTTCAGTTATGGTTTTTGTTTCAGCGAGAAACTGAAGTTGAATCCTGCATTTGCTGTAATAGGCATCATTGGAATTGGCAACCTCTCTCCTGTCTATGATGTCGCAGAAAAAAATATGAGTGTCCCTGACTGCTTTGAGATGTCAATTCTGAACTGTCGTGGGATTGCTAAAACAAACCTGCTCTTGACTTTCCCCTTCTTGGTACCTCTGCTCTGGCGGTCATTTTGGGCCATATTTCAAAATACCGATTTTTCTCAATGTGTTCCTTAGATTATTCTTACGACAGGGAGAGATTCATGAAAGGATCTGGTTTTCCTGGTTCTCCTTTCCAAATAGAACAAGAACCACTAGCTTCTTTTCAGTTATGGTTTTTTTTGAGCGAGAAACTGAAGTTCAATCCTCCATTCCTGTAATAGGCATCATTGGAATTGGCAACCTCTCTGCTCTCTATGATGTCGCAGGAAACAATGTGAGTATCCCTGACTACTTTGAGATGTCAATTCTGAACTGTCGTGGGATTGCTAAAACAACCCTGCTCTTGACTTTCCCCTTCTTGGTACCTCTGTTCTGGCGGTGATTTTGGGCCATATTTCAAAATAGCGATTTTTCTCAATGTGTTCCTAAGATTATCCTAACGACAGAGAGAGATTCATGAAAGGAGCTGGTTTTCCTGATTAACCTTTCCAAATACAACAAGAATCACCAGCTACTTTTCAATTATGGTTTTTGTTTGAGCGAGAAACTGAAGTTGAATCCTTCATTCGCTGTAATAGGCATCATTGGAATTGGCAACCTCTCTCCTCTCTATGATGTCACAGGAAACAATATGAGTGTCCCTGACTGCTTTGAGATGTCAATTTTGAACTGTCGTGGGATTGCTAAAACAACCCTGCTCTTGACTTTCCCCTTCGTCGTCCCTTTGCTCCGGCGGTCATTTTGGGCCATATCTCAAAATAGCGATTTTTCTGAATGTGTTCTTTTGATTTTTCTGAAGACAGAGATTCATGAAAAGTCCTGGTTTTCCTGATTCTCCTTTCCAAATAGAACAAGAACCACCAGCTACTTTTCAGTTATGGTTTTTGTTTCAGCGAGAAAACTGAAGTTCAATCCTCCATTCCTGTAATAGGCATCATTCGAATTGGCAACCTCTCTCCTCTCTATGATGTCGCAGGAAACAATATGAGTGTCCCTGACTACTTTGAGGTATCAATTCTGAACTGTCGTGGGATTGCTAAAACAACCCTGCTCTTGACTTTCCCCTTCTTGGTACCTCTGCTCTGGCGGTCATTTTGGGCCATATTTCAAAATACCGATTTTTCTCAATGTGTTCCTTAGATTATTCTTACGACATGGAGAGATTCATGAAAGGATCTGGTTTTCCTGGTTCTCCTTTCCAAATAGAACAAGAACCACTAGCTACTTTTCAGTTATGGTTTTTTTTGAGCGAGAAACGCAAGTTGAATTCTGCATTCCTCTAATAGGCATCATTGGAATTGGCAACCTCTCTGCTCTCTATGATGTCGCAGGAAACAATATGAGTATCCCTGACTAATTTGAGATGTCAATTCTGAACTGTCGTGGGATTGCTCAAACAACCCTGCTCTTGACTTTCCCCCTCTTGGTACCTCTGCTCTGGCGGTCATTTTGGGCCATATTTCAAAATAGCGATTTTTCTCAATGTGTTCCTAAGATTATCCTAACGACAGAGAGAGATTCATGAAAGGAGCTGGTTTTCCTGATTAACCTTTCCAAATACAACAAGAATCACCAGCTACTTTTCAATTATGGTTTTTGTTTGAGCGAGAAACGCAAGTTGAATCCTGCATTCGCTGTAATAGGCATCATTAGAATTGGCAACATCTCTCCTCTCTATGATGTCGCAGGAAACAATATGAGTGTCCCTGACTGCTTTGAGATGTCAATTCTGAACTGTCGTGGGATTGCTAAAACAACCCTGCTCTTGACTTTCCCCTTCGTTGTCCCTTTGCTCCGGCGGTCATTTTGCGCCATATCTCAAAATAGCGATTTTTCTGAATGTGTTCTTTTGATTTTTCTGAAGACAGAGATAGATTCATGAAATGTCCTGGTTTTCCTGATTCTCCTTTCCAAATAGAACAAGAACCACCAGCTACTTTTCAGTTATGGTTTTTATTTGAGCGAGAAACTGAAGTTGAATCCTGCATTCCTGTAATAGGCATCATTGGAATTGGCAACCTCTCTCCTCTCTATGATGTCACAGGAAACAATATGAGTGTCCCTGACTGCTTTGAGATGTCAATTCTGAACTGTCGTGGGATTGCTAAAACAACCCTGCTCTTGACTTTCCCCTTCGTCGTACCTTTGCTCTGGCGGTCATTTTGGGCCATATCTCAAAATAGCGATTTTTCTGAATGTGTTCTTTTGATTTTTCTGAAGGCAGAGATTCATGAAAAGTCCTGGTTTTCCTGATTCTCCTTTCCAAATAGAACAAGAACCACCAGCTACTTTTCAGTTATGGTTTTTGTTACAGCGAGAAAACTGAAGTTCAATCCTCCATTCCTGTAATAGGCATCATTCGAATTGGCAACGTCTCTCCTCTCTATGATGTCGCAGGAAACAATATGAGTGTCCCTGACTACTTTGAGATGTCAATTCTGAACTGTCGTGGGATTGCTAAAACAACCCTGCTCTTGACTTTCCCCTTCTTGGTACCTCTGCTCTGGCGGTCATTTTGGGCCATATTTCAAAATAGCGATTTTTCTCAATGTGTTCCTAAGATTATCCTAACGACAGAGAGAGATTCATGAAAGGAGCTGGTTTTCCTGATTAACCTTTCCAAATACAACAAGAATCACCAGCTACTTTTCAATTATGGTTTTTGTTTGAGCGAAAAACTCAAGTTGAATCCTGCATTCGCTGCAATAGGCATCATTAGAATTGGCAACCTCTCTCCTGTCTATGATGTCGCAGAAAAAAATATGAGTGTCCCTGACTGCTTTGAGATGTCAATTCTGAACTGTCGTGGGATTGCTAAAACAAACCTGCTCTTGACTTTCCCCTTCTTGGTACCTCTGCTCTGGCGGTCATTTTGGGCCATATTTCAAAATACCGATTTTTCTCAATGTGTTCCTTAGATTATTCTTACGACAGGGAGAGGTTCATGAAAGGATCTGGTTTTCCTAGTTCTCCTTTCCAAATACAACAAGAATCACCAGCTACTCTTCAATTATGGTTTTTGTTTGAGCGAAAAACTCAAGTTGAATCCTGCATTCGCTGCAATAGGCATCATTAGAATTGGCAACATCTCTCCTCTCTATGATGTCGCAGGAAACAATATGAGTATCCCTGACTACATTGAGATGTCAATTCTGAACTGTCGTGGGATTGCTAAAACAACCCTGCTCTTGACTTTCCCCTTCTTGGTACCATTGCTGTGGCGGTCATTTTGGGCCATATCTCAAAATAACAATTTTTCTGAATGTGTTCTTTTGATTTTTCTGAAGACAGAGAGAGATTAATGAAATGTCCTGGTTTTCCTGATTCTCCTTTCCAAATAGAACAAGAACCACCAGCTCCTTTTCAGTTATGGTTTTTGTTTGAGCGAGAAACTGAAGTTGAATCCTGCATTTGCTGTAATAGGCATCATTGGAATTGGCAACCTCTCTCCTCTCTATGATGTCACAGGAAACAATATGAGTGTCCCTGACTGCTTTGAGATGTCAATTCTGAAGTGTCGTGGGATTGCTAAAACAACCCTGCTCTTGACTTTCCCCTTCGTTGTCCCTTTGCTCCGGCGGTCATTTTGCGCCATATCTCAAAATAGCGATTTTTCTGAATGTGTTCTTTTGATTTTTCTGAAGACAGAGATAGATTCATGAAATGTCCTGGTTTTCCTGATTCTCCTTTCCAAATAGAACAAGAACCACCAGCTACTTTTCAGTTATGGTTTTTATTTGAGCGAGAAACTGAAGTTGAATCCTGCATTCCTGTAAAAGGCATCATTGGAATTGGCAACCTCTCTCCTCTCTATGATGTCACAGGAAACAATATGAGTGTCCCTGACTGCTTTGACATGTCAATTCTGAACTGTCGTCGGATTGCTAAAACAACCCTGCTCTTGACTTTCCGCTTCGTCGTACCTTTGCTCTGGCGGTCATTTTGGGCCATATCTCAAAATAGCGATTTTTCTCAATGTGTTCTTTTGATTTTTCTGAAGGCAGAGATTCATGAAAAGTCCTGGTTTTCCTGATTCTCCTTTCCAAATAGAACAAGAACCACCAGCTACTTTTCAGTTATGGTTTTTGTTTGAGCGAGAAACTGAAGTTGAATCCTGCATTTGCTGTAATAGGCATCATTGGAATTGGCAACCTCTCTCCTGTCTATGATGTCGCAGAAAAAAATATGAGTGTCCCTGACTGCTTTGAGATGTCAATTCTGAACTGTCGTGGGATTGCTAAAACAAACCTGCTCTTGACTTTCCCCTTCTTGGTACCTCTGCTCTGGCGGTCATTTTGGGCCATATTTCAAAATACCGATTTTTCTCAATGTGTTCCTTAGATTATTCTTACGACAGGGAGAGATTCATGAAAGGATCTGGTTTTCCTGGTTCTCCTTTCCAAATAGAACAAGAACCACTAGCTACTTTTCAGTTATGGTTTTTTTTGAGCGAGAAACTGAAGTTCAATCCTCCATTCCTGTAATAGGCATCATTGGAATTGGCAACCTCTCTGCTCTCTATGATGTCGCAGGAAACAATATGAGTATCCCTGACTACTTTGAGATGTCAATTCTGAACTGTCGTGGGATTGCTAAAACAACCCTGCTCTTGACTTTCCCCTTCTTGGTACCTCTGCTCTGGCGGTCATTTTGGGCCATATTTCAAAATAGCGATTTTTCTCAATGTGTTCCTAAGATTATCCTAACGACAGAGAGAAATTCATGAAAGGAGCTGGTTTTCCTGATTAACCTTTCCATATACAACAAGAATCACCAGCTACTTTTCAATTATGGTTTTTGTTTGAGCGAGAAACTGAAGTTGAATCCTGCATTCGCTGTAATAGGCATCATTAGAATTGGCAACATCTCTCCTCTCTATGATGTCGCAGGAAACAATATGAGTATCCCTGACTACATTGAGATGTCAATTCTGAACTGTCGTGGGATTGCTAAAACAACCCTGCTCTTGACTTTCCCCTTCTTCGTACCATTGCTGTGGTGGTCATTTTGGGCCATATCTCAAAATAACAATTTTTCTGAATGTGTTCTTTTGATTTTTCTGAAGACAGAGAGAGATTCATGAAATGTTCTGGTTTTCCTGATTCTCCTTTCCAAATAGAACAAGAACCACCAGCTCCTTTTCAGTTATGGTTTTTGTTTGAGCGAGAAACTGAAGTTGAATCCTGCATTTGCTGTAATAGGCATCATTGGAATTGGCAACCTCTCTCCTCTCTATGATGTCACAGGAAACAATATGAGTGTCCCTGACTGCTTTGAGATGTCAATTCTGAACTGTCGTGGGATTGCTAAAACAACCCTGCTCTTGACTTTCCCCTTCGTTGTCCCTTTGCTCCGGCGGTCATTTTGCGCCATATCTCAAAATAGCGATTTTTCTGAATGTGTTCTTTTGATTTTTCTGAAGACAGAGATAGATTCATGAAATGTCCTGGTTTTCCTGATTCTCCTTTCCAAATAGAACAAGAACCACCAGCTACTTTTCAGTTATGGTTTTTGTTTGAGCGAGAAACTGAAGTTGAATCCTGCATTACTGTAATAGGCATCATTCGAATTGGCAACCTCTCTCCTCTCTATGATGTCGCAGGAAACAATATGAGTATCCCTGACTACTTTGTGATGTCAATTCTGAACTGTCGTGGGATTGCTAAAACAACCCTGCTCTTGACTTTCCCCTTCTTGGTACCTCTGCTCTGGCGGTCATTTTGGGCCATATTTCAAAATACCGATTTTTCTCAATGTGTTCCTTAGATTATTCTTACGACATGGAGAGATTCATGAAAGGATCTGGTTTTCCTGGTTCTCCTTTCCAAATAGAACAAGAACCACTAGCTACTTTTCAGTTATGGTTTTTTTTGAGCGAGAAACGCAAGTTGAATTCTACATTCCTGTAATAGGCATCATTGGAATTGGCAACCTCTCTGCTCTCTATGATGTCGCAGGAAACAATATGAGTATCCCTGACTACTTTGAGATGTCAATTCTGAACTGTCGTGGGATTGCTAAAACAACCCTGCTCTTGACTTTCCCCCTCTTGGTACCTCTGCTCTGGCGGTCATTTTGGGCCATATTTCAAAATAGCGATTTTTCTCAATGTGTTCCTAAGATTATCCTAACGACAGAGAGAGATTCATGAAAGGAGCTGGTTTTCCTGATTAACCTTTCCAAATACAACAAGAATCACCAGCTACTTTTCAATTATGGTTTTTGTTTGAGCGAGAAACTGAAGTTGAATCCTGCATTCGCTGTAATAGGCATCATTAGAATTGGCAACATCTCTCCTCTCTATGATGTCGCAGGAAACAATATGAGTATCCCTGACTACATTGAGATGTCAATTCTGAACTGTCGTGGGATTGCTAAAACAACCCTGCTCTTGACTTTCCCCTTCATGGTACCATTGCTGTGGCGGTCCTTTTTGGCCATATCTCAAAATAACAATTTTTCTGAATGTGTTCTTTTGATTTTTCTGAAGACAGAGAGAGATTCATGAAATGTCCTGGTTTTCCTGATTCTCCTTTCCAAATAGAACAAGAACCACCAGCTCCTTTTCAGTTATGGTTTTTGTTTGAGCGAGAAACTGAAGTTGAATCCTGCATTTGCTGTAATAGGCATCATTGGAATTGGCAACCTCTCTCCTCTCTATGATGTCACAGGAAACAATATGAGTGTCCCTGACTGCTTTGAGATGTCAATTCTGAAGTGTCGTGGGATTGCTAAAACAACCCTGCTCTTGACTTTCCCCTTCGTTGTCCCTTTGCTCCGGCGGTCATTTTGCGCCATATCTCAAAATAGCGATTTTTCTGAATGTGTTCTTTGATTTTTCTGAAGACAGAGATAGATTCATGAAATGTCCTGGTTTTCCTGATTCTCCTTTCCAAATAGAACAAGAACCACCAGCTACTTTTCAGTTATGGTTTTTATTTGAGCGAGAAACTGAAGTTGAATCCTGCATTCCTGTAATAGGCATCATTGGAATTGGCAACCTCTCTCCTCTCTATGATGTCACAGGAAACAATATGAGTGTCCCTGACTGCTTTGAGATGTCAATTCTGAACTGTCGTGGGATTGCTAAAACAACCCTGCTCTTGACTTTCCGCTTCGTCGTACCTTTGCTCTGGCGGTCATTTTGGGCCATATCTCAAAATAGCGATTTTTCTGAATGTGTTCTTTTGATTTTTCTGAAGGCAGAGATTCATGAAAAGTCCTGGTTTCCTGATTCTCCTTTCCAAATAGAACAAGAACCACCAGCTACTTTTCAGTTATGGTTTTTGTTTCAGCGAGAAAACTGAAGTTCAATCCTCCATTCCTGTAATAGGCATCATTCGAATTGGCAACCTCTCTCCTCTCTATGATGTCGCAGGGAACAATATGAGTGTCCCTGACTACTTTGAGATGTCAATTCTGAACTGTCGTGGGATTGCTAAAACAACCCTGCTCTTGACTTTCCCCTTCTTGGTACCTCTGCTCTGGCGGTCATTTTGGGCCATATTTCAAAATAGCGATTTTTCTCAATGTGTTCCTAAGATTATCCTAACGACAGAGAGAGATTCATGAAAGGAGCTGATTTTCCTGATTAACCTTTCCAAATACAAGAAGAATCACCAGCTACTTTTCAATTATGGTTTTTGTTTGAGCGAAAAACTCAAGTTGAATCCTGCATTCGCTGCAATATGCATCATTAGAATTGGCAACCTCTCTCCTCTCTATGATGTCGCAGGAAACAATATGAGTATCCCTGACTACATTGAGATGTCAATTCTGAACTGTCGTGGGATTGCTAAAACAACCCTGATCTTGACTTTCCCCTTCTTGGTACCATTGTGTGGCGGTCATTTTGGGCCATATCTCAAAATAACAATTTTTCTGAATGTGGTCTTTGGATTTTTCTGGAGACAAAGAGAGATTCATGAAAGGACCTGGTTTTCCTGATTCTCCTTTCCAAATAGAACAAGAACCACCAGCTACCTTTCAGTTATGGTTCTTGTTTGAGCGAGAAACTGAAGTTGAATCCTGCATTTGCTGTAATAGGCATCATTGGAATTGGCAACCTCTCTCCTGTCTATGATGTCGCAGAAAAAAATATGAGTGTCCCTGACTGCTTTGAGATGTCAATTCTGAACTGTCGTGGGATTGCTAAAACAAACCTGCTCTTGACTTTCCCCTTCTTGGTACCTCTGCTCTGGCGGACATTTTGGGCCATATTTCAAAATACCGATTTTTCTCAATGTGTTCCTTAGATTATTCTTACGACAGGGAGAGATTCATGAAAGGATCTGGTTTTCCGGGTTCTCCTTTCCAAATAGAACAAGAACCACTAGCTACTTTTCAGTTATGGTTTTTTTTGAGCGAGAAACTGAAGTTCAATCCTCCATTCCTGTAATAGGCATCATTGGAATTGGCAACCTCTCTGCTCTCTATGATGTCGCAGGAAACAATATGAGTATCCCTGACTACTTTGAGATGTCAATTCTGAACTGTCGTGGGATTGCTAAAACAACCCTGCTCTTGACTTTCCCCTTCTTGGTACCTCTGCTCTGGCGGTCATTTTGGGCCATATTTCAAAATAGCGATTTTTCTCAATGTGTTCCTAAGATTATCCTAACGACAGAGAGAGATTCATGAAAGGAGCTGGTTTTCCTGATTAACCTTTCCATATACAACAAGAATCACCAGCTACTTTTCAATTATGGTTTTTGTTTGAGCGAGAAACTGAAGTTGAATCCTGCATTCGCTGTAATAGGCATCATTAGAATTGGCAACATCTCTCCTCTCTATGATGTCGCAGGAAACAATATGAGTATCCCTGACTACATTGAGATGTCAATTCTGAACAGTCGTGGGATTGCTAAAACAACCCTGCTCTTGACTTTCCCCTTCTTCGTACAATTGCTGTGGTGGTCATTTTGGGCCATATCTCAAAATAACAATTTTTCTGAATGTGTTCTTTTGATTTTTCTGAAGACAGAGAGAGATTCATGAAATGTCCTGGTTTTCCTGATTCTCCTTTCCAAATAGAACAAGAACCACCAGCTCCTTTTCAGTTATGGTTTTTTGTTTGAGCGAGAAACTGAAGTTGAATCCTGCATTTGCTGTAATAGGCATCATTGGAATTGGCAACCTCTCTCCTCTCTATGATGTCACAGGAAACAATATGAGTGTCCCTGACTGCTTTGAGATGTCAATTCTGAACTGTCGTGGGATTGCTAAAACAACCCTGCTCTTGACTTTCCCCTTCTTGGTACCTCTGCTCTGGCGGTCATTTTGGGCCATATTTCAAAATAGCGATTTTTCTCAATGTGTTCCTAAGATTATCCTAACGACAGAGAGAGATTCATGAAAGGAGCTGATTTTCCTGATTAACCTTTCCAAATACAACAAGAATCACCAGCTACTTTTCAATTATGGTTTTTGTTTGAGCGAAAAACTCAAGTTGAATCCTGCATTCGCTGCAATATGCATCATTAGAATTGGCAACCTCTCTCCTCTCTATGATGTCGCAGGAAACAATATGAGTATCCCTGACTACATTGAGATGTCAATTCTGAACTGTCGTGGGATTGCTAAAACAACCCTGATCTTGACTTTCCCCTTCTTGGTACCATTGCTGTGGCGGTCATTTTGGGCCATATCTCAAAATAACAATTTTTCTGAATGTGGTCTTTGGATTTTTCTGGAGACAGAGAGAGATTCATGAAAGGACCTGGTTTTCCTGATTCTCCTTTCCAAATAGAACAAGAACCACCAGCTACTTTTCAGTTATGGTTCTTGTTTGAGCGAGAAGCTGAAGTTGAATCCTGCATTTGCTGTAATAGGCATCATTGGAATTGGCAACCTCTCTCCTGTCTATGATGTCGCAGAAAAAAATATGAGTGTCCCTGACTGCTTTGAGATGTCAATTCTGAACTGTCGTGGGATTGCTAAACAAACCTGCTCTTGACTTTCCCCTTCTTGGTACCTCTGCTCTGGCGGTCATTTTGGGCCATATTTCAAATACCGATTTTTCTCAATGTGTTCCTTAGATTATTCTTACGACAGGGAGAGATTCATGAAAGGATCTGGTTTTCCTGGTTCTCCTTTCCAAATAGAACAAGAACCACTAGCTACTTTTCAGTTATGGTTTTTTTTGAGCGAGAAACTGAAGTTCAATCCTCCATTCCTGTAATAGGCATCATTGGAATTGGCAACCTCTCTGCTCTCTATGATGTCGCAGGAAACAATATGAGTATCCCTGACTACTTTGAGATGTCAATTCTGAACTGTCGTGGGATTGCTAAAACAACCCTGCTCTTGACTTTCCCCTTCTTGGTACCTCTGCTCTGGCGGTCATTTTGGGCCATATTTCAAAATAGCGATTTTTCTCAATGTGTTCCTAAGATTATCCTAACGACAGAGAGAGATTCATGAAAGGAGCTGGTTTTCCTGATTAACCTTTCCATATACAACAAGAATCACCAGCTACTTTTCAATTATGGTTTTTGTTTGAGCGAGAAACTGAAGTTGAATCCTGCATTCGCTGTAATAGGCATCATTAGAATTGGCAACATCTCTCCTCTCTATGATGTCGCAGGAAACAATATGAGTATCCCTGACTACATTGAGATGTCAATTCTGAACTGTCGTGGATTGCTAAAACAACCCTGCTCTTGACTTTCCCCTTCTTCGTACCATTGCTGTGGTGGTCATTTTGGGCCATATCTCAAAATAACAATTTTTCTGAATGTGTTCTTTTGATTTTTCTGAAGACAGAGAGAGATTCATGAAATGTCCTGGTTTTCCTGATTCTCCTTTCCAAATAGAACAAGAACCACCAGCTCCTTTTCAGTTATGGTTTTTGTTTGAGCGAGAAACTGAAGTTGAATCCTGCATTTGCTGTAATAGGCATCATTGGAATTGGCAACCTCACTCCTCTCTATGATGTCACAGGAAACAATATGAGTGTCCCTGACTGCTTTGAGATGTCAATTCTGAACTGTCGTGGGATTGCTAAAACAACCCTGCTCTTGACTTTCCCCTTCGTTGTCCCTTTGCTCCGGCGGTCATTTTGCGCCATATCTCAAAATAGCGATTTTTCTGAATGTGTTCTTTTGATTTTTCTGAAGACAGAGATAGATTCATGAAATGTCCTGGTTTTCCTGATTCTCCTTTCCAAATAGAACAAGAACCACCAGCTACTTTTCAGTTATGGTTTTTGTTTGAGCGAGAAACTGAAGTTGAATCCTGCATTACTGTAATAGGCATCATTCGAATTGGCAACCTCTCTCCTCTCTATGATGTCGCAGGAAACAATATGAGTATCCCTGACTACTTTGAGATGTCAATTCTGAACTGTCGTGGGATTGCTAAAACAACCCTGCTCTTGACTTTCCCCTTCTTGGTACCATTGCTGGGGCGGTCATTTTGGGCCATATCTCAAAATAACAATTTTTCTGAATGTGTTCTTTTGATTTTTCTGAAGACAGAGAGAGATTCATGAAATGTCCTGGTTTTCCTGATTCTCCTTTCCAAATAGAACAAGAACCACCAGCTACTTTTCAGTTATGGTTTTTGTTTGAGCGAGAAACTGAAGTTGAATCCTCCATTCCTGTAATAGGCATCATTCGAATTGGTAACCTCTCTCCTCTCTATGATGTTGCAGGAAACAATATGAGTGTCCCTGACTACTTTGAAGTATCAATTCTGAACTGTCGTGGGATTGCTAAAACAACCCTGTCTTGACTTTCCCCTTCTTGGTACCTCTGCTCTGGCGGTCATTTTGGGCCATATTTCAAAATCGTGATTTTTCTCAATGTGTTCCTTAGATTATCCTTACGACATGGAGAGATTCATGAAAGGATCTGGTTTTCCTGGTTCTCCTTTCCAAATAGAACAAGAACCACCAGCTACTTTTCAGTTATGGTTTTTGTTTGACCGAGAAACGCAAGTTGAATTCTGCATTCCTGTAATAGGCATCATTGGAATTGGCAACCTCTCTCCTCTCTATGACGTCGCAGGAAACAATATGAGTATCCCTGACTGCTTTGAGATGTCAATTCTGAACTGTCGTGGGATTGCTAAAACAACCCTGCTCTTGACTTTCCCCTTCTTGGTACCATTGCTGGGGCGGTCATTTTGGGCCATATCTCAAAATAACAATTTTTCTGAATGTGTTCTTTTGATTTTTCTGAAGACAGAGAGAGATTCATGAAATGTCCTGGTTTTCCTGATTCTCCTTTCCAAATAGAACAAGAACCACCAGCTACTTTTCAGTTATTGTTTTTGTTTGAGCGAGAAACTGAAGTTGAATCCTCCATTCCTGTAATAGGCATCATTCGAATTGGTAACCTCTCTCCTCTCTATGATGTTGCAGGAAACAATATGAGTGTCCCTGACTACTTTGAAGTATCAATTCTGAACTGTCGTGGGATTGCTAAAACAACCCTGTCTTGACTTCTCCCCTTCTTGGTACCTCTGCTCTGGCGGTCATTTTGGGCCATATTTCAAAATCGTGATTTTTCTCAATGTGTTCCTTAGATTATCCTTACGACATGGAGAGATTCATGAAAGGATCTGGTTTTCCTGGTTCTCCTTTCCAAATAGAACAAGAACCACCAGCTACTTTTCAGTTATGGTTTTTGTTTGACCGAGAAACGCAAGTTGAATTCTGCATTCCTGTAATAGGCATCATTGGAATTGGCAACCTCTCTCCTCTCTATGACGTCGCAGGAAACAATATGAGTATCCCTGACTGCTTTGAGATGTCAATTCTGAACTGTCGTGGGATTGCTAAAACAACCCTGCTCTTGACTTTCCCCTTTGTGGTACCATTGCTGTGGCGGTCATTTTGGGCCATATCTCAAAATAACAATTTTTCTGAATGTGTTCTTTTGATTTTTCTGAAGACAGAGAGAGATTCATGAAATGTCCTGGTTTTCCTGATTCTCCTTTCCAAATAGAACAAGAACCACCAGCTACTTTTCAGTTATGGTTTTTGTTTGAGCGAGAAACTGATGTTCAATCCTCCATTCCTGTAATAGGCATCATTCGAATTGGCAACCTCTCTCCTCTCTATGATGTCACAGGAAACAATATGAATGTCCCTGACTACTTTGAGGTATCAATTCTGAACTCTCGTGGGATTGCTAAAACAACCCTGCTCTTGACTTTCCCCTTCTTGGTACCTTTGCTGTGGCGGTCATTTTGGGCCATATTTCAAAATAATGATTTTTCTCAAAGTGTTCCGTAGATTATCCTAACGACAGAGAGAGATTCATGAAAGGAGCTGGTTTTCCTGATTAACCTTTCCAAATACAACAAGAATCACCAGCTACTTTTCAGTTATGGTTTTTGTTTGAGCGAGAAACTGAAGTTGAATCCTGCATTTGCTGTAATAGGCATCATTGGAATGGCAACCTCTCTCCTCTCTATGATGTCACAGGAAACAATATGAGTGTCCCTGACTGCTTTGAGATGTCAATTCTGAACTGTCGTGGGATTGCTAAAACAACCCTGCTCTTGACTTTCCCCTTCGTCGTACCTTTGCTCTGGCGTTCATTTTGGGCCATAACTCAAAATAGCGATTTTTCTGAATGTGTTCTTTTGATTTTTCTGAAGACAGAGATTCATGAAAAGTCCTGGTTTTCCTGATTCTCCTTTCCAAATAGAACAAGAACCACCAGCTACTTTTCAGTTATGGTTTTTGTTTCAGCGAGAAAACTGAAGTTCAATCCTCCATTCCTGTAATAGGCATCATTGGAATTGGCAACCTCTCTCCTCTCTATGACGTCGCAGGAAACAATATGAGTATCCCTGACTGCTTTGAGATGTCAATTCTGAACTGTCGTGGGATTGCTAAAACAACCCTGCTCTTGACTTTCCCCTTTGTGGTACCATTGCTGTGGCGGTCATTTTGGGCCATATCTCAAAATAACAATTTTTCTGAATGTGTTCTTTTGATTTTTCTGAAGACAGAGAGAGATTCATGAAATGTCCTGGTTTTCCTGATTCTCCTTTCCAAATAGAACAAGAACCACCAGCTACTTTTCAGTTATGGTTTTTGTTTGAGCGAGAAACTGATGTTCAATCCTCCATTCCTGTAATAGGCATCATTCGAATTGGCAACCTCTCTCCTCTCTATGATGTCACAGGAAACAATATGAATGTCCCTGACTACTTTGAGGTTTCAATTCTGAACTCTCGTGGGATTGCTAAAACAACCCTGCTCTTGACTTTCCCCTTCTTGGTACCTTTGCTGTGGCGGTCATTTTGGGCCATATTTCAAAATAATGATTTTTCTCAATGTGTTCCGTAGATTATCCTAACGACAGAGAAAGATTCATGAAAGGAGCTGGTTTTCCTGATTAACCTTTCCAAATACAACAAGAATCACCAGCTACTTTTCAGTTATGGTTTTTGTTTGAGCGAGAAACTGAAGTTGAATCCTGCATTTGCTGTAATAGGCATCATTGGAATTGGCAACCTCTCTCCTCTCTATGATGTCACAGGAAACAATATGAGTGTCCCTGACTGCTTTGAGATGTCAATTCTGAACTGTCGTGCGATTGCTAAAACAACCCTGCTCTTGACTTTCCCCTTCGTCGTACCTTTGCTCTGGCGTTCATTTTGGGCCATAACTCAAAATAGCGATTTTTCTGAATGTGTTCTTTTGATTTTTCTGAAGACAGAGATTCATGAAAAGTCCTGGTTTTCCTGATTCTCCTTTCCAAATAGAACAAGAACCACCAGCTACTTTTCAGTTATGGTTTTTGTTTCAGCGAGAAAACTGAAGTTCAATCCTCCATTCCTGTAATAGGCATCATTCGAATTGGCAACCTCTCTCCTCTCTATGATGTCGCAGGAAACAATATGAGTGTCCCTGACTACTTTGAGATGTCAATTCTGAACTGTCGTGGGATTGCTAAAACAACCCTGCTCTTGACTTTCCCCTTCATGGTACCTCTGCTCTGGCGGTCATTTTGGGCCATATTTCAAAATAGCGATTTTTCTCAATGTGTTCCTAAGATTATCCTAACGACAGAGAGAGATTCATGAAAGGAGCTGGTTTTCCTGATTAACCTTTCCAAATACAACAAGAATCACCAGCTACTTTTCAATTATGGTTTTTGTTTGAGCGAGAAACTGAAGTTGAATCCTGCATTCGCTGTAATAGGCATCATTAGAATTGGCAACATCTCTCCTCTCTATGATGTCGCAGGAAACAATATGAGATTCCCTGACTACTTTGAGATGTCAATTCTGAACTGTCGTGGGATTGCTAAAACAACCCTGCTCTTGACTTTCCCCTTCTTGGTACCTTTGCTGTGGCGGTTATTTTGGGACATATCTCAAAATAGCAATTTTTCTGAATGTCCTCCATAGATTATCCTTACGACAGAGAGAGATTCATGAAAGGAGCTGGTTTTCCTGATTCTCCTTTCCAAATAGAACAAGAACCACCAGCTACTTTTCAGTTATGGTTCTTGTTTGAGCGAGAAACAGAAGTTGAATCCTGCATTTGCTGTAATAGGCATCATTGGAATTGGTAACCTCTCTCCTCTCTATGATGTCGCAGGAATCAATATGAGTTTCCCTGACTACTTTGAGATGTCAATTCTGAACTGTCGTGGGATTGCTAAAACAACCCTGCTCTTGACTTTCCCCTTCTTGGTACCTTTGCTGTGGTGGTCATTTTGGGCCATATCTCAATATAGCAATTTTTCTGAATGTGGTCTTTGGATTTTTCTGAAGACAGAGAGAGATTCATGAAAGGACCTGGTTTTCCTGATTCTCCTTTCCAAATAGAACAAGAACCACCAGCTACTTTTCAGTTATGGTTTTTGTTTGAGCCAGAAAGTGAAGTTGAATTCTGCATTACTGTAATAGGCATCATTGGAATTGGTAACCTCTCTCCTCTCTATGATGTCGAAGGAATCAATATGAGTTTCCTTGACTACTTTGAGATGTCAATTCTGAACTGTCGTGGGATTGCTAAAACAACCCTGCTCTTGACTTTCCCCTTCTTGGTACCATTGCTGGGGCGGTCATTTTGGGCCATATCTCAAAATAAACAATTTTTCTGAATGTGTTCTTTTCATTTTTCTGAAGACAGAGAGAGATTCATGAAACGTCCTGGTTTTCCTAATTCTCCTTTCCAAATAGAACAAGAACCACCAGCTACTTTTCAGTTATGGTTTTTGTTTGAGCGAGAAACTGATGTTCAATCCTCCATTCCTGTAATAGGCATCATTCGAATTGGCAACCTCTCTCCTCTCTATGATGTCGCAGGAAACAATATGAGTCTCCCTGACTACTTTGAAGTATCAATTCTGAACTGTCGTGGGATTGCTAAAACAACCCTGTCTTGACTTTCCCCTTCTTGGTACCTCTGCTCTGGCGGTCATTTTGGGCCATATTTCAAAATCGCGATTTTTCTCAATGTGTTCCTTAGATTATCCTTACGACATGGAGAGATTCATGAAAAGATCTGGTTTTCCTGGTTCTCCTTTCCAAATAGAACAAGAACCACCAGCTACTTTTCAGTTATGGTTTTTGTTTGACTGAGAAACGCAAGTTGAATTCTGCATTCCTGTAATAGGCATCATTGGAATTGGCAACCTCTCTCCTCTCTATGACGTCGCAGGAAACAATATGAGTATCCCTGACTACTTTGAGGTATCAATTCTGAACTCTCGTGGGATTGCTAAAACAACCCTGCTCTTGACTTTCCCCTTCTTGGTACCATTGCTGTGGCGGTCCTTTTGGGCCATATCTCAATATAGCAATTTTTCTGAATGTGGTCTTTGGATTTTTCTGGAGACAGAGAGAGATTCATGAAAGGACCTGGTTTTCCTGATTCTCCTTTCCAAATAGAACAAGAACCACCAGCTACTTTTCAGTTATGGTTCTTGTTTGAGCGAGAAACTGAAGTTGAATCCTGCATTTGCTGTAATAGGCATCATTGGAATTGGCAACCTCTCTCCTGTCTATGATGTCGCAGAAAAAAATATGAGTGTCCCTGAGTGCTTTGATATGTCAATTCTGAACTGTCGTGGGATTGCTAAAACAACCCTGCTCTTGACTTTCCCCTTCTTGGTACCTTTGCTGTGGCGGTCATTTTGGGCCATATCTCAATATAGCAATTTTTCTGAATGTGGTCTTTGGATTTTTCTGAAGA